>NC_133293.1:2579498-3242846 GCF_005239225.2 Populus alba
TCTCAAAACAAAAAAGCAATAACAGCAAATAAAGAAATACATTATAAGAAACCAATACAAACCTATAGAAGCAACGACATAGCTGCTGCAAGGCACCGGAGGTCATAGTGAAAAGTACAGGGTCAAACCAAGTGTCCAACCAAGTCCTAAAAAAAGGAGAAAGATTAGTAAATAACATAAAATATCAACCAAAAACCAAAAGCAAAATGATGCAACATTCAAGACGTGATGACCTAGCTAATAAGTCTAAGCAAGAAAATAATAGAATGACATAATAGACCCATGAACTCAGGAACAAATGACGAGATGCACCTACAAACCATGTAGCCTAAATAACAGTTTGTCATAACAACATGTTTGCAACAGTTGTGTACATATAATTTCTAAACAATTTGTAACAATGGTAAACCATGTTTCATTTAAATCATTGTCATCTAAAAACCCAATTAGATAAGCATGATACGACAATAAGAATAAAAATACCTTTGTGCATGCCAATGGTGAAGTCTGTTATTTCTTGGCTTTTGAAGATGCTTGACCCTTTTTTGATGATAAAACCTGGGCACTCGACACATCCTTCTTGGTTGGGATGTTGTTGGAAACTGCACCAATAAGGTTGCATGGTAGCAAAATGGTGTTTATATAATTGCTCATCATATGAAAAGAAACAATAGAAATATCATGAACGATGAGCATGCATAAGCGACATTAAAGAAAAAGTAGTAGATCAAGAGGGTGTAATGTGTGTAGTTTATAAAACAATCCAGTGTAGATTAAATCAACTAAAATGAAAGTAAATACAAGTAAGGATAAAAAAACTAACATGTTATTATTATATTATTATTCATTTGAGGATGTAGCGTAAGGTTTATATACCATGTTTTGTGCTGCTCCAGCCAAAAACAAAAAAAGCCTTTTGTTTTTTGCTTTAGAGGCGCATGAGTGTGAAGTCACGTTTGAACCTAAATGGCATGGTTTCAGCGAGGATACGTGTGCTTATGTGCGCCTAAGTGATGGTAACTGAGTTGCTAGCGTTGATCTTTTAGAACCAAGCAAACAAATTAAAACCAATAAACAAAGAACGCAAAACATAAAATAAAAGGAAAAAAGAAAAAGAAAAAGAAAAGAAATAAAAGGGAAAAAAAATTCAAGGAAAATATTTAAAAAAACAAATCAAAAGCAGTTGGATTCGCTAGGAATTAAGAAAACCACATAATTTTTTTTTTTTTCTTAAAAAAAGCATAACACAACTTATCCCATTTTTTTTTTTAAAGCAAGTCCTAAACAACTAGTCACTCAAAGCATAAAGAATAGTGTAACATAGCATCATAAAAGTACAACATAGAATAAATGGATCAAGCATGCAATGAGTTTTTTAGTCGATCCATACAAAGCATGACATCCAACAAAATATCAATAAACAATCAAATCAATTGAGGCCATATGGGTAAAAAATAATAGTCTTAAAGGTAATTTAATATGAGGATAATAAAATCAAACATTTTTGTTTTGTATGAAAAACAAAATTCCACCAAGAACATTAGTACAACCATTAACCCAAACCATGAATCTAACAATGTGGAATGCTCCTTTAAAATCAGCTAGGAATCCTCAGAATATATGTGTCTAATAATGAAAATCTTGTATTAGCTAAACCAAATCCATATGATTATTCATTTCTAGTTTAGTGTCGGATTCTTTTCTTGTCTGGTAAGTATTCCTATTTTGATAGACTGTAGGTTAAACACTTAAAATATATATATATAATAGTATACTGTGTGTGTGTGTGTGCAAAACAACTGTGTGTGTGTTTACACACACACACACTTTAGTTATAATGAGATATGAAAAAACTTCTCTTGAACTTTATACATTGTATTACTAGATCTAAGCTCTAGCTCTTAAACCTTAAACTAACTACTTCTCCAAATCCATAACCACCATATACGACCATGGCTGCAGTAGAACAAATCTCTATCTCTAAAGTAATGTCACAACTAGAAACAACATCACCTAAGAATATCACATCCTATCACTAGTCACAAACTCAGTGGGCATAACTATCTTTAATGTCATCATTAGTCATGATATGTTTATTTGTGGAATGAAGAGACACTTACCTCACAAAAGAAGTCATCATACTAGAAAAGAATGATCCTAAGTTTCAAACATGAAAAACTAAGAATCACATGGTAATGCCATGGTTAATTAATTCAATAACCAATAAAATAGGAGAAAAATTTTCTTCTATATAAAACAACAAAGGAAATCTGAGACCGGCAGCAATGAGAAACCTATTCACCGCTCTGAAAATACACAGACTATTCAAGATTAAGCAGTATTACATGATCTACGACAAGGAGATCTTTATCTAACTCAATACTTTAACATATTTTGTCGACATTGGCAACACTTAGACATGTTTGAAATTCATGTCTGGAAATGCCTTAAAGACACAACCCTGTATAGAAGAATTTTATAGAAGAAACGAACTTTCAAATTTCTTCTTGTCTTAACAAAAATCTAGATGAAGTTAGAAGGAATAATGGGAACAAGCCCTTTCCAAACCTCAGAGAAGCATTTTCAAAAGTTAGGCGTGAAGAAAGCAGAAAGAAAGTAATGATGGGATCTCAAAATTTAGCCTTAACATTGAAGGATCTACCTTAACTACTCGAGGATACGTCCAAACAACAATTATGACAGTGATAAAAAAGAGAAAACCTTGTGTGGATCATTGCAACAGGTCAGAAATTCGTCAAAGAAACTTGTGAAATTCATGGTAAACCTACTGATTGGAAGCCATCAAGATTAACAAATGACAAAGATAGACATCCTAATACTATTACCTTAGATGACAATCGAGACAAGAACACCAACCTTTCAACTAAGACAAGTTGTTTTACCAAAGAACAACTTGAGATCTTACAAAAACTATTTAATCAAAATTCATTATCTCACTTAAACACGCCAGTCTATGGATATAGATTGTTAGCTAAAAAAGGTAAATTTTCAAAAGCCCTTACTATTCGTAAGAGATACTCAAGTCTATGGATCATTGACTCCGGAGCATCAGACCATATGATAGGAGATGCAAATCTTCTTAATGAATACAATTAGTGCAATAAGAATCCTACAGTCCATATAGTTGATGCATCTTCATCCCAAGTGAAAGGAATAGGCCTAAGCAGAATTTCAAGAGACATGATCCTAAATTCCATTCTTCATGTTCCTAAAATGGACTATAACCTAATCTTAATTAGTAAATTGACTCGTGATCTAAATTGTGTTGCTAAATTCTTTCCTAACTTATGTATATTTCAGGATTTGGATACGGGGAAGAAGATTGGCAGTGCTAAGATATGCTCAAGGCTCTATTTTCTCCAGGGTTTCACTCCTCAAAAAGGACAAACTTAAAATGGAATTATTGTACCTTATAAGGGCTGATTAATTTTAAATTTCTATATCAATAAGGATAGTGATGCTATATTATGACACTATCGTCTTGGTCATCCAAACTTCATGTACCTGGAGAAATTAGTTTCATCTTTATTTAGCAATAAAAATTCAGAGTATTTCAAATGTGAAGTATGTCAACTTTCCAAGCATACTCATAATAGTTATCCCACTATCTTATATAAATCATCACATCCTTTTGCTATGATCCATAATGATGTATGGGGTCCCTCACAAGTAAAAAATATAATTGGAACTCATTAGTTTGTATCCTTTGTTGATGACCACACCAGATTAACATGACTATTTCTCATGAAAGAAAAATTTGAAGTTCATCAAATCTTTCAAAACTTCTACTCCATGGTAAAAACCCAATTCCAAACTAAGATCCAAATCTTAAAAAATGATAATGCCAAAGAATATTTCAATTATGAACTCAATACTTATTGTCTAAATTAAGGCATTCTCCACATCAGCTTTTATATTGACACTCGACAACAAAATGAAATGGTAGAAAGGAAAAATAGACACTTGTTGGAAGTTGCTAGATCTCTCACGTTCTCTAATCATGATTCAAAACAATTCTAGAGAGAAGTTGTACTCATAGCCAAATACCTCATTAACAGAACGCCTTTTAGAGTTCTAAAATTCAATACTCATAGTCAAGTCCGCCTCTAAGCCTTCCCACACATCAAAATACTCTTCATTAGATCCTAAAGTGTTCAGATGCTCAGTTTTTGTCCATATCTATCCTCACCATCGCAACAAATTAGATCCTAAATCCATTAAGTGTATTTTTCTAGGATACTCTCCACATCAGAAAGGGTACAAATGTTATTCTCCTATCAATAAAAAATTATATACCTCAATGGATGTTATATTTTTTAAACATCAAGCCTACTACCCTAAGTCTGATATTCAATGGGAGAACATGTAAGAATATCAAAATTGGGATATAGATTTCGATATACTTCACATAGGAGATACCCCACAAAGTCATTCTCTAGTAACTACAGTCCCAGGTCCATCAGTTCCAATTTAGTCCATCCAACCAATCACAGTTAAATCTCCTATACAAAGCCATCTTGCACCAAAATAATTTGAGAATCCTGAGCCTAAACTTCTTACCTATACCAAGAGGAAAAACCAAAAAAGGAGATAACGCATGCAATACCTCTTACATTAGACCAAGATTCAGAACCAAGTCCAAAATCTGCTCAAATACACTCAAGTATGGAAATTTTAGATTGTGAGAATATTGCTTCCTTTCTTGATGACTCAGACATTCCAATTGCTTTAAGAAAAGGTGTTAGATCATGCACAGGTCACCCTATCAGCATATTTGTTTTATATGAAAGGCTGTCACTTTCTTACCATGCATTTGTTTTAGCCTTTAACAATGTACAAGTTCCTAAGTTTATTGAAGAAGCTCTCAAAGACTCAGGATGGAGAAAGGCAGTCAGTGAAGAAATCAATGCATTGAATATGAATAACACTTGGGAAATGTCTGAACTTCCACTTAGTAGGAAACTAGTTGGGTGCAAGTGCATATTTACTATTAAACATACGACTAATAGGAGTATTGAAAGATTAAAGGCCCGATTGGTTGCAAAAGGGTTTACTCAATCCTATAGGATAGATTACTAGGAAACATTTGCTCCAATAGCCAAACTCAACATTATCAAAATTATTCTATCTTTAGTAGCTAATCAAGATTGGCCATTACATCAACTAGACATTAAAAATATATTTCTTAATAGATATTTGGAAGAAGTTTACATGGAGATACCTCCTGGACTAGAAACATCCTCCAACTACAACAAAATATATAAATTAAAGAAATTACTATATGGACTTAAGCAATCTCCATGAGCATGGTTTGACAAATTTACAAAGACAATAGTCCAGAATGAGTATTCTCAATGCCAAATAGACCACACCTTATTTATCAAATCTTCTCCAGAAAATAAAAAGGCAATATTAATTGTATATACTGATGATATCATCCTAACTGATGACTATGGAAAAGAACTAGTGAAATTGAAGAAACTTTTAGCCAAGGAATTTAAGATTAAAGACCTTGGGTACCTCATATACTTTCTTGGTATGGAAGTGGCACGATCAAGAAAAGGTATATATGTTTCTCAAAGAAAATATGTCCTATACCTACTTAAAGAAATAGGAATGCTTGGGTGTAAACCTGCAGAGACTCTAATGAATTCAACCAAGAAGATAGAAGCAGTTTAAGAAAGGAAGATATCAAATATTGGTAGGACAACTCATATATCTCTCACACACCAGACTAGACATTAGCTTCTCTGTCAATGTTATAATCCAATTCATGAACAATCCAATAGAAGAGCATATGGAAGCAGTTAATACAATTATAAGATATCTAAAAATGACCCTTAGAAGAGGCTTGCTATATAAAAAGGGTGGCAATAGAAACGTTGAAATCTACTCAGATACAGACTGGGCAGGAGATATTCTAGATAGAAGATCTACCTTTGTGTATTGCTCCTATGTTTGGGGGAAATCTAGTTACTTGAAAAAGCAAGAAACAACAGGTTATATCTAGAAGTAGTGCATAATTTAAGTTTAGAGCTTTAGCCCTTGGCATCCGTGAAGGAATGTGGATACTAAGATTACTCAAGCAATTTGAAGTGAAACTATTCAACCATAGCAAGATGTTCTATGATAATCAAGCTGCTATAAGTATAACTAAAAACCCAGTGCATCATGACATGATAAAGCACATTGAAATAAATAGACATTTCATCTTAGAAAAGATTGAAAAAGAAATTGCCCATCTGATCTACACTCCTACTAAAGCTCAAACTGCAGACATACCAAAGCACTTCCTAGAACTAATTTTGAAGAATTGAGTCATAAGCTAGGCATGTATAACATATACAACCTAGCTTTAAGGGGAGTGTAGAAATCTCCCTCAAAATTAGTTAGGAAATCTCAGAATATATGTTTTAATAAGGAAAATCTAGTACTAGCTAAACCAGATCCCATAGATTATTCCTTTCTAGTTTAATGTAGGTTTCTTTCCTATCTAGTAAGTATTTCCTATTTTGATAGACTATAGGGTTAACACTTTTCTCTTATATGACACTTCAGTTACTTCTCAAACTTCTTCTAAGAAAAAAAAAAGAATCAATAATGAAAGAAACCACGCAAAGATATGAAGAGTAGACACAACTTAGAAACATCAAGACAAAAAAATGGAGAAAAATGGAAACCAAAAAAGCAATAAAAAATCATGAACACCAACAAAAACATCAAAGCCAAACATCCAAAAGAATCTAGCCACAACAAACATATAAAAAAACCACATGAACATAATCATAAGGCATCAATTCTAGAGAGCCAGACCTAACCTGAACCCAAGCTGCTAGTAGACATTTAACAAGCTTAGTATGGACTTTGTCAAGCACTCTTGTAAGAAGGGGAACCAATAGATCAAAAGGAAAATAAAAAAATTATTGTTACAACAAGGTAATGAATATTAGCTAAGCCAATAAAAGAATGAAAACAATGACGAAAGAAAACAAAAGGAAAAGGGAAAAGGAAAAGAATAGCAAAAAAATCAAAACAATGAAATGAGTCAAAGGGACAAAAAGAAGTCACTTGAGGAATGAAACACAACTTTAACAAAGATAAATCAAGGGCTCAAGCAGGCATGAGCCTTCTAAAAAAAAAGGACCAAGTCTATCAAAGCCTATAACATGGAAAAAGTACAAGGAAAAAAAGTAAATTTATGAGGAAAAGCAGCAAAAATAATGGAGTTTAAAAAAATTCAAAGAAAGCATTAAAATCACAAATGAAAAGGTGTTGGGCTAGTTGAGAATCAAAAAGTTGATTCAAAGTTCTTAATAAACAAAGCATGCTAGACAATACAATCAATCCCTATGGTAAAAAAGGTAGAAATAAAAAATTGATTGTTCTAAAGCATAATAGAATGTAATATGCTTATTTGAGTAGCATAAAAATGAGATAATAGGCTCAAAAAATGCAAGAAAGTTTTTTCATGGTTGATTTTTAATTGTATACGTAAGTCATGACAACCAACCAAAACTAAACCACAAACAAATTGATTAAGGTTATACAAGAACAAAGGAACAATCTAAAAACCACTGAATGTAATGACAAAAGCAAACGAAATCATTTAACAAGAAACATCCGCTTAGGACATTAGCAACAATCGAACCCTCTTCCTCAACTATCCAAGGAAAAAAAACAACCAAACACAAAATAATAATTCATACTCCATTCTACAAATAAGAGATTAAATTAACATCAAAGTAATTAATTAGACAACTAAAAACCTTAACTAATAAAAAAATGCCTCTTAAGGTTTTTAAGGGCACAATACAAAGCTAAATCTACCAATAGCAAAAAAAACACAAAAGAACATGACTAACTAAAGGGTAGCACAACCAGTAAAAATAAAACATATAATTAAGGAAGGAGTAATCACATGAAAGTAGGTTGAATGCAAGTAAGATATATAAAAAAAAAAAAATAAGTGCAAAACAACAAAGAATCTACATAAACAAAATACCAACCAAGAAGCATAAATAACATCAATAGAATCTCAAAGAAATAAAAAATTGAAAAAATTCAATATTTTTAGCAAATTAACTCATAATCTTCGTAAAAACATCAATGCTCTACATCTTTTCAAGATAATAACATCAAAATTGCACCTCAACTTAATGTCACAATATAAAAAAAAAAAAAAAAAGAATTCAAAACCCAAAATGAACCACAACCAAAACCATTAAAACAAAAATATGCAGCTTGATAACCAAAGAGGTAATTGAAAAATAAAAAAAAGAGAGCAGGGATCTTAGACAACAAATCTTTTTTTCTTTTTTATTTTACATACCCAGCTCCATCGTGGAAGAATCACCACTAGCATAACCAAACTCATCATCAGTGATACAAGAAAAGCCATCTCTTAGCTTTTTTTCCCATCATGGTTTCCTCCTCGTCCACACACTCTTCTCACTACATTGGAATTTTAAAAGAAAAATTCAAAATCATTAACACAAACATAAATTTAATTATAAACCCCTAATTTGAAAAGGAAGAGACAAAAAAATCACCATTGATTTTTTATATGCAAAAGCCCAGGTTTTTTGCCTATCTTTTCATTCCCTGCACACATAGAGGAAAGGAAGGGTTATTAAGAGAAGGGAAGATAGAAATCAAAAGGAGGAAAAAGCCTTTTATCTATGGTGAAAAAAACTAGATGACAAATAAAAAAAATTGGCAAATATTGAGCCATGACAAAAGAAGAATAAAATAGATAAAAAAAACCCAAAACACACTCTCTAAATCACCAATTTATCTACCATATTCAAGTAATTGTCATTGCACTATTATAGTTCATAGTTAAGCATATTCAGTCCACAGTACACAACAAATCACTTTTAGTTTATTAGTTAAAACAAATGTGTATGTACGTAGTGTTGTTTACAATGCCATTCACAATGATTACACTTTATATCCTACAGTGCACACTGTTCTTTCCCACGTAATTTAGTTAATAATAATAATAATAATAATAATAATAATAATTAACAAGCGAGCAAGCTCACTACAAATTTTTGAACTTAGAAATATGCAGTGATTGACCATAATAACCCTAAGTTATCAAATTAGAGGTTTTCATAATTTCAAAGTAAGTTGAATAAAATAACAGCATGAGATTTTCGGCTCTGGATACTAGTACGAAGATATTAAGTATAAAAAACACATGGCTCCACATATGGAACAATAAATAAAGTTTAGTTAGTTCACATGTGAATAGTTGAAATATCCAAGCAAAACATGAAGGGCCAATATTCATGCACCAAAAAGCAAACACAAGAGATTGATTGATCGCAGATAATTGATTTTTCAAGAATCACATGCAGCAATAGATTCGTCCTTGATTGTACGAAACGTCAAAACCTTGACGGATTGGCTTTTAAGAACTTTGCTCATTTCTTTTTTTCTTCAAATTTATATTTTAAATTTAATATTACAATTTTTTTATTTTTCTAAATATATTAAATTTATATAAAAAAATTATCTTACATCTTTTAATAAAAATATTCAATCTCAATTAATTAGTATAAAAGCTATCAAATTTATTGTGGAATAAAAAAACACCAAGGGTACAAAATACAAAAATTCCCTTTGTTTGTACACAAGCTATTTTATTGTATTTCTTTTTCTACAAGAGATAATTTTGTGGTGGGCGTGTACTATTCTTCCAGGTGCTATTAAACTAGAACTTGTTTGGGGTTAATCTGGTAATTTATTAATTTAAAATTTAGTACTAGCTAGAGTTAATATAATTAAATATGATCAATTTAATAATTTAATACATAACTTAATTGACTTATTAAAATTTAATTTGATTTTTTTTATATATATTTTTAAATTAAAAAATATTATTTTAAATTTACCCAAGTTAATAAAATGTTGTCTATCTAAACTATAATAAAGTCTCAAGTCAAGTTTAATAACTCAGATTCTTTAATGCACAATCAAACCAATCCACTTCCTTTAGCCAATGCATTGAACATTGAAAAATATGAGTTGATTAATAAATTCGATATTCCTCCCTACTCTGAAAGAGCTTGGTGTGTGGGTAGTTTTACTATCTTTCGATCTTTGATCTTCATATGTAAGGATTTAAGAAAAAGAAAAAACAGGAAATATAACTCTCTTTTATGCAACTTGGAATTAATATATGCACACACGTAAAAATTAATTATAGTTTGACCTCTTTTTTCAAATTAAAATTTTTTATTTATTAAAAAAATAATCTGAATTTAATATAGTAGTCTTTTACTTGTATATAAAAAACTAAAAGACGTATCTTATTATTAATTTAAATAATTGATGTTGTCATCATCCATCAAACGAAGAAGTTAATTCATGAACCACTGAACAATTCTATATTAAAGAATATGTTTTTTTTATTGCAAGATAATCCTATTTATAACAATGGAACACAATAATGACACCCTTCTATGAATGCCATTTATGAAAGCTAAGCCCATACACAAGAAACTGGATGGCGAGGCATCGACAACTTTACCTTACTAGCCGAATGGTACACGTTGTGAGAAATTGAATTCTAATCATTAGATTGTTTATAAATAAATAATTCAATTCCTAACCCGATTATCTTAAGATATTCTATCATGGTTTCACTTGCGCATTGTGCTAACTGATCATCTGCTCTTTTCTGAGACTTGGACATTAGGTTTTTTTCACTACAAAAATTAGTAAATATAAATAAAAATATTGACAAAAAAGTTTTTATTGGTAAGGACCAATATAAAATTTCTATCAATATATACAGATAAAATTACAGTGGAAAAAGAAAAAAATTAAAAAAAACAAAAATATGCAATGATGTGTCATTTTTACAGATGAAAATACGATAGAATAAACTCATCTATAATATTCGTTCATGGATCCATTGGTAATATTTAAGTTATGACCTGACGAGCGATCCCTCCCTCTATTTCATTTTCTCTGCAAAAAATAGTTGACCCCCTCTCTATTTCTTCCTCCATTTTCTTTGCGAAAAATAGCTAAGCCACCCCAACACTAAGTCCGTTTGTCAAGCAACCACAGCAAAAATAAATGTAAAACGCAATTAATTTTCAGTGGGCCCCATGAAAATTCGCGTTTTACACGCGAATTTTGAGAAGCAGCTCCTTTAATTGACGTGCACAGCAATAGTGCAATTTATTTGCACTGTTCATGATTTTTTTTTTTTTTTTTAAGTGTGTTTTGTTTTTTGTATATATATTTAAAAAAAAAATTAGTTTAGAGTGAATTAAATTCACTTGCAAATAAATACCCATAAAATTTTTAAATCATCAGTTTGAACTCAATTTCAAATAACCAATGTTAATTTCATATTTGTATATTTTTGATAATATATGTAATTTGTTTGCGTTATTGTTTTCTTATCGTGTAGATTTTTCATATAGAAATTTATTGTGTGAATGTATGAATTTTACATGTTAGGGTTTATTTGAGATTTTGAAAAATTATATTTGCTTGTAATTTAATGAAATTGATTTTGATTTTGTGACTTGGGTATTTTGTGATGAAAAAAAAAATAGCTTATTTAATGGGTATGTTTTATATATTGTCAATTTTATAGTTGAATTGAAAATTTGATAAATGTGTATGATTTTGAATTTATGTAGATAATTGATAATGATTTAAGAGTATTATTAAAATAGATTTAATAAGTTTGAGTTAAACCAATATTAGCTAATTTATTTAGTTCACATAATTAATGAATACATGTTGTCATCAATATTCTATATAGGTTTGATATAGATAATGGATGATTGTTTATGGATGTATCAAGATTTACCTGAAAAATTATGTAAGATGGATTATTGTAATGAGGTTGAGGGTTTTATTAATTACGCACTATTTACTCGGAGAAATATTAGTGGAGATGTTATTAGATATTCATGTAAAAGATGTAAAAATAAAAAAAATTATCAATCTAGATGTTGTAATGATACATCTTCTATAAAAAAAGTTCATTGAGAAGTATTTATTTTGGTTTGCACATATAGAAACATATGTTCCTCACGAAACCATATTAAAAAAGATGGTTAGGTTAACTTATATTTCTAGCAATGAGTATGAAGTTGTAAATGACAATAATAATCCTTATAGAAATATTATTATGGATGCGATGAGAATGAATAAAGGTTATACAAGTGAATGTTCAATTATAGATGAAGAACCAAATGAAGATGCAATTGAGTTTTTTATCTTTTGAAAGATTCTAACGAAACATTGTGGAATGGGTATACAAATCACAGTAAATTATCAGTTGTTGCAAAAGTGTTCACCATCAAATCAGATTATGGGCTGAGTAAGGCTGGTTATAACAAAATTATTGAATTGACAAGAAGTATTTTACCTGAAAGGAATAAAGGACTTCTAAGTCTAGGATACCAGAAAAGTGACATGTGTCTAAGCTTCTACATGTTGTACTACTTTGAAAATACAACTTTAATTAAGTATAGATTATGTGAGCATGCTTGTTATACACCTAGAATTGCCAGATGAAGAAATCTTATCACACATAAAAAAAACTTAGATACTTCCTAATCACTCCTAGACTACAAAGGTTATTCATGTCTGCTGAGCATATGATATGACATCATTCATATGATATGATGGATGGAGTTATAGTGCACTCATCTGATGGTGAAGCCTGTAAACATTTTAATAGGGTGCATCCTTAGTTTTTAATAAAATCAATGAACATAGGTTTTAAGTTATGTACAAATGGATTCAATCCCTTCGGTTGCTTCTTAATCTTGTTAGCTGGTGATACTCATAGTCTACAACTTGCCATATAAGATATGTGTGAGACCATAATTCATGTTTCTATCTATGGTCAAAACTAATCCTAACAGTCCAAGTCAGATTATAGATGTTTGTCTTTGACTATTGATTGATAAGTTGAAGCAATTGTAGTTATCCATGACTTTGACTTATAATGTCTCGAGGAAATAGAATTTTCAGATGAATGCAACTTTGACATGGACTATTAATGATTTTTCTGTGCTTGAAATAGTTTCTGGTTAGAGCACACATGAAAAATTAACATGTCCATACTGTATGGGAAATAAAAAGGCCTTTACATTAACAAATATTGGTAAAACATCCTTTTTTATTGTTATTTACGGTTTTTACCAACATATCACAATTATAGAAAAAAAGACTTCTTTGTTGATAGAGTTGAAAGGGATGTTGCACTGCCGATACCGTTAGATGAGGAATTGTTTGATGTGGTGTCACAATACAATGACATTATATTTGGGTATTAAATTGGTAAGCAAAAGTTTTATAGTTTTAATGTGATCCACAATAAGGTAAATCGAAATATTTTCTGAAGCTTATTTATTGAAAAACCAACCTGCTCTGCCATGATTTTGATTTCATGCATATTGAAAATAATGTGTTTAAATATATATATTTAACATGGTTATGGATATGAAAAGGAAGACAGAAGACAACATGAAGGCTAGAATGAATATATATTTGTTGTGTCATCGTAAAAATATAGAGTTGGTTTATGATGAATCACAAGTTGTAAAGCCTAAAGCTAGCTTCGTTTGATATAAAAATGCATATTTATTTATCTATCAATGGTTTAAGAGTCTTTATTTTCCTTGTAGACATGCTTCGAACATATCTAGATTAATTAATTTGAAGGAATATAGATTGTATGGAATAAAATGTTATGACTGTCACATGTTTATGCAAACACTCATTCCATTGTCTTACTGGATTTATTTTCAAATGGGATATAAGGTGCACTCATAGATATCGGTTCCTTTTTTAGAGATATATGCTCTAACAAGTTTATACCCAACATATAGAGAGGCTTGAAATGAATATTGTCCAGAAAATCTACAAACTTAAAATGATATTCTTCATCATTCTTCAACTTAATATAACATCTACTCATATATTTATTGTTTGAGTCAAAAGATGAAGGCCCTATCTAGTATAGATAGATGTATTCATTCGAGAGGTTAGGGATAATTACACATGTATTATAATTTAATTTATAGTGGTTTTTTTAAAATAAATTCAAAAAATTCATTTAATTTTATGCAAATACTTGTTGAATTTTAAAAGAAAAGTAAAAAAAGAAGAAGCACATATTGAGGCTTTGATACACAAGATTTATATTGTTAAAGAGATCTTAATATTTATCTCGTGTTATTTCAAGCCTTATTTAAAAATAAAAATCAATCGCATTTGAATGCATAATTATGACGAGAAAGTTCTTTCGAGTGGAACTTGTCAATATTTTCCCATCTTGGATGACCTGTACCAAAAATATTGTGAGGGGAAGGTATTTGATATAAATAGAATTTAGACATGTATATAATTATATGTTATTTAACTACGATAAACAGAGACCTTTTATTCAGTAAGTGTAATAATTAATATGTCATTATTTCTGAATAATTTTTCTCTCGTACTATCATAAACTGGTAGATAAAATAATTCATTGAAGGTAACATCATCAATTTTTACTATCTAAAAATTCACAGCTGACTAAATCTCAAATATTTCAATTACAAGATGAATAATTTTCCACGTTGTGAAGAACATATATAATTATTCTTATCTATTGGAGTACTTAAATTCATTACATATTTCTCATTAAATATTCATGGTTGTAATTTATGTACCAAGTTTATCAATTGAGATGGAAAGTTAGTGTTGCTTTAAATTTACTATGTCTAGGTCTTGAAAGAAGGATGAAATGCTATAACGGTTATTTCATTAGTGAACATGTTTTTTTATACAGAAAAGTATGGTCACAATAGAAAAATATAGAATAATAATTTTTATGTTAAGGGATCGATTTCTAATAAATTTGAAGTTGATTATTATAAGGAGTTAGAAGATAATATAGAATTACAATATGAGCAAGATAAATTATTATTATTATTATTATTATTATTATTATTATTAAAATGTTATTAGTATGGTAGCATCAATAAAAAAGAAAAAATCAGAGTACTCCAAAGTAAAAAAAAAACTCTCTTATAAGTGTATCTGGATATCTACAAAAAGCTAGCCATAAATGACTATTATAACCTAAGGCTTAGGCTCTTAGCTGGAGCCCGCAAGGTGCAAGAAATGAATCCAGTAATTAGATAGATGACTATTATAACCTTCTTGTAAAAGTGAATGAATATCTTTCAAACAAATATATAAAACAAAATCGACATCACATTTTTACTAGCATCTTAGGTTGTCAAACAACATGTTAAACTCCGATTCTTATTGGTAATAAAAAATCACCTTGACGTAACAATCTTTGATAAGACAGTGCTGCTATTTTTAATATCTATAAATACAAGTAGTAGAGAGTGGTGTTTTGCTTGCAAAGATAACCATAATATATTAGAAATCGAATTTTGAAGAAGAAAAAATAAATTCTTTGGGAACGCAAAAGGGAGTTGAAAGCATCAAAGTCATTTTCTAAAGAGTCTTGACCATTTTGTCTCAAGTTGGCTCTTCCTTTTGCTCCACTCTTTAAATCCCCCACCGGTCATCCCTTCTGCTCTTCTTTAGTAATCAAAAGTCTCTACCCTCTCCAAAGATCCAGCCCCAACCTACCCCTCCTGTAAAGGAAAGATAGAGATGGTGGGTTCCTCTTCCTCTTCCTCTCCTCTCCTCTCCTCTCCTTTTCTTTTCTTCTCTTTTGTTTGTTTATCAGTTTTTGCTTCGCAGTTCGCACTCCCTCTTTATGGTTGGTTTTCTTTATTCATATCTAAAAAAAAAAGAAAAAAAAATATCATACTAGTTGCTTTCGATCTCTCTTTGGCTCCTGATGATCATCACGGGTTTCTTTCTTTTTCTTGTTTCTTGGTATAGGAACTGGAACACCAGCCGACCAGATGGGAGGGCTATGTGGATTGGAGAAACAGGCCTGCACTTCGTGGCCTCCATGGTGGCATGCTTGCTGCTTCCTACGTCTTGGGTCTGTATCACTGATCTTCAATGATGTTTTTTTTTTTTTTTGAAAGTCTTTTTCTATACCTGATTAAATACACCGATTACTATGCTCAAGAAACCCCATTACTTGTGTTATTATACAATGATCGATAATTATGTAGGTGTGGAGATATTGGAGAACCTGGCGTATCTAGCAAATGCTAGCAATCTGGTGATATATTTATCTGAGTATATGCACTTATCTCCATCCAAATCGGCCAATAATGTCACGAATTTCATGGGGACGTCATTTCTTTTGGCCCTTCTTGGAGGTTTCCTGGCTGATACTTTTTTCACAACTTATCACATCTTCCTGATAAGTGCAGCTATTGAATTCCTGGTAATTGCAGCCTGCTCTCTCTCTCTCTCTCTCTCTCTCTCTCTCTCTCGGGTGGGGATGGGGCTGCTTGAAACCTATTTACTTGTCTAATTAACTCTCTAGACGGACCAGACTGTCTTCTACTTTCACCTTTCGCCCTCTGTTTTTACTGGAAAACAAAAACATATATTGCATCTTCGACGACTAATGATCACGCCCTGACTAAAACCAGCTGCTGACTGTAATAAATCCCATCTTACAGCAACTGCTAGATAGATCATGAATTTTTTAGAATATTTCGTTAATTAATTAATTTTTCGATTAGCTGGCTCTTTAACTTGATTCTTGCATCGTTCCTAAGATTGAGGAATAAGACCACCCTAAACAACCCATATTGATATTGTCAAGGAACAGGAAGGTTCTTCTTAAAAGAAAAACAGTGCCCAAGAGTGGGTGGCTAACAAGGCGCCGCTGTAGTTGGGTGACTTGTATTCATTTCGGATAGTGATCCTTCGAGAACACGGTAACTAGCTGGGCAGATCTAACAAGGGATAGCCCTTGAAGGACGAGGAGCAGTTTGTCAGTTTGTAGAACTAGAACTTGAGCTCTCTCGTCCTAGTTTCCTTAAATTGGGGTTTGATCAATCGACCATGATGACTCCTCTTGTTATGTCAGAGGAAGATCATAGCAAAAAAACATAAATGATCTTGTAGTAACGTGAAACGTAGAAACTTTATTACCAAGCCTATCTATACCTATGTATTTTCATTCTAGATAGCATTACAAATCTATAAATCCTATCAAACTTTATTACCGAGCCTATCTTTTTCGGTCAATTCTTATTTTCATTCTAGATAGCATTACAAATTTATAATTTTACATATTAATAACATTTTTCAATTTAATAGTTTTGGCGCATGTTTATCCACTAAGGCAGTATCAATTTGTAGAATAAAATAAGAATGATAATCAAGAATGTTTGAAGATCAAATTGATTTAATTTATAAGTTGTAAGACTTGAATTGAACTGATAAAATTAATTATGTTTATATTTGAAAATGTGGTTGTAGTTGTTTGTATTTTTTACATTGAAAAATATTAAAATAATATTTTTTTTATTTTTTAAAAATTATTTTTGAAATGAAGATATCAAAATAATTTAAAATATATAAAAATAATTAATTTTAATAAAAAAAATTAAAGTTTTTAAATAATATGATTTGCAAGCACGTTGGTGCGGGACCAGAAAACACGTTACTCAGTCAACGTGTCCAATAAGCAGAGTCGTATTTCTTAGTGTAGGGACCCGCAAATAAATCTGGTGTCTTTGCCAGGACAGGGAAATAATTTCCTCGTCTCGATTAGCAATATCTTATCTTATTTCTGCTTGCTCATAATTTTGGTCTCTTCCAAAAGGTCACAAATTTTGTGACCTACGTGCCAAAGTGTCACATCATTTTCTACGCTACGTGCACCTCAATTTCTGAATGCTGCCTTAAAGTACGGTCCTTGTCTTTAGATCATGCCAATTTGGTTCTGCCAATGGCTAACCAATGTGTAGGATCCATTTACGCTCTTGCCCCTCCGTTCTGTTGATGGTGCCTCATAGCTGACCTTCTTCATAGGTAAACTCCCTCTTTGTGAAATTAATTTTAATTGATGTTGTGGTTAACAGCTGTAATATTAATTGAATTTAGAATGAACCTGTCAACTGGTTTTTAATAATTATTTAAATAACTTGGTTAGTTGGTTTGAAAAAAATAATAGTCATAATTATTGTATGAATTATAATTTAAATTTATTTTTTAATTTATAAGTCAAATAAAAATATATTTTATTTGAAAGAAATTTTCTTATAAAATTATAATTTTTAAATAAAATAATTAATTGATTCATATAACGGGAACAATTACCCTACTAATTGAATCAAAAAATTGATAATAACTTATATATTAAATTATGATACATAAAAATAATAACATTCAATAAATGCTGCACGTGAAGATTCGAAAATATTGTATTTCAGCGAATCAATCTCTTAAAATGATATTATTCTTTCCAAACTTTTATCTTAATGTTATAAATTATTGTTTTAAAAACTCCCGGAATCGTTGTGTATGAAGTTGACTTTTAGGATAATGTCATCATCTATAATTTATCAGCGTGAAAGTTGATGCGGCCATTAACACACGTGCTAAGGGACCCTCTTTCTTTCTTTTTCCATTTTTTTTTTTTTTTTCTGTCGACTTGCCCTTTAAATTCAAACACTCGCTCGCTGGTGCGTCATCACTTAGCCAGTTTCGGCATGTTGGATGGTTGACCATGATCACTCCCTCGGTATCCTTAAACCTAGTATCCTAGTATCTTAATTAATAAGTAGTATTGGGGAGGAATTAGCTCGAAGAAACACAAACATAATATCCGGACAATATCTGATGTGGGTTTTTTGCAACTCTGGAACAGGGCTTGGTGATACTGACAGTGCAAGCTCGGTCGTCTTCCCTGAAGCCACCAGCTTGTAACGCAAGCAACCCCACAGTCCCATGCCAGCAAATTGATGGAGCGAAAGCAGCAATGCTGTTCACAGGCCTTTATCTGGTGGCGCTTGGCGTTGGAGGGGTAAAAGGATCATTGCCAGCTCACGGGGCGGAGCAGTTTGACGAGAGCACTCCACAGGGAAGGAAGCAGAGGTCGACCTTCTTCAATTACTTTGTCTTCTGTCTCTCATGTGGAGCCCTGATTGCAGTCACATTTGTTGTGTGGGTTGAAGATAACAAAGGGTGGGTGTGGGGCTTTGGAATCTCTACCATTGCAATACTCCTGTCTATCCCAGTCTTTCTTGCTGGATCAGCTGCTTACAGGAATAAAATACCTTCTGGCAGTCCACTTGCAACCATTTCCAAGGTAGATTAAGCTTCTGAAATATATATATATATGCATACATATCCAAATTAACTATGGAAAGGAGTTCATGTTGGTTCATCTATATAAGAAGCCAGGGATGCAGAAGAACTGCGTGATCCACATGCTCCCTGGTGGACACCTCTCAAACTTGCCATGGCCGTCAAACAGTTTGAATGGTTGTACAGTCTCTATACAGTATGCAGCTAATCACCTGTTAATGGATTTGATTGAACAGGTTTTGGTTGCTGCTGGAGTTAACACTTGTATGAGCAGAAGTTCAGGCAATGCCATTGCAAGCCTGACAACGAGCCCTTCCAATCCAAATCCAACCAGCAAGGATGCAACAGATAATTCCATAGCAGTTATGCCTGTTGAAACCCTCACAAAAAGCCTCGACTGGCTTAACAAAGCGGTGGTAAACAAGCCAATCCACTCCGCACTAGAATGCACTGTACAGCAAGTGGAAGAGGTCAAGATTGTGATAAAAATCTTTCCCATATTTGCTTGCACCATCATGCTCAACTGCTGTCTTGCTCAGCTTTCCACGTTTTCTGTACAACAAGCTGATACCATGGACACCAAGCTCGGTTCCCTGAAAGTCCCGCCAGCTTCCCTTCCCGTGTTTCCTGTGATCTTCATCATGATGCTAGCTCCCGTTTATGACCACCTCATCATCCCATTCGCCAGGAAATTAACCAAGTCTGAAATGGGAATCACTCATCTGCAACGAATTGGCACCGGATTGGTTCTTTCCATAATAGCAATGGCGGTGGCAGCTCTTGTTGAGATTAAGAGGAAGAGAGTTGCTGCAAATTCAGGGCTTGCAGACAAGTTGCCAATTACGTTCTTCTGGGTAGCCTTTCAGTATTTATTCCTAGGATCAGCTGATCTTTTCACCTTGGCAGGGTTGTTGGAATTTTTCTTCACCGAGGCACCCGCAGGAATGAGATCTTTGGCTATGTCTCTCTCTTGGGCCTCCCTGGCAATGGGGTACTACCTCAGCTCAGTGATTGTATCAATAGTTAACAATGTTACAGGTAACTCCAAGAACCGGCCATGGCTAGCAGGCACCAACATCAATCACTATCATCTGGAACGATTCTACTGGCTCTTGTGCGTGTTAAGTGTTCTGAATTTCTTACATTACCTTTTCTGGGCCACCCGGTATAAGTACTCAACAAGAGTCAAGAACTAAATCGAAGTGATAAAGGAGAACAAGTAATTGCTTCTTCATGCCACATCAAACGGTCTTGCTCAGCATCTCGGAATGCAAAATCTCCGGGCTGCATATATACAAGAGCAGCTGCCGGACTTGATTACAGTCCGGCTAATACATACTGATTGCTGTTGCGGGTTCTTTTGTTTCCTGCCTAGGTTAAAAAGACTTGGACAGAAGAAGATCCGTGTTACTCTGGGTACCACAGCTTGTACAATATTTTAAACTGATTTAGTTGTTTATGAATTGAATTGCACTCTTGTAGCTACCGAATTTAAGTAACTTAACAGACAATAATCATAATTAATACGTAGAAAATTAAACAACAAGAACAAGAAAATCTTAACAAACAAAGGCAATATGTGACAGGTACAACAACACCTGCATCCATAGGAACTTGAAGGACTCATTTGCCATTACAGCGATCAACGATGTTGAAACAGGATATGACGAGGAACATTCTCTAGACAAACAACAGATAAACGCTTACCCTGATAACATAAATGTAAATGCCTAGTTAGGGTACATTTGTTTTATGTGGCTGAGTTTTGTCCCAATCTCATATTCAAAGAATATATATATATATATATATATATATATATATATATATATATATATATATATTCTTTTCAGACTATAGTAGTAAAAATTACCATAATAACAACAGATACACGCTTACCCTGATACATGTGGCTACGTGCTCTAAGGAATTGTTACGACCAGGACACGTTTGATAGACGCTGTGATCAAGAACGAATTCAATAAATTCTGCTCCTATCCGTTAATAATATAATAAATTCAGTCCCTTTTCTGTAAAAGTTTTCAATTTAATTCCAGCAAATTAGATACATAGTATTTGTCGTCATGAGTTTTCCTCCGGGACACTTGCCTTTTGTTTTGGTTCAAAATTTTTTAATTTGATCCTTAGAAACCTGATTTTTGTTTAAAATGAAAATGGCACTGCACAGTACCAGAAAATTTGACAAATATAAATGAAAACACCAGTGGAATTTTTCTGTTGATAGATTACAGTGAATTTTATTGATATATTTTTCCATCATTATATCCGTCGGTGAACACCAAGGGAATTGCAGTGGGAAAGAAGGAATAAAAAAGTTAGAAAAGTAAAATGACGTGTAACTTTTACTAATGATTTTATTGACATAATTAACCCGATAGTAAAGTTTGTCTGTAAATATACCGACAAAAATAATCTATTGGTATATATAGATGGAATTATGGATGGTATTATAGTGGGATTCAAACAGGCAAATCATATGATGATGTGACACTTTTTACTGATAGAATGCCCAACAGAAAAATTATGTTTGTATGTCTAACGATAATATTTAATTTATGACCTGGTGATCGACCCTCCTCTCTCCCTCCATTTCTCCTTCTTTCTTATGCAAGTTTTCCTGCAACAAACAACCACTATATCCCCCCTTCAATCTCAACACAACTCAACCTCCTACAACAAATCCTGCCACTAAAACACTCGGTTTGTCAGCATCTGTGTTATGCAAATTTTATTGAGGATTTTCCACCTTAAATAAGCAAATCTACCTTTTTTTATTTGTACACAATTTTTAAAAGTTAATATATATATATATATATATATATATATATATTGTTGTAGTATATGTATTTTATTTGGGTGTTTATTTGTTTTATAGTTTTTTTCTCATACAATTTTGTTGTACGGATTTATAATTTGTACATGTTATAGTTTGTTTTAGATTTTATAAAATTGTATTTGTTTATAAATTGATGAAACTTATATCGAATTTTTGACTTCGATGTTTTGTGATGAAATAAATAATGACTTATTTAACGAGTTCATTTTATATTTTGTCAATTTAATTGATGAGTTGTAAGTTTTGGTAAATGTGTAGAAATTTAAATTCATGTAAATATATAATTGATAATGAATTAATAGAACTATTAAAATTAGCAGGCTGCTTGCTTGAAGATTACTATTCATTTGAACTTGTCATTTTGACTTGACAACATGAGTCTATTAAAAAAGATTTTTATCTTAATTATCAAAACCTCTATACATAATTAATAAATATTTCATTAGTGTGACAATCTTTATTCATAGATCAAAATGTTGTACTCTATTGCTTTAGCACTTATTAGATTTGTGGCTTGTGCTATGCTGTGGGCCAGAATATTTTTTTTTATCTATAAAGAAAAGATGCTTGAGAAGTGCAAGCATATTTTAAAAAATGAGACTTGGGGTATAAACCCAACTGAGAAAAAAGAATAGGGAACCTGCAAAAAAAAAAAAAAAAAAGCAATAAAATTAAGATTCTAGCCAATCAAATATGTAAGAAAAAAGTAAAAAAAAAAAAAAAAAAAAGTGACCCAGGTCAACCTGACTAAGCATGCCAAATATACAAGCCAAGTTATAAGACTAGGATAAGCAAATAAAAAGGAAAAAAAGAAGCTAAAGGAGAATACCAAACAAATCTAGTGTCGAATAATAAAATTAAAAAGAGGGTCAATTAAAAAATTTACAAAAGAACCCAAACAAACCATACTTTGTGATTCGAATCATAAGAAAGAGACGAAAAAATAAAAGGCAAACCAGAAAACATCTTGCGACTCAATTCCAAAACAATTTAATGTTGAAAGACGGAATGTAAAAAATATTCAATTTAAAAAGAGTGACCCTAAAAAAATCAAGCTTGTAATATTTTGAAAAAAAAAATAATAGGAAAGGACAACAATATTCTTAGAGGAGTAAACATTTGGTATAAATAAGTAGGGAACACTTTGATAATTGCATAAAGTTGATAGATATAAATAGAAAGAGAGAAAAAAAAAAAGGAATAAATTAGAATTTTGAAGATAGAAAACCAAAAGAGGGAAACAAAAAAAATGCAAGGAGAGGGAAAGATAAAGGAAGGCTAAGATATTTAGAGAAAGTAGGTTTTTAAAGTAAGCATTATACTTTGATATTTATATTTGTTGTTGTTAGCTATGGTTTCAAATTTGTTGAGAATTAGGGATTTGAAGTTTGTGTTTTGAGTTTATTTGATGGATTAATTGAAATGTTATGGGTTTTTGAAGTATATGTTGAAATGTTAAAGATCTGCCATTTTAGGGAGACTAGTAGATATTTGAAGTTTGTGTTTTGAGTTTATTTGATGAATTAATTGAAATGTTATAGGTTAATTGTTATGGGTTTTTGAAGTATATGTTGAAATGTTAAAGATTTGCCATTTTAGAGAGACTAGTACATCAAGATTTTGAAATCTGGATCAATTTGTCGACAGCTGGTCAATTTAAATCAATTGATTTGCCTAATGGTTTCGGTTAACTGCTTGGTCGATTTTGATCGACCGGTTGAGTAAACAGTAAAGGATGATTTGTTCTTTTTGGTTCGGTTAGTTTAAGATATGTTTGAGATCGATCAAATGGATCTATTTTAGTTTATAATTATGTTTTGGTTTGAAATAATAGAGTTGTAATCTCTTAGGTTCTATGCTTTAAGTCATTTTGAGTATGTCTTTTTGTATTCATACACTCCTGATATTTCACCTGCTAAGCATTAATAGAATTTCCTTTGATACCTGCTTCTATGTTCTTTCTACTTTTGAGCTAGGTAAGTGAATAATATTCCATATGCAAGATGAATAGTATAAATATTTGAATTGTTAATATGAATGGATCATGCTTCATGGTAAAATATATATTCGAGTGGATTTATTTTTGGTTCGGTCATTATATGATATGTTCGGGTTCAATTGAGTGGATCTATTTTGGATTATAATTACATTTTGGTCTGTATTATTAGAGTTTTAATTTCTTATATTATTTGCTTCGAGTCATTTTAAGTATGTCTTTTTTTTGTATTTGGATACTCTTGAGATTCCACCTGTTGAGTGTTAGTAGGATTTCTTTTGATATCTGCTTCTGTGTTTTTTCTAATTTTAAGCTAGATGAGTGAATAATATTCCATATATATCAGGAATAATATAGATATTTGAATTGTTAATATAAATGGATCATGTTTCTTAGTAAAATATATATTCCTCAATATCTCTTATTAAAATTGATTTCTTGATATGAGATATTATGGACATCTAAATTGATAACTCTTCATTTGATTGATTGTATGAGTTGAGCCTTTAAGAAACAATTCTATTTTGTTTGATTATTACCTTATGGTATGCCGGTTAGAATACTCATGCTAAAATGATAGTGTTAGGTTTTGTACACATCGTAGTTCTAAACCCTGGTTAGTTGGGGGACTCATTAACCTGTAATGACTGATCATCCTATAGTCTGGAGCATCATGCTCATTGCATATTTATATTTTTTAATCCTTATCTCATGATATTTCTTGTAGCCTGCTTGCGAGACTCTTCTTTAAAAGTATAAAGCCAAACTTGTATGTATTTCTTATTAATGTAATACTCCATAGGTGTTTATTGAATATTATTTACTCACTAAGTTGTTGAACTCACCCTCTTATTATTTATCTTTTTTAGGCTTATAGCTTTGTTAGTAGATGACTTTTGTTGGACTTTTAGATACAACTTTTTTTTTTTTGTATTTGATACTATTTTCTTATGTTTAGTTAATGCTTAATATTTAGTGAATTGTATTAAGATATTGATTTATATTATGGAATTAATTATGATATCAAATGCTGCATAGAACTCTTCTGATTGAGTTAAAAGAAAAAGTTTATATGTATGTTTAGGTTTGTATAAGTAAAGAACCAGAAGAGGAACCTTGTCTATGTGTTGGTTATGGATTCAGGGATTAGATTGTGACAAACTTGGTATGAGAGCCTTAGGTTAAAGAGCCATGAATAAAATAATTTTGTAATATGTGAAGCATTAAGATCCAAATCATCTTGTATGTTGTCCTTGAAATTTTGAATTCTTATTGAGTATGTCTTCTTCAACTCTTTAACTTTTATGATATTTATGATTTCCTATAATTTAGTGATAATTATCATGCTATTGTTCTAGTATAACTTATATGCTTTCACTCCTTATATGAAATCCTAAAGAGTAGACAAATAGATGGTGTTGGTAGGGTAGTGATGATCATGATTACGTCCCTGTTATGTAGTTTATGATTACAAGGCACAAGAGAAGGAGTGGTACATTTGCACCTTGATATATTGAGGATATACCTCCACCAGTTGAGGAAAAGCGTCAGGAATTAAGAGAGGAAATGTGGTTGGTGAAATAGGTGGAGGAGTAGCTAGCCCTGAATCTTCTATATAATTTCAACAACTTAGCCAAGCTATGTATGAAGACCTGGAAAAAAGTTTAATATGGAAAGAGATCAAAGAAAGGATAGAAATGTGCCATCATCATCCCATATTTTTTAAGGATTCAATGTGTCATTGAATGACTTTATGAAGTTGGCACCTTTTATCTTTATAAGGATGCGCAACTCAAAGGATCCTTAGAGATTCCTAGATGATATATGACAAAAATGTAATGCTTTGGGGGTGTATAAACCATCGGTTTATAAGTCTGGCATCATTCAGCTTTGGGGATGTGTTCATCTCTTAGTTTGAATATAGAAAAGGAGTGAGGCTGGTAAAGGATTAGTGGACTTAAAAAGAGTTTAACACCATGTTCTTAGACATATTTCTTATTTAGAGTGATAATAAGTATCATATAAGTATTACAAATCAAAAGAAATTATAATATTTTAAATACAAAATACAACATATTATAAGTGTTATAAAAGATTGCATTACCTAAAGAAAGTATTAAATAACTAAAACAAGGCAATGTCTAGACAAAACATAAAAATAATTCCCATAATATCACAATGATTATAAAGAAACATAATTATTACATGTAAAATGTCATCTACCATAATTCACTTTATACTCACGCTTAAAATCTTCACTAAAAAATTATTTCACAATAATTACCCATATTCTCTCAAAAAATCTAATTCTTTCAAATTCCTCAATTTAAAACTCAAACCTTCATCCATAATTAAACATCCCTAAATAAAAACAAACACTTTAGGCTGGAAATTATCTCATCATAACACTTTTACTTTAACTCATTAAATTTCAACTTAACTAAAATGGCTTTCCAAACCTAACTCATCAATTTCTCAATTACACCACGCTAATTTAATATGTCCCTTAGTTTCTGACTACTGGACAACTAAGTTACAACTACATCCTATTACTCTCTGATTTCTTGGCTGTTAGGTTAAACCATTAACCCTTAGTTTCCGTAACTATAAACCACTAAGTTAAAATTTCTTTTTCCTTAATCTCCGCCACTATGAGCAATTAAGTCATAACACTAACCTTTAGATTCCATAATTACAAACAACTAAGTTTAAATTTTCATTCCTTTAATCTCCAACTTCATGGATGATTAAGTTACTTCACTACCTTTTAGCTTTCATTTCTACGGACATCTAAGTTATATTTTTCATAATACCTTTATCCATTATAACCCATCACAAACTCATTTTAATCATATTCTCCAATAATCAATTTTATCCAATTCATGGTCTTAGTACTAACCTTTTATTTCCTTCTATTTTGTGAACATTAATTTAACAATAAAATCAAACAACTAAAGTAAACAAGTTTAAGGTAGCTGATTAGTACTTAAAAGTGTTTTTTTATCAATGATTTATATCATCATTTTGCACTTGAAGTATCAATAACTCCTTAACAAAAGCATGTTTTATAATAACAAGTCTGACACTATAAGATACCTTTAATTTATGGCAAATGTTCATATTAAATGCATGCCTATCACATAAATCAAAGAATTGTTTGATGAGTTTAGCTACTAAAATTTAAAAGACAAAGAGAGGGCCAAACTTAGAAAAGAGATGCTAGTTCAGTCCAAACTGGAACACTGTTCGGTCATTGGGTCATATCTGGAGCTGTAGATCTTGGATTTAGGTATACTCTATATGGATAGAATGCTAAGATATAGGCCTAAAATTTTCATGGGAGTCCAAGATTTAAAAAGATCGTTTTCAAGTTCAAATTATAGCAACAATGGAGAAGTCTGAATCTGTTCTACAGCCCAGACACTGTTCAGTGTTCAGCCCATATCTCGAGTTTTAGAAGTCCAAATGATCTCAATTTGTTTCTTCCTAGAAAACTGAGATAATTTCCTAGAACTGTCATGAGTTAAGTATTTTCAAATTCAGATGTTATCAATGACGTTTTGTTCAAACAAGAAGATAAGGATTGTCACCAAGTCATATGGCCACCCACTAAACAATTAGTTATCAAATCAATAGTTCCAAATTTTGGCCCTATAAAAAAAGGCATTTACCATACATTTAGACATCTTGGTTGTTCAAATCAAGATCCTGCTCTTGCTCTCTCTCTTTATATTTTTACAATGCTTAAGTTTTGCTTTTATTAATATCTTGT
Source organism: Populus alba (assembly GCF_005239225.2). Taxonomy (NCBI): domain Eukaryota; kingdom Viridiplantae; phylum Streptophyta; class Magnoliopsida; order Malpighiales; family Salicaceae; genus Populus; species Populus alba. Next base: position 2,607,378 of record NC_133293.1, read on the forward strand.
TTGTGCTTTTCATTTCTTTTTCTTTACTTAGTTAACTTGTATCTTATTTATATTTTTATCTTGTTTATTTATTTTTCTCTTTTTCATTATGTTTAGCTAACTTTATTATGTCAAGATGAAAAGGTTACACTAATGGTGTAAGAATAAGTATAATATAAACTCAATATGGACTTTAAAGCTTATATCCTAAACAACTTGCTATTAACATGTCTTATCATTTTTATCTAATTAATTCTTAATACCTTGCTTGTTAAATGGTTAATCTAGATTTTTGTTGTATAACACTTGGTACAACAAATGCTTGACACTTTCATAGCCCAACCGTATGGTATAACCTACAACTGTGCTATGAAAGGAACTTGATTTGTTGTTAACATAAGTTAGTATCATGAATTCCTGATAATATTTAAAAGTTTAGTGTTACTTAAATAAGATAATTACTATGATCATATTAATAATTTATAATGAGCTATTAATGACAAATCATCCGATTGAAACCTCCTTTGTGTGTGGTTTCCAGTTGAGTAATAAAATAAGTTTATACTATACTTGTTTGAAATACCATTAGTGGATTCTCTAACATTGACATTTGTTTTTATTATTGTTTAATCCTCATATTAATCTTACATCTCAAAGTCCTCTTTAACTTCTTCTTGTTGTTGTTGTTGTTGTTATTCTTGTTGTTATTGTTATTGTTGTTGTTGTTGTTGTTGTTGTTGTTGCTGATGTTGTTGTTGTTGTTGTTGTTGTTGTTGTTGTTGATATATATAAATAGAAAGAGAGAGAGAAAAAAAAGAAATTAGAATTTAAAATAAAGAAAACTGAAAGAGGGAAAGAAAAGAAGCAATGAGATGGAAAGATAAATGAAGGAGAAGAGAGTGGGAAAAAAAAGGTTTTTAAGGTAAGCATTATTCTTTTGTATGTACAATTGTTGTTGTTAGCTATGATTTTGAAGTTGTTGAGAATTAAGGATTTGAAGTTTGTGTTTTAAGTTTAGTTGATGAATTAATTTAATTGTTATGGGTTAATTGCTATAGGTTTTAAAAGTATATGTTAAAATGTTAAAGATATGCCATTTTGGGGAAACTGGTAAATTTGGATTCTAAAATCTTGATCAGGCGGTCTACCGGTTTGTCTACAATAATTAACGGGTTGGCCCGATGGCTCTTGTCGACTGGTTTGTCAATTTCAATTGACCGCATTTCTTGATAGATTTAGTGAGCTGCTTGGTCAATTTTGATCGATTGATTGACCAAACAATGGAAGATGATTGATTCTTTTAAGTTTGGTCAGTTTGGGATCAATCGAGTTGATTTGTTTTGGTTTTATAATTATATTTTGGTATCTAATCTTAGAGTTGTAATCTCTTATGTTATTTGCTTCGAGTTATTTTTAATATGTTTTCTTTTGTGTTAATATAATCCTTATATTAAACCTACTAAGCGTCAATAGGATTTCCTTGTGGTTATTGATCATCTTATAGTTTAGAGTATCATGCTCATTGCATATTGATTTTTTAACAAGCCTTACCTCATGGTATCTCTTGTTATAGCTTGCTTCTAAAACTCTTCTTTAAAAGCATGAAGCCAAGCGTGTATATATTCCTCATTATTATATTCCCTTATAGGTATATATTGAATGTTATTTACTTATTAAGTTGTTGAATTTACCCTTTCATTTTTATTTTTTAGGCTTATAGTTTTATTAATAGGTCATTTTTGTTGGACTTTCATAACTTGTTTTTTTTTTATTATTATTGTAATCAATACTATTTTCTTATGTCTAGTTAACGCTCCACATTTACTGAATTGTATTAAGGATTGTTTTAAGATATTGATTTATATTATAGAATTAATTATGATATCAAATGTTGCATAGAACTCTGATTGAGTTAAAATAAAAGTTTGTATGTATGTTTCGGTTTATCTAAGTAAGGAACCTGGAGAGGGTCTGGGGATCGAGTCATAATAGAGCCAACTTAGACCAACCCGTATTTTAAGAGATGGGGATATAATAGACAAATACAAAGAAAATTGAAAAGAATCATGAAGCTTAATATAAAAAAAAACCTCAACCTTGAAAATTAATTCCCAATTGATATAATGTTCAAGGATAAAATTAAGAAAAAATTCGTTTTATAAATTATATTAAAAAAATGATTCCAAATATTGAAGGATTAAATCAAAAGAAAAATATTAATTTAAATGATTAGCTAAAAAAACCCAACAAAGAACGACAAGTAAAAGGAATCTAGATAACTAGGGTTATTTCATATCAACAAAAAACTCTACAGAAAAAAAAATAAATAAAAATAACCGGACTTGGACTCTAATTTAATAAATACTAGAGGATGAACATAAAAAAAAAATTTAAGCAAAAGAAAATAAAATACCAAGCAAACCGAGCATGAATCTCCTAAATTTGGTTCACAGCTCATGAAATCTTGAACTTGGGTTCAATTAATAAACTTAATTCCTAATCAATTTAATATTTAAATATGAAACCATGAGAACAATATCAATTTAAAAAGCTTTCCAAAGTAAAAAAACTAAGAATAAAAAAAAAATAGATATTAAATTTGATAGGAAAAAAAAATTCAAAGATGATTAAATTTTTTTAAAAAAAAACAATTTAACATTTTTTTTGTTTAAGTTATTTAATTTTTTCCCCAAGGTATTTAAGTTATTTAAGGTTTTTCTAAAAAAAACTAAAAAGACTAATCTACCCCAAAACAATTTGAAAATAACATTGAAATCATAATGGTAAAACAACCATCTCACCCTCAAATCCTAGCTGGATGTTTTTTTAGCTAGGGGCATATTTGTAAAAAACATTATTCTAATGAATAATGTTCATTAGCACGCATTGTGTTGCAGGTCGGATAAAAGGTATTTTTAACATAAGCAAATATATAGGCACTGCTAATGTTTTTTTATAGTACAAGTTTTTTCTAAACTGAGTGAGAATTGACCCGATATGACCTGATCAACTTAATAGGTCCAAAGACAATCTGGATGACCGATAAAAATATATTGACTCAATATAAATATCTAAGATGATATTATTTTTATAAATATGAAGACGATAATATATTAGATCAATCTGGGTTAATCTGTCAATGTACATGCTTGGTCATAAATTATAATAACTCTATAGAAAATAAATCATAATAAATTAAAATGGTCTAATTTCCAATAAATACAATGTTTAAGGATGTAATTGAAAAAAATACAATGAATAAAATGGCCATGAAAATCACCTGAGTCAACTCGGGTTAATTTGTCAAACTCGCATCCTGAGTCATGAGACTAGGAAAACCTAATAGGGAGCAAAATAAAATAAATTATAAAACTCAATTTTCAATCACTTCAATGTTGAAAGATGAAACTAAAAATAAAATCAAGTAAGCAAAGGATAAAAAAAACAACTCGAGTTACCCTGAGTTAATCTAATAAGCTCGTGACCTGAGTCACAAGATGGGGATAACTTTATAGAAAGAAAACTGAAACAAATCACAAAGTTTAATTCTCAATCAACCTAATATTGAAAGATAAAATTGAGAAAAAAAATCAATTAGAAAAGGGAGAAAAAACTCAAGTCAATTGAGTTAACTTGTTAAACTTGTAGTCTAGGTTATTAGACTGGGATAACTTTGTAAAAAGTAAATAAAAAAAATATGAAGTCCAATAATGTTAAATGATGGAATTAAAATAAAAAAAAATAGTTTGTTAAATAAAAAAACAAAGGAAGGAAAAAAAAAAACATTATTACATTGAATAGTGTTTTATGAGGAGAGTTAGTACAACCTCTAACCAAGCCAATGTTGAAGAGTGGAATTGAGAAAAAAATCAATTTGGAAAAGAAAAAAAAAATAAAGTCAATCGAATTAACATGTTAAACTTATGGTCTAAGTTATGTTATTGGGATAAGTTTATAAAAAGTAAATAAAAAAAATATTGAAGCGTAATCACTAATAAATCCAATGTTGAATGATGGAATTAAAATTGAAAACAAAACATATATATATATATATATATATATATATATATATATATATATATAAGCCAAAGAAAGAGGAAAAAAACATTATTATAGCAAATACTATTTTGTGAGTAGAAGTATAGTAAAATTCCCTTCTCTTTTATTTTATTTTTAATTTAAACTTAAATGTAAATATAAATTATAATGATGTTGTGTCATTTGTGGACACCTTTCTATTTCAACAATCAACTAGTTTCTTTTATTTTTTTTATTTTTCAATTCAATCCTCAATAATTGAGAAGTCCATAGAACTAGTGGGACTCATCCAACCCACTTTTTATCTTTGAAATCTTGGGAAATGCAAAGAAAATACATGTCCTTTGTAAACCTATTCTAGATAATTTATAGCTCTTGACCACTTTAATTAGACTATTTTTAGTAAAATAATAATAAAAAAATTACTATTAACTTTTTCAGGTTTGTATCAGGTTTAATTGTTTCAATTCAATCATTAAATTTTGTTTAATTTAATTAAAGATCAAGCTCAAATAAAGCTTAGAAACCAAATTTCAAAATCATCTTGAGTCATTTGTATAAGTGTTCTTATGTGACAAATAAAAGGCCATATGTATAGTTGTCATAAATTCTGTTTTATTTAGTGTATGTTTAGTATTGTGGTGTAAAATATTTTTTATAAGTGTTTTTCTTGAAAATGCATTAAAATAATTTGTTTTAAAAATATTTTATTTCATATTTGATAGTAGTATATCAAATCAATAAAAAAAACATTGCTTTATTATTATTATTTTTTTGTACTAAAACACACTTTCAAAACATATTTAAAAACAAAAACTATGGTACTTTTAAATACTCAAATTAATGTTTTATCAATTACAATTTCATTTAAGTGCATTGCTCTCTCTATATATCGAGCCTCCAGCAAGTAGAGGCAATTACAGCACAAGATTACATGACAACATTCCATAATATTTTCAACAATTAATGAAAAGTAAAAAATCTGACATGCAAGGATTAGAGAAAAGAAGAGGAAGAAGGCTAAGGTTTAGCAAACGTTAACCCAAACAGCATTACTAGGAATGCCAGCATGGACAACGAACAGCATATAATATCCAGGTGGGGCCACATTAACGTTAATTGGTCCAATCACATTAGCCTTATAAGCAAACATGGATAACTGGACCACACTCAGCACGTTCAGGACCACCATCCTCTGGTTCATGCCAAACGAGTGTGTGGTAAAAGACGGTGCAATAACGGTGACGGAGACCCCCAAATCCAGACGGTAGGAGGAGCACACGAAGGTAACGGAGAATATCTCTCCATACGACACCGCTCTGCCGGACAACTCCACTGTCAAAATTGAAGGTCTTAGATACGAGTACTGTGGGTCCAGGTAATGTAGGTAAAAAGCTTCCAAACTCAGCTCAGTTGGGTAGGGTTTCCCTGTCATATTATACCCCTGGTGCGGATTGCTACCTCCCACTAATATCCTGCCATCTGGCAAGAGCGCAGCTGTGGAGTGGTACAGCCTGGGAATCTTGGAGGAGCTAAGCACAACGAATCTTCGGGTCGGATCTTCATCTGGTTGGTAAAGAACCGGGTTATAAACTGGATTCATGGCGTCATTCCACCCAGCGCTTCCATTGGTTGCGCCGTTGATGATAATCAAGTCTCCGGTGGGTAACAGTAACATATCGTTCATGATCCGAGGAATGGGCATTAGCTCCATGACCCATTCCGGTTTCGGGTCCGTCACCTTTAACCTGCCACAAGTTGTTGATGCTTGCTCGTAAATGTGGAGATAATTGGACTTGATATAGGCACCTTTCTGTGCCCCACCGCAAATCATGACCTCTGCTTCAGGTTGGTCAGTCACATTGGTGATTCCGGTTAACCGGAGAGGAAGCAAAACAGAAGAGCCAGTGCAAGGGTAGTTTCTTCTGTCACCAACAGGCATTACCGGATACTCCTTGATCACCTTATTACGTTTGTAGTCAAGCGAGATGGATCGGTTGTTAGCAAAAATGAAAAGATTGCCATCAGGCAAGAGGTGCAAGAAAGGATAAAGATTGATCTCTTCTTGACGGTCTCTGGTGTGTATTAAGAAAGGCAATGTGAAATTGTCTCTTTCTTGAGGGTTCTTGGGATAAAACTCGTAAGTGAAAGCCCTTCTTCCACCAACAATAATTATGCGACCATCAGGGAGTAATTGGTTACTGGCATACCATCTCCGGTTCCAAAGAACCTGGTTTGTCAGCTCCACCCAATCGCAAGAATCGTCATCGCAGGGGGTGAAAGAGCGTATTACGGCCTCGCCTGCTTTGTAACCGCCGGTTTGGATGAGATTGCCGGAGGAATCGAGGGAGCCAGAAGAGCACCAAGTGTCAGTTTGGACCATGAGAGGGCGGAAGGTGTTGGAAGCGATGTCATAAAGAACGGCGTGAGCAGTGCAATCTTTAGGCTTAACCACTTCGTCTTTGTACCGGCACTCGCCGTCTGGAAGAGAGAGATTGGAGCGGCCAAAGTCTGTGCGATCAAACATGATGACCTTGTTGTTTCTAAGGACTTGCATGTGCATGGCTGAGATGCCTATGCTTTCTTGGAGAACCACCCAGTTGCCCCCTGTTATGGTGGACAAATACGATCCAGCATGGGCAATTTCTGGTGAAAAGCTCATGAATATATAGAAAACGTAGAGGAAGATGAAGAAAGGATGGTTCTTGATTGCCATTAATAATTGTTGTTTTTTGAGATAGGCAAATGAGAGGGAGGTTTCTTGGTTTATATAGTTTGTGTATCGATAGGAGGGAGAGGCCAGTCTAAGAAATATTTTTCCTTTTCTTTTCTAATTAAAAGGGTTTAATTAGGGCTTCTGTTACCATTTCTATTCTCTCCGGGAGCAAAGAACGTGTGCAAAATCAGGAGAAAGGTTATGTTGGTGTAGATGGATTAATAAATAAATAAAATCATGCATTATTAATTTGATTTTGCATGTTTGTTCATGAAAACGTATAAATTAGGGATCGTTAAAAGGTCAAGTTTGAGATTGTAGGTTATTTCATATATCTTAATCTCACTCAGTACGACACTTAAGTTAAATAACGGTACTTAGTATAAATCCATTCTATATTTTTATTAAATCTTAAAATCTTATGACTTGATTTTTTTTATCTAATTTGAGTTTAAAATTAAAATTATGTAAAAATGAATGTGATATAATCTAATCGACTTAACGTGTTCAAAAACAATCTAATCGATAGATAAAATAAAATTTAAGAGTGAAATTAAATAAATATAATGAAATTGACAAAAAAAATCTTTTAATCCAATTTTTTTATAGCTTAGGTGATGCAATCCTAGCTTTAATACCAAGAGATCCATTGAGTTTAGCCACGAGACTTAGAGTAAAAAGATTCAAGAAGGCAATTAATGGACTTCAAGGTATATGAGCTAAGATGGATTTCAAGAGGATATCAAAAAATAAAGAACAAACCTTGATTAATTTGATTTATATTCAAGAAGGAATATTACAAAAAAATTAAAATAAAAAGATTCAAATCTGTTAGTTTTGACCTTACACCATTATTTTAGCCATAACTAAAGCTATATAATGAATTTTGATGCGATTCTAATTGCATTGGAAAATAGACATCCATATATTTTTAGTGATATATGGTAGACCTTTTAATTCATTATATAACTTACACGATCAAAAGATTAATATCTTATTCCAAGTGCATAAGTGTTGAAGTAATAAATAACTCTGCTAGACTGGGGTCGAACCATAGAGAGGTGAACTATATAAATTACAAATAATATATATATATAATAAAAACAAAGAGTTTGAGAGAATTTTATAGGATGTTAATGTAAGGATTAAACAATGATAAAATAATTGTCAAGGTTAAATATCTACTAATAGTATTAGAAATAAGTATAGTATAAACTCTTTTTATTAATTAACTGGAAACCACACATAAAGGAGGTTCTAATCGGATGATTTATCCTTAATAGTTCATTATAATTTTTTAACATGATCATATTATATTATTTTAGTAATACCATACTTTTAAATATTGTCAGGAATTCATTATGCTAACTTATGTTAACAACAAATCAAGTTCCTTTCAGAGCATAGGTATAGGTTATACCATATGGTTGGTTATGAAAGTACCAAGCATTTGTTGTACCAAGTGTTATACAATACAAATCTATATTAACAATTTAACAAGCAAGGTATTAAGAATTAATAAGATAAAAAGATAAGACATGTTAATAACAAACTTTCTTGGATATGAACATTGAAGTCCATGTTGAGTTTATATTATACATATCCTAACACCATTAGTGAAACCTTTTCACCTTGACATAATGAACTTAGCTAAACATAATGAAGAAGATAAACATAAATAAACAACATAAGAACATAAGTATAGTAAAGGAAATGAAAAGCATAAACAAGAGATTAAAGAAAATATAACATGACATAAAACTTAAACATTACAAAAATATAAAGAAAGAAATAAAGAGCATGATCTTGATCTGAACAACCAAGATGCCTAAATGCATGGCAAATGCCTCCTTTTATAGGCCAAAATTTAGAACTAGTGATTTGATAACTAATTGTTGAGTGGGTAGCCACATCTTAACTTGGTGATAATCTTTATCTTCTTGTCTAAACAAAACGTCATTACTAACGTCAGAATTTGAATGGACTTAACTCATGAAAGTTATAGGAAATTGTCTCAGCTTTCCAGGAAAAAAATTGAGGTCATTTGGACTTCTAGAACTCGAGATATGGGCTGAACACTGAACAATGTTTGGGCTGCAAGATAGATTCAGACTTCTCCGTTGTTGCTACAATTTGAACTTGAAAACAACCTTTTTGAATGTTGCACTCCTTATGAAAGTTTTAGACCTATGTCTTAGCTTTCCATCTATATAAAGCAGGCCAAATCCAAGTTCTATAGCTCCAATTGTGATCCAATAACCAAATGGTGTTGTAGTTTGGACTAAACCAGCATATCTTTTCTAAGCTTAGCCCTCTCTTTGTCTTCTCAATTTCAGTATTTAAACTCAGTAATCAGTCCCTTGATTTATGTGATAGACCTGCATTTAAGATGAACATTTACCATAAATTAAAGGTATCTTATATTATTAGATATGTTATTATAAAACATGCTCTAGCTAAGGAGTTATTGATAATTTAAGTGTAAAATGATGATATAAAACATTGATAAAAATGCACTTTTAAGTACTAATCACTTGTTAAATGATTAATCTAGATTTATGTTGTACAACCCTTGGTACAATAAATACTCGGCACTTTCATACCCTACTGTATGGTATAATCGACACCTCTGCTATGAAAGAAACTTGATTTGTTGTTAACTAAGTTAACATCATGAATTCCTGACAATATTAAAAGTATGGTGTTACTAAAATAAGATAATTAATATGATTATGTTAAAAATTTATAATGAACTATTAAGGATAAATCATCCGATTGGAACCTTCTTTGTGTGTGGTTTCCAATTGATTAATAAAAAGATTTTATACTATATTTATTTCTAATACTATTAGTGGATCCTCTAACCTTAACAATTGTTTTTATCTTTGATTAATACTTATATCAATATCACATATCAAAAGTTATCTTCAACTCTTTTTCATTTGTTGTTTATAATTTTATATAATTCACCTCCCTGTGGTTCGACCCCGGTTTTGTCGAGTTATTTATTACTTTGACACTCCTGCACTTGGGATAATGTATTTTTTAGCCCTCGTATATCAGATAATATGCTTTCTAGCCCTATCTCTTTCCTTCTGAGTGTGCTTTTTAGCCCTTGAATACTAGATGGTGCACTTTTTAGCCCTATATCATTTTCCTTATGAGTTCGCTTTCTAGCCCTCGCATACCAAATAGTGTGTTTTTTAGCCCTTTCTCTCTCTCCTTTTGAGTGCGCTTCTAGCCCTCACATGCCATAAGATGTGTTTTTTAGCCCTAGCTTTTCCTTCCAAGTGTGCTTTCTAGCCCTTGTATACCAAATAGTACATTTTTTTAGCCCTATCTTGTTTTCCTTTCAAATCCGCCTTTTAACCCTCATATACTGCATAGTACGCTTTCTAACCCTATTTTCCCCCTTTCAAGTGTGTTTTTTAGCCCTCGCATACCAGATAGTGCACTTTCAAGTCCTATCTCTTTTTTCTTCCAAGTTCATTTTCTAGCCCTCACATACCAAATAATGTGTTTTCTAGCTCTATCTTTTTTTTTCCCTTTCAATTGCACTTTCTAGCCCTTGCATACTAGATAGTATGCTTTTTAGCCCTATCTTTTTTCTTTCAAGTGCGCTTTCTAGCCCTCGAATATGAAATAGTGTATTTTCTAGCCCTATTTTTTTTTTCCCTTTTGAGTGCGCTTTCTAGCCCTATCTCTTTTTCTTATGATAGTGCGCTTTCTAGCCTTATCTCTTTTTCTTCTAATAGTGCACTTTCTAACCCTATTTCCTTTCTTTTTTAGTACGCCTTTGAGCCATCATCCCTTTGATAGTGCGCTTTCTAGCCCTATCTCATTTTTCTTTTATGAATAGTGCGCTTTCTAGCCTTATCCTTTTTCCTACTTGATAGTACGCTTTCTAGCCCTATCTCTTGTCTTTTGAATGCATTTTCTAGCCTTCGTATACCGGATAATGCGCTTTCTAGACCTATCTTTTTCATTCTAAATGCATTTTCAAGCCCTTGTATACCAAATAATGAGCTTTTTAGCCTTATTTTTTCTCTTTTTAAGTTCACGTTTGAGCCCTCATCACTCAAATGGTACGCTTTCTAACCATATCTATTGTCTTCCAAGTGCGTTTTCAAACCCTCATCTTTTATATAATGTGTTTCTAACCCTATCTCTTTCCAAGTGCGTTTTTCAGCCCTTTTATACCAAATGGTGTGCTTTTTAACTCTATCTATTCTTCTTTATTTTTTTATGTTTCTTTGAGCCCTCAACCATTAGATAGCGTGTTTTCCAACTCTATTTCTTTTCGAGTGTGTTTTCCAACCCTCGTTTACTAGAAAATATGCTTTCTAGCCCTATCACTTTTTTTTCTTAAGTGCGCCTTTGAGCCCTCAACCATCAGATAGTGCATTTTCTAACCTTATCTTTTTCTAATTGTGCTTCCCTTCCCTTGTAAACTAGATTAGTGCACTTTTTAGCCTGATTAGTACTTAAAAATTCATTTTTATCAAGGTTTTATATCATTATTTTGTACTTGAAGTATCAATAACTCCTTAACTAAAGCATGTTTTACAATAATAAGTCTAATACTATAAGATACCTTAATTTATGGTAAATGTTCATCTTAAATATAGGCCTATCACATAAATCAAAGGATTGATTGATGAGTTTAATTACTGAAATTAAAAGGACAAAGAGAGGGCCAAACTTAGAAAAGAGATGCTGGTTCAATCCAAACTAGAATACTGTTCAGTAATTGGATCATATCTGGAGCTGTAGATCTTGAATTTAGGTCTGATTTATATGGATGGAAAACTAAGATATGGCCTAAAAACTTTCATGTGGAGTCCAAGATTTAAAAATACCGTTTTCAAGTCCAAATTACAGCAACAACAAAGAAGTCTGAATCTGTCCTGCAGCCTAGACACTGGTCAGTGTTCAAGCCATATCTCGAGTTCTAGAAGTCCAAATGACCTCAATTTTTTTTCCTGGAAAGCTGAGATAATTTCCTAGAACTTTTATGAGTAAAGTTGGTTCAAATTCTAACGTTAGCAATGACGTTTTGCTTAGACAAGAAGATAAGGATTGTCACCAAGTCAAGATGTGACCATCCACTCAACAATTATTCATCAAATCAATAATTTTAAATTTTGGCCTATAAAAGAAGGTATTTGCCATGCATTTAGACATCTTGTTTGTTCTGATGAAGATCTTGCTCTTGCTCTTGCTCTCTCTCTCCCTCTCTCTTTATATTTTTGTAATGCTTAAGTTTTGCTTTTATTAGTATCTTGTTTATACTTTTCATTTCCTTTCCTTTACTTAGTTAACTTATATCTTATTTATATTCTTATCTTGTTTATTTATGTTTCTTTTCTTCATTATGTTTAGCTAAGTTTATTATGTCAAGGTGAAAAGGTTACACTAATGGTGTGAGAATAAGTATAATATAAACTCAATATGGACTTCAATGCTTATATCCTAAACAACTTGCTATTAACATGTCTTATCATTTTTATCTTATTAATTCTTAAAACCTTGCTTGTTAAATGGTTAATTTAGATTTGTGTTGTATAACACTTGGTACAACAAATGCTTGACACTTTCATAGCTTAACCGTATGGTATAACCTACATATGTGCTGTGAAAGGAACTTGATTTGTTGTTAACATAAGTTAGCATCATGAATTCCTAACAATATTTGAAAGTTTGGTGTTACTTAAATAAGATAATTAATATGATCATGTTAAAAATTTATAATGAACTATTAAGGATAAATCATCTGATTGGAACTTTCTTTGTGTGTGGTTTCCAGTTGATTAATAAAAATAGTTTATACTATACTTATTTCTAATACTATTAATGGATTCTCTAACCTTGACAATTGCTTTTATCTTTGATTAATCCTCATATTAATCTTACATCTCAAAGTCCTCTTTAACTTATTATTATTATTATTATTATTATTAATTTATATATTTCACCAATTCACCTCTTTGTGGTTTGATCCCGGTCTTACTGGGTTATTTATTACTTCAACACTCCTACACTTAGGATAAGACATCAACTATTTGATCATGTCATAACCCTTTCTATCTCTTTTTTAGTGCGCCTTCAAGCCCTCATCTATCTGATAGTGAACTTTCTGGCCCTATATCTTTTTTTCTTTTGAGTGCGCCTTTGAGCCCTCATTTCCCATGTAATACACTTTTTAACCTTGTCTCTTTTCATCTTTGTGCCCTTATCCCAAATAGTATACTTTCTAGCCCTATCTCTTTTACCTCTAAGTACGCTTTTGAGCCCTCACTTCAAATATTTTAAAAAAGATTGACCATTTTTTTAATATGGTGAGTCTATTATCTCTCATTCCTTTTTCTTCTTCACAAAGCTGCCTATCTAAAGTCTCTTACAAGACTTTTTATCGTTAGCATTGTAAAAAGATAGGTAATTTTCATAACTCATTTTTGGGTTATTCCCAAAAAATTTACCCTTTTTCCTTTTAAAATAAAAAATAAAGTAATAATAGCAAAAAAAATACTAGCAATTTGGCAAAAGTAAGCTTAGGAGGATTTCAAATGTATAGAAAAATCAAGTTGTAATTTTAGATGGAATTAGAAACTTAATTGTATCCCATTATACCTAAGACTATATAGACAATGTAGATTCAAAGTCAAATTCAATGATTTTTGAACTAATCTGTATAAAAATCAAGTCAGGGACATAATTAAATTTTTAATAGACTAATTTGATTTAATCATGGGTCAAATTAAGAGTTTAATTATGTTTAAAAATTAATTTGGGTCCAATTAAAATATTTAATTAGGTGCAAGGATTTAATTATACTTTTAATAGGTCAAATTCATTTTATTACATAATTAATTGGGGGAAAATTAAGGTAATGGGTCCAATTTGGACTTAATTGAGAAGATTGGAATTTTAGAGGACTGAACTTAATTTTTACAAAGTTATTTGATTGAAATCAGAGGTATAATTGAAAGAAAATCAAAGTTTATGGTCAATTAGTGGTTAAATTAAAGAAATTCACAGCCAGAGATCTTTTTGAAAAAGGTGTCAAAGTCTAAAGACTCAATTTGGTTGAAAACAGGGGTGAAATTGAAATAAATTGAAAGTTTAATGGTCAATTGATGATCAAATTATATAAATCCAAGACCAATGTAACAACCCGGCTTTCCAAGCCCCAAACACAGTAATTTTTTTTTTTATATGCATTCAATCCATATGGTGTCGGCAATCAATGAATCTAAATCCTCACATCATTAAAATACAATCCATACAATCAACATTTCATTTCAAAGTGAATCTTACACAAACACGTAATATATATTGATCCGGGTTGTTACATTGGTCTTGGATTTATATAATTTGATCATCAATTGACCATTAAACTTTCAATTTATTTCAATTTCACCCCTGTTTTCAACCAAATTGAGTCTTTAGAGTTTGACACCTTTTTCAAAAAGACCAACGTAATATATACTAATAGTCATCATAATTTTAAACAAAAAGGATCTAATAAAAGTTATACATTCAGTACATCGATCCATACAAAATACATTGTGATTTAAAATACATCTACATAATTCCTTGCAAAGTAGGTTCCCGTGTATCGGGTTTCCTAGACATCTCGTTGGTGTGAAGTCCCTGCAGAAGTACAAACATTTAAGAGAATGCAAATACTTAATAATAATAAGAATGGTAACTAACGGTTTGGCAATTAAATAAAGCATTAACAATTATAAGTTCTTCATGTATTTGCTATGACAACTAGTAGTACATATAGATACACAAGTTTTCGGATGCCATTCGCCAAAACTAGTCATTCATTTGTCCCAGTCATCCATTCGGATTCGATGGCGAAAGCTGTGTCGCTGCCGATCCCAAAATCGGCAGCAGAAACTGCATTGCTGTCGATCAAGGAATCGGCAGCGAAGACTGCGTCGCTGCCGATCCAAAATCGGCAGCGGAAACTGAGTCGCTGTCAATCCAAAATCGGCAGCGGAATCTGCGTCGCTGCCGATTTCTGTATCGACAACGAAAACTGGGTCACTGCTGATTTCTGTATCGGCAGCGAATACTGTGTCGCTGCCGATCCAGAATCGGCAGCGAAAACTGCGTCGCTGCCGATTTCTGCATCGGCAGCGAAGTCACTCTTTTATCTCGGCCATCCATCCATTTGGATGCCATTAGCCGAAGCTAATCAATCCTTCATCCCGGCCATCCATTCGGACGCCATTAGCCAAAGCTAATCATTTTTTGTCCCGGTAATCCATTCGGATGCCATTAGCCGAAGCTAATCTCTCTTTTGTCCCGGTCATCCATTCGGATGCCATTAGCCGAAGCTAATCAATCTTTAATCAACATTTAAGCGTTCAACAATCTAATATCGATTCTAACAATATGATAGTACTCAAGTTTAAATATTTCAAGATTCAACGTAAGAAAAAGAAAGGTGCAAGTCACCTACCTGCTCCACTTGTGGGTTGTTCCTGTCTGGATGATGGTCCAATCCCGACCGCACCACCTAAGACATCAATGATCACAATCAGCACAGTTATATTTATTTTATTTTTGAATCATATTCATCATTACACTTATTTCAAGAGTTCATATGTTCACATTCAAGTAATCCATATTTTACACCATCATATCATGAAATTGTTACTAGCATTTAAGTCATTCCTGCCTAGGAGTCTTATTGTAGAAATCGGCAGCGAGAACTGGTTCGCTGCGGGCTGCCCAATTCGGCAGCGAGAACTGGTTCGTCGTAGGCTGCCAGTTCGGCAGCGACAACTATTTCGTTGTTGGTGCCACAGTTTTTTTTTTTTTGCTGCACAACGCACAACTCGGCAGCGAATATCAATTCGCTGCAGGAAGTTCAGTTTCGGTAGCGAAACAGAATTTTGCTGCACAACACACAAATCGGCAGCGAATATCAATTCGCTGCAGGAGGTTCAGTTGCGGCTGCGAAACAGAATTTCGCTGCACAACACACAAATTGGCAGTGAACATCAATTCGCTGTAGGAGGTTCTGTTGCGGCAGCGAAACAGAATTTTTTTTTTTTATGCACAACACACAAATCGGGACCATCTATTTCAGCACATAATTCTTCAACAAAATTCCAGCAGAACACACACATGGAAAACCATCAATTACAGCATATAATCTTTCAATAAATTCCAGCAGAAACACATTAATTTCAGCACAACAACATCACAGCAGAACACATTAATTCCAGCAAACATCATCACAGCAGAACACATTAATTCCAGCACATTAATTTCAGCAAACATCATTACAGCAGAACACATTAATTCCAGCAAACATCATCACAACAGAACACATTATTTCCAGCAACATCATCACAGCAGAACACATTAATTACCCCAGCAGAACACACTAAATTCAGCCTAACAAAACCCCAGCAGAACACACACATGCATGCTGGCCTACCCCATAGTTAAAACCAGCCCTCTATTATGATTTGTTACTTCCATTTAATTTATTTGTTAGATGTTCTGAAATTGGCTTTATTTCACTTTTGTTTGCTTGTTCTCCTAGTTAATTTCAGCTTCCTTCACAGCTGGCTTAGGTCTTAGATCAATATTCTTTCTTAAGGTTTTTCTTCTTCATTTTCGTTTCTGATTTTAAGGGGAAGAGGAAAGGGAGTTTCATGACCCATACCTTCTGAATTTAACTAAGTTTGAGGAAGATTTGACACAATTCTTTTCTCTTCAGCTGCTGGTTCTCCTCCTTCTTCTTCCTCCTCTCATGTTTTCCAGCTCTCTTTTTCCTCTCCTCTATGCAGCTGCCCACTCCTCTCTCAAGGTCTCATCTCTCCCTCACAAATTCACAAGGCAATCTCTACTGGTTTGATTCACGTTTCTATTGTGAAAGGGGAAGGGAAAAAGGGCATGTAGCTGTTGGTTTGGGAAGAAGATGGATCATTCTCTCTCCCCTCTTTGTATTTATACTACCCATCAAATGAAATGGGTTGTTTGGGGGTTGGTTTAGGTGTGTTCTTATCCTTTTTTGGTTTATCTAAAACTAGTTTTACCCCTCCCTCCCAGCTCTGCATCACTGTTGATTGAGAAATCGGCAGCGAAAACTGCATCGCTGCCGATTTCTGCTTCGGTAGCGAAAACGGCGTCGCTACCGATCCAGAAATCGACAGCAAAAACTGCGTCGCTGCCGATCAAGAAATGGGCAGCGAAAAACTGTGTCGTTGTCGATTTCTGTATCGATAGCGAATACTGCGTCGGTGCCGATTTCTGCATCGACAGCGAAAACTGCGTCACTGCCGATTTCTGCATCGGCAGCGAAGACTGCATTCATCATCATCTCTCTCTCTCTCTCTCTCTCTCTAATATATATATATATATATATATATATATATATATATATATATATATATATTTTTTTTCTTTAGGTGTTTACATTCTCCCCTCCTAAATATGAATTTCGTCCTCGAAATTTAAGAAATTTTACATTCCATACCTGGTAGTCCAAATAAATTGGGATACTTTTTCCTCATCTTAGCCTCCCTCTCCCAAGTTTCCTTTTCTACTTGAGCATTTCGCCATAAAATTCTGACGATGGGGATCTTTTTGCTCCGTAATTCCTTCACTTCTTGATCTAGTATCTTTATGGGCCTCAATTCCAGTGTTAAATCTTCCTTGACTTCTACTGGAACCTGGGGTAGAACTCGGGCGGGGTCCACGTCAGCCTTCCTTAACAAGGAGACATGGAACACATCATGAACCTTGGCTAGCTGTGGGGGCAAATCCACCTTGTAGGCTACTGGTCCTACTCGTTGTAAGATTTTGAAGGGTACGATGAAGCACCTGGTCCGATTTTGTAGGCTATGGGGCTACCTTCAGGAACACCTGGTCCCCCGTACTGAACTCTAGAGGTCTTCTCCTCACATCGACATACTTCTTCTGTCTATCCTGTGCGGCTTTGATGCGATCCCTAATAGTTCTCACTTTCTCCATGGTGACTTGGACCAACTCTGCGCTATATAACTTCCGGTCCCCTATTTCCTCCCAACACAAAGGAGTTCTGCACCTCCTACCATACAACGCTTCATATGGGGCCATCCCTATTATGGCTTGGTGACTATTGTTATACGTGAACTCTACCAATGCCATGTGTTCCTCCCAGTTTCCCCCAAATTCTAGCACACAAGCCCGTAATAGGTCTTCCAAGACTTGGATGACTCTTTCTGATTAGCCATCCGTTTGAGGGTGAAACGCAGTGCTCATGTCCAATCTTGTCCCCAAGGCATGTTGTATGCTCGGCCAAAGTCGAGAGGTGAACCTGGGATCTCGATCCGATATAATGGACATCGGAATCCCATGAAGTCGAACCACCTCATTTATGTAGATTTTGACAAGCTTATCCACCGAGTCGGTCATCTTTATAGGCAAAAATAGTGTGGATTTCATCAACCGATCTATGATGACCCATATCGCATCATTTCCTTTCCTCCCTTTGGGAAATCTTGACATGAAATCCATAGTGATCATCTCCCACTTCCATTCTGGAATTTGTAATGGTTGTAATGGTCCCGCAGGCTTTTGGTGTTCAACCTTGACTTGTTGACATATCCCACACTCTGACACATACTCAGCTATTTCCCTTTTCATATTAGGCCACCAATAGAGATGTTTCAAGCCTCGATACATCTTAGTGTTGCCAGGATGCATGGAGAACTTGGACTCATGTGCTTCTTGTAGAACCATTCGTTTGACTGTTTCGTCATTAGGCACGTACAGCCGTTGTCCCATCATCAAGGATCCATCATCCGCCACTTGGAATTTCATTTCTACCCCGGCCTCCACATTCTTCCTAATCTTGGACCCCACCTTGTCATGGAATTGGGCATGTAGTATATGTTCTCGATACGTTGGTCGCACCAATAATTGAGCTACTAACCCACCTCCTGTATTAATTCCCAAATCTGCACCCATCTCCTTCAATTATGCCAGTTGCCACTCCTTTCCCACTGTTAAGCTTCCCAAGGAGGCTTTATTTTTGCGACTGAGGGCATCTGCCACCACATTTGCTTTCCCCAGGTGGTATTCTATGATGCAGTCATAATCCTTAATGAGCTCTATCCACCTTCTTTGTCGCATGTTCAACTCCTTTTGCGACATCAGATACTTCAGGCTCTTATGATCAGTAAAAATTTGGGTTCAAGACCCATACAAATAGTGTCTCCATATCCTCAAGGCAAATACTACAGCAGCCAACTCTAGGTCGTGCACCGGGTAGTTCACCTCATGAGTCTTTAATTGCCTTGATGCGTAGGCAATCACCTTCCCATGTTGCATCAAAACACACCCCAATCCCTTCCCTGAGGCATCACTATATACCACAAAACCCTCGGTCCCTGAGGGAAGGGTGAATACTGGAGAAGTGGTGAGCCTCCTCTTCAATTCTTGGAAGCTTTTCTCACATTCTTCCGACCACACCCACTTCTTATCCTTCCTAGTTAGCTGGGTCAAAGGGGTTGCAATCAAGGAAAAACCTTCGATAAATCCCCGATAGTATCTTGCAAGTCCTAGGAAGCTACGTATTTCAGTGACCAAAGTTGGCCTTTCCCATTTCAAGACTGCCTCGACTTTTTGGGGGTCAACAAAAACACCTTCGGCTGAAATGACATGTCCTAGAAACGTCACTCTTTTCAGCCAAAATTCACATTTACTCAGTTTTGCATATAGCTAGTGATCTCTCAAGGTTTGTAAGGTTTGTCTCAAGTGTTCTTCGTGCTCTTCGAAGGAATTTGAGTACACCAGTATATCATCAATGAACACCACCACAAACTTATTTAGGTATGGTTGGAAAACCCGATTCATCAAATCCATGAAGAGGGCTGGGGCGTTTGTCAACCCGAACGGTAGCACCAAAAATTCATAGTGTCCGTAACGAGTTCTAAATGCGGTCTTTGCTACATCCGCTTCTTTAATCTTCATCTGATAGTACCCTGATCTCAGATCTATCTTTGAAAATGCCCTTGCTCCCTTTAATTGGTCGAACAAGTCATCTATCCGAGGTAACAGATACTTGTTTTTCATTGTTATTTTGTTCAACTATCGATAGTCAATACAAAGTCTATGGGTTCCATCTTTCTTTCTTACAAATAGGACTGGTGCTCCCCAAGGAGAATTACTGGGCCGTATGAACCCTTTGTCTAATAATTCCTGTAATTAAGTCTTTAACTCGTTCAGTTCTGCTGGAGCCATTCGATATGGTTGTTGAGCTATGGGTGGGACTCCAGGAAAAGTGTCTATAGACACCTCTACCTCTCGCTCCGGGGGTAGTCCTAGTAGTTCTTCAGGAAACACATCTGGGAAATCCTTCACCACAGGAATATCCTTCAATCGTGGACCTTCATCATCAGCGTTTAAGATGTATGCGAGGTATCCCATACATCCCTTTCTTAAAATTTTTTGGGCTGTTACCACCGATATTAAAGCATTCAGTTTGAGAACTCTCTCTCCTTCAAAAATCATTTTCTCGCCCTTAGGTGTTTGGAAAGTAACAGTTTTAACATAACAATCTATTAGTGCCTTGTATTTACTCAACCAATTCATGCCTAGTATTATGTCAAAATCATGCAGCTCTAAGGGAATCAAGTCTACTTCTGTTTCATACCCGGATAAACTAACCCCCACATCCACATATACAATATTTGTTTCAACCATGTTTCCCATTAGAGTTCCAATTACAAATCCCTTCTCTACTATTTCTACTTCCTTTCTCAATTTAGTGACAATTCTCTTAGCAATGAATGAGTGGGTGGCACCTGGATCAAACAACACATGCACATTAAAATCATTCAATAGTAGTGTACCTTCCACCACATCTGATGTAGCCCTGGCCTCCTCCTGTGTCAGGTGGAAGACCCTCCCTAGGGTCTGATCATTTTGTGCCCTCGGCTTCCCTCGACTGGAGTTTGCCCCTGATTGAGAAGATCTCGCTGGCCTATTAATAGTGACTGACTGTTGGTGGCTCTGACTGGGCTGTCTATAGCTCCGCACTTGTCCGGTGTTCCGTTTGGGGCAGTCCCTCTTGTAATGACCTCTACCACCACAAAAATGACACCCTTGACTAAGATACTGGCAGTTCCTCCACCTATGACCCTTTCCTCTGCACACAAAACATCGCCCAGGGGAAACTGAGTAGTCCCCAGGGTGTTTTTGTCCACACTTTACACAAAAAGGATAGTCCACACCCTTGCGATCACCGGCCCCAGTAGAAGAGTTTGCCCTCGAGTGCGACTGTCCAACCATCACTCTCCCACTTGACTGCTGGTGAGGCGGTAATATCAAACTCCCCTTTTTTCCGTACTACTCAAACACTCCACTTTTTCCTTTCTTCGGGTGCGGTGGTCTACCGCTGAAATAATCCCCATCTCTCTTTTTTGCTTATACCCTGATACCCACCTTGGCTTTCTCCAATACACGCCTCTAGAGCTTGTGCAGCCTCAATCAACTCCCTTACCGATTTAAATCGCAAAGCGATCAATCCTTTTCTCAAATCTTGTCATAAACCATCTCTCAACTTTTCAATCATATGTTCCTCTGTCGGCACATAATGTGGGGGGAACAAAGAGAGGTCATGGAATCTCCTTTCGTACTCCAATACTGACATATCACCCTGTCTTAATGCCAAGAACTCTTGTTCCTTCACCTTGCGATGATACTTGGAATAAAACTGATTCTCTATCTTGAAGTCACTCCAAGTTAGTGTCTCAGTCGCACGCCTCAGCTGAACCGTTTCTCACCATGTCATGGCCCTATCAGAAAGTAATTGGGTTGCACAATTTACCCTCAAACCCTCGGGTATGCTTATTTGAATCATTATCTTCTCTACCTTCCTGATCCATCTTCCAGCTATCTCTGCATCTTGCTCCCCCATATACGGTTCACAGCCCATTTCCCTCATACTCTTGACTAGTCGCACCAGTGGCACCACATTATCCATGGTCATGCTAATCATAGGGGCTGCTGGTGGAATCTACGTGGTGGGAGTTGTTTGTGCCACTGAACTAGCCATGCCTTCCATCACTGCTTTAACTATTTGTACAAGGAGTCCCGCATCTACATATTGTAGGGGCACACCGGTTGGAACAGTAAATGGTTGTGCTTCTGATCTTTCTCGCTACTCAGTGGCGACCGGGGGTGTTCTCTCTGTCTGATTAGGCCTCGAGCCTTCCCCCGCCACCGTATCTTCCCCCTGCAAGGTTTCGGATGGTATTATCGAAGCATGAGATGCCATATCATCCAAGGGATCTTCGTTTTGCCAACCTTGGGCACCTCGGTTCATGCCCCTCCTTTCTAAGGAGGGCGGCTCAGTTCGTGTCCCTTGTCTGGTGCGTACCATCCTGAAATTCATCACAACAACACATTTATTAATGATCCTCAGGATCCATACCAAGTGCTCTGATACCAACTGTAACAACCCGGCTTTCCAAGCCCAAAACACAGTAATTGTTTTTTTATATATATATGCATTCTATCCACATAGTGCCGGCAATCAATAAATCTAAATCCTCACATCATCAAAATACAATCCATACAATCAACATTTCATTTCAAAGTGAATCTTACACAAACACGTAATATTAAGGTTGCTTGATTTGAAGTTCATATTAAAAATATATACATAGACATGAGTTTGCAGTCTTATCCTACTAATAGTCATCACAATTTTAAACAAAAAGGATCTAATAAAAGTTATACATTCAGTACATTGATCCATACAAAATACATTATGATTTAAAATACATCTACATAATTCCTTGCAAAGTAGGTTCCCGTGTATCGGGTTTCCTAGACATCTCGTTGGTGTGAAGTCTCTGCAGCAGTACAAACATTTAAGAGAATGCAAATACTTAATAATAATAAGAATGGTAACTAACGGTTTGGCAATTAAATAAAGCATTAACAATTATAATTTCTTCATGTATTTGCTATAACAACTAGTAGTACATATAGATACACAAGTTTTCGGATGTCATTCGCCAAAACTAGTCATTCATTTGTCCCGGCCATCCATCCGGATTCCATGGTGAAAGCAGCGTCGCTGCCGTCCCAAAATCGACAGCGGAAACTGCATTGCTACCGATCAAGGAATCGGCAGCGAAAACTGTGTCGTTGCCGATTTCTGTATCGGCAGCGAAGACTGCGTCGCTGCCGATCCAAAATCGGCAGCGGAAACTGCGTCGCTGCTGATCCAGAATCGGCAGTGGAATCTACGTCGCTGCCGATTTCTGTATCGGCAGCGAAAGCTAGGTCGCTGTTGATTTCTGTATCGGTAGCGAATACTATGTCGCTGCCGATCCAGAATCGGCAGCGGAAACTGCATCGCTGCCGATTTCTGCATCGGCAGCGAAGTCACTCTTTTATCCCGGCCATCCATCCGTTTGGATGCCATTAGCCGAAGTTAATCAGTCCTTCATCCTGGCCATCCATTCGGACGCATTAGCCAAAGCTAATCATTCTTTGTCCATGCCATCCGTTTGGATGCCATTAGTCGAAGCTAATCTCTCTTTTGTCCCGGCCATCCATTCGGATGCCATTAGCCGAAGCTAATCAATCTTTAATCAACATTTAAGCGTTCAACAATCTAATATCGGTTCTAACAATATGATAGTACTCAAGTTTAAATATTTCAAGATTCAACGTAAGAAAAAGAAAGGTGCAAGTCACCTACCTGCTCCACCTGTGGGTTGTTCCTGTCTGGATGATGGTCCAATCCCGACCGCACCACCTAAGACATCAATGATCACAATCAGCACAGTTATATTTATTTTATTTTTGAATCATATTCATCATTACACTTATTTCAAGAGTTCATATGTTCACATTCAAGTAATCCATATTTTACACCATCATATCATGAAATTGTTACTAGCATTTAAGTCATTCCTGCCTAGGAGTCTTATTGTAGAAATCGGCAGCGAGAACTGGTTCGCTGCGGGCTGCCCAATTCGGCAGCGAGAACTGGTTCGTCGTAGGCTGCTAGTTCGGCAGCGACAACTATTTCGCTGTTGGTGCCATAGTTTTTTTTTTTTTGCTGCACAACGCACAACTCGGGACCATCTATTTCAGCACATAATTCTTCAACAAAATTCCAGCAGAACACACACATGGAAAACCATCAATTACAACATATAATCTTTCAATAAATTCCAGCAGAAACACATTAATTTTAGCACAACAACATCACAGCAGAACACATTAATTCCAGCAAACATCATCACAGCAGAACACATTAATTTCAGCAAACATCATCACAGCAGAACACATTAATTCCAGCACATTAATTTCAGCAAACATCATCACAGCAGAACACATTAATTCCAGCAAACATCATCACAACAGAGCACATTATTTCCAGCAACATCATCACAGCAGAACACATTAATTACCCCAGCAGAACACACTAAATTCAACCTAACAAAACCCCAGCAGAACACACACATGCATGCTGGCCTACACCATAGTTAAAACCAGCCCTCTATTATGATTTGTTACTTCCATTTAATTTATTTGTTAGATGTTCTGAAATATCCCTCTTCCACCCCCTATAAATAAAGGTGGATTCCAGGCATTGAAGAACAATAAATTAAGGTGCAAAGTTAGCAAACAATCTCCACCCTCCTAGTTTTCTTTTCTGCCATTATCACCTCTCTCCTCTATCTCCACCATGTTTACATCCACCGTCACCTCATCCATGTCATGACCAACGGCGGCCCAACACCCTTGTAACCTAATCTTCTCACCAGTAACAGCAATAGCCACAACCATCACCAATTTCTTCCTTTTCCTCTCCATCACAAGTTTCTTCTCCTTTAGAAACTAATGTTAGTCGCCAACTCCTCCACCACACCACCACCAAACTCATGTTGGCCTCCCCAACACGACTAGCTAGCCACTCCCTCCTACATTAGGTAATCATCTTCTTCCCCTCATCCTCATCTGTAGTTGTTGTATGCAGGATTCATTCTACATTCAATAACAAATTTAATTAACATGATCGCTAGGTTAGGTCAGCGAACATGTGGGCCTTAGGCTAGACCCAATTCAACCCAGATGGTTGGGTCGAGTTCAACCTAGATGGTGTATGATTATCCATTAGGATTTGACTAAAATACAAAAAATCTCATTATAATTAGTTTGTCATTTGAAATGCTAGGTCTTAGCTATATTCAAGAAATAAATAAGTCTAGAGCATGGAATGGTTATGATTTAACCTAATAAGATAGATATTTTCTCATGAAGAGAGATCTATCATGTATCTTAGATAAGACCAATGGACAAAAATATGAATTGGAATATTAATCAAACAACAATGCAACTTATCTTAGGTAAGGTACGTTGAGGATGATGCATTTTTCCCTTGCACAACCAGTCCCTTACCCGAATTCTCATAGGCCATTAGGTTTTCTAGTGACTATAACACTAAGTGGCGACTCTTGAACTTATAATCATAATTTTATGATAAAACCCAAAACCTTTTTTTACCATTTCCCAAGAGGCAGATCTATCATTCGACGCCGTGTATGTTATAACAACAAGTACCATGTAACTTATCGAAATCCTTTAACAAGCTCTTTTTTACAAGTTTAGAAAGAATGTCCATGCTTATATGATTTAATCTTTTATGCCAAAGAAAACTATCATTAATGCTAATAACAAGACAACTTTTTATCCTTGTGCATTCATCAATATTAATCTTATAAACATTTCATTTTTTATTACCAACAAGTAAAACTTTATCATTTTCAAGGATTAAGCAGCATGTATGATCAACTTGATCTTGTAACCTTTATCATACAATTGACTAACACTTAGCAAATTATGTTTTAGATTATTCACAAGAAATAATTTTTCTATATAAGGAGAAGACTTACTTCTAATATTGCCAACTCTAATGATCTTTCCTTCTGAGTTGTCTCTAAATATAACTTTTCCACCATTGATCTTGCTTAAACTTGAAAATAATGAATCATCTCTAGTCATGTGTTTTGAGTAAGAATTATCCAAGAACCATTCCTCATATTCCTTTGATTCCTTATTATTGCTTTCAACTGCCATAAAACACATGTTTGCAATATGCTCTTCATCATCACATGAGCTAGAGTCTGAGTCATCACTCTATGTTGCTTTTATTAATTGTTTATGATAGTGGTTTTTCTTCTTGTTTTAAAAGGAGGGCATTCAACTTTAATATGTCTTATCTTATTGCATTTGTAGCATCTAAATGCCTCCTTACTAGATTCTTCCTTATTTTTATCCTTCTAGAAGTTTAAGAGCTTTTTATTCCCTTGATTAGTACCTTCATGAGTTACTTCTAAAGCATGCCATATATCCCTCAAATTTTTACAAGATGATATTCTATTAAACTCACTTCTACTCAAGGCACAATACAAAGTGTTCGTAGTTTTAGCATCCATAAAAAACAACTTCTTATCATTGTCAGTATACTCAGTTCTAGGTGTATTAATCATTATATCACTTTCAATCTTAATAGGCTTGTGAGGTTTATTTTCAATAAATAGTCATAAATCATAATCAATAGATTGAATATATATAATCATCCTAGCTTTCCAATAGATATAACAATTGCCATCAAAGAAGGGTGGCCTAGAGGTAAATTTTCTTTCATTTTGAACATTATAGCTAGCAGTTGTCTTTCTACTCAAGTCTAAGAAAACCTATATATGTGGGAACTAAGCTCTGATACCAATTATTATTCTAGAATTAAGGTAACAATAACATTTAAGATTTGAATTAGGTATTCCACTAATTATGTCAAATAATGCAAATACTAAGCACATATAACACATTAATCAACAATATAATTAAAGTGCTTAAAGTGAAAAGATAAGGGAAGAGAGATTGCATACTTAGTTTTTAACATGGATCGACAAGCCTACATCTACACCTCAAGTACCAATCGTAATTGAGTATTGTAATATTTTACTAATCCAAGTGAAAGATATAATGCTCTTGATGAATCCATACCAAGAAATTACACCACTTGAAGATTTTTCCTCTTCAAGATTTTTCTTTTGGTGATAATACCTCATCAATGCTAAGAGTTTATCCAAACTCTCAAGTGTTTATCATTATGATTTCTTTAAAACAAGATTCACTCTTTTAAAAAGTAGATTGTATAATTGAAAATTATAATCTCTATAAGTCACTAAATAATACTTAGGATGATAAACGTGTGTTAATGAATGTGAGATTTTATACTCTTGTGCTAGAATATAAAGATTTAATTTAGCACAACTTAGAGTATGTTAGGATTGATGATTTCTAATTGAATTTTTTTTTTTTTGAAATAGCTTCTATATCATGTTTGTTCATAATCTATCTTTAATTTTGTTTAAAAGAAACTAGCCATTTATAGTTATTAGAATGCCTCTAATGGCTAAATCAGTTGATCAATTCAATAAAATCAATTTAAAACATTATCTCAAATCAAACAAATAGCAATTAAAGGAATGAGGATCAAAATTGCAAGATAAAAAAAATGAAAAAAATGAACGGGGATGAAATTGAAAAGGAATTCAAACTTTATAAATTATTCCAAATAAGACAAATAAAAAAAATGAAAAAATTCTAAAGAAAAAATAAATTGAATGGTTGATTTGAAAATTTTAAGGGGAAGATGTGAAAATTGATGAGGATAGAGGAAAAAAAGGGAAAAAAGGGGTTATCAATGCCAAATCAAAAGCTCATTAACCATACGCGTCACCGCATAATAGAAGGAATGTCAAGACAATTCAAACATTAGCATGAAAGGCAATGTTTAGTCATCAGGTAGCCTCACATACGTCGTTTGATAGGCGCAGGGGCCACCCATAAACGCATGTGCCAACAATTGTTTTTTAAGAATATTTTTTAAAATATAAGAATGTCCCTGAGTCACCATTGTATTGACAAAAAAAAACCATGATAAAGGACAGCAAACCCCAATAAAAAGTCGAGTAAATTTTTTTTATTTAAGAGTAATTAAGTCATTTTACTGTATTAAAAAATTGTAAAGACTAAAAAGGCTCTAAATGAAAGTTTTTTTTTTTTTTTTTTGTTTCAGGTAAGTTATATATATATATATATATATATATATATATATATATATATATATTAAAGGTAACCAAGTGATTTTATTATGTAAAAAGAAAAAAAAACTATTTAGCCCCTAATGCATAGTTCAAAGGTTTTATGGTTTAAAGGTAATTTCGTCATTACACTATTATAATGAATAGTGTTTTTGTGTCTTAGTGCTCAATAATTTCCCTTCTAGCTTTAATTTTTTTAACTAGCTAGTGGTTGTGCTCCTGTGGGGCATTTTTTTGTTAATATTATTAAACTCAGTTAAGCTTATCGAGTCCACTTGGTCACCGAGTCAACCCTGTCTTTGGATTGGACCGAGTTTTAAAATAAACCAGGTGGGAGTTGACCAAGTGTGGTTTAGTTGACTTGGCAGGTACACTCATGATTCGGTCATCTTTTCCAAAACCCATTTTGACTTTATTTATATAAAAAAAGAGCAATGTTGATTTTTTTTTTCTTTTAAGAAAACATTGGAACAACTATGTTTTTGGATTGACCTGGGTCAATCCGAGTTTACTCACCCAACCAGTAACCCAGGTCATTAAATAGAATATGATGAAAATTCTATAAACAATTCGATCTATTTTGTAGATTTATTTTTTTTTTGCGTGTCAGAGTAAGGATGTAAAGTGTTATGAAATTATAAACTCTATGATGTAACCTGTAATTTTTTAAAAAATGAAGGCAAAATGAAAAAAAAAGAAAGAGAGAGAGAGAGACTAAACTATATGGTGTAAAGTGCAATCAACCCTTTATTTAATTAAACAGTTATAAAATAGATATTTCTAAGAAAGACAACAAACAAAATTATCAAGAAAAAATGTTTCTTTTAATCTAAACTTCATTACCTTATGAATGCATATATTTATAGTTTTAATGCATGCTTTTTTTATTATAAGCATAGATTTTTAAATAAAAAACTATAATGATTTCAAAAGCAAGTTTTTATATAAAAAAAACTAAAATAATATCTCAATATTTTGCTTGTGATTGAAGAAAAACAATCCTATAAAATATTTATAGAAATTAAATTTTAATTTCATTGAATATTCCTAAGTATTGTTTTTTAATTTTTGCATATAATGTACATAATAATTGAAAAACATATCATCAACTTGGCCATTAAAACCTATAATATTATTTAAGAAACATGAAAAAATTGAATAGTGATTTAAATATTGTATTAAGCCTTTTTAGTGCATTTAAATCAAAATACAAAATAAAAAGTAGACAAGCGTTCGGGCCACAGAGATGGGACATGCATGCCTTCTTTTTTCTTTTTCTTTTTTTTGTCTAAAAGTGAGCGATATGGTGTTCACTAGTTTATTTAAAAAAGATTATGCATCGCCTGTTATGGGAGGCAATACATATACCTGTTGTGACAAACAACGCGTTATTTGTTTGTCCAAATTTTGGTAATTGAAGAGGTGGCTATAAAATCAGGTTGGGATTTTTTGAACCTAAAAACTTATTTTTAACTCATTTTCATGTAGAAATAACTTATAAATATCATTAGATTCTTAATAAACTAATTTCTTAACTCAAAACACTATTAAATCACTTCAAAAACATAAAACCAAATAAAAAATTATTCAATCCTAATCTACTTTTTCCAACAAAATCAAAACTCAAAAACACCTTAAAAACACTTTTCTTGTCGAAGGAACACATTAACACCAAATTTGATTTTATTATTATTATTATTATTAATGGAATCTAGACAACTGATCGCTTTCTCTCTCTTTTATCATTTTTTTAGTGACTTTCTCAAACCCAGGAGTTGAGGTGTAAACAAAATGAAGTTTTTGACCAAAACTCAAAGGTGTCAAATTAAAAAGACCAAAAATAAGATTTGCAAAACTCTAAAAGAAAAAAATTGTTCAAAAAGAGCCATATGAACAATGTTTGAAAAAAAATCACCAGTTCTTGTCTCTTTGTCAATTTTGGTCCTCATATTTTCACTTTTTCACAAGTAATAAAATCAAATTCTTTTTTATAAAATTGAGCATAAACCTGATGCCCATATCTTTTTTGACACCATGATAATTTCATAGAAAAAAATCAAAACAAATTATTAAATTCAATTCTCAATCAACACAGTATGAAAGGATGAAAAAAATTGATTACCGGAGTACCAAAAACTCAAAGGATGAAAGAAAAAGAAGACTAATGAAATCCATGGTGTTTCCACTCAAAATGCAAAGTGTAAAAATACCGCACCTTTTAGTTTTTTCTTTAATGTTTACGGCATTAACACTAAATAATTATTGTCAAACATTATTAGCCTAATGTATCTTTTATTTTCATATATGTATTTAACAAATAAAAAAAAGGATGTGTAACATGTATTTTTAAAAATTATATTATTATTAAAATCACCATTATTCGTATCAACACCATCACTCTATTCAATGCTATCTTTTGTGATGGTGATATATTTTTTAAAAAAAATATTGACATTACACCATCATTGAAATCACTCTTTTATTGTTACAACATGACTATTAATTGAAAATTTTTAATTATCATCACTTTTTATCGTTTTTTTTTTTTAATTTCACCATGATCCTTGTTTCTAGTTTAAATATTGTACTAAAATTAAAATATTATTCCAGTTCTTATGTTTTATTTTGATTCTTGATGCAACCATATTATTCGATAGTTTCGCTCACATTTAACTAGTGTTTTGCCTATGTTTTATATATAAAATGCCTTGATATTCTTTATTTTATATTTTGAAGG
Source organism: Populus alba (assembly GCF_005239225.2). NCBI lineage: Eukaryota > Viridiplantae > Streptophyta > Magnoliopsida > Malpighiales > Salicaceae > Populus > Populus alba. Next base: position 2,638,000 of record NC_133293.1, read on the forward strand.
CACTTTTGGATGAAAGATACAAAAATAAGTAAATTGGAGGTAATTGACAGATTTGACCTTCAGTCGATATTCTGTGTAAAGCGTGAGCTCTAAAGGTCAAAATGAAGTGATTCTAGTGATATTAAAAAGCAAACATCCATACATTTTTGTACATCTAAGACAAGAAAATAAAATAAGGAAGAGAATGAAAATCGCAGTCTTCAAAGTCAAATCTCGCAATCTAACAGTGTTAGCCTTTAGCCATTCCGACTTGAATATCTATAGCTACAAAAGTCCAATTAATGAAAACTTAATGTTTTTGAATTCCAAACTAAAAGAACTATCAATGCTCTAAATTTCAGCCAAATAAGATGTCATATAAGGGAGATATGATTTTTCAAAGATGATAATTGAATTCTGCAAGCAAATAGGTTTCGTGAAAAAACGAGTCTAAATTACGTTTTGAAGCTTCTAAATCAATATCCAAGTTTTTATTTCAGCAATTTAGCTCCTCTAAGTAAACGCTTGAAGATTTCTTGCAAGGCTATTTTTATTTTTTTTTAAAAAATAGTTATTAGAATATTTAAATGTAAACTGTCTACTTAAGGGAAAACTGTTTTGTAAAATAGAGACTAGGATTTCCTATAATATAAAAAGAATGAGGAAGAGAAGGGAGGGCAGCCATCCAAGAAGAGAAAATGCCCCCTTCCTCTAAGAAACTCGAAATCATATATTCCTCCTTCTTTTTGATTAGTTGTTTAACAAACATATAAGGCTAAACTCTTTTTTTTTTTTTTTTTTTTTTTTGCAAGAACAAATAAACCTTTGAATTTGAAGAATTGTGAGATCTATTTTACCTTTTTCTTTCAGTTTATATGATGAATATGTTTGTTCTTTTATGATTATTTTTCCTATGATTGTTTATTTTAATTGCTAGAGCGGACTCTTAGTTATTATTGTAGTCAATCTATTGCTAAGTTTTATATCAAAACTAGAGTTGTGATATATGAACTTGTGAAGCAACTGGCTTTAATAATTTTGGCGAATCTACGTTATTAATCTTAAGGAGAACATTCAATCAAATCAAACATAGACTGCAGACATTTATATTTTCTTGATCAATCAATTATCTAGTTCTTAAGGCTGCCATTAAATTAAATTACTAGTATGGACACTGTGGTTGTTTGATGGTTAGGGTTATTATATGGCAAAACCGTTAACTAACCAATGTTAAGAAGGGATAAATATTCATAATATAAATTGATGTCTAGTTTCCATGATCAGTTCTAATTTTTGTAGGTGGATGTTTACTTGCAATCAATGTTTGTTCTCTCGATAATTTTCTAATTTTATTTAATTTTGCTTGATAGTGTTCTGTTTTCTTTTACTTTAGCCTAGATAACGTCCAAACCCCCCCAAATTGCATATTATCTAGCATAAAAATCTGACTTGAACCCTTTTCATGGGATCGACCTTTTGCTTACTTTATATTATCTTTTGTGTTGTGTTTTAAGCTAAGGTAATTAATTTGTGCGACCGCGACATCACAACAATTCTTCATTAAAATATTGTTCCAGTTTTTATAATTTATTTTGATTCCTCTATTGGCATGTCGAACCTTTCATATATTATATTCAAACGACTTTAAGTTGAGATTTAGAGTCCGTTTGTTTTGTGTTTCAAAATGTTTATTTAAAAAAAAAAAAAACAATGATTTTTTATTTTTTCTTTACTTCAAATTAATTTTTTAAAGTGTTTTCAGATTGTTTTGATATACTGATATCAAAAATAAATTTTAAAAATCATTATTTCAAAGCATTTTCAAGCGAATAACATTTTGAAAGACAATCACTAGCATAATATCAAATAAAATCTTACTATATTGATACATGTATCAATATATAATAATTTCTTGCAAATTATGTTTTCTTTTTAATTTAAAGTCGATCATTATTAGCTAGACATTGTAATTAAGCTAGGTTGGATCAAGTTTGGACTCAATTTAATACATGCTTGACCCAATCCTTACCATAATGTTCAAGCAAGTTCAACCAATTCATGAGTTGGAGGGTATTTTTATCTTACAAAGGATAACTATTGTTTTTATTAAAGTGGGTGTCCGAGCCAGCTTGTGCGTATCTCGACTAATCCTATGAGCTCTGAAATTAACGATTATGTAAGTCTCTAGTGATCTTAAGAGGACTTGAACTTGTGATCATTATGAATCAAACCCAAGGTTTGACCAGTTGAGCTACCCCTCAAAGTTAGGATAACCGTTATTATATCTACACGTGTATAAATTACCATTAGTAATTCAACCTCTTTTTTTGTTTTATTTTTATTTTATTATTTAATATTGAGTTATTTGATAGCTACACTTCATAATTTTATTCAATTTTCTTTTATTAACGATTTTTTGTAAAATTATTTATTAGCACATAAACATTTGATTAAAATGATTATTCTAAGAAACAAAATTATTAGAAATAATTAAGTAGATGACTTTATATTATGAGATTAAATATTTTAATTTTAATTATTTTTTAATTAAATATTAGTTTATTTAATTAGGTGGGTGTTCAAGCATTTCAATTAATGATTAAGAATTTTTTATATAAAAAAAAACATTAAAAAAGTGTTTATATTTATTTTTTATTTTAAAAAATTATTCAACCCGCTAGGAATCGCGGGTCAAGTAGATGGTTAAAAAGTCTAGATTAGATTGATAGCCACAATCATATAATTGGATGTTCTGAGCCGAAGACGGTTCAGAAAAAAACTCTCCCCGGCCCGATCCATTGCCACCCCAAATCTGAGTAATTAATTTTTTTTTTCTTAATTATTCAATATTTTTCTTTTGTGAAGATTATAAGCATTCAATTCTTTTGATGAAAGGAAAGAAAAAAAGGAGAAATCAAATCACTCTCATTAACAGATCCATCCAAATCCAACACTTGAAGAGATCGGCCAAGCACACAGTTAAGAGGTGAAGGGCAAAGCTAGCAAGAGCAGTTCGCGACACCCAAGTGGTTCTATCCATCCGCGACTGATCAGGTACTACTTAATGAATCAATCAAACAACGTTGATATCCTTGTATTTCCTCGTTTTTTTTTTAATGTTCAGTCCAATCGCATAAAAGCAATTCGTATATTCCTGAAAATTGTTTGTGATTGCAGAGGAAAATGAATTTTCTGTTGCGCCCTACCACTCACCAAGTAATCAAAGAACAGGTTTCAGCTCCTGTTCCTGTTCATGAATCTCCTTCTCCAGCTGTGACTTTGGAGGGTCTTATAGCTGAAGATTCATTCCCTCAATCTGAAGTTCGTGATATGGGTATTGGTGGTGAAAATGGATCTGTTGCTGCTACAAAGAATGATTCATCACTTGTCTTGGAGAACCATTCTGATGTTTCTGAAGAAGAAGGATGGATCATCATACCATTTGGTACAGCCACTCCCTTTTATTATCATTGCTTAGTTCTTTCTTTGAGTGCTGTTTTGCCTGCTTCTAGTTTATATATATCTTTGGAACCTAATAAAATGTGCTAAGTTGCAATTCTATTTCCAATATAATTTTGTTTCCTGCATTGTTCTGAAAAGCTAAAAGTGTCGAGATTCTTTCTTTGATAGTATTCCCACTAAACTTTTGTCACCGATTCTAATATCGAATGGCATGTGAACAAGTAGCTTTGAGATCCAAATTTTGTTCAGTAATGTGAAATTCACTTTAAAGTTCTCTGAATAAACATTATATAGTGATCTTTGTCAAGAGATATGGGTGGTTAGTAATTCTATCTGTTATTTAGGGCTTCTAAATTTTGATCAACCTCTGGCTGGTTTGGTTTAGTGGTTCTTATTGATTGTTTTGTTTAATATTCAAGGTTGTGTTTACTTCGTTTGTCCATCAAGTTTACTTGCTTCTCTAATTAATCTAATCTCAATGTGTGATGTCTAGCATGCTTTAGGAATGGGGACTATTTTTGGCTACTAATTTAAGTTTCAAATTTTTTTTTAATGTTTAGAGTTTGAATTTATATTTGGCTAGTCAAGGGTTCGCTGCTGATTTTAGAAGGGAATTTCTCAAACTATTATTAGATGGGTAAAATTTAAGGCCTTTTTTTCTTGTACACACGGCTCTTTTTGCATGGGATGTTGTACAGCTAATTAAGAGCTATACTTCTTGCTTTTTGTTAAGGGGGGACTGAAATTGGAGAATTTCAGAGGATATTCTTTTTTTCCACAGAATTTGTTCATCAAGAAAAGTACTGTGCTGGATTGATTCTCAGATATACATGCTATGCACATTTTCTATGAATTTGTTAATTGCACTTTTTGTTTGCTTTGTCATCTGACTTGACCATGCATCCATGTCATCAAGTCTAATAAAGTTCTGAAGCTTCGTGCCCTAATATACTTGGGCTGTTTTTTTTTAATCTAAGTAGGAAGGCAATTTCAGAATTATTCACTGAGTAAAGAAAAAAAAAATCCTTTATAGAAAATCAATACTGTCAGATGTTTAATAGGTTTGGGTGGTATATGGGTGAAGTGTGATTTTGGTTGCTTCAGGTTGGAATCGCCATCAGGAAGGTTATATCAGTTAACCCTCATCCAGCCCACCCCTTGGGGCCTCTTCTTGTATGGAAACAAAGTGAATGATTTTTCTTTTTTGTCTTTTTTTTTTTTTTTTTTTGTATCTGTTAACAGAATGCTTAAACAGATGTTATAGGATTTTTTTCCACAGATTTAGACTTTTCAGACATGAGTTTAGTGCCACTATCTGTTTGGTGTAATTACACATGCATGTATGATAAAGGCTGAATGTATCTCTGTCTATCATCTTTGAGAGGAAATGAGCATGACAAGGAGAATGGACTATCTTCCCACAGTAATGAAAATAATGAAACAAAACATTGAAACACCACTTTCTGGTCCCTTTGAACATGGTCAATGAAACCATTGAAAATGCCCTGAACAAGGAGGTCAAATAATTATATCCTAATTCCCATAGCAGTTACTTTGATCAAGCTGGATCCTTGGAGATTCTCAAATCGCCCTCTAATTAGCTGATGCAAACATCATAAATTTCCCCAAAATTTTATGATCCTTCCCCCTCCCAAAAAATGTTAAACGCATTCATAACATTTCCTTAGCTTTGCAGTGTTGCCCAAGACTTACCACTAACAAACAGTTTGAGCCACACTTCCGAGGTCACCAGGCAGTTAGAAATTTCTCTACTATGTTGTCCCCTAACAAATGTATTAGGTGACAGCACCTTATGTGGACTTCTAACCTGCATCAAAACTTTGCCTTCAAACAAATATTTGTATTAATTTTGTTCCCTGAGTTTTAGAAATTCTCAATTAGGTCTTTCCATCCATATTTGATCATGGATTCAGTCCAAAGTTTTTTTTTTTTTTACTATGTCATTTTGTACGGAACTTAATGTTTTCTGTTAAGGAATTCTAACAGGACTCAATTGAGAAATCTAAATTGTTTGGGAACAAAACTGTTACAAAAAACATTTGGGGGTGTAGTTGATGCTATTCCAATTTTTGGGGAGTATATTTGAGGTTTGCCATCTTTTTTGTTTTCAAGTTTTTTCTTAATGTTTGTTTTTGATTCACTTACATGATTTCTCCATATAGTTGAATAACTTTGATATGTTTTCTTCTATCATATTTGATGCTTGATATGTTTTGGCAGGGGAACTTCCTGATGACTGGAAGAATGCACCAGATATACATTCATTACGCTCCCTGGATCGGTCATTTGTTTTTCCTGGTACTATATATTTCTTAAATCCATTGATTCTTTCAATTTTCACATGTGCTGGTTTTTATTCGTTTGGGATGTTCTATGTCCATTGTATACACCTCAAATCCATTTCTATTTCAGGTGAACAAGTTCATATTCTGGCATGTTTATCAGCATACAAGCAGGATACAGAAATTATTACTCCATTTAAAGTTGCTGCAGTGATGTCTAAAAATGGAATAGGGCAAAGCCCTGAGAAACAAAATGGAAATTTAAAAGATGGAGGTAGTTCGGTTTCTGCAAAAGGGGAAGTGAGTTCTGATAGTCAAGTAATAGGCCTTAATGGCAATGGCACATCAAAACAGAAGACTGATCCACAAAGGGATATTTCTGCTAGCAAATCCTTTCTCAGAATGGAGGATTACAAAAGACAAACTGAAATGTTATTGCAAAGATTTAAGAACTCCCATTTTTTTGTTAGAATTGCAGAGTCAGGTGAACCACTTTGGTCAAGAAAAAGTGCACTTGATCAAGAATACTCTGAGATGGATAGTCAGAACAAACCTCAAAGAACCAAGAAAACTGCAGATAACACATTCCATCTTAGTGCTCTTATTGATAGAGGAAATTTTGATGCCAATGTCTCTGGTGGTGCTGCAAGGAATGGTGTTAGCTGTTGCTCTCTTTCTAATGGAGATATAGTGGTATGTATCTGAGAACCACAAGGTTCATGATTTTTTCCCATCTGATATTCTTTTGAAAAACTGAGTGCATGCTTCAATTCTTGTGGTCTTATTTCCTGTCCAGGTGCTTACAATTATGCCAACACTCTGCAAGTTGCAATTGCACATAGACAACACACCAATTTAGCAATAGAGTTGCATGTTATGTTTCTAACTAGATGATTTATAAATAGCCTATGGAAATTTAGCTATCTTCTGCAGATTGAACTGACCAAATTGTGTTGTGTTTTCTCTGAGCTGGATAAAAAATGGTCACACCTTGCATTTGGCAATGCAATTTATTTTTCCAAAAGTATTATCTAAAATATCATCGTTCTAGTCTATTTCTGATATTAGATGCATAAATCTTCTGGAGTCTATATTTGTGAAAGATTTTGCATGTTTCCCAAGTAGCTCATGGCTTTGTTAAACAGAATGTTTGTGGAGGTATTTGTGGAGAATTAACAAAATATTTTCAGTGGCTCAGTTCAATTGCTATATGTGGCAAAAAGTGATTAAAACAGTATTTTGAGCCTTGTAATCGTTATGCTTTTGTTATTGTACATGCAAATACACTTTTTTCTCAGTCTACAGTCTAATGATGTAGACATCTTTTATTTTCAGTAAATCATGTGAAATGATGTTAGTTGATAACATGTTAGTGAGGGAATGTGATTGGTCAAATATGTTTTGTGCATCGGTTTGGCTGCTTTCTTAAACATGTGATTATGATGCTATAGTTCCTATCTAGACCATATTTAACAGTTGTTAAGGTACTGATTCACATTCCATTTCTTTGTTTGGAAGGATGCAGGTGCTTTTACAGGTTAATGTCGGTGTTAATTTTTTCAGAGACCCGGTCATTGAGATTCTTCAGTTTGAGAAATATCAGGAGAGAAATCGGTTTCCTGAGAACCAAGACAACTTAAATTACAGTAATTACGACCCATGTGGAGAACTATTAAAATGGTTGCTTCCTGTGGATAACACCTTATCTTCTCCCGCTCGTTCTTTGCCTCCTCCTCAGCTAAGTTCCAATTCAGGATTTGGTGGTGCATCGCAGAAGTCTTCCTCATCTGGTTCTCAGCTCTTCTCTCATTTTAGAAGTTACTCCATGTCATCACTGCCTCAAAATTCTGCTCCACCTCCACAACCTGTTAAAGCCCAAAGCTCTAAGCCCAACTTTGACCTTGAAGATTGGGATCAGTACTCATCTCAGAAGTTATGGAAAAGTCAAAAACCTGCGGATGAAGAGCTTTTATCTATCCGAGGTGTATCATTAGAGAGAGAGAGGTTTTCTGTTCGCTGTGGGTTGGAAGGCATCTACATTCCAGGAAGAAGATGGTTGAGGAAACTTGAAATAATTCAACCTGTAGAAATCCATTCTTTTGCTGCTGACTGCAATACAGATGACCTTCTTTGTGTTCAGATTAAGGTGTGCTTTAAGACTTTTACCATGCCAAATTTTTTAATGTGTTTATATATTTGGTTGCTTATTGGGATTAACCTCCAAATTTCACCAATGCTAATAAATTTAAAAGCCATTTTACAGAACGTATCTCCAGCAATTACACCGGATATTGTAGTATACATAGATACTATAACTATTGTTTTTGAGGAAGCTTCAAAGAGTGGACTTCCCTCATCATTACCAATTGCATGTATTGAAGCTGGAAATGATCACAGTTTGCCAAATCTAGCCCTCAGGTTGTTTTTTATTCTAGTTATCTTAATGCACTCTTATTTGTTGGTTGAACTGCATTTGTCATGGTTAATTCAGTTTGCTTACACTTGCTGGAGGTTGTTTGCACATCATTGATAAATGTTCTTGAGCAGTATGTTATTTGATTGGACAAATCCCAACCAGTCAGGCTAAGGCCAAGACTGGCGTACAATGTGGCTTTGCTTCAGGAAAAGTACTTTATATTTACATGAAAAATAAATTTATTTTACTCTTGCCTTTTTTTTTCCAGTTTACTTGTCCTTTCATTCTCACTCTTTTAGTTCAACCATCTTGGAGTTGGCAGAGGCTACTTTTATCTCTTCGTGGTTGCTTAGTGAGTGATTCGCTAGCATTTTATGGTTCAATTAATAATTGTTTTGAAATTGTTGGACTGATGCATGACAATACTTCTGACTTATGATTTTGATTTGAGCTTCTAGTCTACCAGCAGCCTGAGGATCATCATCTACAAAACATTCACAATGCCCTTTTCTGATATATATCTAGAAGAAAAAACCACAAGAGCGCTCTTAACACTCACGTTTTACGTGGAATAGAGCAAAGGCAGAAAATTGATTGTTTGCAATAGCATGCAGTATATGTGTAATATATGGAATGATCAAGTAAATTATGAATTAAGCTTCTTCATTACACTTCTTTTAATTTATAGAAATGACCTCTTTTTACCATTAGTTTGGATCATAACCCTAAAATTATTTGTGTAAATTTTGAATTGTGAGTGCATACAGAGATCACTGATAAAAATTATTGACTGTATCTTGTATCACTACATCAGGGGAAAAAAATTTGATTCACGAATTTCATTCTTTATCATGAACTTATTGAAAATTTTCCCATGGTAGGAGAGGTGAGGAGCACTCATTCATTCTCAAACCAGCATCCTTTGTGAAGGATTCCAAAGTTCACAGAGAAAGACTATCCCCATCAAGTCTGCATCTTGTACCAAATACTGTGGAAGGCAGGAGTGCATTGAATGTTGACCAGTATGCAATTATTGTATCTTGTCGCAGTAACTACGCTGGTATCTATTATTTTTGTGGTTTGCTTCATCATCTAAACTTCTATAGGTAATTGTTTATTTACTTTCACCAACCTTTTGTTTCATGCTTTGTGTTGAATGTAGAGTCAAGACTCTTTTTTAAGCAGCCAACTAGTTGGCGACCGCGTAACTCAAGGGATCTTTTGATCTCTGTTGCATCTGAAATGTCAGGACAATCTTCTGGACCCAATGAGAGAGTCTCTCAGCTTCCAGTTCAGGTTGTTCTTGTTCTGCATTTTTTTGTTAATTTATTGAATATGTTTCTTTCTTCCTCTTCTGATGCTGTTGTCAAATTCCCAGGTTTTAGCTTTACGGGCTTCAAATTTGACATCTGAAGATCTAACTCTGACGGTTCTGGCTCCTGCCTCATTTACTTCACCTCCATCAGTGGGGTCCTTGAGTTCTTCGCCGACAACACCAATGAGCTCATTTGTTGGTTTGCCCGAGTCTACAGGTATAATAACCGGTGAGAAATATTTCTCTGCAGTGCAGGCACTGACCTCTGTGACTACCACTTCAGAAATTATCGAACAGTCTTCTCCCATATCTGATGTTATTTCGAGCACAGGCTTGGGTTGTACACATCTGTGGCTGCAGAGCAGAGTTCCATTAGGGTAATGTATCTCACTCTCAAGCTCATATCTGTTTTGGGATCTGATTGGACAGATTTTTACAACTTAGGTGATTATACAGATGCGTCCCTGCCCAATCTACAGCTACCATTAAGCTTGAGCTACTTCCCCTGACTGATGGGATAATTTCCCTGGACACTTTACAGATAGATGTTAAGGAGAAAGGTATCATCTACTTACACTTGTCATGGATTTCATAAAATTTTGGATTTTTCATCTACGTAACCTTCTTTGCTTCTCTTTTTTATGTTTTCAAAACCTGAAACCCTTTCATTAATTATAATGAATTCTTATTTGATCAGGTTTTTTTTTTTTTTTTTTTTTTTTTTTTTTTTTTTTTTTTTAAAAAAAAAAGAAAGTTAATCAGCATTGATGAATAATAGTGCTATCCCCTTCCTCAATAGTATGCATTGTGCGGTATCACGTGCAAGAATCTCTCTTCTGATATTTTCCTGAGAGTCAAAATTTCACTGTATTTAAACTACAAGTGGTGGCTATATTACAACTCTTCTGTGAAATGTATATCTTCTTGGTCTCAAATGCTGAAATTTTCTTGTATATAACTTGCAACTCACTATCTCTTTAAAAAAACATGAAATCTAATGCCATCTTGTAATGTTATTGATTGTTTTGAATATTGAAGATGATTATCTATGATTGGGTCGTGGACAAATTGCATTATCATGTGCCTATTTATCAGTGTTGATCCTTTAAGGTTGTGGTATTTGACTGGCCCTGTCTGTTATTCTCTGACCTTCTTTCAAATGTAAGAGTTGGCATCGTATTGGAATAGACATGGTCATCATCTGCTGTTTGCTTATGTTCTCAATTGGAGCTGTACTGTGATAATATTTTGGTTTTTCCGCTCCAAAAGGAAGGGATATTCTATGCACTGCTATAATCTTCATGCTTGCAGGCTCTGCTTCCATCAAGAGCTTAACTTCATGTGGGCAACTACTTTTTTCTGCGCAGGTCTAACCTATATTCCCGAGAACTCTCTGAAGATAAATGCAACTTCCAGCATTTCCACGGGGATCATCTAGAATAGATATATTTGTTAATTTCCATTGCTTACCACGGGTTATCTTCAACCATGTGAAGAGGAGATTCAGAGGGTTGTCGGACATGTACATCAAATAATGTCTCATGTTGATTTTTTTAAAAAAAAAATGTAATTACAGCCTCAAATAGTGTATCGTAAATCATGGTTTGGAGAAACTACATTTGTCAGAGTGGTGCACTGAACTTTCTCAAGGAAAGTTGGATGTGTGTGGACGGCGCAGCCTAGGCATGTGCTCCTCCAACTATTTGAGCCAAGGGTTTTTGGCAATGTTATATGTCATATTAGTTTCAGTTTTGGAAATGCTTACCGTTTGCTTGCCAAAGTATATGGAGACTTGTCATAAATGCTGCTTCTGTGAACTATACTTACTGACTGCTCGTGCTAATTAAACACGCTGTGAGTTGTTGGCCAATTTACAAAATGGGTTGGCAATCAGAAAAACTAATCACTCAGGAAACCATTCTCACCCACCACACAACCATCTCATTTTGTCCCGTTACAAATCTCTTCTTTTATGTCTTAGCTCGATTCTTCTCGCTTAAACTGCAACTTTTTCCCAGCATCTTTCTGGCTTCCCGCTCCTGTTGCTCCCTCGACTTTGTTTTGGGTAAATGCTGGCAATTAAAAGGGAAAGGAAAGCTAAGGGATATGCTAAAATTACTGTTTATGCACCATGTACCAAGACATAGATTACTACTCTAGATAGCGCTGGCCGAAAAAACTAATGTTTAAATGTGTGAGTATATTTTAAGAAAGAAAAAAAAAATAAAAACTCAATATCATAGAAACAAAACTATATAAAAAAATTTATCAATCCCCAGATAATGAAAGATAAAATAAAAAAAAAAAAAAAAAATATAAATGCAATAAGTGTGTTTTGAGGCAGATGTCTTTATCATTGAGCTAAGAGATTGTGATATAGTGTTAGGTATTCAAGGGTTGTTGATGTTGGGAGATATTTTATGCAGCTATAAACATCTTTGGATGTCTTTTGATTGGCAAGGGTATAGGATATTACTAAAAGAGGAAAATCTAATCAAGCTTCAAGCCATCAAGAACGAACAACTGAGTTCTTTGGTAGGAAATCAGAAACAAGAGGCAAAACACCATTTATGTAGTGTGAGAATTCTAGAAGATGATGATTAATTATAAACTCTGTAACATCCAAGTTACCCTTTAATAAACACAGTGATGCCACCTTGCATTCAATGTTAGAGGCTTATCAGGATTTATTTTAGGAACTTAAATGACTTCCATCTCCGAGTGTTCATGATCATGCTATTCCTTTTAAATAAGGTAATTAACCAATGAATCTCAGATCTTATAGGTACACAAGACTACCAAAGGATGTGTTAAAGAAGATGGTGATGGAAATGTTAAAAACTAGAATTATAAGACCAAACAACAATCCTTGTGCTTTTTCAATGATACTTGTTAAGAAGAAGGATTCAACTTAAAGGTTATGTGTAAATTATAGAGTTTTGAACAAGCTTACTATCAAGGACAAATATCATATTTCTATGGTGGAAGAATTGTTAGAAGAATTAATGGGAGCACCTATGTTTTTTAAAATTGATCTTAAGTCTAGTTACCTCCAATTCAAAATGGCACCTAAAGAAGAATTCAAGACAGCTTCCAGGACACACAATGATCACTATGAGTTTTTGGTCATGCCTTTTAGGTTGACTAATGCTCCATCTACTTTTAAAAGTTTGATAAATAAGTTCTTCAAAGTGTCTCAAGAAATTTATCTTAGTGTTTTTTTTTGTGACATTCCCATTACCGGGATCAAACATATCAATCATATAAAGGAAAATCATGGAGATTTGTTTTTTTTTTTTTTTTGCCAAACTCATCTAAGAATTGCTGAAATTTAGACAGAGTCTTCCCTATACCTAGAAGGTCTCAAGTTATTGACAATTATCTTGCATGCATTTTATACTCATTTCTCAACAATGTCAAAATCATTTTGAGTCTCAACAGTAAATTATTTGAGGCAACCCGGATACTAGAGGCTGGCAACCTAAAAAAAAACAGTAAATTATTCAAGGATACTAACATAATATTTCAAATATTCATTTTTTTTTTTTTTTACATTAGGCATATGTTAATTCATAAATAAATAGAAATGAACAAACATTAAGATTACAATTACAATATAACACAATTTATGCTCCGACATTTAATATGAAAAGGGTATTCTTACATTTCAAGTTATATAATTTCTTGAAAGCAAAATACATTAGTATTCATTTAATTCCTAAATCATACCAAAAAAAAACTAGAGGACCTAAGACATTACTCCTAGCATGAATGTGATGGACCTACAATTACATAATGTTCGGAATAGTTATATTAAAAACAAAAAATATAGCAAAAAAGAAAAAAATCACACAATACATGGACGCGTGCGCGCGCGCGCACACACACACACACACACTCAATGATACGCAATCATAGTTACTTATTCTCATCTAATCTTCCTTTGTTACGTCTAGATTCATTATTCTTGAAATCGTTCAACATTCCCATTTGTAAATATTATCAATTATTTTTTATTCAGAAACACCAATCGTTCTACTTCTTCCTAAATTTGGGGAGGTCGTTGCCTTCACTAATGATTCTAATTAGTGTCATTAGTCGCCCTTATCGAGACCGACTTATCAAATCTTTGGTAAAGTGGACATCAACATAGCCGGTTGATACCATTAACTACTTTAAAACAGAAATAGTTAATTAGTTTTTCATAATACTTTGAAAATAATTTTGGGAATGCCGATGTCAAGAGTTCTTGACATCATTAGCTTTTACCTTAGGAAAGCTAATCAAGTTTCATGAGTTTGTCGATACCGATGTTATCCATCGATATCATTAACTATCTTAACCCAAATACTTAATCAAGTTCAGTATTCCTTAATTTTTTGTAATGGTCATGCCGATATTAGTATACCTTACTAACATCATTAGCCTCCCTTATTTAGCATCGGCTACTCAAATTCAAAAGGCGGTTATTCATGAAATTTCCTTGCTACCATTAATCATCGCCAACTTTGATCCATAATTCAAATCAAATTTACATTCCTTATTTGTTTCATTTTTATCTTTTTCTCCTTTTGGTTTCATTCATAAGCACAAGGTTCATAAATTAAGCAGATTACTAAGATTCCCCTTATTTAAGGATGGTATAGATATATAATACCTACCTATTATAGAAGCTTGGATTGCACTCCTTTGTTGTTGTTATACCTCTCATGTAATACTCAAATCACATTTTGCAAAATAAAAACAATAATGGTGACAAAATTCATTCCTGTTTTACAACTATTTTTTCTTTACATTTACATCCATATTGCATCCTTTAAGATTACGATTCATTATCAAATCATAATGAATATCAAAAATTCAATTTCAAATATGGTTTATTTCTTTTTGAAAGTCAAGACATGATGTTGCATATTTTACAAAAGGAAGGAAGCCGAATTCCACCCTTAACATGGCTAAGTGTCTCCGTTTTATTAATTTGGTTGAATATGCTAGCAGGGATGGCAGCTCGATCTCTTCTTAGATATTTATCTATATCTGGAGTTTTGAAGCTCCAAACTAAGTGGTGTTGAACTCGTTGGAAAGCTAACATTCCAAGCTACAACTTCTATGAGAAAACCTCCTCGAATTTTATCATCTTTAGGCCCGAATCCTCTTAAGAATCAAGGCGATGAATCTACCTAGTTTTTCATCAATGGATTAAATGCATCTCCAACCTTCCTAAATATGACCTCCCAAGGTCGTTTACGCTAATTTTTCCCTTCTTCCTCTTTTGATTTTTTAAGGTGGTCTAGCACCACATCAAAAAACATGCACATTGTTTTTTGTTTTTACAATTTCATGTATTTTGCAAAAGTTCCCAAAACACACTATAGACCATACATGTAGCCCATAAAACTTTCCACCCTTCATTTAATTTATGTGATTCTCATATCATCAAGTTATCTTGTTTCATTTGTTAGTAAACTTTCTACTACACCTAATTCACTCATAATTTTCATATGAAATCTCAAAACTCCCCCTCCCCTTACTAATTCCTATCTTGGCCGAACTTGACCCCAAAGGAATTAAGGGTTCCTTCTCCTTCTTATGTGATAATTTTCCTTTCTAGTTATCAGTCACATTAAAACAACACATTATAAATAATTTAATAAGGAAAATTATTAGTTATACCCCTCTCATTTACCCTCCTAGTGGCCGGCTACCTTGGGCTTTTTTTCCATTGATTTTTTTTGTTTATTGTCCTTACATAATTTCACATCTGAAGTAACCTATAACACTCTAATTGATCTAATTCTAGGCAATTTTGTATTTCCCTAAAACTGTGTTCAAGAAAATTGCACAATTTCAACTAAATTAAAGCTTAATTTATAAAATTGAGTTTAGGACTCCTTACTTGAGGGTAATCTGAACTTCACTTCTCAATTGATTGAATAAATGTTGCTTCTTTCTCCTTACATGTAGTAAGCCATCCACTCATTTTCTCCTCACTTGTTTCTTGTAATTTTTCTTGATAAATGATGTTTTTCTCCTACCAACTTGTCCAAGACTTGTAAATTTTGCTAAGTTTTGGTGTTTCTCTCTTAAATTTTGATAAAAAATATGCAAATCTCCCATTCTTTTTTATGCCTACTGTCGGTTTTCAAAGTAGAAGAAATAGGGTACTTATAGCCTCATTTCTTCTTAATTACACTTTGGCCTCATCTCTATTCTTTTTCACAATTTGAGCCACAACCCTTATGTCTTTCATTTTTTTTTTCTCTTAATTGTATTATAATTATAATTATTTTTAATTATAATTTTTTTGTATAAGTTTGTTCTCGGGGTTTTACATTTTTAATGATATTTTGGAATACAACCAAACTCTTATTGATCATGATAAACACTTAAGAACTGTTTTTAAATTATTAAGGAAGCATCAACTAGTTATCAAGGCAAGTAAATGTAACTTATGTAGTGAGCAAGTTAAATATCTAGGCCATATTATTTCTAAGCAGGGAGTTATTATTAATCCTCACAATGTACAAGTTATTGTTGGTTGGCCATTGTTTAAGAACTTGAAGTTGAGATGGTTCCTAAGACTCACAAGATATGGGGCCATTTGTAAGCCTCTGATACACTTATTGAAGAATGATGCAATTGCATGAAATGATGAAGCTACTAGGGCATTTAAGGAATTGAAGAAATTAATGACTGATACACTAGTGTTAGCTCTACTTAACTTGAACAAATTGTTTATAGTGGAAATAGATGCTTTATTGTTTAGAGTAAAAGCAGTACTTATGCAAGAGGGGCACCCTATTACTTTTATTAGTAAGTCTTTAAGGCCAAAACAACAAACAATGTCTGTTTATAAAAGGAAGATGATGGATATCATGCATGTTGTCACTAAATGAAAGCATTATTTGTGGGAAAGACACTTCAAAATTTACACATATCATGTAAGTCTTAAGTATCTTTTGCATAAAAAAAAGTTGTTACTTTAGCTCATCATTTATGGCTTGTCAAGCTTTTGGGATATGATTATGAGATAAAATGTAGAAAAGAAAAGGAAAATATGGCAGCAAATTCCCTCTTTAGAATTTTTAGCAGTGACCTCTATTTCCTAGTTGTGTTTACAGTTTCCTCTAGCATTATGGAAGAAATCAGAAAGTCATAGGAGAAGGAATCTTATGTATAGGCCACCATTCAAGGTTTATAGGTATCATCAGACTCACACCCTCACTATATTTGGGTTAATAATCATCTCAATAGAAAAGGAAACGTAGTGGTAGGCAATGATCCTAATTTGTAAGATAAGTTGTATCATAGTTCAACTATATAGGGACATTATAAGGTAATAGTTACTACTAGAAGAGTGGGAGGGTTGTTTTATGTAAAGGGATAGCAGAAGCATATTAGACAATTTGTGCTTGGATGTTAAATTTGTTAGAGAAAAAGGTATGAAATTATAGTCACACTTGAACTATTACAGCCCCTACTTATTCCCTATGCTCCATTCATTGATATCAATATGGACTTTATAGAAGGACTACACAAATATGAAGGAAAATGAGGTCATAATGGTAGTGGTAGATCGGTTCAGCAAATATACATATTGTATGGCCTTAAGTCACCCTGATACTTCCCCTAGTGCTGTTAAGGTGTTTTTGAGAAAATTTTGAAAGAAGATGTTTAACATTCAAAGGGTCAATTTACTTTATTTATTTGTATATTATCCACAAATTGATGGCCAGACAGAGATAGTCAACAAATTTATTGAAAATTATCTTAGATATATGACAAGAGATTGTCCAAGACAGTAGGTAAGATGACTATTTTTAGCGGAATGGTAATAAATACTAATTTTCATTTCACTATCAAATTAACAATTTATGAGGTAGTATATAGTTTCCCTCCTCTTATACACATTCCCTATTTTTCTAAGGATTCCACAGTGGAATCAGTTGATGAAGCAGCACTAACCAGAAGGTAGGACATGATTAAAAGGGTCAGGATTCATTTACAAAATGTACAAAACATGATGATTCAATTAGCCAACTGAAAGAGAATTGAGGGATACTTTTCAATAGATGACTGTTTATTTGAAGCTGCAGCTTTACAGGCATCAATCAATAATTCGCAGATCATCACAAAAACTAGCAGCTAAGTTTTTTGGGCCATTCCAGGTTATAGACAAGATTGGCAACGTCGCATATAAGCTGGAATTGCCACCTGCAATTGAAATCCAAATGTGTCACCTTGTTTTCCATGTGTCACAACTTAAGAAGCATATGGTAAACCAAATTGTGCGAGATACTCTACTAGTTTTGCGTCGAACACCTGACTTCTTTTAATCATTTTTTGACTCACCCTTAACCGTACACGCATCAAGGCAAACCAGTGACTGCTATTAGCAATAAATTAAGCAATTGATGACAGCCAAGTTTTAACGCAAGCAAATAATAGCATACGCCACTACAAATTACGAGCGTTAGATGACAATCAGTTTTAAAGCAAGCTAGCAAATAGCATAAACCACCTATCTTTTCTTTTCACTCCGGCAAATGGTGCACAGCTACTCCCAACTCTGATGAAAAATACAAGCAATTTTCCTTAACAATCATTTATCAAGGGACCAACATAAAGAATAAGTTCCTGCATGACACCGGACCACTCAAAAATGTGAATTCGGGCTGCAATGGATCTTTAGATATCCAACCCCACAGTTTTTGGGGATAAATAAGCATGAAATGATGCTCGGTGAAACTAGATTAAAAAAAAAAATATCTGGTTAAGCAAAAACACAAACGCACTAATTTCAAAATTAAAACGAACAAATTGGTGATGTTACTGAGACCATCTAGAATTATTTTCCAAGAAACGATAACCACCAAATACGTGAAACCCAAGTATATCAAACAAACAGATGAAAAGTCCACTTGAAAAAGAGATATCGTGGATCCTTTCGTACTTTATTGTTCTCTGCTACTAACAAAAGAACCGAGTTCCAGTCACACCTAACACCCAACAGAAGTTGCTTGCTAGGGCTTGAGAGACAAGGTCAATCCAACCTTAGCACTCTTTTCAATTGCCTTCGTATCAACCTCCCCTGAGATTGTGAATAGAGACTTAGGGCGCCACTCATTCTGGATAAGAGCACTCACTTTCCCATAGTTGTTCAACCGAGCCTTCACTGTAGTCAGGGGGTCAAGTGCATGTTGCGTGCCAATGGTCAATATGTTTTCATTGCTTGAAAAGCTATGGGTCAGCTCCGCACCAACAGCTGTACTAGTCAATGGGCTCACTGTGTGGTAGTAGGAAGCACTAAGGGTGTCTCCCTTATCATTACTGTGGGCATCAACAAAAATCACTTTCATCAGAAAAGGGGTCTTAATCAAATCAGAAATATGCACAAACAGCAGAAATCACTCCACTTCAATATATAACCAAGACTCTAATCCTATATTCGTGTTAAAAACATTGTCCTGGGTGATAAAAGAGAGTAAAAGTTCATTAAAAAACTCAGAAAAAATTTGTTCACTGAGCATCTTTAGCAAAACTGCCATAGAAAAAAAAATTGTTCACCAGCAAATGCCTTCAAAATTAGTCTTTCTCTGCATTGAATTACTTGCTACTCAAGCTTTTTAATGGGGTGGTGCCAGCAAAAGAATTCCCAAGCTGGTCTTTCTATTTGTAGTGCTCAATGCTCAGCGAACATAATCATTCAAAGCAACAAGAAGTATCTGGTTTTACAGTAATTATCTTAAAAAATAACTACTTTCTCTGTATTGAACTACTACTCACACTGTCAGGGAAGCAATTAGGTCAGAATTCGTATAGCTCAACCCCGCGTTGCATTTAGTGAAGTTCCCAGTGGCAGTATCAAATGAGAGATCAGTCCCCAGAGCAACAACATTGCTCCCAACCACACCTGAGAAGTTAACAATGGGATTCGCAGTCAACCCAAGGCTAGTACTAATTCCAGCATACTCATGCTGGTACTGGAGTTCCACCTGTTACCACAAGCAATTAAATCAGATCATAGTGGCAAAAGACCTCATTAACACTGGCAAAGCATTAAATACAGTAAGAAGTTCAAAATGGACAAGGCCAGAATGACCCCAAGGTTTAACTTCAACAACAAAAATTCAGACCAGCAATCAACAACCGTAACAGCAAGATATGATGGTCCCATCAATGAAACAGCCAAGCAAATCAGAAAGTAGAAACAATTATTAAAGACAAGATGAAAATAATCGACAAGGAAAAGAGCCATTTTACCTTGCCAGATCTCTGATCAGGAACTTTGAAGCTAAAGATTGTCTTGAGCCCGGGAGCAGGTTCGTCGACAGTAATAGTTGTGAGAAGCTACAGATGAACACACCACTATCAACTGGGCAATCAAAGCATCATATTACTAGAAATAAAATTATCCAACAAATGTTCACTGCATCAAAAAATGATAGTCTATTAGCTTATACAAATGCCATAAGAAAATTTCACATTTTGAAAAGACCATGGGCAAGCTAATTTACAACCTGATATGGGCGTTGGTAACAATACAGGCATGGGGTGTTGTTCTAAAGAACAATCTAAGAAATAAGACATCAATGCAAGTGAAATAAAACTAATAATTTGCTATCATAGTATCTCACATCTACAGTCAGCAGAAAGTAAATATTGTATTTAAACAGAAAAGAAGGTATTGAATCATGGTGGCATACTAGAAGAATTAATAGCATATTTAACAGGCACATGGAATTTCCATATGGCAATTCTCCAAACCTGGGATAAGAGACTACATATAATTCAATTTGTCAACATTATGAAATGAAGTACAGATTTATGATGAATATAAGAGTTCCATCATATCACATTATCTAGGGATTCAAACAATTTTGGCCAGCACTCAAGAAATGAGTGGACTTCGCAGTTCACCAATGACCAACCCAGAGTGCAAAAAAACAAACAGGCACCTCAGAGAGTTACCTGAAGTCTACAAACAGGATCATCAGATACATAATCCACAAGCACAGATGATTATCATATGTGTCCAAGAAAGAGAGCAGGCAAGCTTTCATGTCTTACATTGGAGTTTGTGTCCACTTTTACATCAGTTGTGATGTTCTTGTTCTTTAGCTGACTGCTGATATCCGCTAAAAACAGCTCCCCTTTCTTGATCCCAGTTGAAGTAATTGCCTGGAATTGGAAATAAATATAATGTCAGAAAATAACATCACAACAGTTTGCTTCCACCAAAAAAATATCATAATAACAATAACAACGTATGCTGAACCAAAATTACTTGACAGAAATCATTGAAACTAAACATCCAAACAAATGGATTGCACATCAACGCATCCAAAACAGATGGCCATTCTCGGGTGCAATTATAATTGAGAAAGTGTTCCCATTTTTCCTTTTCTCCCTCCTAGCCTCAGGCAACACATGTACGCTTTTTTCCTTAATTTTACCCAAATGAAACCTAAAATAGACGTCTAGGATTGCTAATAAAATCACTAAGACGATCAATCGATGATCGAAGCCGTAAATCCTTTTTTACCGTTTGTGAATCGTTCAAACAGCACAATTAAATCATCAATGCAGATAAAAATTATCAAGTAAAGAAATCCACATGTTACTTAATCCAAAGAAATTAATTGTCCAACTCTGAATACTGCATATTGATTGATTCATTTTATTATTTAATTTTTGAAAAAAACAACTTACTGTTTTTTTAGCCCTAAGATTCCAAAATCAGTACCAATATTCGAAATAAGACAGAAATATGTTTTAATCCATGCCAAAAAAATATAATTAATAATAAGAATAAAAGGAAGGGAAAAAGAAAATTACAACTCCGGCGGAAGTATAAGTAGTGACAGTGAACTTGTGGTCGCTCTGATAATCCTTGTAGAGAAGATCTGGAAATTTCGAGAAATTAAGGGAAACAACACAAAAATGGAAACAAATTAAAGAGTGCGAAAATAATCATTCGGCGTGTTACCTCTGGCTTTCTTGCCAATATCGGAGTAGAGACCCGGGCCCTTTACCATGATTTTTTTCCGAATAAACGGTAATCAAGCAAACCAAAAAAAGGAGAGAGATTTTGTTTGCTGCAGTCGTGTGTTCTAGAAAGAAAAGGAACCAACAATAAAATATTGAGTGAACCCTACCTACGCTTTTGTGACCGGTTGATATGGACCGTTAGATGTCGAGAGAAGGAATGCTGAGGTGTTTTCTGAACTCAAGAATCAGGACTGGGCTAAATGGGTATATGATATCAAGTATAAAGCTGAAACGTGCAGGATTTTCTATATATTTATTAGTATTGTAGATTATAATAATAATTTTTACTTTATTAATTTTAATTTTTTTTGTTATTGATTTTTTTAAAATTTAGTTTATGGAGATTTAGAGATAATAGCTGATTTTAATTTGTCTTTTATATAGTTATTGCAGTATCAAAAAACATTTTTAATATCAGGTTGGTATTAGAAAAATATTTTAAAATTACAGTATGATTTTTTAAAAAAAAAATTAGTTAAATAAAAAATTATTTAAAAAAACAAAAACTAAATCATTAAACTTTATGGAGTCAATAATCTAGTTTGTGAGTTTAGTGAGGTAATATCGATTGTCTCGGTTCATGGGTTTAATAAAATATCTTTTTTTCTAATTGAACTTAATTATATGGTTATCTATTTTTTTAGCACATGTTATTAAATTTTATAAAGTTCATGTTGACGCTTGACGGGTATGACAAGTTTAATTTTTTTAAAAAAAATTATATTCTTTTCTTTCATCATTTGTTATTGAGTTGATTGATAATTGAGTTTTATAATTTATTTTGTTTTGTTTTCTATGAGATTATCATAGTTTTTTTAAAAAAATCTCAGTATTGATTTGATTTGATGCTTGATTTTGTGATTGACTATTTTTGTTATCATATAGTTAAATAAACAATAGTTTATATATATAAACAAGTTATTAATCATAATGGAATCCATTATCCAGTTTGCGAGTTTGAAGTGTTGACCTGGGTTACCTGATTCATGTTATATATAAAATTAAGTTATATATATTTTTTTTATTTCACTCTTCTTTAATATTAGATTGGTTGGGAAATGAAACTCATGATTTAATTTTTTTTTTCTATAAGGTTATCATAATCTCAAATAAATATCTTTTTAAGTGTCGATGCTCGATTTTTTGAAAACCGAATAATTTTTTAATTTTTTAAAAAAACAAAATTAGTGTTAGAAAAGGTAAATTGAATTTTCTTGTTTAAATACAATATTTCTCCATCTAGATTTTTAAACATTTTATTGAGTTTGAAAACATACTTTATTATATTTAAAGTATAATAGTATATGTGAATTATAATAGTAAAATTATAATTTTACCTACCAATCAAATATCATTTGGCCACCTTATAGGTGTAATAAGATTTCTTGTATTAACAATAAAAATATTAAAATTTAATTAAAGACAAACTAAAAAGAAAATGAGATGAAAAGAATTCATCTATTGTAGATGAAGATATCAATAGCAAAATTATGAATTTTCCCCTTATTCAAATAACATTTAGCCTATCTTATAGGGGCAATAAGGTCCTTTTCTTTTTCTATGAACAATAAAAATACAAAAAACTCCTTGGAGACAAACAAAATATGCATGATAATTAGAGGTAGTTTTGGTTTTTTTTTTTACTTTTTTAATGCATAATAAAATTATTTAAATGTCCTTGAAAGTAAAAAAGAAAAAAAAAGGAAGAAGAAGAAGCCTTGGGTAAAGGTTTTTTTTTTTTCGGTCTTTTCACGTTGGTTTTTTTATTATTTAATGTTTACTGAGGGCATTGTGGCCTTTCAATAAAAAATTAAATAATATTAAAATTGAAAAAGTTATTGGCACTTGGAAGGCCCTTGTATTTCCTTGGTTTATTTATAAAATTTTTTTTTGATTTTCAATTTTATCTTTCAATCCAAGTTTATCGTGTATCTTTTTTATTTGATCCTCATTCTTTTTATTTTTTTATTTTTGTTTTCAATTTAACTCTTCAATTAAAAAATTTAATTACCCTTTGATTTATTTCTTATTTTGGCTTTCACCCTCATTCTTTTAATTATCATTTTTTGTTTTAGATCTTTTTGTCTAATTATTTTTTTCTTGTTGGTACTATTCTTCAACATTTAATTTGTTGCGGATTGTGCTTCATCGTTATTTCATGCATGATATTTCTGGTCTAATGACACAGGTCAAGGGTTTGAAAAGTTATCGTGAGCCGACATATTTTTTTCTTTTCCAATTTCATAATTTGACATTAGTTTTTTAGAGAAAATTTGTGTTTGTGGTTTTCTTCAAAACATTTTTGTTGGGTTAACCCCATATCATTCCCTAGACCGTGGATTTTGCTGCTTAACACAGATTGACTTGCCCCTTATTACTTAAGTTACGTATTTATTGCACTACCTCGGGTTGACTCAGGCCATTTCTTTTTTCATTTTTTTTACTCAATTTTGTTCTTATAGAGATTTATTTTCCAAAGTATAATAAAAAAAATTATCCATTTACTATCGTTGCCTTTTTTTTTATTATTTTATTAAAATAAAACCAACTTATTAAACTAGGCAAGTCATTAATTTCTCTTATTTTTTTGAAACACGCTCATGACACCTATATATCATTTTTTATGTAACGAGAAGATGCACGGTGTAGCATGGGACTATATCTAGTATTTGCCTATTCATGGCTTTGTTTTTATTTTTTATTTTTGTATTTTGAGTTTAACGATATATAAGAACTTCACAAAAATCTTAGGACTAACTTCATTTAAGAAAAACCATCTACCATGTTTTACAAAAATCTTAGGGCTAACTTGACCAACCCTAGTCATGCTCTTGGTCAATTGTTTTAAAAATCAATTTTTTATTTAAATATGACACTAAAAGTAACATCCATAAGAAAGCCACACACATAAAATGTAACACCTTGCATTTTCTCATATATTTTTACTTAATCCTTATGACTAAGTATGTAGAAATTCAGGTAATTGTTTTTCCTTTTACACACACACACACACACACAATGTATTACATCTCTTGTTAAAGATTACATCCATGTTAACTATTTATAAGTTTTTTTTTTTTGAAATTACAAATATTCTTTATATATAATATCGGGTAGCTTGATGACCCTGCGAAATGGAAGTCTCAAAGGAATTCATATGTGACATATACAGAATTACAAAATAAATCATATTAAACATTTGTATTATCTCAGTTACTAATATTTAACAATTATATGATCAAAATCAATTTCATACATTTTTCTTTAAAAACATTGATCTCATATCAATTTTCAACATCTTATATTTTTCATTATTCCCTGATAAATTTTCTTCCCATAACATTATTACTCTTGCATCATGATAATTATTTCATTTGTAATTTAGTTTAACTTGTCACTATATGATTTATTCCTTACAACTTTAAATTTGACTAGTCTTCTTCAAACACTTTCATACAGTGTTGCTTTTTATATCAAAGTTATTTCATAACTATTTTTACTTCATGAATATATTCAATTTATATTAATACTATTATTTCACAACTCATGAAATTTACCCCGCAATTTATTTTCTCAACACATATAAATCATATGATATTTTCCTCTCTCAACCACCTTTAATCATATTGTAACTCATTATGTAAGTATGTTTAATTCACATCGTTATTTAATTCACAACATATTTAATTCATGTCTCCTTTTTATTTCTCAAGTATTTATTTCAACTATGATACATCGTACTTCAGTTCGTATAACACATTTGTTATATTGAGAAATTTTCTCGATTCATTATTCATTCCAATTATTTCAAGTCCATTTTTATTATTTATAATTTATCACATAACCTTCCATTGCTTTTATACTTGCAAGATATGCTCGAATCATCTTTTTTTTATGTTAAACTTTGTTTGTAGGGTTAATTGAATACTCAATCATTAACCTGTCAACACAATCAGACTCATGAACATCTCACTCCATTACATGTTATTGTTAATACCAAATACATGATATACAACTCAGCACAATGTTGCGAGGTATTTAAAAACTTATTTAATACCAAATACAATTAGCTTCATACATAATAATTATTTGTCATTATCTCTTCTATATATTTACCACATCAATTTCTAAACAGTTAATTTATTATTTTACCCTTAACCTTACAAATCAATACGATTAGCATAATTTAAAGACATATCAGTGTCCTCTCTAACCCAAACCGAACATTTGTTTCATTGCTAAATTACCGAGCTTATCTAATTGTTCATTTACCAAGGTATTAGTCTTATTAATCAATTGAACTAGTTTCTTTGATTGCCTATTAATCAAGATAATTAGTTTCTTTAATAGCCTGTTAAATAGGGCAATAGTCCTATGAATTAAGATAACTAATTTCTCCAATAACCCATTATCAGGGCAGTAGTCTCACCAATTAGAATAACTAGTTTCTCCAATATCCCATTAACTAGAGTACTAGTCCCATTAACTAGGGTAGCTAGTCTCACTGTCTATTACTGGGCACTAATCTTATTACCAAGTAACTAGTTCCACACATATTGATATAAAAATAAGAATCCAATATCCCATTAACTAGAGCACTAGTCCCATTAACTAGGGTAGCTAGTCCCACTGTCTATTACGGGGCACTAATCTTATTACCAAGTAACTAGTTCCACACATATTGATATAAAAATAAGAACACACCATATTTAATGTATTTGCCATTACTTTGCATAGTGAAATTTTGAATAAGATCTCAACGTGTCAAGCACCTTTTCCACGACAATATATGTTCACATGTTAGCTATCTCACATGTCACAACAATATATGTCATATTATCCACAACAATATAGTTCTTGTCATTTATATTTTTCGACATTATTTTTTTCGTTATTATGTTCAAACGCAAATTACACGTGATTATTGCTATTGCGATCAATAAATATAGTTCATACATAGGGATTCCATTATTGCGGTCAAAAGTCAATTATAAATATTTTACCGTCGTTGTAGTCAATTCACTTCATAACATACTATGTATTTTCGCCTATGCGATTTACTACAAAACACATATAACTTTCTACCTTAAAGGCATAAGCCTTTAATTAATAATAGCAACTAGTATATTGGTTCGTGCTCCGCGGTGGTTCAATATCTTTTTTTTTTAATGTAAAAAGTATTAAGATTATAGATAATGTTTTAAGCTTCTTGAGTCTGGTTGTCATGCTAGACCCAAACGAATTGGATATGATAGTCATGCCAGATCTAAGAGCCAAACATGGTTACTAGACCCAAGAACCTTAGGTTTGACATGGTATCCAAGCCCAAGTAGCTTGGGTTTGGCATGTTTATCAGACCCAAGCAAACACAAATAAACAAGGGACAATTGTGCACTTTATTTGTCATGAGACAGAAAAGAAAACACAACAATTTATCACCGATTATATTTCAGCCATGATATGTCTACTCGCACCACACCATGTGGAAGAGAGCATGTATGTTCATCTATCTAGATGGTAAATGACTAGATTTGGCCATCGAGAGGAGTCTCACGCGTCTTTTTAATGGCACGAGTGCCGCCCACTCGTTGGAGCGTGTGGAACATGTGGCAATAGTTTTTTAAATAAAAAAATAGAAAAGATAACATAAAAATACTAAAATGCCCCCATGGTTCTCTTAATTATACTCCATACTCAAGTAAATTTCATTGTCGGAATCCACAATAATCTATGTCTAGAACTACAGTGAAAACTCTACGTCATTTAGCTTTCTTTATAATAATAATACACAACACAATTTATTTACCATTGTAAAATCTAAAAATCATAAAAGCATGTTTAAATAAATAAAAAAGACAAGGGAAACTCAATCCATTACCTTTACTCTTGCTATTCAAGCTCCTGAGAAGTTGGGTTTCTTTCCAAATGTTTCTCTTATAACTCCAGAGCAAACAACCATTACTACTTGTACTATAATTTAATTAAATCGCTAGCATATTTATACACCGTAATAAATTTTTTATGTAAATAAATATACACTAAAATTATCAAATTTACTTAATATATACCTTACACAAACATCACAACCCAATAAAATTTCATACTCATGTTTCTTTAACATTGAAACACATCATTTCAGTAATAGCACATCATCTTCTATACCTTCTCATTAATAGAATAACTTAATACAATTCTTTAATTCTTTCTAGTTTATCTAAACTAACAATTTGGCCAATTTGAAAACATCCTTCTCATTTTTCCATACATCTTAAAATCATTAAAATGAGCATTCAATTCCAAGTCACTAAGATTAATTGCTCATGGTTCCTTCCATTCACTTTACAACATCATTGCATATGCCTAAAGTTTTGGTATTAAGATTTCCTTTTATCCAATCTTATTTAAAAATCATATTCATGCTTGTAGTTTCAATTACATAATTACACATTCTTTCCTATTGTTATTTTGTTCTTATTTAACCAAAACCAAAAGCACCCAAGTTGTTAAGCATTCTTTCCATTCGTAGTTCAAATTAATATAAAGTCTCATAACTTTCTCCATTCGCAGTTCATAATATACTTTGCTTAATTGCACATTCACATTAAAATTTTTAATCATCCATATATTTACATACCTAACACAAAATTGAGAAATTTTTCCCTCAAACATCTCATTTGGCTGAAAAATAATACTCCCATATTATCAAATATTCTAGTCAAATTTATTTTATTTATTTATTCATTATTAAATTTCACATGTTTTCAAAATTGTCAACCTATGTTATAACTTCTTCTTTTATCCATTTCTTATCACCTATTTTTAATTTCACAACCTGATTTAAAATACCTTAAATGGATTCTCTACATTTAGAGTCATTTATTCATGGTTTGAAATGTTAATTCCATTCATGAACACACAATTATACAATCACGAATTTTCTCCCTATTTTTCTTCACTTGACCGAGACCTAATTCCTTATCCATTTGATTTTTATTTTTGTCAATTTTATTTGAATTTAGAATACTTCCAAACTCACACTACAAAATACACACACACATAATTCACACCTAAGAAACCCTTAATTTTTTCCCCATTTGGACGATGGCCTTCCTTTTTCCTAAACTTTCTTCATCAATTTTTTATAATTTCCTAAAGTATTTCACTTCTATTTTACTAGTTTATCACTTTCTTGCATTTCCCTTAAAAATTCTCAAAAATTGAATCAACAACCTAGTAAAATTTAAAAATTATTAGTAAAACTTAATTGAAATCAAAGTAAGTTTGGTGGATTAAGTACAACTTCCTTGTAATTTTGATGCCAAATTTCAAACTCAAAACCGGATCTCCACCTTAAATCTCTATTTTCGTTCCATTTCTTCAATCTCTATATCATGGTTTCACTCTTCCAACTAAAGTATTTAAGTTTCCATGGTTTTGCTTGGATAAAAGGGACAGAAGAAGGCTTGAAATGGTGAAAGAACACTTGTTCTTCTTTGCTGCTACTTTCGGGTGGCTTTAAAATGAAGAACAAAATATTCTTCTTTAGAGTCAGCCTCCCATTTAAATGGGAGTTGACATGTTTTTTTTTTTTTTTTTTTTTTTTTTTTTACAATGTATCCTTAATTATATTTTTCAATAATTTTCAATATTGATAATTCTAATACTGATTGACTTAAATTTTTTTATTCAAGATAAAACAACATATTAAAAGGTTACTCATAAAATTTTAGTATCATCTAATGGTTGGATCAAGAGTTAAGCTTAATAGTATAAAACTAGACATAAAGTAATTTTTACATAAAAAATCCGAAAATTTTCAATGTTTTATTTTCTTAAATGATCAATATTTTTAACTAATTAATTAGGTACTTTGATCCCTATTTATAATACAAATTTTCCTCAAATTTCATTCTCTTCTAAGTTAAAAACTGAGTGATTACACATATATTTACACTATCGATCAAAGTCATTGGCACATAAAAGCATACATTAATTTGTTTTTTAAAAAGAAATTCCAAAATAAATTTTCTAAATATTTTCACCCTGAATTTATAAAAATTCTCTATATTTATCAAATTGTTTTTTCCTAAAAGTCAACATTTTATCTTTTATATTCACTTGGTCATATTTTCTAGATTTGGATGCATTTTTAATATTGATTTTAAATAAACTAGATCAAAATTCATTAAACTATATCTCAAAACAACGCTTTTTCTTTTTATCTCTTCCATTTAGTTTTTTATTTGCTTTTTATTTTTTATTTTTTACTTTTCCACCATTTTCATATTTTTATTTTTAAGTTAACACATGTAAATTTGATTTCAAATTCCCAACATCCAAAGTTACCTTTTTAATTCCAATACTCGATATACTTATTTAACATAATATTTTTCATTATTAATTTTATGGATTTTTTCAGGGTTTACATAAAATTTAAGGAAAAAAAATCTTAAGAGTTATACAAAAAATGTGTTTGCTAGTATCATAAAAAAAATATTATGATCTCAAACATATTTTTGATTAATTTATTTTAATAAACCTTTATATAAATTAAAGGATAAAAAATAAAAGCCTAGACCTGGATGATTCAATGCATAGTCCATAAAAAAAAAAAAAAAAAAAGGATAGGTGCACAAGTTTATCAGTTTAGAGTCATGTGCTTGGCTTTTTTATTTTTTTACTTGGTACCAAGGGGAGGATGATATATTGTTCCCCTTTTTTAAAAAAAAAAACACAATGCGACATTTGACTTTTTGGATTCTAATCACTGTTCAGAAATCAAGTTGGGATTTTTTGAACCAAAAAATTTATTTTCAACTTGTTTCATCTAAAAAATCAAACTCTTACCATTTCAATAAACCATTTTTTCAACTCAAACACTCTTTAATTGGTCTAAGAACACAAAGTTCAAAAACAAAAAAAAATCTTTGCAAACCTTAATCTACATTTCCAACAAAATAATTGTAAAAAACACATCAACAAGACTCATTTAGTCAAATGAAATTCATTAATACTAATAATATCTTTTTTCATGGTTGGAATATGGCCAGCTAATCATTTTTTTTCCTTTTTTATTTTTTGATAACTTTTTCTTTGAAAATAAAATAAAATTTTATAACAAAATAAAAAATCTCAAAACTAAAAAAACCTAAAACAAAGTCAACATAAAACATGGAGATTAAAGATAACCTTTTCATGCGAATTTCAGTAGGCCACCATGTTTTCTCCTTTTCTTAGTTTGGTATTTATTTTTTAATTGTCTTGACACCACGAAATAAAAATTTATCTCATTAAATTAACCTACAATAAAAGCTTTAATATTTTCAAAACCTTCATATTTCAAGGAAACACAAAAAAATATAAATTGTCAACTGAAAAATACATAGAAAAACAAAAAGGATGAAATAAAAAAACTTGATGATTAAAATGAAAAAACAAAATCACAATTGTAATCCCCATTGAATTATAAGAGCACAAAGGACATTACACTATTGCTATGTAAAAACACCATGTCTTTTAGTTTTTTTTTTTTTTTTTCACTAATAATAATGATGATGATGTTATCACATGGCGATGGGATATACTGAGGATACGATTGAACAGAGAAGCAAAACGAATTCCCATAATGCTCGACAGGTAAGAGCACGTCAAATATGGTACAAAACAAGTTTTATTCTCTTTTCTTTAGCTCTTGTCTCCGTATGAATAAGAAAAAAACAGTGATACAAATAATCAGTCCACTCTGAAACATTTTTCTCAACGACAGCATTACAAATCAAGTTAGAACTAAGTGAAAATCAAAGGGAGCAGGTATAATTTGCAATTTAAATCACTTGTCCATCCATTGCATAATAGAAAAGAAGCTGCCCTCAGCTGGTTTGTTTTCGTGTAAAATCGAATTGCATTCAGGCGAGCTAATGGTAGCCACCCACTTAGTTTACAGCAAGAAGAGAGAAGCCGTCAGCAAAAACAGCAAGAACATTAGACCGGTATTCTTGTCTGTCAAATTGGCTGCATTGTAATCCGAACTGTCTGCCTTAGAAGTCACAAAGCTTCCCTCAGGTGTGCTTGTCGTCAGAACAACAACAATCCAGTTACCATCAGAACCTATCCCAGCTCCCGTAAACTTAGCATCCTCAAGGCTATCCGAGTATTGAGTCTTCGTGAAGTTAGTTAGCACAAGACTCGGATCCAGGTTGGGAACACAAGCGGGCATCAAAGCTCCATCCCTTGTGTTGGATATATTCAGATGGCATTTGGCTAGAAGGCTTGGATAATTGGGGAACTGTGTTTCAGTACCTGGTACTGTGTTGGAGCCCGTGGCATTTGTACAGGGTTGATCCTTAAACTGGTCAGCTAATTCCCCAGCAAGGCACTCTGCATTATCATTTTTTGTGAGGGCAGTTAAATTCAAGGATGTCCTATAGTTGTTAATGCTCTGAAGAAGGCCATCCTCCTGATCTGCACATAAATGGTGGAATGAGAAGCTCCGCGTCAACATTTCAGCCAGGGGAGAGAATTTTATCATGGAATATATGTCAACCGTTTGTTGTTTCTTGGAAAAGAAAGCCACGGAACACTAAGCACCTCAGACAATTCCCAAATTCTTGTGCATTCTAAACAAGCAGCAAAAGTAGCTTTTAATAGTATGGGCTTGAACCCAAGGGAAGTTAGAGGACACTAACTTTGAAAACCATTTTCTTGATCTTAAGTATCAGCTGCTTGCGTAAAAAAGATTTTGACAGCAAAACAGATTAATGGAAAGAACAATTCTAACACAGGGAAGAAATAACATTAACAATGAGAGAAACCAATAGCAAAACAAATATTACTGAGGCAATCTTATCAAAATAAGAGGACATGCATTTGAATTTGTGGAGCAGAAATAGCACAGGAATAGAATATTACAAGTAAATAGCTGACTCTAAAACCTTCGTAAGTAAAAGCCACATACAAAAAAAAAAAAAAGTGCTTCATTTTGATGGAAACATACAACTTTTGGGAGAGGATTTTTATTGGCTAAACCTAAAAGATGCGCCTCCTATGATAAGAAACAATTTGTTCTGGAATTCTGAGACTTCTTACTCCAGCTTTCTTGGGACTGCCTAATTATAATTTTCTAGGAGATGGTTAAGAAATCTTGAAGATTGTAAGCGAAGGCTTGAAAAACAAAAGATTCCGGCATCAAGAAAAACATAAGCTGGTTACTGTAAGCTAACCATAAATACTAATAATCTATTAAAGAGAAGGAAAATCATGAAAACAATCATGCAAAGGCAAATTCACCAACAGCCCGTCTGGAAACATTAGATTTGGGGTAGAAATGAAATGAAATCAATTCAATAACATTTACCAATTACAGGGTTTCGGGAAGTCCTGAGCAATAGAAATGAATTCTTCATCCCATTAAAACCATATATTTCCATACGACTTTAAATCTCACCAAGTGGGGTGCGATTTGGGTAGAAATGAAATCAATTCAATTCAATTTATGTGAGAATTGAAATCAAAATCAGAAGCATTAAACAATGTGATTTACCAGCAAGTCTTCCTTTTATTCTTTTTAGGAAAGGTCTCCAATCAAGATCCATAAACCACGCTATATTACAGTGGATTAATTGGCCATAAATAATCTTAACTAAATTAAAAAATAATAAAATGCGGGTTGTTTTAGATCAAGTCAGATAAGCAATCTTGTTAAGGTAAATTCAATAACTAAACTAGAGACCAAGCTAAGAGTTCTAATAAGATGACAGACACCATTGGCAACAAAATCAGTGAAAGAACATATGGTAAATAAGTCCTAGATAGAGCAATTGACCCTACATGTGCCAGTAACAAATGCTGCAACCCAATTACCAAGTATCCAGATTAATTAATATAACCACCAAGACTAATTAACAGCTAATCAGATCTCGCAAAAATTTGGCAAGATCAAGTAAAAAAAACAGATTAGCTAAAGGGCATTTAAGAAAAGAAAAGAAAAAGGATAACCTACCGTCACAGAGGACAGGGTGAGAGATGATGCAGAGAAGGAAGGAAACAAAGAATGGGAAGAGGAGAGAAAATCTTGAAGATGTCATTGCTTAATCTGTTGCTGCTGCTAAAGCTACTGTTGCTGTTGTTGTTGAGTAATAATATTAATAAGAGAAGGAAGGAAGGAAGGGGGAAGGGAGGGAGGGAGGGAGGAGCGTAGTGGAAGATAGATAGATGGATTGTTGCTTTCTTGTTTGCTATGGAGGGTAATTACTGGTGTACTACTGTTTGTTATATTGCATCGGCTTGCTATCTTTCTTTTTAAGATTTGCGTGTAGTTATTATTATTTATAATTATTTTTTATTTGGATATATATTAAAATAATATCTTTTTTAAAAAAAAATTATTTTTGATATCAAAATATTAAAATAATCCTAAAAACACTAAAAAAATATTAATTTGAAAAATAAAAAATTTTAAATCTTTTTAAAAATACTTTTGAAATATAAAAACAAATAAAAACGACTATTTATTTAAGTTTGAGCTGCAAAAAACATTTTAAAACAACATTAATTAAGAATAGTATTAAAAGATAGATAATTAAAATAAAAAAGATTTCACATGATGGTTTCAAAAAGTTTAATTTTATTTTTATACTTTTAAAAAATTATATATATTTGGTCTCTTAATATTTTTTTAATTTAATTTTAATATAAAATTTATTTTTTTTATTAATTTTAGTTTTTAATTTGAAAATGGAGAGAGAAGTTCCTAGATTCTGATTATATATATAAAAAAAGATGTTGTTTGCACTGATCTTAACCACTAAAATGATTGATTTGTTATGTCAAATGATTCATTTGATGAAAAAAGTTTATATTAGATGCTATTTTTTTTACCTTGAAAATGCCTCAAAAAATATATTTGAGTTTAGAAAGATTTTTTATTTTAGGTTGATTTTGAGATTTAAGATGGTTTTTTAGGTTTTTCTTTAGGTCATGAATATGTTTATCAAGATTTTTAGGATGTTTTGGGTAAAAAATAAATTGAAAAAATGAGTTTTTAGATTAAAAAAACCTTTAACCTTGAATTTTTTTTTTACAACTAAAATAATCGAGATCTGAGTAAAATCAGACGACGTATTATCTAATTTATTTATTTATTTGAAAAATTAAGGTGGATAATATGTTGTCTGTTCCGGTTATAATAAAAAAAAAAAATAAAGGCCCAAGCACGCAACTTCTAATAAAACAGGTCAAGTAGGCTGACCTGACCTTTTTTTTTTTTTTTGTCTAATTTTTAAATTAGAAATATCTATAAATTTTTTTATTTTTATTTATATTTTTTTAAGTATAAAAACACAAAGAAAAAAAATCAATATATATATAATTTTTTAATAAAAAAAATCTAACTTACAACGGCAAAATAATAGTCAAATAACTATTTCACAAGCCTTGCCCGACCCCACCTCCGTGGCTGTATATGATGCTGTTTAGAAAGTCAATGATGTCTAAGTCACACGATTTTCAGACTTTCTACCCACCTATCTACCGTAATTATGATGAGCAAAATAATTGAAAAATTAATTAAATTAAGAAAATTAAAAAAATCAAATCATAAAAAAACTAATTAAAATTTTAAAGAAACCGACCAGTTCGGTTTTGGTTTTATAAATCTAAAACTTAAAATATTAAATCAAATTAAATTTAAATCGAAAAAATCGAGTCATTTAAATCAATTTTTATTTTAAAAATTCAAATTGAATCGAACCAAAACCGATTGATACATAACCATGTCTCTTCTTTTTCTTGAAACGACATCGTTTTCTACTCTATCTCGGTGCAGTTTGACGTCCAAACTCAAAAGCCAACGCTGTTTTTTTCCCCCTGTTACTTTTCAATTAGTAAAATTGTTAAATAATTACGTGAAGCTCGTTTCATTTCTCTCTTTTTTATGTAAGGAATTCATGACTTTATTAAAGTTCTCAACATCACGTGATATCCAATAAATTATATATATAAAAAATGATGCTCGCAAGTTTCCTGTGATTTAAAGTTAGAATTTTAGGAATTTTGATGATTTTTTTAATGAATAAAGAGAAATCACTTGAATTTCATGCCATTACTTAACAAATTTATTGATTGAAATTAAAGAAATAATTTGATTGAGAATTTACTCATACATCAGTGATCTAATTAAGACAGAATTAACTGGGTACCTAATTAAGATTGCCCTTAAAGATTAAGGATTCGCTCATCCAAAATTATCAAGGCATCTATATGTGTATTTTCAATAAAATTTTACTTGTAAAATATTTATCACTTACTATTATGAACTGATTAATTATTGTATGACACCTAGTTATACAATTTGCTTCAGTCTAATGAGTCAATTTAGTAACTTGCCACTTTAGAGCTTGTTTGGGCTAAGTTAATAGAAAAACTTATTTTTTTTTTCTATTAAAATAATATTATTTTATTTTTATTTTTTTAAATAGAATGTTGGGTTAGCTCAAGTCAACACCTTGACTTGCAATCCATGTCTTAAAATAACAACTTATCAATAAGGTTTCATAGCTATAATACAATCAAAATGATGTTTTTTTGAATTTTTTTTTTATATAATAAAGTAGAATGTTGGGTTGGCTTAGGTCTACACTCTAGTTCGCAATATGATTCTTAAGCTATCAACCTAATACAAATCAGTCTGTCATGATAAAAAATCCACTAAAGGTGTCAATTGGGCCAATCATAAGGTTAAAGGCCAAACCCAACGCCCTTAAACACGTTTACGTGTCAGGCCGAAACATCTATGGGTCTAGCACCCTATCAGATCTAATCGTCTCCATGAACCAGGTCTTTCTTCAGGAACAAATACTCAAAGTAAAAATCTAGGGTCATCACCTCCCTACTTTCTAGTAGGTCAAAAAGTCCTCTAAATGGTCATCTCTATGTTAAATCAATATTAATGTTGATAATAAGGGATGATCCCATTGATATTAATATTATATATAGATTAGCACAGGATCATCATTCATAAGCATGTGATATCCTCAACATTAAATGTCGAGTAAGGAGACATTGTCCATCAATATTAATGTTGAATATAAGGGTCTCCTCCAGTTGAAGATTCTGAAAGAATTAAGGTTAATTTGGACCTGATTTGTAGGAGATGAAAATATAAAGTAAGATATTCTTTCCTTTTGAATTAGAATATATGAGTAATACTTATATGTGTGTAGTTAATAGCCTTCCTAAATTAGACTTATAGATGTTGTATATATTTATGAATTCCTTCTTAAATAAATGAGAAAAATAGAGATAAAGAATTCTCCATATGATATCAAAGCCCAATTCAAAATTCTAAAGAAAAAACAAACCCTATTTCCTTTCCTACCCTGTCCTGACATTTCTAGTTGTCTAACCTAGTAAACCTGATCAATTCTGAAGCATGTCTAAAAGCATTACAAAAGAAAGAAACCCAAATCAACCAAACAGCATGAGAATTCTAAAATTTACAATTATCCTATCGACTAAATTAAAGAAATAATTTAAAGTGATCACAGATAGTGAAAACCTTTCTTAAAGGAAAGGGAAAGATCAACCATTTGATGGACAATCCTTCTAGTCCAAAAGACCCAAAGTTTACACTCTATGATGAAGAAGACTCCATGATTATGTCATGGTTATGAAACTCTATGATGCTAGAGGTTTGTTGACCTTACATGTTCCTGACCACAATAAAGGATATTTAGGAAGTAATGAGACAGACCTATTCCAAAGTAAAGGATGTTGCGTTAATATATGAGATTAAGATAAAGCTCTCAATGAACAAACAAGGTACTATGATGGTTATTGAATATTACAATACTATGAAAAGTTTGTGGTTGGAATTGGATTATTATCAGGATTTTAAGATGCAGTGTATGATGATGTTGTAATTCTAAAGAATTATATGGAAAGGGAGAGGATCTTTTAATTTCTTGAAGACTCAACATAATGTTTGATCAAGTGTAAGCCCAAATTCTTGGAAAGGAATCCTTCACTCAATGAGGTATTCTCGTTGATAAGAGTTGAAAAAGAAAGGAGAATTGTGATGCTTGATGTTCCTAATACCAAAGGGTGTACTATGATGATAACCAACAGTAAGAACCCAGGTGATGCTATGAACATTGCAAAAATGGTGAAAACTAAAGGGAAAAAAATTCTCTAAAGATGATCAATTCTGTAACTATTGCAAGAGAACAAGTCATATAAAGGAAACCTGCTAGAAACTCCATTGAAAACCACAAAGGATGGGGCAAAATGGAGGATACAAATATAACCACTCAAAAGGATAAGCACACTTGACAAACTTTGAAGAGCCAGCTCGTGAATTCAACACTATAGAGGTGGGGGTTCAACAAATAGGAGATTGAAAGCCTAAGAACTCTATTTAGCACAATGAAGAAACATCTAGGTCATGATCTCTTACTCAAAATGGTAAAATTCCAATTTATCATGTCTTTAACACCTCAAACAAAGACCATTCTAGCACCTGGGTAATTCACTCAAGTACATATCATATGACCTATTATGTAGGTTTTTTCATATCCTATCAACCTTGTGCTTGTAGTAAAAAAATCAAAATGGTTAATGGATCTTTAACCACAGTTGCAGGCCAAAGGACAGTCCCTCTTAGTCCCTCACTGTCTCTTAAAAGAATGCTACATGTTCCTAATCTTATTGCAAATATGTTACCCATCCCAAAATTAATCAAAGACATAAATTGTAGTGTAACTTTCTTTCTTGATCACTACATATTTCTGAACCTAGCTACAGGGTAGATGATTGGGAAGCTAGAGTTAAGGACAGGCTGTACATGCTTGGAATACAAAGCAACAGTAGTAATCATTCATTCAGTCAATTCTAATAAATATGATGTTTGGAATAATCATCGTCATTTAGGACATCCCTATTTTAAGACTCTTAAGAAAATGTTTCCATCTTTATTTAAAATTTGACATTAAACAATTTCATTGTAAAATTTGTGAATTTACAAAGCACCATAGAGTGCCTTTTCTTCTAAGTGATTCAAGATCTTTGTCTCCATTTACTATAATTCACTCTAATATATAGGGACCATATAAAATTTCTAATATTTCAGGAGCAAAAGACTTTGTGATGTTTATTGATGATTACACCCAAATGACTTATGTTTACCTTCTTAAAAAAAAATCTGATAAGAGTCTTAGCTTTCCAATCTTTACTATTATGATAAAGAATCAATTTGGGATTAGCATTAAGGGTATTAGAACAAATAATGCTAGGGACGACTTTAATCATATTTTATCACCATACTTTGAACAAGAAGGGATTATTCATTAATCATTTTGTGTTAATACTCCCCAGCAAAATAGGTTAGCAAAACGAAAAAAATAGGCATTTTCTTGAAACTACTCGAGCATTACTTTTCTAAAATCAAGTTCCAAAAAATTATTGGGGAGAAGATGTTTTAACGTCTACTTATTTGATAAATCGAATACCTTCATGAGTTATTGGTTTCAAAAGTCCTTTAAACTATTTGTCAGAATTCTTTCCAAAAAATAATTTTTATTCTAAAATCCCTCCAAGGATTTTTAGGTGTTTCACCTATGTTCATTCATAAATGTCAACGAAGCAAACTTGATTCTAGAGCTCCCAAATGTGTTTTCATAAGATATTTCATCACACAAAAGGGTTACAAATGTTATCATCCATCTTTAAAGAAAATCTTTATGTCAAAGGATATAACTTTTGATGAAAACCAATCTTATTTTCACAAGTCTTATCTTGAGGGGGAGGATAACACAGAAGATAAAAATAAGAATGACTTTGGTATTTTTCATTCCAAATCCCAGCTCGACAACAATCATCTTCTTTTATTTCAACTTATGTTGAGTCTTCAAATTGTGAATCTTTATAGCTAGAAACCAATATGATTGAGTCTTCAAATCTTACAAAAGAATCTTTACAGTTAGAAACTATTGCTACTCGACCTCTTCAAGTATATAGAAAGAGGATACAGCCTGACCAAACACTCTTGCAAGCTTAAGAATCTGAACTAGAGCAGGGTAATGAACTTTCTCATCCATCTTTATTTGCTCCTGATGTTAATAACCTTGATCAACTTTCTTATCCATCTTCATCTAGTCATGATATTAATGACCTTGATCAACCAAGTGCTATTAGAAAAGGAATAAGAGAATGTACTAAAAATCCTTTATATCCTATAGCTAATTTTATATCCTTATAAAAATTCTCACCATCACACAGAGTTTTTCTCTTAAAAATAAATATCATATCTATTCTAAAAACCTTGTATGAGGCTTTAATAAAAGAGAATTGAAAAACTGTCTTGAGAGAAGAGATGAATGAACTAGAGAAGAATCAAATATGAGAAATAGTTGAGTTACCGAAAGTAAAAAGCAGTGGGGTGTAAGTGGGTTTATGCCCTAAAATATAAAGTTGATGGTAGCCAAGAAAGATATAAAGTCAGGCTGGTTGTATAAGGATATACACAAGTATTTGGGATAGACTACCAAGAGATATTTGCTATAGCTGTTGAGATGAACACCATTTGAATTTTTTTTCTTTATTAGCTAATTTTGGATGGTGTATGCAACAATATGATGTAAAGATTGCTTTCTTACATAGAGAGTTGGAAGAAGATGTTTTTATAGATCCACTACTAAGATTCAACCACTCTTTTCCTCCCAACCAAGTTTGCAAACTAAAAAAATACACTTTATGGCTTAAAATAGTCACCCAAAGCTTGGTTCAAAAGGTTTATAAAAGCCATGATTTCAATGGTATATCAACAAAGTCAAGAAGATCATACTCTGTTCATTAAACACTCCACCTCAAAAGGAGTTACTATTTTGATTGTTTATGTTGATGACATTATAAAACAAGTGATGATCTTATTGAAAGAGACATGTTGAGAAAGAGACTTGCTGTAGAATTTGAAATAAAAAAACTAAGGAAGCTAAAATATTTCCTTTAGAGGTGGCACATTTAGAAAAAAGAATTTTTATCTCCCAACAAAAATATATTCTTGATCTTCTAAAGGAAACAAGAATAGTAAATTGCAAACCATGTGAGACACCTATTAATCTAAAGAATAGGGTTGACGATGATGAGGAAGGAGCCACAACTGATAAGGGTCAATACCAAAAGTTAATTGGTAAGCTTATTTACTTAGCTCACATTCATCCATATATTGTTTATGCAATAAGTGTGGTGAGTCAATTCATGTACAACCCGAAAGATTCATAACTGAAGGCAATTTATAAACTCCTCACATATTTGAAGTCTACTCCTAAAAAAAGAATTCTATATAAGCAGTATGAGAATCTAAAACTTGAATGCTATATAGATGTTGATTATGTTTGTGCCTTAATAAATAGAAGGTTAACATCAAGTTATTATACTCTACTAGGAGGAAATCTTGTAACTTGGAGAAGCAAAAAATAGAATGTTGTGTCAAGATCAAATGCAGAAGCAAAGTTCATATCAATAGCATTTGGAATAAGTGAGTTACCATGGATGAAGATTATCCTAGAGGATTTAAAAATCAAATGGGATGAGCTAATGAGGTTGTACTGTGACAATAAATCTACAATGGGAATACACACAATCCAATGCAACATTATAGAACTAAACACATAAAAGTAGACAAACATTTCATCAAAGAAAAATTAGATAGTGGATTGATTTGCACACCACATGTTCCTACTGGGGGACAACTTGTTGATATACTTGTCAAAGGTGTTCAGAATCCTTTGTTCAGAAGCATCTTGGACAAGCTAAAAATAAAAGATCTCTTATATCCAGCTTGAGGGGGAGTGCTAAAGATTCTAAAAGAATTAAGGTTGATTTGAATCTAATTTGTAGGAGATGAAAATAGAAAGTCAGATATTCTTTTCATTTGAATTAGAATATGAAAATAATACCTATTTATGTGTAGTTAATAGCCTTCCTAAATTATACTCATAAATATTGTATATATTCATGAATTTCTTCTGAAATAAATGAGAAAAAAACATAGATAAAGAATTCTTCATACCTCCCACTTGGATGAAGAAGAAAAAGACTTCCAGTCTTGGAAAAAAAAGGAAAAAATTTATAAATACACTTCGAACAACCCAAGCAAGAGATTCACAATGTTCTCTCTCAAAATTTATTCTGAGTATTTACGATACATAAAAAAAAAATCTTATTTTTAGAATTTAATGCTCATTTACCATAAATTTTCATAATAAAATCATTAACTTAATTATTGAAATATCACTAAAATCCCCAAAAATAGACTATTTTTGCAAAAAATATAGTCTCTGTCACCATCAGTTATGAAAAATAAAAAATAAACATAAACTTATAATCATTCATCATTCAAACACGATGAAAAATCCTTCACATTCTGGATTTTAAAAGCATCATCACGATAATATTAAAGAGCTCAGTTATTCTAGATTGAACTGCAATATAATTGATTTTGTTTTTATCAATCAGGACGGGCATCAAGAAAATAAAAAAGAAATGTGAGCTTTGAGATACAATCTCATGTCCATAGTCTCAACTCTAAAAAGACTTCACCTAAGTCAGCTGACATTCAGGAAATCCATCTTCTTGTCTCTTGCAAAACTCAAACAATAGTAAGAAATCACTGGCATGCTGGGAAAGAAGATCTTTAGCATGGATTTTCTTTTAAAAAACTGTCAATACTTCCTTCCAGTAATTTTCAGATCACCTAACTGGATATCCTTCATGTAATTTATTAGTGATTTTTAAGCGTTTTCCACAATATCATTTATGTGCTTCACCACATCAGACGGAAAAACAACTCAGAAGGAAATAGATCGTGCTGCCAACCAAGTTCATAAATTCAAATTGACATTGAAACTCCAGAAAAAGCTCTTGATAGTAAACATCAATTCGTTTTCATATCGTTGCAAAACAAACCGCTGCTCAGGCATAATAATATTGGTAATATTATGCCAGATCAAAGTTGAATATGTAAGTTTTTTCTGCAAGATCAACCCCTCTTGCAGCTATTTCTATTGCTACAAGAAGATAGCCTCTTCCTTGTCTCACCTCCAGTATCCAAAAAGTAAATGCATCAAAACAAGTATATATTGACTTGGGGAAGTAAATGGAAGAAACAGAACCATGGTTTAACTGACGTCTGCTTTGCTATTTTCAATTTTTGTTTTGTGCACGTCGCAAGAGCCAACAGCTTACTGTGATAATTTCAGATGTTCGGGCCAAAGATGGTGTCATCAGATAATTTAAAATCAAACAAGAAAAGAGTTAAAAAGATATAATTCACTGCATAAAGCTGTCCTCTTATGGAAACAAGATAAAGGTGAATAACTCACCAAATAGCTTTCTAACAAAATCTAATTTTGGATTCCTGCAAACATCCATGAACTCATAGCTATGTCGACAAATGGCAGATAAGTTGTCTAGCCCAGCCAAAGATTTCAGACCTTTCTGAGCTGAATGACAGCATACAATTATGCTTGACATTGGTGCATGCTCTTCTTTCGAGCCATGTATTCTACAATACAATTCCACTTAAATGAAAGGGCAAGGTGAAGAAATCAAACAATTATTGTTTACATGAGTAGAAAATGTTCATTGTCAGTAAGAGGAGTATCAATTCAAGAAATCAACACGTTGAGAAGGACAGAAAGAACAACCTTGGTCCAATTCTTCTGTGTTCGATCATAATAAAAATTGGTTGTGCTGAGGGATAGATGCCCCGGCAAAAACTGTCTGACGGCTGTTGCATGATGAATAACATGTCAAGAGTTTGCTTTGAAGAGCTGAACATGAA
Source organism: Populus alba (assembly GCF_005239225.2). Classification (NCBI taxonomy): domain Eukaryota; kingdom Viridiplantae; phylum Streptophyta; class Magnoliopsida; order Malpighiales; family Salicaceae; genus Populus; species Populus alba. The sequence continues at coordinate 2,681,361 of NC_133293.1, forward strand.
ATCAACTTTTTGTGCAGTACACCAAAAGCAGTAACGGAAAACAGTAAGACAAGTAAATGATGTATTTAGAGATTTTTGGTTTGCATGGACTAGCAACATACCCAGCAGAATAATTACTCAAAAAGTAAATGAGTATCTGTAATCAGTCTTAAAACTCTGTAGGAAACAAATCAAGGAACACAAAAACTGTACTCTACTCCAAGCTATAAGGACAGTTAATTCTGAGAACATTCTCATAAAAAAATCTTTGAAGTATCTACGCGCATTCCTAAAACACCAGACAATTAAGGAGACGATCGAGAATCACCTCATCAATAACCACCACTTGCATTGATTCAGTTTAAACGAGTGGTTCTCGAGCATTTGTCACAAACTCTAAAAGGAGCTACCTGAGATTTCTTACCAGGGATAATCTCAAATAGTAAGCCCACCTTTTCAAGTACTTCCATAGCCATCGAAGCTATTTAAACTGTGAATAGTGAAGTTTTAAGAAAAATATGAAAGGCAGCCTCACTTTAACTCACGGTTTTTTGCTTCGAAACTCCCTCGGTTTCTCTCTTCTTTCTGCTCCAACAAGTGCTTCTGTCTTCAATTCCTTCAGGGCTGGGTTCAATATGCATTCAAGCCTCGGGGCACCTCAAACTCATCCTTAATAGCTGCTCCTTGTTGGCAGCATCAAAGTTCTTCATTTCCCTTGTCGTTTGCGTTGATCTTGGCCCTCTATTCTGCTGTTCCAGGCCTCGGTTTTTGGCTTGATTTTGAAAGAATCATAGTGGCGTGCGATGTGTTTTTCCGGGAGATCTAGTTGCAAGCAAGGTCCCTTGTCTCTGCAGGTTTGTCCCTTGTTCAGCAGCTGCAACTGAAGGCCAACAGAGTACAAGCTAGCTAGGCGCGGTCTTTTGTCCAGTTGAAGGAGTTTGTTTTAGGTTCCAAGATTCTGGTTTGTTAGGGAATCTCAAATTTCCATAAATGTGAAAAATATCGTGTTCGTATTTAGAACTCTTACATTCCTAAAGAAGTAAAATTGCTTGAAAAAATTCCAGGAATCCCTACACCAACCGCATCTTACAGCAGCCCCAGACCAGGCTGGGCTTGCCTGTCTCGAGTCTTGTAACCCTTTCTTGTTTACATATTATAACGCTTCCAAGCAAGATAACCAGGCACCAGGACGGTTATCAAACTTGTGTTTGTATAATGTCAAAGCTTTTCCACCTTTCTGCCAACATGCAAAAGCCAAGATAGGCAAACGAGAGATTTGACACAAACACTCAGTCCAGACCAACACAACTCGTAAGCTGATGAGATGAAAACAGAAAAGACTACAGAGGACCACTTAAGGAGTGGCAGTTGCAGGAAGATAGAGGTGACATCTTCAAGGATAAAGTAGAGAAAGGATTGTACGAGATGGTTCGGTTGCACAGTGTATTCATATACGTGCGATGATTCTCATGTGCGTGGCACGTGTGTGTATTCCTTTTGGGATATTTTCCGGCTAGGAAGACAAATATACAAGTCAAGCTTGCATCTTGGTGTCTCAACAAATAATTAAAGTGACAAATAGTTACACAGCCACAAAAAGAAAACAAATAGAAAGGAAAGAAAGAAAGAAAACAAATGCAAGAAAATAAAATAAAGAAAATTGAAGAAAATAAAAATAAAAGAGAAGAAAACGCAGAAAGTGAAATATACAGAGCATTATAGGTGACACGTCTAGTCCTAAACCATAGATGCCACATCTCTTTCTACATCATGGATTCTTGATGCAGGCCAGGCTCCACCCCATTATATCAAAACATTCAAATAAGCAGCAGCCTCTGAGCATTTCATTTGTATTAGTAACTACCAGATATTCAGTTCCCTCACAAACTTTATTGCACCCACAATCAGCCCAGAAAACTCCATTCCACCTGGACCAAATAAAATGATAGGGTTACTAACACTCATCAGGATAACTGTTGGCATACATGATAAAACTGCAAGATGGAGGACATAAAGCCCCAACATTTATCTAAAATAAAGAGATGCCTATAATCAAAGCTTCTACAGCATTGGACAATTGCTATTCAGAATGCCAATAAACCTAGGTACATTGTTATTCAATTTCTTATGTAGTTCAATAAAGCAGCATAACACATCAAGGCTTTTGAAGAACAGGAGACTAATTTGATGGAGGGCGAATGGGGAAATGTAAGCCCCCAAACACACAAAAGAAAGGCTGATGTTCCTTTCGCAGTCCAGTTAAGGTTAATCTGGTTTAAAGGTCAATCATTTAAGGTTTCACAATCCAACTCCTAGAGACCACACCTATTACCCCAGAAATACAAAATAGCCATGATAAGGACAAAAAGACGCAAGCCACTTTCATTGCTACATTTTCATGATTGCATTTCATACTAATGCAACAGAGCTTGGATAGGATTTCTTTTTGCGGTTTATACTATTCTCCATATAAAATCATGGTTCTGGACAGTTTGGATATTCTTTTGAAATACACAGAAGTTGTAATAAAATGATGGCCTGGGAAATTTTAGTTTCTAAGAGAGTAACTTCAAACCTGCTCAATCATGTGTCATCATTCACAAGCTATTTTGGTGTCAAAGCTACTGAGGCAAATTGCAAATGCTTGGAATGCAGAGATTGGATAACGGTAATCCATGGTAAACAAATCCTTTCCCACTTTGCCAAATTGAAGGATGATATTCTCATGTTCTGGCCCGGCTGGGCCATTTTCCTGGGAAGCGACCAGCTGGAAGTTTTTCACTGAAGCAACTGTAACTCGTCCATGGAAGTTCAAACACCAACACTGGAGCTGCTCATGCCACCTTGGAGCCTTGTTTCTCAGTACCAAAGCTCCTTCTCTCTGACTGGACAAGGGTCCTGATTGAAAGCTCTCAACCCTCTCAACATGGTTTGACTTTGACCGGAAAAACAGGAGTGATGGAAAGAAATCTGCACTATGATGATAAAACTCGGTCTGTGTGGGAGCTACTCCACCAGGTTCAATGGCAGCAGCAGGGATGGCGTCCATAATGCAATGCATTCTCCTAGGACCTCTGCTTGATATGTGAAAGAATTTTAGAAATTAACCAGGCTTCTAGTATAGATTGCTTAGTGATTTGATTGTGGTAGAAAAAAAATAAAAATTTATTTGTTGGAAATGGCCAAAGAAAGCCATTCATTCACTTATTTCCAAAGAAATATCAGTAAATTGTAGAATGTGCCCAAATCTTTACCTGGAACCCAATACATTTAATTCATATGAGATGTTAGCAACTGGGTAGTTGCCAGTAGGGACCCTTGGAGAAACTTGTTTCAAATTTACCAGCCTAGAGGAGTAACTTTTTGTCATCTTGGCTCCAGCATGAGGTGGCTGCCCATCAAAGACTGTGAACTTGGTTCCTATAAAATTGGATCTTCACAGGAGAGAAAATGTTAAATCCCAGCCAGAAAGAGAGCCAGAGAAAACTCATTCTGTGTGTCTAGTGTATCATACCTAAGTTTCCCAGCATAAGTATTGCTTCCCTTTGACATATCATCAGTATCTAGAGAGATGATATAATCTGTGCAGGTGGGGCGTCTACACTTGCGTGCAGCAAGAAGGAACTTACCGTCTTCAGTTAATGCTGTATTAAGAACCACACAAATTCAAAAAGTTAAATTCTCCAAGCTACCAGTAAAAGCCAGGTCCCTCCTAAAATTCAGTGGTTAATCAAATTGAAAACCTCAACAAACAATCTAAAAAAAAGACTGACAAAGATGCAAGATGAATCTGTGAATCATAAATCTAGCTCACCATATAGGCAACTTAAGAACAAATTGACCACCTTTAAGATCCTACTCACCATTATTTAAACTGAGATACAGACGGTACGTTTGAGTGGACCTGCAACGCTTTATGAAGCACTGGAGGAGTTGTTCCCTTGGACCAGGCTGCAAACAATAAAATCAAATGAGACAACGCACAAAGGATAGATTCCAAAAGAAGAAAGCAACAAGCTGATTGTGTAACCAAACTCAAAACACAGACAGTGAAAAAATTCCCAAATCACAAACAACCCATATTCCCATATCAGAATCGTGGATCATTTAATCAATTGACGGGTTGTCACTACTAACATTAATGCAGTTTATTTAGCAAAACATTATAGACATATCGAACCAAAGTAAGGAAATTTAGAAAGAAGAAACAAAATCAGCATCACTAAACAAAAGTTGAAGCTACTCATCACCATGGACCTACACCATCAAAGCAAAAGGTGGTCCAAAAAGGATATACACCGCTTTTTTTTAGGTGTTTTCAAGCAAGATTACCCTCAAAACCTTGCAGATGGGCGGAATGGTCTTATTCTGAAAAAGGCGGTCCCAAAACCCTTTTCCCTGTAATTAATATTTGGAGGAAATGATTGAAATCTCAAGCATAGAAATATCCTAAACAAGCAAGGTTTCAAAAAACATCACCGCTTGCCGTTTACTAGACATACAATTTCCCACACAATCAACCTAAATTGTAATAAATTAAAAACAAGTTTGTCAGAGATGAGCACCTATTCGATGTTTGTCCATTACAACTTCAAACCACGTATCTAAGATCACCAGTCAAAACAACACTAAAATCATGATTAGCAAATTAATTCTTCAGTTGCATCTTTCTGGGCTCCCAAGCACTCTCTACTCTACTGTAAGTTTGCAACATTGACAGCCACTCTAAAGTCTAAATTACATTCCTCACGCAAGCAAGGTACAAACAACAGTACCAGAACAAGCTTTACGAATCCCAAGACACAAAATGCATATCATAATAATCCATCGAAAACAGCAATCATTTAACAATAGCCAAAACCAATTAAAACCCACTTTAAATTCCCAGAAATGAGTTCCATTCTTCATCAATCCATGATCTCATCACTGACAATCAAATCAAGGATCAAAACACAAAATCAAAACCATAAACCCCAATCATAATTAACTCACAAAAACTCAAAATTAAAACAAAAACAAAGTAACATAAAAGAGCTACCTGCTTGACAGAGATCGGAAAAGTGATTTTGCCTGAGAGTTCAGGGACTTTAACTAAATCTTTAGTTATATGTCTCCAACTCCTACAAACACCAGCACAAGCCACCACATTTTTTCTTGGTGGCCAACTACTCTCTGATTCTTCTATTCTAACAAGCACTTCTCTTAACAACTCTTGTGGCAAATGAGCCCAACATGAAGTAGTCTCTGCAACACCGCCAGCGGCAAAAAGGTTCAGCTCCGGTGCTGAGCTGTACTGGACCACCCTGTGTGATGTTGACCTGTTAATTATGCTCTTAATCGCTGGCATTTTTGGGAAATTCGAGAGCTTTAAGGAAAAATAGGAACTGGGTTTTTCATTTTTGGTCTTGATAGAGAGGGATCTGGGATTGGGCTGTGAGATATAGGGAGAGAGAAAGAGATGGAGATGTGTTGTGGATGTGGATGTGGATGTGGAGAGGAAGGGGTCAGTGAGAGAGAGAGAGAGAGAGAGAGATGGAGGCTATGAATATGTCTTGTTGGTTAAGGATTAAGAAGAGGAAATTACTTTATTAGTATAGGTATTAGTACTAACCTTATCTGGTATTTGATTTTTTGTTCCGTTTTTTTATGTTATTTTCTCATGCTCATTAATTAGTGAGTTACTAATTATATATTTTGAATTTAATTTGAATAAGAATAATTTAGTGTATGATAAGAATACAAATAATTTTGTTTTTTATATTTTATTTCTATTAAATAATTTAAATCATTAAATGGAGAGAGTTTAAACTTAAGAAATTGGTGTTTTCTAATCATATTTTAAATATAACCATCAAATTTAAAATTAAAATTAAAGATCTCGATTAGATGAGAGAAATAAAATAATAAATTTTTAAATTATTATTATTATTAGATTTCAATAAATCATGTCTTTTAAATTTAAATTCAATGTTAATACATATGTATCAAAACTGAAGGGTTCTTGATACCTTTTGTTTTAATTGTTGAATGATAAAAATATTATATGTTAAGAACCTAGTTGTTAATTTCTACTTTTAGAGAGGCTAATCTTATCATAATTCTTGTCCATTGAATTAGTGGTCCAATTCTTTTGTTTAAGAAAATAAAATTTCAGTAAAATTAATATTGTTTTTATTCAACAAGTAAAAAAAATTCATAGTTAATGGTGAAGAAAATTTAGAACTTCTTGAATTTATATTTATAAACATGTACTCTAAGAACACGTTATAACTTTTCAAAATTTTAATTTCTGACTATAAGGATAGATTCTTGTTTGTGGCGTGTGTAATTTTGAAATCTAAAATAAAAAAAAGTTTTTTTTTTTTATAGGGGTTTAATTTCTATATAATATTAATGCAACATTAATTGAGAATGGTTTTAGGAAATTAAATTTTGAATCTTATACAAGTTAATCCAAATCCTAAAAGTACATTAATTGTAATAGTTCGGCCTAACTTGCTATATATTATCCACTTGAAGCCTTACTGTCCTCATGATTTTGTTTCAGGTGACGCAAGCTCACTTTTAAACCTGACACCCTAAAACGCGTACAACAAAGCAATCAAAACTACTCATAAAGCTCTAGATCTAGACGCACGCTTTCGATATAGGATATCATAATCCCCTAACCTTAAAACAAGTCGTCCTTGGCTCTAATACCAAATATAATAGCCCGCCCCAACTTACCGTATATTATCTGTTTTGGATCTTAGCACCCTCACGATTTTGTTCCTGGTGACGCGAGCCCACTTCTAAGCCTGATGCCTCAAAACACGTACAACAGGTCATCAACCAGCACTACTCATAAAGCCCTGGCTCTGGACGCTCGCTTTCAATGTGGGATATCATATTAATAGAGTATATTATTGCTTAAGACAAATACACGCTCTTCTTGTTTACGCAAACATCATGACAAAATTACTCTAATATTTTTATATCATACATTATAAAACTTGGCTTGTGTCATAGCCAGTTCAATATCTATAAATCAATTCAAAATATCTTTTCAAGAATTATTTTTAAGTTTTACAATGTTATTTTAAGAAAAGTCAAATTAAATCTCATTTAAATTTAATTGTTTTTTTATGCAGTGGAAATTAAAAAGACACAAACTAAAAAACTCTCATAAAATTAGTACCCAATGAATCTACCATAAGGAAAGAGTCTAGCCCTAGAGGAGAAATGTCCCATACCTTGAACAAATCATGATTCTTTGCACCATGTTTAGCCAAAAAACATAACACGCATTTGCTTCCCTCGATGTATATTGCATATAAACCTCACATTCCCTTGCAAGAAGGAACTTGACATCTACGACAATCACACTCAATTTGTGGAATTTAGAATTGTCCTTTTTCACAAGCCTAATTGCCTCTTTAGAATTAGATTGGAGAATGATTCTCTTATGGCCCTCTATCAGATGCTACATCTAAGCCATGTTTAATTGCTAAAAGCCTTGGAAGAAGATTTGATCCAAAACCACAAAAACCCGAGAAACCCACCATCCAATGACCCTCATTTTTTCAAACCAGTCCCCAAAATCCAAACATGTCTAGGTTGCCCTGAGAGATACCATCTACATTCACACAAACATAGCCTTCATCTAGACGAAGCCAAGAAACATATATTGGATCTCTTTGAACTAAATCCAAGCTGCCCCAAACCTTTCGGCATTCATCATTTAAATGATGAATTTGGTTAATGATCTAGGAATCCCCTCTAAATATTCATCATGCACAATATAGTTCTTATGCTTCCATAACCATCAGAAGGTCGAAAGGAATAAAGTTGTTGCATTGGATGAGATAAAGTTTTGACACCAAACTTTAACTTCAGCACTTTAAAAGTCCTGCAAATAAACAAAGTCGGGTGTCTCTCAAACATTTTTAACATACACACAATCTCTTGAGCAATGTAGGATATCTTCCTCCTCCCTATTGCAGTAGTAATAGGTCAATGAAGAAGCCAAGTGTCGTTTAAAACATAAAGAATTTGTAGGCAAACAATCATGCCAAATTTTTCATATCATTAACCGAATCTTTTTGGGAATTTTCAATCTCCAAATCCAAGACCAATGTCAATCACCATTGAGAGTAACATAAGATTTTAGAAGCTATAAGTAGGTTGATTTCGGGCTATAAATTCTCGTAATATTAGACAACCAAATGATGTTATCATCAGACCGAAGATATAAAGGTATTGGGATAGCTATAACAAGGTTCCTAATATCATCAGGAAGATTAGTCATAAGTTGTTTGAAGTTCTAGTATCCATTAATTCATAAATCATTCACCTTCGAATTAGAATCACTAATATGAACATAGTCAACAAAGGAACCCATTGTGCCTGCATCAAGCCATCAGCCAAACCATAATGAAACATCATTTTTACCCAATTTAAATGAAAAATCATCACGTAAGCATTTGAAAGCTTTATAAACAACTTTCCGCGTGTTAGACGTTGTTTTGAAGAAGGAGAACAATAAAACAAACTAGAATTTCTCATATATTTGTGATGAAATATTTGAACCCACGGCTTCCTCCCACCACAAAGTAATTACCTAGCTAGTTTGCTAAGGATAGAAACATTAGCTAGCCTAGTTTCTCCAATGCAAAGCCCCCCAAAATTCCTCGGCTTGATGATGGTCTTCCAATTAATTAAATTGAAACCTTGGCTTAGTCACCCATGACCCAAATAAAATTCTTGATAGTCTTGTCAATGCTATTACACACAGCTTTCAGAAACAATTGATTTTGCATATAATATATAGGGATAAAAGAAATAAATGTGCAAGCTAGAGTTACCCTTCCTGCTCTATTAAGCATACGAACCTTCCAACTTTCCAGTCTAGATTAAATATGGTCCATGATGAAGTTGAAGTCTGATCGCTTTACACGTAGTGGTGGAGACAGGGGGCTGGTAGGGACCCCAACCCTTTCAAGGAAATGTTTTTTCCAACCCCTCCTTTAACAATGTTTATAGTTTTAGTAGTAAAACAACTTAAATCTTGGCCCTTCTCGAATAATTCTTCTAATTTCCTCCCCTTTAATTTTATTTTCTAACTTCACCCTTGTTTACACACCCCTGAATCAAAGGAAAATCAAGGTCGCTTTTATATCACTAGTGATAGTTGAGCCAATGCATTTTTCAAATGTTTGTTAACATTCCTTGAGGTCATAACTCTTGATTTATTAAAATTCACTCTAAGGTCTGATGAATTACAAAAACTAATAAGAACATCAATAAGTGAGTGCATCTATGTTTTGCTAGGCTTGATAAAAAGAAGAGCATCAAAAGCAAACAAGAGATGTGAAATGCGTAGGCCATTTTTACAAACATGAATGGGTTGCCACATTTTATTAGACACCTTCTTGCTTATTAAGCAAGATAGCTTCTTCATACATAGAACAAATACAGAGAGAGTGGATCACCCTATCGAAGCCCCTGATTTGGAGAGAAAAAAGGTAATTTCGAACCATTTCAAAGGAATGTAAGAGAGGTAGACCAAACATAAAACATAATTAATTTGATTGTTCCTTCAGGGAACCCAAAATGCTCTAAATTACTCTAAAGAAAGTCCTAGTTAACTTTATCATAAGCCTTCTCTAGATTAACTTTAGTAGTTAAGTAACCCTATTTCCCTCTAGTTTTATACATGAAGTGCATAATAACCTTTTGTGCGATCAATGCATTATTAGAAGTACTGTGTCCTGGAATGAAGTTGCTCTGAAGAGGCCCAATAAGGTCATCCAGGAATGGTCGTAGTCTATTTACCAGGACTTTAGTAATCAACTTGTAGATTACATTGCATAAACTAATGGGACGAAACTGTTTAAAGGTAGTAGGTCTCTCACTTTCAAGAATAAGAACCACAAGGGTCTCAACAATATCTTGATTAAAAGATCCATTTTTAAAAGCCGAATAAACTAACCTCCAAACATCATCATCTCCTACCATATCCCAATATTTTTTCAAAAACAGAGCATGAAAACCATCCTTACTGGGAGCTTTATACGAACCCATGCTCCTTAAAGCAATACCCACCTCCTCTTTGGTTATTGGTTTAGCTAGCTCAACTACCCTCTTCGACAACAATCTAGGAACAACAACATCTTCAAGGGCATTCAGCTCAACATAGTCATTAGAACAAAATAGTGATTTATAAAAACTAACAGCTTCCACTTGGAGAATATTGTCATTAAAACACCATGACCCGTTAGGCAAAAATAATCCATATATTTTGTTCCTCCTTCTCCTGGTCTTTGTAAGAGTGTGGAAAAATTTGGTGTTCATATCCCCATGGCTCACCCATCTTTCTCTTGAATTTTAGAACCATAAAAGTTATTGTCAGAGAACTTTGTTATATTCCTATCGCAACTAACGTTCAAGAGAAAAGCGAGATTCCTTATATACTTCAGACAATCTTGGACACCTTTCAACCTAGCTTAGATACGTCGCTTCCTTCAAAAAATATTTTTGAAGGTATTTTTATTAAAGTTTATAGAGTCCCCGCGAACTTCATTGAGACCATGCATTACATTATTTTTGCTATTGCTCCATGTTGTACTAACCATATCCCTGTATTCATTATGAGTAGTTCAAGTTGCCTCGAATATGAAAGGCCTCTCCCCTGCCTTATATGGCAATCGTCCACATCTCAAAAGAATTGAATTATGGTTAGACAAGTGCTCCACATAAGTATTAGAAAGATCATTTTTCCATTTCATAAAAGCTATAACCATATTTAATCTCATTAAAATCCCTGATTAAAGCCCATGCCCCTTGCACAGAATCCATAAGAGTTAGCAAATAATCCTAAATTTTTTGTCTTAAGTAAGGAATTGGTGATGCATAAACCACTGAGACAAACCAATGATGGCCTCCTGAAGAAGCTTTAATAGTAGCACATTGACTAGCAGTGTCTATGATATCAGTAATAAAGAAACTTTTTGTTGAAAAAAATCCAAATACCCTCTGCATGACCTTGGAATTCAACTATAACTACCGAAAAATAACCCAAGCTAACCCAAAAATTTCTCCACCCTATCAAACAGATCGTGAGTTTCCAATATCACAAAAAGTGAGGGTTGATATTTATACACTAAATATCTATAATGTCTTTTAATAGTAGCGCATTGACTAGTAGTATCCATTGAATCAGTAATAAAGAAACTTTTTGTTGAAAAAAATCCAAATACCCCCCTGCATGACCTTGGGATTCAACTATAACTGCTAAAAAATAACCCAAGTTAACCCAAAAATTTCTCCACCCTAGCAAATAGATCGTGAGTTTCCAATATCACAAAGAGAGAGGGTTGATATTTGTACACTAAATATCTATAGTGTCTTTTACCTTGGCTGTTAGCAACTCTCCTAATATTTAAAGATAGGATTGAAAATTCATTGAACAATTGCATCATAAGAAATAATACAAAAAAAAAAAAAAATTGATAGCAAAAACCACCAGTTCATACCTTCTCTTATTTCGAGTACCTTATTAATACTATTTACGACGTTAATAGTACCCTCCTTACTAGTGGCATGATCCAAACATTCAACACCAAAAGGATAAGCTATGCCAGGGTCATGTGTACTATTGTTTTCTTTCGTTGTTGTTGTGGTAACTCAAGCATAGGACCCAGTCTTCCCCAACCCGTTAGTATTCTGCTTCGAGTCTTTTTTTCTCCCTTTTCATGTTGGGGCCTCTTAATGAGAAAACTAAAGGCATTGAGATATTTAGGTTATTAAAATCATGTTTCGCTATAAATGCATAGACCACCTTCTGCTTTTCTTTTTGAATTCTACTCTGTCTCTTATTTGTAACAATAAAAGGCTTCATAATAGGCTTAGCTATTGTGGATTCATCTCGCCTGACACGTTTCTTATGCTGAATCATAAATTTCAGGCCCACACTAGAAATAGTCAGGCCCACATCTTTTTTTTTCTTATAGCCTTTGTTGTTGTGATGCAACAAAAATATCCTCATTATCCCCCTCTAATACCATAAATTTATTAGATTTATTACCCTGATACACTTTTTTTAATTTCACTCCCTTATTGTTTTTTGGTTTCCTAACTTTGGTAACTTTTAGCCAGTCACTGTGAATTTCGCTTTTGATACCTTGACTCACGGCCTGAATTGTGGAGCCATTACCATTGTTCATATATCCTCTAGCCACCATTGCCTTAGGCTCATCAACCACCATCCCCTCAGCCAAAACACCTTGTGATGACAAAACTTTGCAATCCCTCCCTAAATGCCCATAACAGCCATAACTGTTGCAAATTAAATGTAAACCCTTATACTTCACCTTATACTAATTATATTTGATCCACAATCTTCCCACTATGGGTTGATCAAGATCAATTTCAACGCAAATACAAGCTAAACACCCCTGTTCAACATTCAGTGCATACATGTCAACCTTAATAGGTTTGCCTTATAGCCAAAGTCATGGCAATGAGGAAGCTCTCGTCATAAAACACTAGATTAAGGCTTGGAATCTGCGCCCATACCATTGCTCTATTGATTTTTGTTGTGGAAGGTATGAACTCTAGTGACCAATTATGCACTGCAAGATAATGGTTAAAAAGCATCCAAGGCCCTCCATTAATTACTTTCGCTCTATCATCTGCAAGATCAAATTTGACCATGAAAAAACCATTACTAACATCTATAAGCTTAAAACCTCAATTCAATTTCTAGATCCCTTTCAATCTCATTCTTAATTGATAGTAACCAATGTTCTTGCCAAGAAGTTTAATGATCAGAGAGTCATACCAAGGGTAGCACAACTCTCAAAAGACTGAATCATTAATATAGACATTTGGTAATAAACGATTCTCATTATCATGCTTAATACATACAAGATTATTATCAATCAGATTAACCCTTTCTCTCATATGCGAAGGAGATTGAATACCTAACACCTTATCTCTAAAGGAGACTCTCCTTTGTCCTGATGAAGATCCAAATCCATTCACTATATCAGGTGGTTTTGTGGGATCGACCCACCCCAACCAAAGTATTTGTGAACACAACATTCATTCTCTCCTTAAATTATATGTAAAGATTTATAAGAGACTAAAATAGGAAGGTATTTTTAAGAGTTTTGATGATAAAAAGATTATATATAAATTGGTTAAATTGTATGTAGTTTGACATGAAATACAATCTAGATTAAGTTCTAAACTATAAATTAACGAGTTAATCTCCAAGACCGTAATTCAATAAAAACAATCCTTAGTTCTAGCTCTATTAGGCAAAGACTCAATTTATGAAATTCTTAAGTTGGTCCTCTATTAACCTATCTAGACTCTAGTTTAGTCTTGACAAATCAATGAAATAGAGGATAATTTAGTTTCTAGTCATAGAAAGACGTTCGATTAAGAGTTTGTTTGAGAATGTGATAACGACTATTTTTCAAAGTGTTTTTTATTTTAAAAAATATTAAAATAATATATTTTTTTTTTTTTAAAAAATTATTTTTGATATTATTATATTAAAATAATTTTAAAAAAAATTAATTTTTTTAAAAAAAAAAATAAACAGGTACAATGAAATACAATGATGAAGTTAGTGCTGTTGAAAATTGTGTTAGACGGCTTAAGAAAGATTATGATGGCAGTAGACTAGAACCATCATTCAAGTACGCTGTTAGTTGAGATGTCGATGCTTTTTGGAAGGATTATAATAATTGTAACTGATAAATGAGCGAATCTTACACGTTTTTGGCCTTGTATTAGTTGGGGAAGACTGCAAGCATATAATAACTTCAAGTTACATATATTATTTATCATTCTTCAGAGTAATTTTTAAACTGATTTTGAAAAATATTTTTATTTTTATATAATTTTTAATTTTTTTAATATACTAATATTAAAAATAAAAAGTATTATTTTAATATATTTTTAACTAAAAAGCACAAGAAAGTATTGTGTTTTTTACTCGGGAGAGATGTTGATTGCAGCGCAGGAGCACCACGACATGGTCAAATGGATTATAAATTCCGATCGAATATCAGAGTGAAAGAAATAGAACCACTTGCCTCAATAAGGTTATAATGTTTCAGGCGAAGTGTTGATATAGAAACTTTCATTAAATCGGCCTGGTTCAGGTAATTATAACCAGAGAGAGAGAGAGAGAGAGAGAGAGGGGGGGGGGGTTGTAGGCCCTGCAACAATAATATCTCCGTAATATCTAAGCCTGTTTTGCTCTTTGTTTGTGTACCTTGCCGTCCATCATCCTTCTACTCTTGTCTGTTTGTGTTCTTTAATTCCATCGCTGAACCTTGTCCTTTATTCATATATCTCTATGTTCTAGCAGCACATCTTCTTCTTCTTCAATTTTGGCCTTTGGTGGCCCTCCACTCTGTTCTCCCCCGGCAAAAGGTTCAAGAAGCTAGCAAGCCACATGATCCATTGTATGGTTTCTTATATGCGTAGGTTAAGCTTGACAATGTATTTGAACCGTATTCGCAATGTTTTTTTAAGGCATGATCACCCACCCCCATCATCAATAGAAATAACAAAAAACTTACATAAAAGAAGAGAACATACAGAGAGATGGAGACCATCCTAATGGAAGAAAGGAGGAAAGCATTCCCATTTACCATTTTATCATGCTAAAATAATCTTGTCTTGTCAAATGAAAGCCCGGACAAGCTAGTACTGCATAGGATAAAAATCAACCGAGTATATGATGATTGATAATGAACCTGGGCCCAGTGGCGGAGCCACGTGGATGCAAGAAGTGCAATTTATCCTTTTAATTTTTTTAAAAAAATTATTTTTATATTAAAATATTAATATAATAGCTTTACATATTTTTTTTTTAGATATTAATTGTTGGCTTCTTTTTTTATATTAATTAGTTATTAAAAATATTAGGGTTTATAATAATTTATAGGTTTGATAAATTAATATATGTAATGAGTAATATTATATGCTAATAGATATGAATTGAAATGAGTTTTGATGAATTAATAAGTATTTTGCTATAAATTTTATAAGAAAAATAATGGTGGTGAATTTAATAGTGATTAAAAATAAAATATAAAATAACTCAAAAAATTAAAAATATAATAGATAAATTAAAAAGAAAACATTTAATATTTATGTTTAATTCACTTGTATAAACACCAAGTCAGTAAGAACATTATCAATTTATGACAATTCTTTTAAACTATGATTTTAGATGTTATATATCATATGTCAGCATAAAATTGTTGCAAAAAAATTTTGTAGTCCTTGAAAGATTTAGAAATAAATAAATAAAAGGTTTTTGTATATATTGAGAAAAATATTTTTAATGAGATTAAAAATAAAATCATTATGAAGTAAAATCTCAAAAAAAAATAATTATAATGTAAGTTTTTTTATTTTAAAAATTCTCAAATTATTTTTGATTGATTTAAATTGATACATATATTTCAAATTAATTTTTTTATATAACACATATTTTATAATATATAATATCAAATATTTATTAATAATTTACCTACTTATTTAAAAAGTCTCGGCTCCGCCACTAAACCTCGCTAAGTGAGAACTACGTGCCCTTTTCAAATTCAAAGCTATGCTGATTGATTTGAGCTACGAGTGAAGAACGAGCATCACCCACCCCCACCATCCAGAGGATGATGGGCAAGCATGAGGTGTTAATTCATTGCCAACCAGATTACTATATCTCTCCTTTTCATTTAGAATCTTGGATATGATAATTATAGATCCCATAATTCTAATAAAACGGCGACTTTCATGTATACTTAGTTCTTTAATTATGAAACAGTAAGGAAACACAAAAGGCCAAAAGTGTTTGAGAGTTACATTTACATAATAATTCTTTTTTTAAAAAAAAAAAATAGATCGTTTATCTGATTAATGGTTATAAATTATGAAATGAATATTTTGTATTGCTTGACCTAGGTTGTGTCTGTGAAAGGTTTTAAATTACAAAATGAATATTTTGTGACCTCAGTTGGTCTAAACATTGTTTGTTTAAAATTAGAAATTTTACTTTTTTTTGCTTAAAATTAATTATTTTTTTTAGTAATTTTTTATCATTTTGATTGTTAATATATATATATATATATATTTTTTAAAAAATAACAGCTACATGGTATCTTAAAAAGAATAGAATAAAACCCATAATTTTATAAAAAGAAAAGAAAAAAGTTTCCTTGAATCCTTGTAACTCAAAAGAAGAAGAAAAAACACAAAGCAAGAATTTATTCCAGGAAACAAATTAGGATTCTTCCTTGTCTCCGTGCGTGAGGGAGCTGTCATCTCTCTTCTCTATTTTATTAGAAGCTTTTTGAAGCCGCCAACAGGCAAACTGGAAGAATTATACTACCAATTCAATCACCTAGGTCCAACTGGGAAGATTCTTTCACTAATGATTATAAAACATAACCTTGCTTTTCCTTTTCCTAAGAGGACATGCCTTACGTTTTCATTATTGTAAAAATGTCACTTTTGGAGGAGGATATTTGGAGCCCCTTTTAGAACACATGAACAATACGAGTATCAGAAAGGCTCAAATCCACGTCCAGGATGCATCTCCCTTTGCCCCCCTATTATTTAATTGCTAAAATACATGGCAACAAGCATAAGACCACCACGAATCTAAAAATTTAATCAAAGTATTGCCAAGACATGAGCCCCAAATGCGCGATTTTTTTTTTTTATATATACACGACACTACCTATGTTTTTGTCCTTTTTTTTCACATAAATAACAACGTTTTCTGACATCAGGTCAAAGGACAATATACCCAGAAAGTAAACTTTTAGTTTGCTAAGTAGCCATCTTCGTCATAATCAGATGACAAAAGTGTTCCATGTGAGACAAAGATCCATCCACTTGCGACAATGTGGTAGGCCACGGAGGTCAGCCACATCTACAGAATGAGCAGATATTTTGTAGTGAACCATAAAAGAACTTACCAATTGGTGCAAGAGTTGAGACATCTAACTACCACAAGCACAAACCCACCAGGCTGTCCAAATCTGTTCCAATCGCAATTTAGTCCATTGCCTTTTGCCACTTCATCTCCATAATAGGCATATACTGGAGGCAACTTGCCAGGTCCTGCTTGCTAGAAACTCCCGACTTGATTTCTCTTTGAATTGCGGCAACAAGTTCCCATTCTCACCAAACTTACAATAGCTACAACGAAAACGACATGTTTTTGTAGTTCTGAACTTCCTTCACTCTCCTTTGGAGTGTTATATGGAGATACAGTAACAAAATGCCAATTCAAAAACTGTTAAGCTGTAAATCAACCCCACCACCCTAAAAAAATCTGATATGATGAAAACTAGCAAGCAAGCTATGAAAATGATCCACAAGCCAAATGCCATTACTACCTGTATCGCTTACTGTGCAAACATAAGAATTTCTTGGTAGGCCACAATTTACAGCTCCTCATTTCGCACCGGCACTGATAGGCTAACTATAAACATCTCTCACCAGGTTCTTGGAACCCAGATAAGCACAAGTAGTTGCAACATGAGATCTCATGAAACATCAGGAGATTCAGAAAAATGAACAAAATCATTATCACAAGGCTAAAAACATCCAGGAGGACCAAGACTTGAGAAACAGTGAGTGAATTTGCACTGTCAAGGCACTTTAGGTCTGTAGCTGTGACTATGATGATTTTATTTTTTTATTTCTATTCAAGTAGTATAAGCAGCAGTCAGATGCCAAGTATGATACAGAATGCTCTATGAACAATTGCTGTGATTTGCTTTTGTGTTTTCAAAAATGGATCCTAACCTCACATTTGGTATTTAATAAATATTCGCCTAGCCCAAATTCCCACATGGGCTCCTATAAAACAGGAACAGTTCCATTTGGTTGCTGCATGGTTCCAAGTGATTGACCTACAAAAACAGAGTCATCAACTGAACGGGGAGAAAAGGAATATAAACATGCATTGGACAAAGTAAGTATCATTCTGATGATAATGATAACAAAATAAAAAAATCTTAAACATTGAAAATGATAATTCATATTACTTAAAAAACAGTTGCAGCTTTAATGCAGTAATCGTTCAGTCAACAAATGCCAGCTACTAGGTAATAAGCTCAATTATGATTAGCATTTTTAAAAAAGTTATCTATAACTTTCCATTTTACTAACTGAGATCATACCTAGTGTTAGTAGCTGATTCAAAAATACAGAGCTTGCAAGTAATGGTAGAAGAAATTAGTAGACTACCTGAGTTGCCTGCAAAAGAATAGGGCTTTGAAAGATATTTGCTTCTGAGCATTCCAACTGAAGCAGTCTGGGGCCTCAGAATGTTATCAACAGGAACCTGATTTGAGAAGTTTGTCAATGGTGGAAATCCTCCTGAATTATCCAGGCACATCTCTGAACTTTGTGCAAGAATTTCATCAGGTTGATGCACAGAAGGATCTCCCTGCCTTACAAAGATTAAGTCAGTAGCTTTAGAGCAGCAGCACTGTGAGCAGAATTTAAACAAAAATATAAGATGGGCACGCACTAAAGATATGGAAGTTTATATGAAAGTCAAAGCACGAAAACGTCCAGAGGGTGTAATTTGATGCATCGGGAAGCAAAATGAATTTCCTGAACATGAAAGTTCTAGCACAAGACCACAGGTTCACTTGGTATAACTTGCCCTTCAGTACAACACTAGATGTAAAAATTAAAATGCTGGTTTCAACATTCAGAAGACAATAACTGTATGATGAGAAGTGGCAAGTAAAAATCTAACTCATATCTCTTATTTCTCTAAGATTTTTAACACAAGACACTTTACAACAGCCAAATGGAAGTTAAGCCACCAAAAGTAACAATAGGTACAAACCTTTTCATTGATCAGGTCATTTGTTTGTGCATCTAAAGAACCCTTCTGAGATGAAGCCAGTAGCTGCATTATGCTCTCCTGTGATAATTCTGAATTAACCATGTTCAGTCCCTCAGCAGATGTGGCATGGTACAGATAAGCAACTGCTGACCGTAGACGAGTGTTCCTTTGAGAGTAATAAACTTTGGTAGCAAGGGGAGCTGGAATATCTGATTTAATACAGCAGATCATTATATAATATCGAGAAAGCAGAGAACATCCAAAGTCAAGAATCAAAAAGGGCTCAGACAACTTCACAGATAAGCCACAGAGAAGATGGTCACTAAATGCAACATAGTCATTAGGCATGTCACTTCCTGAATTTGAACGTGCTTGAAAATCTCTCCATGGACAATAGATGAAAAACAAATCTTCATGAGTACATCATGTATTCAGTAGCCGTATTCAGTAGCAGCACAAGCACCCATGTTCATTTTATCTCAGTTGAGTTATGAACATCTAAGTGAATGCATGATTATCGTTGATGGCATGATGGAAATAATAAAAACTGTTTCAAATTTCAATGAACTAGAGTTTCCACCTATTGCACACTCCATTTTTCTGGTTGTAATTGAATGTTGAAAAGATTTAAGATTCTTTATTTCCTTCTGTTCTACTCCTTTTCCTCTGATGCAACATCCAACTTTTCTAATATATGTATATGGTACCCAAATGAAAATCCAACACCATGTTTTCCTGAAATGAAATTCGTATATACTGCGATTATGGACTAGCTTGCCAGATATCTTTGATAAAGAGAATGTAAACTCCACATGGATGGAGAACAGCAAGCATATGACAAATCAGTAACTAGAGGGCAAGGAAGGTGCAAAAGTCAAGAAACCCACTTCTAAATTTTCTTTCAAAATATGATATTAAAAGAAGTGGTTTTTTTGTGGTTAGAAAAAAATACGAGAAAAGAGACCAAGTTAGGAAAAAATATAAATTTGGGCATACAAGTAGATGGATCCACAGTGCTTGTAACTTTTGTTAAGCCAGAAGCTGTTTCTGGATCATCTGATTGCAGTCGATGCTCAGTTGATATGCTACACAAACCAAAAACAATGGATCATGTAATTGAAACCAGTATCAAATTTCACAAGATTGTCATAAGTAGCAGGCATAGAAGATGACTTAATAGATATGCTGGAACATTTTTGGCAGAATGTTGTGTCTGAATTTCACATCACTCTCAGCTTGGGCACTTTGTAAAGTACTCTCTTCACAAGAGAATTAACAGGGGGGAGGGGGCATTGATGTGCAAAATAAAAGTAATGGCCTAATCACATAATTAAACACGTTATCATTTGGGTATCAACTAAAGATTCATGAAAAAGGAATACCAAAGACAATTATACGGAAACTAAAACTACGTCCCTTTTAATTAATATGTAATACAAGTTCAAAGAAATACTAACCACCATTCCCTAAAAAAAATACCTAAGCATGAAAGTATAATATAACTACATGATTGCACATAAGTGCAATAGCAATGAAGATGATAAAAAGAGAAATGAAAACAATGAGAAAGCCAATGCAGAAAATGATATTCAAAATTCACACTGAAGTATGAACAATATTTATGATACCTGAAGATATGCAGATAGCAGTATTTAAAGCAATCACACGCCATAGAGAACAAAGAAAGCATACAATTTATAGCGTTTTGTTGGAGGTGGCATTACACCGGCTGAGTAGTCTGTATTCTCAGGACTCACTGCTTTTCCAACAATCATAGATGCCACATCTACAGTAGCAGAATTTCCTGACAGACAAATGAAAGCAAGGAATCAAATATATTCAAACAGAATAATGTGTATGTGTCTATTGCAACCATGAACCTGTCTGTTGAGAAAGCAAGATTAAAACATTACTCTTTTTAAGTTTTTCAGATGCAATAACATTTTAAAAAAACAAAAACCTTACTTGACTCAAGAATCACCACCGCTGCCCCAACCATATGGGACTTTTCATAATGATGTGGGTTCAAATCCTTGAAAGGAAAAAATAAGTCAATCTAGCTAGCCTAGGTTCATTAATTCTATTACAAAAGCATCATACAACAGAACCTCCTTTTGAAGGAAAACCACTGGGATACAACTTGGGAGAAAAGGACTAGTTTTCAGATCATATATACCAAGTTACAATTCATTAACCCAATCTCAATACCAGCACTAGAGAATGCAATCGGTCTATCAAGAGAGAGGAGGTTTCACCCAAAATTCTTGCAGCACATGGAGAAAGAGAGGAATGTCTGATTTCTCTCCTAAAAAAAGTAATTACTGGACTGCTTATCCTCTATTGCAAAAGAAATTCCACAACCTTTTACACAGATACAGACATCTGAAGGTATGAAACTACAATATATTCTTCAAACAAATAATCGATTCCCCTCTGTATTCAAAATGAGCGATAGACATTCTACCAAATGACAATAATTCCAAGCAAAAGTGAGCGCTGAGCAAAGTAATCTTATTAGTTAATGCAAATAAGGAGTGTCAGGCAAGCACTAAGCCAAAGTTACATCAAAGGTTAACCATTAGACCCATACGGAAAAGAATAGATGGAACACAAAATCTTGTGTCAAAGATGATAGGAACAAATCCAATTCAATTTCAGGAAGGACTGACCACTAACCAAGGCAGGCGCAACACAAAAAGAATATTTTCCACAACAAAGAAACAAGATGCAGTCCACAGAAGTATAAATTCACACCAAGGCTTGTCACAGAACTCAGCAAGTCCATTTTTCCTAGTTTGAAGGTAAATCATTAAAGAAGAAAATATTAGGGCTGACTCAAAAGTTAAAATTAAGACACCAACAACAGTCCTGACTCTAGAGAATGTAACACCATTCATATGCAAACTGAGAGATTTGTATCACTTAAAAACCAAACTTATCTGCTAACTAAGGACTTTTAATGATACCCAAGTTACTTAGAGCTGAAAGAACAATCACTTGAAATGATTACTCATTAATTTTTTGATATAAAAGATTACATAAAGATATAAGAGCAAAAATGACTTACTTTTTGTATCCAGGCAGAAGGAAGAAGGCATTCTAGGTGGCCTGTCCAACTGAGATTCTGATGCAACAGTATCATCTGCAACTATATATTCAGAACTTTCTCGTCCCACAACTGGTGTGGCTTGGTCTAAACAAAGTTAAGAACCAAACCACTAGCCTATATAAAAACAAAATAAAAGTAACATCCTTTGAAACAATGTGAAAATCTCAAAGCACCAAACATTATTCAAATTTGGAACACTTAATGAGAAAAACCATTGACTCTTTGCATTTCCCCCAGATTAAAAGTAATGGTAGTGTTGTAACAAAGCCATCTGAATCAACACCAAATAGGGATTTAAAATAGATTTTAGTGTCTCAAAATAAAATAAAGGATACTAGAATAGGCAGTTATTAACTTTTTCCTCTCCTTCCTTGGAGGTTTCCTGCGTCCTGTGCCACCATCAGGCTCCAAGGTCATTTCTTCTGCAGAATTTAAGAACCTACAAAGCTCTAAAAAGAAAAAAAGAAAAAAGAAACCTAACTCAGTTAAGCACTTGCACTGCCAGACTTAAAGGGTTATACATAACTATTGAAGGTAGGCTATCAATTAACGCATAACACACATGTACAGTATGAAGAAACAGTTACTCCCAAACGTACATATTCATGCCAACAAGGTTAGACAACCAGTTGGCTAGCACCATCTGTTCCTCCAAGACCTTAAAGTTTGGACCAAAACACAATTACCTAGTTGACTAAAACTTATTTGGAAGAGATTGCAAATAAAAACCTAGGCGGAGATTGTGATATTTCATCATTTGATTTAAAAAATCATGTTACACCCTGATTCAAGCACTCATTCAAGTAAAAGCATATAACAAAATCATTGCTATTGGAGTATCGATGAAAGCATCTACAGGGACTCAAAGGAAGTCCTGACTAGCATTTGTGCGAACCAAGCAATGATGGTTTAAAAAAAAAAAGGATAAACAGTAATAATGCTGATGTCTAGGAGACACTGAACCACTTAATGGTTCTCTTTAAACACAAGCATTTGTCCACATCATTTCCAAACAAATATTTTGTCAACATCAATGTTCCTTGTGTTTTTCAACCACTTTAAAATGTTTATATTCATTGCATGGAGCTCTATTATTTGAACCATATGCCACATTAACACCAATTTTAATAACTGCCTGAAGAGTTAGGAAAGAAAGAAAGGGAAAAGGAAAAAACTGAAAAGAGAAAAGCTCAAAACCTGCATGGGCTGCATATTGGCTAGCCTTCACTGGCTTCTTACAAGCATTGCAACATACCTTCACAATGATATTGCAAAATTAGAAAAATAATTAAGAAATATCTTAAGCACACCAATGGATCAACAGTATTTTGCATGTGAAAGGAAAATAAATGAGTTAGAATATTGTTTATACAACCAATAAAAAGCTCCACTTGTAAAACCTTACCAGGTCCAAAGGGTCAGTCATAGGCATCAAACCAAAAACATGCATATCTGCAAAAGAAAACGATCAAGCAACTAAAGAAACTGAATACCAAGGGAAAACAAAAAATTTGACTTAAATTTCAAAGAACATGACAACTAAGACTTGACAATGCAGGCTGGTCATGGACCGTACACATCCCTAATTTGTCAGTCCACATAGAAACTTTCCCGCATAAACATAGTGCTAGAAGATTACCTTCTTCATCAAGTAAATTTGGTTCATCTGCCTCGTGTAATTCTCTGCAAATATATTGAGTAGCTAATTTCTGTTGGCTAACCTCCTCTGCAAAAAAATGGAGCTAACATGAATAGAAGAAACTTCAAGGGAAAAGAAAGGGCAAATGATATACCACCTAGCATATAAATTAAATCCCATTTTACTTTTCAAAGTTAATTTCTATAGGCAATCTAAGAATGTAAACTAGCGTTAACACAAAAGTCTACACGGGCTCCAACGTTATCTTCATAGGAGTACATTATGGAATTATCGTCTTATCTATATATACCTGCATTATTTTGCAATAAACTTCCCGCAGCCAGAAGCCGAGCCATGACTGCCATTCTCCCATTTCCAATTGAGCATACCATTGATCCTCAAATGCAATTTCTGTATCTATACACTGCAATTAATACCATATATTAGCTACCACCATTAAAATCATTAAACGTTTTCAAAGACACTGACTCATCTCTACCTAAATTGCGAAAATCAACTCCAAAATCGCACAATCACAAGCTATAAAATAATCTAAAAAAAAAAAAAACTAAATTTAGAGTGCAAAAAACACACATTGCAAGATCAGACAAAATTTCCACTGACATGCAATTCAACAAATGCATGATAACTGAAATCATTCTTCCGTAACGCACCGCAAAACCTCTACATGTCTAAAATCCACAACCCTAATTATCGCATTCGTAAATTTATATAGCGAAACAAAATCATAGTTCTAACTCTAAACGAAAGGAAAAAAAAAAGGGACACTCACCTCGAATCTGTACAAACAATTAACCGATGAGATCACCTTTAAAAGAAGAGAAATCGGCGATTTTTCTTTAATGTGTGGATCTCGAAAATGCAAGCACGGGTAATCGAGATTAACTAGAGAAGAAGAGAAGATTGGATTTTTTAGAGTAGAAACCCTAGAGGAAGAGGGAGAGGGAATTTAAAGTTTTTTTTTTAATTTGAAAAAACGCTCTTTATATTTTCTCTTGTTCTTCTTCTCTCTCCTCTCTGAGAGGAGAGAGAGAAGCTATGAATTTTGCAAAGCTAAAAATGCGGAAAATCTTTTTTTTTTTTTTAAATTAATTTTTTTGGATAGTATTTATTAATTTCGATTTATTCATTTTCGTCCTTTTTATGGATAACTACATATAAGTCCCCAACTTATAGTATATCCATGAACAGTCCACAATGTTCAACTCGTTTTCTCATTCGTCCCTCTCTTAAAGAAAGATGTAATGGTTTACACCGCAAGTATATGCATGATACCGAGCCTAGGCGCTACAAGGAGGACTGGAGGTTGCTTCTTGAAAGACCACCATATAAGATGAGTTCTAACTGACACGATATATAAATCATAGTTACTGCTTGTTCATTATTAATTCTTTTAATCGATCTCCAATACAGTTTTTTCCTTGACAAAAGGAGATTTTTTTGTTTCCGTTTAATGAATATATATTCAATCAAGTTGGTATTATTAGTGCTTGGATTCTAAATTATTACATAACTTGTGATTTGCTTGTACCATGATGGTACATGATATACCAATTTTAAAAAGAAAAAAAATGACCGGATAGCATTGCCGAACTAGACCTCGATATGTTGTTAGGCCTCAGCCTTATCATTAAAATCGATTAGTTTGGTTGACTGGTCATATGACCCAACTCTCTTGCTCGAAACTCCATATTTATCTTGATTTGTCCAATATTATCCTAACACGCACCTTTATGTATTTTTTAAGTTTCTAGAGTCATGCACACAAACTTTTCATGTGAAACAATCTTTTCCATGTATACAATGTTTTTATGCCACTTTTCTTCATCAATGGCTATTTACTAACATTAACCAATATCTTCATCAATGGTGAGCATGACACTTGTCATGGCGTGCACAGTGTCTAATAACAAATCTTCCTCCTAGATTAAAAGGGTTTGGGATTAATAATAAAATTATAATTTTGAAGGAGTCAACACCTAGTATTATGATTATTAGAAAATCTAATATTTTACGAGAATCTAGGTAAAGAGATTGGTTGTGCAATAAAAAGATACATCACCCCTAGTGCACCCTACCTATGGTAAGCTATATTGTTGATCAATTGTTTTTCTAGGTTATATTTCTATTTGTTGGTCTCATTTAAGATACAAGACAAATCTTCTATTTGTTTCTATTTTACCTTCTCAAGTTAAATCATGATCGTTCTAGGGTTTGAATTTTAGCATCACATTTATTTTCTACTTTGTATCTTCAATACTAAGAATATACTTTATAGTGTAATTTTATTTCCTTAAATAATAAAGCCTACAACTAATTCATAACGAATATTGCTATTAACTCATTTAATTTAATATTTAGAGTACATATTACGTACTATGAATATTAATTAAACAAATTAATTTTTGTGATATTTTTAAAATAATCAAATCCTAATAGATGATCACAAATTGGTTATGATATTTCATTTTGTATTTTTAAAACATGATAAAAATGCACTTTTTAAAGAAAATATATGTGAAAAAAAAAAAAGAACTTAGTTATATGCACTTAAACAAGAAAATATTTTTTCTATTTTTGAAATAGAGAATCTTCTGAATTGTTTTTTGAAATTTCAGAGAAAAACTGGGTATTTTTAATATTTGATCAATATCTTATAATGTAAGTTTACAACCCAATATTAAGTGAATTTTTTTTTAAAAAAAAAAAAACATGTTTTTTGTATTTTTAAATTAAGGAAATCTTTTTTGAATCTTTTATTTATTTTTTTGAAATTTATGAAAAAAATTGGATATTTTTAATATTGAGGTCAATATCTTATAATGAAGGTCCATAACCTGATATTTAGGTAAAATTATTGGAAAAATAAATGAGGGATCCACAATTAACAAAAAATTAGTCCCTGAAAATTTTCAAAATCTTATGAACTAGTTTAGTGCTTATTTGGATATACATTAAAATAAGAACAGACTAAACCTAAAGGAAAAGGCAGCAAGGCATGTTTGTCAAACAAACATTTAGAATAAAAATTAAAGGCATTAAAAATTTCTTAAGGCAGTGTTTGACAAACACACTTTAAGAATAAAAACATGACGCCTCCTTAGAAAAAATAGGTTGTGCCAAGCACGCCCAAAGGTCTGGGTTGGGCTTATTGAGTTTGAAGACCAAGTGTAACAACCTGGCTCAACCTGCCAGATCTTGTCCACTTTGAGCCTTACCATCCTCATAAATTTGTTCTTAGTGACCATGTATGGCCCTAAAAAACATCTAACAATTTAGTAATCAACACTACTAATAAGACCAACAACCAACTCCTCACCCATCAATATGGGATATTACACCAAGCTCATATGTATATGGTGGGCTCAGACCCATCCCAATATGATTTTGTTGGGTTGGTAGACGTCCCAATAGATTTGTTTATAGAACCAACCCAGTCACACGAGCTAGGATGAAGGCATAACCTTATTTTTCTTTGCCATTTGCCCAACCAAGTGATTGTTTCTTTTGGCAAAGAAAGTTTGCCAATAAAAAAAAAAAAGTAATTATTCATGTATTCCAAGCACTACACTCATAAGAAAGGAAGGATAAAAGAAGTTACCTAGCCTAAGGTTGGTGACTTTTTGGTGGTGGTGGTCTTGTTATGGTGTGGTGGTTCACAGTGGAGGTTGGTGATGCTGGTCTGGAGATGGAGAAGCTATAATGGAGACTTATGGTTGAAGTTGTTGGAGGGAAGAAAGACAGTGATAGAGATGACAGTGTATCTGTAAAGAAGAGTGGTTGCTCTGTGTGTGTGTTGGGGTTTCAGTTTCATAGGAAAATGTAAAGAAAAAAGGTGTTTAGCTTTGATTTTTTCCTCTGGTTTAGTGTAGAGGTAGGGTGGTTCCTTTTTCTCTTTTATTCTCTCACTCTCTTTCCCCTCTCATTTGCTTTGATTTTTCTTCTTCCTCCCTTCTTTCATGGCTTCCCTAAGGTTGGTATTTATAGGGGGTTTGGGGATTGTCAAGGTCCTAAGCTAGCAAGATCATCATGGTTAATGATCAAGCCTTCATCTTGCCCATTGATTCTTGCCCTTTAAAGTTGCCTCTCAATACATTGTAGCTGCAAGTTTTAATATGTTACTTCGGTTTTGCTCTTTATTTGTCATGATAGAGCTTCAATGAAGTCAAGATAAATAAAAAATGACATGCAAGCCAAGTTCAACATTAGATGGGTGCAAATGAGTATTTTTTGTCTTGTTTGGTGTGGGTAAAAGAGAGAAAAAAGGTTTGAAAGGTGGCATTGGAGATAGTCTCAGCTAGTTCTCTTAAGGGAGATGATAAACAAAGTTAGACGACGTGTCAACTAACACTTTTTTTTTTTTTTAATCTTTGGTATTGATCAAAATGACATAGTTTTGAACCCAAATACAGTTAAAACACTATTCATTTAAATAAAATAGTGCTTTTTTGGTACTTAACACTACTAAAAGATTGATGTCTTATTCTAAGTGCAGGAGTGTCGAAGTAATAAATAACCTGACAAGACTAGGGTCGAACCACATGGAGGTTAACTATGTAAATTATAAATAACAACAACAACAACAACAACAATAACAATAACAATAACAATAACAATAATGATAATGATAATAATAATAATAATAATAATAATAATAATAATAATAATAATAATAATAATAAGAAGAAGAAGAAGAAGAAGAAGTTAAAGAGGACTTTGAGATGTTTGATTAATGTGAGGATTAAACAATGATAAAAACAAATGTCAAGGTTAGAGGATCCACTAATGGTATTTCAAACAAGTATAGTATAAACTCTTTTTATTACTCAACTGGAAACCACACACAAATGAGGTTCCAATCGGATGATTTGTCATTAATAGCTCATTATAAATTGTTAACATGATCATATTAATTATCTTATTTAAGTAACACCAAACTTTTAAATATTATCAGGAATTCATGATGCTAACTTATGTTAACAACAAATCAAGTTCCTTTCATAGCACAAGTGTAGGTTATACCATACAGTTGGGCTATGAAAGTGCCAAGCATTTGTTGTACCAAGTGTTATACAACACAAATCTAGATTAGCCATTTAATAAGCAAGGTATTAAGAATTAATAAGATTAGGATATAAGAATTGAAGTTCATATTGAGTTTATATTATACTTATTCTTACACCATTAGTGTAACCTTTTTACCTTGACATAATAAACTTAGTTAAACATAATAAAAAAGAGAAACATAAATAAACAAGATAAGAATATAAATAAGATACAAGTTAACTAAGTAAAGGAAAGGAAATGAAAAGCATAAACAAGATATTAATGAAAGCAAAACTTAAGCATTACAAAAATATAAAGAGAGAAATAAAGAGCATGATCTTGATCTGAACAACCAAGATGCCTAAATGCATGGAAAATACCTCTTGTTAAAGGCCAACATTTAGAAGTATTGATTTGATGACTAATTGTTGAGTGGGTGGCCAACTCTTGACTTGGTGAAAATCCTTATCTTCTTGTCTGAACAAAACGTCATCGCTAACATCAGAATTGGAACCAACTATACTCATGAAAGTTCTAGGAAATTGTCTTATCTTTCCAGGAAAAAAAATTGAGGTCATTTGGACTTCTAAAACTTGAGATATGGGCTGAACACTGAATAGTGTCTGGGCTGTAGGACAAATTCGGACTTCTCCGTTGTTGCTATAATTTGGACTTGAAAACGGCCTTTTTAAATCTTGGACTCCGCATGAAAGTTTTAGGCTTATATCTTATCTTTCTATCCATATAAAGTAGACCTAAATCCAAGATCTACAGCTCCAGATATAACATAATTACCAAACAGTGTTCCAGTTTGGACTAAACCAGCATCTCT
Source organism: Populus alba (assembly GCF_005239225.2). Taxonomy (NCBI): domain Eukaryota; kingdom Viridiplantae; phylum Streptophyta; class Magnoliopsida; order Malpighiales; family Salicaceae; genus Populus; species Populus alba. The sequence goes on from NC_133293.1 coordinate 2,710,864, forward strand.
TTTCTAAGTTTGGCCCTCTCTTTGTCCTTTCAATTTCAGTACTTAAACTCATCAATCAATCATTTCATTTATGTGAGAGGCCTGTATTTAAGATGAATATTTACCATAAATTAAGGTATCTTATAGTATTAGAATTGTTATTATAAAACATGCTTTAGTTAAGGAGTTATTAATACTTCAAGTACAAAATGATAATATAAAACCTTGATAAAAATACACTTTTAAGTACTAATCAGTACTTATATAATAAATTAGGTCATGAATCTCTCTTTTGATTTAAGTCCTCAATCTTCAAATTTGTTCAATTGGATCCTCAATTGAATTCTGATTTTAAGAACTAATTCAATTTTGCCCTTGCATGTTTTTTAAAAGAACCCTCTGATTTTAGCGTGTTTTTTAACTCAGTTTTTGGTTTTGAATATTTTCAATTCCATCCTCAATTGACCTTCATAGTTTTAGTTTCTTCAATTTCACCTTTATTTTCAATCGAATTTGGTCCTTGAATTCATGCACATTTTGCAAAAAGGTTCTTAGTCTCGAATTTCTTTAACTTTACCCTTAATTGACCCCAAAACTTTGATTTTCTTGTAATTTTACCCCTGATTTCATCCGACCGAGCTTGTAAAAATGAAATCTGGTCCTTTAAAATTTCAATCTTCTCAATTAAGCCCGAATTAGTTTTTCAAACTTGATTTTCCCCTAATTATGTCCTTTAAAAATTAATTTGACCTATTAAAAGTTTAAGTAAGACCTTACACTTAATCAATTCTTTTAATTTAACCTAAATTAATTCTTAATTTAATTAAACCTTTAATTAGGTCTATAATTGAATCAAAAGCCTATTAAAAACCTAATTAAATCCTCAAACTTGTTTTTTTATGCAAATTCATTCGATAATTATTTAATTTAACTTTAAATATGCATTGTTTTTTAATTTTGGGTACCATTGGGTTCCCGATTTTGTCCAAAATCTAAGTTTGATTCCTCTATGCGTTTAAAACCCTTATTAGCTTGTTCTTGCTAAGTTGTTAGTTTTTTTTGTTTTTTTCTTCTTCTTTTTCATTTTTTTTTGTTTTATTTATGTCTTTATAAGGAAAATGATGATTTTAGAGGAAACCTAAAATTATGTTATGACAACAATAACAACCAATTGATGACTTAACTTTTTAAGGAAATGTTACCACTAACATCTCTACCAATGACAAGCATGACACAACAATTGATCACTAAACTTTCTAGTAAAATATTTTTCTCCTCTATGAGGTCAGCTCAAAGATTGGGTGTATAAATACACCTAGTTACCAGGTAAGAAACTTGAGCCTTTTCTTAGCCACACAAGCTACGCCATAAGTCTTGGAGGCACAAACTTAAACAGTCTTTTTTTTGCTACACACAGGGCCAAGACTAGAAATTTTAGTTTGGGTGGCAAGATATATCAATATAAGTAAAGACAAAATCAATTTTCATTTTATCAAGCTCAATAATTATATATAAAAAAATAAAATTCTTAATTTTCTTATATGTAGTATTCTATTACATTCTAATAAACATTAAAAGTTAAGATGTTTAACATAGACATAAAAATAAAGGAAAGAAATAGGAAAAATAACCTAGATTGTCAATCAGCTACAAACTTGCCTCTAGTTGAGACCTAACCTTCAATTATATATTATCATCAACCTTCATGGAATCATCAAGTTGCCCAGACATGCATATCATAGCTTACAGTAAAAGGTTCTTTGTGTTATGCTTAATGTTCTTCTCAATGGATCCCTCTCATCTCATCTAATCAAATTGTGAAAAAAATACATTGACATCATTAATGATGTTCATCACCTATATTCATATGGTGAAGTGCATCTTGGCTTTAAAGTAGCTTGTCCCCATAATCAGTTTTGGTGGAGTGTATTTTTTTTACATTTATTCAAATGCAATTGTACAACAACATCGGTTGAGAGTCATAGCCATGTTTTAAATGATGATGGTATGGAAATGTCATCCAAGTGTAGCCATATTTCTTCTTGCTTGACAAACTTTCTTATTCTAGAATCAGCTCTCACATTTCAAAGATCATATTTATTCAAAGTCTAATTATTGAAATGAAATTAGAGAGATGTCAGTTTTTGGAAATATTTTTTAAAATCAAGCTTGTTTAGTCAAAGACCTAACACATGTCATTCAATACATGCAGTCTTTTGATTGTCTTATATTTTGAAAATAGAGATTAACTTGTTGTAAGATTAAAATGGTTTTTTCCATGGTTCTTTGTGTCAATTTAAATCTCTAGTCTTGGATATATCTTTTGATGTTCTGTGATTAGGTGACATTTTTGTGAATTTCAAAGAAACAAGATACTCAAGTCAAAACTTAAGGCTTTACCAGGAAATATTGTTTCTTTTGTGTATTTATTTTATCAGTATGCATAATAACTAGTAGCTTAATTTATGAAGCTATGACACTTATGGAAAAGCTTTTTAGGTTTTGAGAGAGTTATCTATCGGTTCAAATTGCTTACTTGATCAAAAAAGAGCTTTTAAAAGCACGTAATACATGATATGGTTTCATTGCTATGAAAGAAAGGAAAATTCATAGGCTAAAAAAAGGTATTTGAGGGTTTTAAAGACCTAGGATCAACATCAACTATCCATCAACTCTTTTTCTGCTGTTGTCTTTGTAGAGGAAATGACATATAACCATGTTAACCTCAAATATTTGAATTCTCCTAACATAGGCCATAATGCAAATCCAACCTTTTCCTTTGATGAATAATCAATCTAATCATTTAAAAACATCAAAGGCCTTATCATGGACACCAAAAGACATGTTTGTAGCTTAGTATTTTTTTTTTTCTAGTATTAACTTTTGGCATTTACTATGTCTTTCCTCACTTGAAACCTCTTTTGCCCTTCATAGACTTAATAGGCGTTCTCCTTCCTTTATCATTGACTTGCCTTTAAATGTAGGCAATTTCCATTTTTTTTTCTTTCTCATAGCCTTTCCATTTAATAATCAATCCATGGTTTCTTTCTTTTAGCCCTCTCTCAATTATTGGTGTCTTTAAAATATCTCTCATTTGCTCCCAGCGTGGGGTGTGATCGTAGTCAGGGTTTTTTTTTGAAAGAAATAGTTCATCAGGCTCAAAATGGGATTGCAAAGGATATATTTCAAGAATTGTGAAATAAGTGAACAAATATGGCCTTTTTTCATTTCAAGAAAAGTCAGCTAGAACCAATAAATTTTGACCTTGTTCTGTGTAATGCTTTGGACTTGTAAGAGTCATGATTTGCGAATCGATAACTACTGAATCCACCATGTGTTATTATTACACATACTGCTAAAACTTAGCTATATGGTGTGTGGTTTAATTTTGTGCGTGAGCTTAACATTTGTTCGGTCACCTCTTGCCATTTTAATGAACATCAAGCCATTTCTAGAATCAAAACACTTTTAATCATTCAGCATTGATTAACCATAATTGCAAGTTAGAGTTTAATCAAAATATTTTAACAAAATAACCTTTAAAAGAAACATCTCTTGATTTCAAGACATTAATTAGACATGATGCATCTACGATATATGAAAGCACATCACAGCAAAATATAAATGCTCATTCTCTGTATAATTGCATATTGTCTACACCTATATCAGTATTCTGCAAGCAATTAGTCATTGCTGAAGATAAAGTTGATTATATGGAAGGTACTATTATTCTTCACAAACTTAATTTTTCCTTTGCTTACCAACTTCAAACTTGGATACTTGAAACTTTTGTAATTTTCAATGGAATGGCCTAGGACCCCACTATGATATTCACATCTTTGGTCTGGATCATACCACTTAGGAAACAGTGGTTGTATGGGATTTGATGGAGTTGGAGCAATAAGTCCAGAGCCTAATAGATGTTGGTAGACAAACTTGAGTGGGAGAGGTACATTGATCTTTGATAAAGGCATTTGAGAAGTTGATACTACAACAAGACTTGACACGCAATTAAATTTTCCCAATTGAGAGTCATCTTCATATTCAACTTTCATCATTGTTTTGGAATGCATGACAAGACCTCAAATTTTTCCCATCTTGATAGCCTATTTAATTCTTTTAGCAATCCTAACAACTTTAAGGAAATATTGAGATGAGCTTCCCATTAAATGCTCATAATAAGGGGATTAAAAGGTGTTAGTAAACAACATCACCATTTTTGTATCAATTAGTAGAGGTTGAATATGAGTTGCTTTATCTCACTATCTTTACGTGTATTCCCTTATGCTTTTTTTATCCTTTGTTATCCAGATTGGACAAGTTGATTCTGTTGAGAGTGATATCCATGTTCTACTTATATTACTAGACAAAACCATCCACTAGATCCTTCAATCTCTGGATTTTTGTGTTGTCCAATCTTATATACAAACTCAATATTGCCCTACTTAAGCTATCTTGAAAAAAGTGCATCAGTAGTTTTTCATCATATACTACTTTTGTTATTTTATTGTAGTAAGACTTAAGATGAGTCCTGGGCATTATATTTAGCGAACTTAAGAGCACGAAACTTCTTCGGGGCAACCACATTTGGAAATAGACACATCTCTACTGCCTATACTGGGTCATATTAGTCTACCCCTTCTATGAATCTGATTTTGGCTTCTAGTGCCGCCATCTTATCTTGATTAACAGTATCAAATGACTTAGCCTTGAGGGACTCATTGGCAAATGCATCCATGACTGTCAGGGCTAGTGCAGGTGTCGCTAACTGCACAAATATTGGATTGTGTTGGGGCTCTTGACTATGTTCACTTATTCTTTCTTCAGGTTGAGCTGTTGTCAGAGTTTGATTAAAGATGATGGGTCGGTTAGAAAGACCTTCACGAAAAGCATTTCTAAGTGTTTGCTTGAGTAAGCTAGTAAGGCGAGCCATTCTTATCTTCAGAGATTCCAACTCTTCTTAAAAATAGGCGTCATGGTGAGCACACTCTTCATCTTTCATGTTTCTTGCTCAAAGTCAGGTGTTGTAAACTCTTTTGGGACCTATATTTTAACCTGATGCATGTATGTATGTTATTTACAATGAATGGATGTATGTGTACAGATGCAAATATATATACATGCACATTGGGTATGGATGGTGAGAACCCATACAAGATGACTATTTAGGGAGCCCATACTCTAAAAAAAGGTTCTAAGCCATTACATGATGTGTAGGTTTTCTACTTGGTCTCAAAATGGTTTCATATTTGCCCAGTGATGGTCTTCGTAAAGACAGTGTGGAGGTGTTGTGAGGAGCAGTTAAGGCATATATGCCTATTATTATTAAATAGACACTCAAATATGAGTTGGGTGTTTCACGTATCTGAACCCTGACCAAGAGTCATAGGGCAAATCGTTAATCCCTAACCTAACTTAAAAGTTTGTGCGTGTTTTTCAAAAAATAAAATGCATAAGGCAATTCTATACCATGCATGAACATGTACAAAATTTAAAGTGTGTAAGAAAATAAGGAAATGCAATATTAACAATAACATACAAACCAAACAATAAAACATGATAATCAAACGAAAACAAAGCTTAGTCCATAAGGTACCTAGTGGAGTCGCCATTATGTCGCACATGTACGACGTCGTGACGATCATCCACTCTCGGTATTTATCTGGCAAATAAAAGGAGACAAGGATTCCTTGTCTTTTATCAGTATAGATGGAATAGGAGTCGCCATCTAATATTTGGTCACGAGGAACCCTAACTGGTTTTAGATATTGGACATAGGGATTGGTTGTGTGAAGGGAAGATATTAGCACCCCAAATACACCCCACCTAAAGAAAGCTGCATTGTTTGATTGTTTGATAACAACTTAGTTTTTATTATGTTTTTTAATTATGGTCTGTTTAAGGTTTAAGAAAGGTCCTCTTTGGTAAGGAGATTCTTATCTTATTGAGTAAAACCTAATCGCTTTAAAGTCTATATATAAAAGAACTATCTTTTTAATATCAAGAATACAACTTACGTGTAAGTTCGTAATCTCAGATATTAAAAGAAAACAAAATAATTTTTTTTGGAATTTTTGAAATATTGGTCCAGTTCTCATGACTTTAATAAACTGGTTATTAAAGCCAAAATGCATGTTCAACATATTTTTGAATTTTTGTTGTATGAAAATATGATATGATTTTTTAAAAAAACCTTGGTTGTATCCATGAAAACAAAAGCATTTTTATATATATATATAATTTTTGCAACATTTCGGAGTAAATCAGGTATTTTAACACCAGATTTGTATCTTTATAGTATAAAAATACAAACCAATATTAAACAAAATTGGTAGAAAAACTTGTGAGAAAATCACATATTTTTTTGATTGGATTTTTTGAATTTTTTTTCAATATATAGTGTAATGTAATATAGTATAATATAATATATATATTATTATATTAATATATTGGCATGGGTCAAAATCAACCCAAAAAAAATTAAGTCGAGTTCGGCCCAAAGGTGTTGGGGGTTGGGCTGGTTTGACCCACATTTTTTTTTTAGACTAGGCTAGACAAAATAGTGGAGCAGTTTTCCACTGTTCACCTTACATAACAATGTAGATAAAGGGAAATGAAGCAGAAGAAGGAGGAGAGGGGAGGCTGACTTGTGGATGGCGTTAATGGTGCTGGTGACTCTTAGTGGCGGTGTTGTTGTGGCGAATGGTTGTTCTAGACAATGATTCTTCTTTTGTTTTTTTTGCTTTTTTTTTTTCTGTGTGTTTCTTCTTCTCTCTATTTTTGCTTTGATTTCTCTACCCTTTTTTTCTGTTTTTCCTTTCCCTTTCCTTCTTGTTGCTTCCTAGTTCCTCCGTTTCTTTATTTTTTTTCTTAGTCTGTTTTGTTCTTTTTCTTCCCTGGTTCTCTCTCTATTTCTTAACTCTCAAAGTCCCCCTCTCTTTTGTTTTTCTTTACTATTCCTCTCCCCTCTCTGGTGTTCCTTTTGGGTGGTATTTATAGGGGTAGGGGGAGCGAGATCGACCTTACCCCTATCCCATTGTTGTGCATGAGGGGTAAGGCTTTCCTGTCCTGTCACTGTGCCAGGTGAGGTGGCTAATGGGGGCATCGCTTGCAGGGCACGACTCCCTTGTTTTTCATCACCCTCTGGTTTTTCATCATGAAGAGGTGTGGGTTGCGTTGAGTTTTGGGTTTTGACGGTGTTTTGTCAAGTAGGGAGAGAGAGTGAAGTGAGAAGAAACAAAAGGGAAAAAAAAAGGCTTCTCTTCCCCTATTGCACGTTTAGAGGAGGAAGAAGAAGAACGGTGTCGTATAAAACAACACTTTCTTTTTTGTATTTTCTATTTTTTTTTTAATGTGGGGACCCAAAAATAGGTAACAATAAGGAGCATTTTCTAGAACAAGCCTGCTAAGTTTATCGTTATGACTTTCTGGAAACTTCAGGAGTTCAATAAAATTACCTTGATTTTTGAACCATGGCTTTCATCGTGGCCTTTAAAGGCACTTGCTTGGAAAGCTAGCCATCAATCAGTTCTAATTGTAGCTTTGAGGCATAAATGATTATTCTCAACTTCTTATGATGCTTACTTATCTACTAAGTTATGAATATCTTGTAATTAATTCATTAAATCTTCATAACATTTAACTACAATTGTATGTGGTGAGTTCTCCTTCCCAACATAACTTGATAAAGAACAATAAATCCTATCATTTACTTTCCTCCAATTAACAAAGCCTTTATATACAAAAGCATCTGATCCTGATTTACTTGTTGTCTTACCAAAAAGATAGTAAGGTAGATAGAATATAGCATTCACTATATTTGAGTACGCTAGCCAACTCGAAAATACTTTAAACCAAAAAGCTTGAAATTGACGTTGGTGATTCTATATTTGATAGGTTGGAATGGACCACTTTTGAGATGAGCACAATGAATTTTTTTTTTTTTAGGTTAACATGAATATCTCATATCATTAGATGTAATTCTGGATCACATTCCAAATAATTAAAATTTATTTCTTCAAACTGAATTCTTTTGCTTTTAAAAAGGCGCTCATTGAGTTCCTCAAATTCAGAAGTTATTTCATCAAGATTTGATAAGGAGCTACCATGTTTGAAGTAATAGCTATAACAAATACATTGTTGTCTGGGAGACTAACATCTAATTTCTTAAAAAAAGAGTCTAAAGTTCTTTATTTTCATATCTTTACTCTTAAAACTTAATTCAAGATAGAGTAAACCTAAAATAATATCATCATTATTAGTTCAAGAATTAATCTTGTAGATAAGTAGATTTAGTCAAAATAAAAAAAAAATACAACAATTTACTTATTTTGAAAGTAAACCTAAAAGAATTAGTATTGTATTACCTGTGGTTTAAAAAACCCTTTCACTAAATAAGAAAATGACATGAGATTTACCATGAAAGAAAGAACTTAATATAGTTTAAAGAACTCTAACCCTTAAATATATAACATAGTATGCACATTGTACCAAAAATTTCTCGTGATAAAACAATCATGAGATTTACTAAATTAGTTCTTAGCTAACAAGGATTAACACTTTGCTTTCGATTCTCTTGAGTGTCTATAAACATAAAAATATGTTCTTAATTTTCTATCATGACATACAACTTATAACCATGACAATACAAGCATAAAGGGTTGTAAAGTCTACCATGGATAATGTTTGTACAATATAAAAAAGTGTGAGGTTTTATGTCTCCAATCCATATAATTAGAAGTTGTTCGATGCAATTAGATAATCACCATATAATAATTTATTCAAATTTGTTACATGATTAAGGTTTGGACAGGATATTGATACCTAAATTTTATAATAAAAGATGGTCAAAAGGGGCCAAATAAATGAGTGAATAGGGGCATCAAATTGAACCAAGAAAAGTATGCTTATGTAATACTAAGTCATAATGGTTAAAATGTCATTCCAATATTATCAAATAAAATATTATTTATTTGTTAGTATTCATTATTATGACATTAAACTGAACTTGTCAATAGCTTAGTTGGGAGGTGGGTCCTGGTGGGGAAGTTATAAACACCTTTCCATACTTTGTATCTGGCGTACTTCACTTAATTTCCTCTACAGTATTGGGCTTTGGCAGTATTTATCATGCACTTTTAGGACCCGAGACTCTTGAAGAATCTTTTCCATTTTTTGGTTATGTATGGAAAGATAGAAATAAAATACACTATATTTATAAATTAGCTTTTAAATAGTGCAAACTTACGATGAAAGTCCAAAATCTAATTAGGATGATAATAAGAGGGAATCACATATAACAACTATTTCTATGAAAATCAAAATTAAACCAAACATTAAGCATTTAAACCCTTGAGAAAATTAGAAAATAAATAAAACACATAAAGGAAAACCACTTACAAAGGGTGATTATAAAGTCAAGCTTGAGTTGTAGTCTTGTAGAAGAAACCTTAGAAAAAAAGAGAGAAAAAGACCACTTATGAAGAAAACCTAGAAGAAAATGAGGCAGAATAAAGACCAAATACATTTGTGTTTGTGGAGAATTGAGAATAAAAATAATTGTTTTTAATGTTAGTGGTTTTTATCTTTTATTGTTTTAAATTGTTTTAATGCTTGTGGTCTTTTTTTATAGTATTTAATTGTTTAAATGGGATATCCAGTAGCACAATTATTATTGAAGATACAATTTGAGTGTTAAAAAATAATATATAATTTTTTTATCTTGGGGGTGCCATGACACCTACAACATATGCACTTATAGCATATGCTATAGGTCCACCCCTAGACACATAAACTATTTCTTTATATCTCTTTGTATACATGCTCTATAGTTGAGACTTGTTTTGTAATAAAACTTGTGGACTCATAGTTAAGCCTAATCACCCTACAACCCAAAATGTAGCCATGAAAAGCTCAAATCATATATAGAGCTTTTCATGACTTCATCACTTTAAAATGATGAAATATTTCAAAATAAATATTTTTAAATTCTTAACTCTCATTTAAAGAAAAAAGTTATAATGTATTTAATTGGATATAATGGATGATGTCTTATGTTTGATTGTATAAATTTCATACTCATAAAATAATTGGTGATTTTTTAGACCTTGTTCATATTTTCTAAGGTTTCAAGTCATTTCGCTTCTACTAAAGCAGTTGCCCATGTTACGTAGGAGGTTATTTACTGCTTTGAGCATTGAATCAGTTAATATTGTTAATTTGGTGTTTTTTTTTTAAATAAGCATCAAACATAGATCAATATTCTTTTATGGTCACACTTCATGTGCAAATAGTTCATAGAAAGCTTATGTGTACTTTTTTTCATGTCCGTCATTGTAATTGTACAATTCTAACACCCATAAAAAATAAAACCTTGTTTACAAGATGTAGTTCTTATATTCTAGAGCAAACCTAAAAATAGTTGGATCAATTTAGGCATAGCAACAAAATTTCTTGTTAAGCTTTTTTTATTTTTCTTCAAAGATGTTTGAAGAGCTTCGCTAAAAAATTGCTTTAGGGAGCTATTATTCTTATAACAAATCAATAATTCTAGTGCTGACAACAAATAAAACTAAAGCAAAGAGTAGAAGATGACAGTCATTCAAAAAATACAGTATATAATGTCACGACTCGAATCTCAAGCCCTTGAATGGCAACACAGGAGCGGCGCTGTAAGGACACCCCACCTGCGCTAAGCTTCTAAACATGCATTTTATTAAACAAAACTTGCAACAATTTATAATCTTTCAAAATATTATATTATTTAAAGCAATAAAATCAAATAATACTTGAAAACTCCTTATTAACAAATAGAACAAAAAACAAATCATCTATAATACTTAATACATTATCAAAAATCCAAACTTAAAAAAAATAGTGTAATAATGGAGCATATGAGACATCGAATAAAAAACTAAAAGCAAAGCCTTTCAGAAGCAAATAAAGCATGCCAACAAACAAAATAACAGGAACTTTTGATCAAAGATTGATCTGCTAACAAAAGCTAAGAACCTAAAATAATATTAAAATAGAGAGGTGAGTTTAACTAACTCAATAAGGGAATAACAATTAATATACATCTTAAATATTAATAATTTTCAAGTTGTACATATCTTAATATAAATATACATACTAAGTATATTAATATAATGTAATGGAATACATATCAAAGATCAGATGACACATAAAGATGACCACTGTGGAAGAATCAATTGTCACATGCTGGTGTCTCTCACTAGCTACGTATATAGATACTATGTTCACAAAGACTAACTAAGCTTTGTTAGTATGAAATTTTTGACAAGCATACTGATATCAAGACATAACAAGTACTCACATGATATCTAATCAATTAAATGTCCTATCAAATATAATTTGATTCAAAAGAATGCGAGAACAAAATAAAAAAATGGATGAGTACTCAAAAAATAAAGTGTGTGTGTGTGTTCAAGAAATAATCAATTGTACTCATCATATAATCAACATACATAAAGTATTTATATTACATGTATATTAAAGATTATCTCACTCATTCAAACAACAAAAACAAAAGAAATAAATGCAAAACTAGAGACTATTGAAGATTGTTAGGAGTAACATTAGTAAAACCTATAACGGATACGAAAAACACTAAAAAATAACTCAAAGCAAAATAACATAAAAGATTAAAACTCTAAGTTTAGAGAGAAAAACATAATTATAAAGTCGAACTAATTCACTTGATAGATTCCTAACACACTACAAACTGATCGAATATAACAATTACCCTTATTGCTTGGAAAAAAGTCAATCAAATGGCCAACCGGTCAACCGACAATATTAAGTCAATTGGTCAATCAATTCTGACAAACCAATCAACCGGTCGAGTAGGATTTCCATAATCCTGATCTGTAAGTCTTCAAAATTGCATATTCCTTAACAATCAATCTATTCTTTTAAAACCCATAATTCTAATCCTTAATCAGTTTGTTTCAAGCCAAAATTAACACCCTGAACTTCCATTTAAACTTTTAAATCATTCTATCATCAAATCAAGATAAAAATCCTAAACTCTTCCTTAATCCTTCCACAATTAATCTCTTAGTAAAAAAAATAATAGTAAAGGGAGATGTTTACTTGTTTTTTCAACTTTTCTTAAATCAAAAACTTAAGGTAGAACCAAAATCCTTTGTAATTTTTGGAGGAAGTCATGATAGAAAGAAGAAAGAAACAAGGAAAAGAGAGAGAAACAAATTTTCTGGCAACCTTTTCTTTAAATACCTAAGTTAGTTGGGTTGAGATTGAGCTGAAATTTGGGCTTGGGTATGTTAGGTCAAAACATGGGCCTTACATGTACGATGGAAGTCGAAACTAATATCCTTAGGGATAAATGATAGACATTTCTACTTGTCAAGATTATAGATGCAAATTAGCTAAAAAAGCATGGAAAGTAAAAAAAAAAAAACATATCTAAATGGTCTTAGACTGTCATAACCCAATTTTGGTTATTCCCCAAATTTCACTTTTTTGAAAAAAAAAAAAAATAAAATAAAATAAAAGGCCGGCAATGTGGAGAAAGCTGATAAAAAAGAACCGCAAAAATAGGCAAAAATTGAAGGTCAAATTAAATGCAAATTCGAAGGTCAAATTAAATGATTATTGGATGAATTTGCATAAAAATTAAGTCCAATGACATAATTAAATTTTTATTGGGCCAATTTGATTTAATCATGGGCCAAAATTAAATTTTTAATTATGTTTAAGAATTAATTTAGGTCCAATTGAAGGATTTAATTAAGTGCAAGGACTTAATTATACTTTAAATGGGTCAAATTAATTTGGGGGCTTAATTGGTGAAAAATTAAGTTTGGGAGCTTAGTTTGGACTGAATTGAAAAGATTGAAATTTTAAGATCAAATTTAATTTTTACCAAGTGAATTGAACACAAAAATTGAGGGACCAATTTGAAAACCCAAAAAAATGTTTTGCCTATAAATAGCAGTTTTTAACTCAAAATAGGGGGGTTCATTTTGTAATTTTGGGAGAAAAGGGAGAACCCTAAAAAACTAAACTTTCTTCTTCTCTACTGAAAGCAGCCGCCAGGGAGGACCCCCCCTTTTGGGAAATTTTTTCCTTCTTCTCCGATCACAGCTGCCAGCTTCCCTTTTAATTTATTTTCTCTTCTCCCTCAGCCGGTTCTCTTGAACCGGCTGCCACTCCATTCCTGATCCTCACCCGGTCTCCCCCCTTTCCGTTAATATTTGCAAAACAAACCGGGGGCAGAAGACAGCCCCGTTTCCTCTCGTTCCCCTGTGCCTTTTCGGCACCTCCATCTCCCCCTCCTTTTTGAAAACCAGGAGATCAAGGCAGCATCTCAACTCAGCCCTCATTTTCCTTTGGCAACAACTTCTTTTCCTCTCAGTTGCAGGAGCAAGAGACGAACTGAGCGGAGACCCAGCTCTCTCCTCACTCTGCCTCAGCAGCGCCGCCCCTCTCCGGCAGCAGCGGTCAGGGCAATCGACCACGGTCTTCTCCATCTCTCCACCACCGGCCACATACAAGTTCTCTTCCTCAGCCGACCGTTCCCCAGCTCTGTCCAACCTCTCTCTCAGCGACAGACCACCCTTTCACACTCCTCTCAGTCGGTCATCGCCGAAGAAATAGCTCCACCGTAGCTTCAACAGACCCAGCTGCAACAGTGCCCGCAGGCCGGCCACCGAACGGAGTCCTGCACAGAAGCAAGCCGTCGTCTTCCTCCAGCGCTCCTTCCACAGCAGCGACGCCCCTCTGGTTCGGGTCCTTTTCCTTGCCGGCGATTTGAAACGGAGAAGAAGAGAAGAACCACGGACAGGGAACCAAAAAAAAATTAAAAACAGATCTGCAAAACATAAGAAAATGAAAGACTAAAATCGACTGTGTTGTGTGATTTCTGTCTTGCAGGTACCGGTGTTCCTCACAGCCGGCAGGGAAGGGAAGAGAAGGAGAAAACGGCTCAGATCCGGCCATCTCCATTTGCTTTCGGCGGCGCGTGGGAGGACGCGCCACCAGTGTACAACGATCACAGAAGATGCCCAGAATTCCCCAGCACTGTTCCCGAAGCTATTTTGGAATTTTCAAATGTTGTTGTGTATATTTGGGCATTGTTGTGTTTTGATTTATTTGATTATTTTTTTTCTTTGTTATGTTGTAAACATGTAATTGTGGACATGCAATTGTGGGTGAGTCAGCATAATAAAAGGAGGAGATGTGTGTGTGTGTTTTTTATTATTATTATTTATTATATTGAATTATAAAAATAATAAAAAAAAAAGACAAAAAGAATTAACTGTTTAATTTGAACATGCACAAATTCTAAGGATGGATAAAATCATGTTGTATTTTCCATGAAAATGTAAGAACATGTTTCTACATATATTCTGGGAATTAATAACTGATGTATCGTAGCCTTAGAAGTGGGCTAAAATTCTATTTTAAAAATTACATCAAGCTCATGAAGCTTGAATGTGGTGCGTGTATTTTGTTTATGAATCTTTTATGATGAGACAGCAAAGAACAAAGAAGGATTTAATATTTTGATCGGATCAAAGGTGTAGAAGTACAAACTTGTACGGAAGTTGTATTTCTAAATTCCAATGAAAAGACAAAATTTTTAAAACTTCTTTAACACATCAAGTCCACGGAGCAGCTTATCTCAGGTAGGGTGCGTTAGGGGTGCTAACACCTTCCCTAACCACAATCAGTCCCTTACCCGTGAATCTCTGACCATGACCAGTCCACCAGGGTTTCCTAGTAACCTCAATTAAATACTAGGTGGCGACTCCTAACGAACCAATTCAAGCAATACAACAATGAGAGACAAATCGCCAGCCGATGCCGCGCGCGCGAGGATTTTTCGACGTGCGACATAGACAATATAAAATGCTAATAAAACATCATATTCATTTTCCCTTCTTGAAGCTGTGGAGTTGCTCTCTTTTTAAAGGACATCAACACTACCCCACAACTGTCTTACATTTTTGTGTTGATTATGAACTTAAAATGGCTATGTAAAAGATAACAATAAACCAAAGCTAACATAAAACCTCAATAACAGACTTTTGATGTCAAACCAGTATGAGACAGTTTAGATAAAAAAATTTAGCTCAGTTCAAAGCTTGAAAATGCAAAAGAAAAAAAAGAAAAAACTTATCCTAACATATAACACTTTAATTATAAATACATAGATCCTCATCACATAAAATCCAATCATCCAATTGGAGGAAATCATCTACTCTAAAACACCTAAAACACTTTGTTACAAACAACCCAAGAGAATGATGCTTGTAAAAACAAAATAGTCTCTCAAATCCATATCTAGCTAATAAATTCAACCCTAACCCATGAACATTAGCCTAAATTGATTTTGTACCACTTGCACAAACCATATCTAACATTGTTAATGGTAATGGTTATGGAAGCACTATTCTCTTAAGTGATCTAATAGGTCTTGTACCCTCTATTTCTTTGGAATATGTTGTTCTAATGTCGTGTACTTTTAAGAATATGTTAGTTCTTTAGTACACACTTTTCTACTGTCATTCATAGTAATTCCAAATTTAAAACACATGAGCTATCAACATATTTCAACAATTGAATGTTTAGATAAACCTTAAAATGTGGAATATGTTTTGATAATGTGGTTGTGTTGTTTGTTAAAGTATGATATACATTTTTCTATTGGAAAATCATGTTACAAAGACAACTTTAAATTGACTATACATGATGAAAACGGTACATTATAGAAAGGTCAGTTGGAACTAGAGATACAATTAGTGCCATTAGCAAAAGAATGTTGTTAATGATAGTGTCATCTTTACATACATATCAGTATCTTGTTCAAACTACTTATAAAGTGATGTAAAAGTTTAGCCGAATACACACACACACTCATATACATTATGAGAGTATGCTTATAAAAAGGTACATTGTTAATGTCATAAGTAAAAAGAAGTTGTCATTTCTATGAAAAATCAGGATTTCAAATAATATTTCTATTTTTGTTTGTCTAAATTATGGTTCTTGAAAGGGAAAAAAAGAGTGAAAGATTAGTAATTTTGTTTTTTAATCACTTTATTAAGCTAGAAGGAAAATGGTTAAAAGAGAAATAAGACAACGACAATTATTATAAAACACAAAAACATAATAGTGATCTTCATGGAGACAAACACAATAAGTTATGAGTTTTACGTGTTTTTGTTTCTTTTGAAAGGCTAACACAATGTTGTAAGTTTGATAATCCAACACAAATGAGATGGGATGGTGAAAAAAAAGGTTGAACATAATTTGAGTGGTTAGAAATCAAAACTTCAAGAATGATGATGTAGACATTTTTTGTTTCTTCTTTACAGACATTACTTCTTCAATGTTTAGTGGTGAAACATCATAAGCAAGATCTCCAACAAATATAATGTGATATCTTCACATAATGTGTAAAAACTTGTGACACTTCAAAAAAATTATATGTTAATCAATAACCACTTATCCCTTGATAGCATAACAAAGAAATGTGTTAAATAAGGTAACATTAGCGTATAAAAATCAACCAATAAAATAAAGAGAAATACATAACAAAAAAGGGTACCCATGAACTAACTATAAACATCAAATATAAAAATGGAAATCCCATCAAAACCAATATACATTATGCGAATGGATATGGAAAAATTGAAAAAACAACATGAATTAAAAAAAAAATCAACTACCAGACCAAATCTTGATTGGAACAGAAAAGATTTAAGGATATAAAAATGCAACATGAGAAAAGAAAGTCAATTAATTGTCATCACCATTAATTTCATATTTAATAACATATTTTCACAAAACCTATCATACAATTTTAAATCATAAGGTGAGAATGCATGGCCAATTATATAATTGAAAAACAACATGAATTAAAAAGAATCAACTGCCATACCAAATCTCGATTGGAATAGAAAAGATTTAAGGATATAAAAATGCAAGGAATTACATGAGAAAAGAAGGTCAATTAGCTGTCATCACCATTAATTTCATATTTAATAACATATTTTCACAAAACCTATCATACAATTTTTATATTATAAGGTAAGCATGCATGACCAATTATATAAATAGAGAAAACAAAAAAAAAATCATTCATTGAAAAATTATTATTCATAAAAAATAGAAAAGGAACCTTATAGATTTATGAATCATGGTCATTTAAATGGTGTTGTTCTTGATATGGGTAGGGGCTTTCTTCTCGCGTTGGCGAATCAAAAGAAAAGGATCAAAATGAAGTTTTATCTAAGCATCATTAGAAGAGTGGGGTTTATCCTCGAATAAAGCTCTAAGGATAGATATTGATCGGAAAAAAAGGATGGTGCATTGTTGTTATTGTTGGTGTTGGTGCTACCAATAATGAATTCTTCAAGAGCTTTTAATGCAACTCCAACTACCTTTCCACTCTAATTACCATTGGTCTTACCAATTGCTAATCCTAAATCATAAATAAATTCCAACCTTTCCTACTTCTTGTCACAATTGAATCATTCATAAGTAATCAATTAAGTGATAAAACATTAAACCTTGATCTTATAAACCCTAGTAATTTGAATTTGAAAGAAAGAAAAAGATCAACTTGCCAACACAAATGAATAATCAAAACAACAAGAATCAAAGAGAACCAACTGCCTATACCAAATCTTGATTGGAATAGAAAAAAATTAAATACAATTACCAGTGGATGCAATAATTAAAATAAGAAGAAAAAAGGGCAGTATATAAATTTGCAATTAAATTTAAAAAAGTGTGTGCGGGCGTGCGCGCACATGTTAGACAAACACAAAGAAAAAAGAGTGTGATTAAAAATATTGGTTTTGGAACATCTTAGCTAGTTTTAAAAACTATTGAAACTCTATGTAATTTTGATGATGAAGGTACGTAAAGCAATGGGACAACATTGCGAGTATTTATCTATAAATTTCCAAACAAGTTTTTTAAAACTCTTTAAATCACCAAAATAGTAAAATAATAACAAATGACCCAGTTTCTCATTCACTTTTCAAGTCCTAATATTTAATTATGTGTAGAAAATAGTAACAAGAAGAGAAAATTTGGGGTACTCTTTTTTAATCTATCTTCCACTTACCAATCATGGCAAAAGCTAAATTAAGATTGCTTTCCGTGGCAGAAAAAAAATGAAACAAAAACCCATATTTGAAAAACATTTTAATGGTAAAATTCATTCATTAAAATAAAGGGAAAAAAAACTCAAAAACCCTTAAGTTTTAATCAAATCCCTTTAAAAATAGAAGATGATGATTCTAGCTTGAATTTGTTGAGGATGAGTTTTTAGTCCATTTTCATGGCACATATTTTTGCTGTCGTCGTCACCATCTTTTATAGTTTCAATTGTCACATGCATCTTCTTATTAAAGGGGTGAAAAAGAGAAGAAATTAACACCTATTATGAAAAACAATTGCAGCATGTGAGGAAAGAATATTGTGATAACCACCCACAATTAATTTAAACAAGTAAGAGAGGATCAATGACAAAAACAACTCGTCCACGTGAAAAAAGTAGGTAGCCACTTTATTGTTCATATGAGCATTGAAAGAGTTGAGAAAACCCCTAATTTTTTTAGTTGTGTAGTTAATTTTCTATTATCTTCTTCTTAATCTTTTCCTTTAGAGGGTGACATCTTCCCTTTTCCCCTTTCCCCCTACTCTTTTGCTCTTTATTCCTTTTAGAATGGAGAGTTGCTTTCAATTCTCTAACATAGATTTTTGTTTAGTATTTTAGTTTAAACAACTAGTCGCAACTTTTTGATGCTGCTAGAAATATACGGGATGGATCTATTGCTTGTGATAAATTGTAAAGTTGGACGCGTGTTTCTTTGTTTGTATTGGGTTTGGTGGTTTATGTTTAGATTTTTTATAGTTAAGATGTTTGTGCTTTAATAGGTTACTAAATAAGTGGTTTATGTTATGTCATAGACTATACCCAATATTTTTTTAACTAAAAACAATTATTCACCCAAGTTTTGTATTCTAACCTGTCAAAATATTTTCAAACTAAAAAAAATATGCCCTACACCAAATTTTTATAAAAAAAGAAAAATAGAGAGACTGGACCAAAATTTCAAGATGATATATTTTTTAAAAAAATAATTTGAATGATGACATTTAAGATGGATTTGGGTTTTGCAGCCTAACTCATCAAACCCATGACTTAGGCCGCAGACTTTACTGTGTTTATTTTTTTCTAAGATTTTTTTATTTAATTATATGATAAAAAAATAGTCACTTGTAAAATTAAGAATCAACTTAATAGTGGTATATATGTTTGAGACTATGATAATCTCATAGAAAGCAAGTCCAAACAAATTACAAAACTCAATTCCTAATTAACTGAAGTTAACATGTCAAACTCGTGACTTGGGTAAAGAGTCCACCAAGTTCAATAATTTTTTTTTAATCATATGTTAACAAGACAGATGTTCACAAAATTAAGCACTAGACTACTATTGAGCCATATATTTGAGAACGCGATAACCTTATAAAAAAAACTAAAAACTAAAACAAATAACAATACTCAACTTCTAATTAACCCACCAAATACATGATCTAGTGGATGGACTCCACTTGATTTAATAACTTTGTTATTTACAAAACTATTTTTATTTAATTATATGACAAAAAATATAGATGCTCACAAAATTAAATGCCAATGTATATGTTTAGGACCGTGATAAACCCGGAATTATTAAACCATAAAAAAAAATTATATACGTAATGCAATTTAAAATCAACAAAATATTGAAGGATGAGATTAGAAAAAAAATCAAACAAGAAAATAAATAAAGACCCAATTTTGAATTATGAAATTAGGGGAAATCAATTGAAAAAAGAAAAAAAAAGCATAGGTGCACGAGCCTAATTAGACCAGCATGTCTGGACCATGAAAAAAATATCTCGAGCATACGAGCCTAGGGAAACCATGCAATGTACCTATGTTATATTTGTTTCTTTTTTAAGGGGTGATGATACGCCTCTATATTTTTTTTAAAAAAAAATAGCAGGTGTTGCTCTAGATTCCAGCCGCTATAGGTGGTCGAAAAGTCAGGCAACCACCTTTTAAGGGTAAAAAAACCCCTTTTCACCTATGTTTTCTGCCAAAAACACCAATAAAAAACCTTACAGAGTTCATAAAAACCCTTTTGTTTTTGTATTAAGCCACCATTTAATAGG
Source organism: Populus alba (assembly GCF_005239225.2). Taxonomy (NCBI): domain Eukaryota; kingdom Viridiplantae; phylum Streptophyta; class Magnoliopsida; order Malpighiales; family Salicaceae; genus Populus; species Populus alba. The sequence continues at coordinate 2,731,069 of NC_133293.1, forward strand.
TTAAAAAACACACAACCTCGATTCAAAAACAACTTTTGATATTGATATGCTTTTCTTAGCAAGATAAAAGGGGAAACAAATTAAGGAAGACCCAAATGGAACTCTCATCGATAAATGGAACCTATCAACACTTAAAAAAAAAAAAAAACAAGTTTCATTGTTGAAAAGTGGTTGTTTATAAACTTTCCCTCTCCTTCACCATAATATAGCGATCCTCTTCTTTCTTAAACTTAGTAATCAAAATGTAAGACAAATAAAGTTTTGGACCAAAATGTTTAATCTCCAAGCTTCAAGGACCCAAAAGGAGATTTGAAAAAAACCTTCAAGTCAAAAATGAGAAAAGAAGACGCTAATACAAAAAAAAATTTTTATAAAAAGGTATCCTATTACTTCTTTGTTTCAATTTTGGTCCTCTCTTTTTAAATGTTTCTTAAACAATAAAATCAAAATTTTTTTTTGTTAAATCGAGCACTGATTGAGTTACATAACATTTTTTTATGAAACAAACTAATGACCATATAAAATGTAGATAGAAACAAACTATTAACCCCAAATCCCAATTAACACAACTTCAAAGCATTGGATTGAAAACAAACAAAAATAATGACAAAGGAAGAAAAAATTAAAAAGGACTAAAACTTGCACCATATTTTTTTTCCAAAATAAAAGGCTTGCTATTATTTATTTATTTCAATTTTGATCTTCTCATTTTCAATTTGTAACAAACAACAAAATTAATTTTTTTTTTAAGAAATCAAGCAGTAGCTCGACAATGGAATGTTTTTCAAAGACCGTGACAACGATATAAAAGGCAATTTGAAATAGACTTTCATCCACAAATCCCAAACAAGACAACATTAAAGGATAAAATTGAATATAAAAAAGATTTAGTTACCAAAAATAATAATATGCAAATCCATAATGTTTTATCTTAGAAGACATAATGTTTTCATAGTGAAACATCAAGTATTTTGTTAATAGTGATATGTTGATTGATTTTGTCATCTCCTAACATCATAAGACAATGATATATTGGCTAATAATGGTTTTAATTGTGTATCAGGCAAGATTTAAGGTCTCCCTACCATGACAATTTGTTTTCTCTATAATCAAGGAACGAAAGAGAAGATTGATAGTCATGTTGAAATTTCTTTATTTTTAGATTCATTGGTCTTCCCAAGCTAGATCAAATCTAACCCATTTTAATAAGATTAGCTGAAGAGGATGAGCACAAAATGACATGTGTAATGAGGTATGGTGCACACGAATTCTTAGTTATGTCATTTGACTTAACAAATGTTCCAGCAACATTTTGTAATCTTATAGATGATGTATTGTATGATTTCTTAGACAATTTTGTTGTCTATTTAGACTATATTGTAGTCTATAGTAAGGAGATAATAGATCATGTAATTCATCTTTCAAAAGTATTGAATAGATTGAGGGAACAAGAATTGTTTGTCAAAAAAGAAAAATATGAGTTTGCAAAGTATAAGATTATGTTCCTAGGCCACTTATTTGGGGAGGGACCGGTGAAGAGGGATTCACGAAAGATTCAAGACATTACTGAATGGTCAACAATGAAGACAATCCTAGAGTTAAGATACTTTTTAGGGCTTGTAGACTATTACAAAAGATTCATTGAGGGTTGTAACAAAAAACCAACTCCTCTTTCAGATCTTCTAAAAAAGAATCAAAGATTGGAATGGTTAGTTGATTGCCAATGGGTTTTTGAAAAGTTAAAGACAGTAGTAGTGTTGGCTCCTATCTTGGGGCTACCTGATTTAAAAAGCCATTCAAAATGCATATTAATGCTTTAGATAGAGCCACTGGGGGAGTGCTGGTACAAAAAAGGACATTTGATTGCTTTTGAGAGTCAAAAGTTGAATGATGTTGAATGAAAATACTCGACCTATGAAAAAGAAATGATGATAGTAATGCACTACCTTGGCATATAAAGAGTATACCTATTGGGATCAAGGTTTGTTGTCAAGATCTTCAATGTTGCTAACACCTTCTTTAAGACATAGAAGAAGTCGTCACAACAACAAGCTTAATGGCAAGAATTCTTGGTAAAGTATGAATTTGTTTGGGAGAACAAACTAGGAAGACATGATCAGGTTGCTTTGTTTATATCTAAAACACTAATAAGATATATATATATATATATATATATATATATATATATATATATATATAAAAGAGAAATTCTACAAATATAAAATAATAAAGAAGAATTGGTTAATTTACATTAAATATGAAACCATTTACCAGTATAAAGTAAAGTTACTTTTTAAAATATAATTTTTACTTCATTAAATGTAAAATAGAAAATTACACCACTATAATAAAATTATCTAAATTGAGCTAAAAGCTACAAATTTAAAGGCAACTAAAAAGCCATTATTACAAAAGCATTAATTGCCTTATCTCATTCAAAGTGGATGCATACTAATATGATGGTAAAATACTGTATTATACATCTAATGTAACAATTTATATAAGTTTTGAAAGATTTAAAAAAGTATAAGAATGGGTAAATTAGAGCTTTATCTATTTTTAAGGCATTTAAAAAATTAATCTTCAATAAATTTAAGGTTGAAAAAATTAATACCAAATCATTTAACAATTTAAAATCAATAATTAATATCAAGATGCACAAATTAAAGAGATAAGGATAGCAAAAGACACAAATTTTTATAATGGTTAGAACAATTACCTACTCCACTCCTTGAACCTCCATTCAAGTATTCACTATCACATACTATCTACTTAGCAGGTGGTACCAAACCAATTACTAATTAGCACTTAAAAGTGTATTTTTTTTATCAAGGTTTTATATCATCATTTTGCACTCGAAGTATCAATAACTTCTTAACTAAAGCATGTTTTATAATAACAAGTATGATACTATAAGATACCTTTAATTTATAGTAAATATTTATATTAAATGCAAGCCTATCACATAAATCAAAGGATTGATTGATGAGTTTAACTACTGAAATTGAGAAGATAAAGAAAGGGTTAAGTTTAGAAAAGAGATGTTAGTTCAGTTCAAATTGGAACACTATTCAGTCATTGGGTCATATCTGGAGTTGTAGATCTTGGATTTTAATTTGGTTTATATGACTAGAAAGTTAAGACATAGGCCTAAAATATTCATGGAAGTGCAAAACCCAATTCTGCTGTTTGGAAGTCCAAATCTTAGCAACAACGGAGAAGTTAGAATTTGTCCTGCAACCCAGACACTATTTAGTGTTCAGCCCATATCTCGAGTTCTAGAAGTCCAAATGCACTGATTTTTTTTATTAGAAAGCTGAGACAATGTCCTATAACTTTCATAGGGACAATCTATTCAAATTCTGATGTTAGCAATGACATTTTATTCAGACAAAAAGATAAGGATTGTCGCCAAGTCAAGATATGGTCACCCATTCAATAATTAGTCATCAAATCAATAGTTTCAAATTTTGGCCTATAAAAGGAGACACTTGCCATGCATTTAGGCATCTTGGTTTTTATATCAAGATCTTGCTCTTGCTCTCTTTCTTTGTATTTTGTAATGTTCAAGTTTTATTTTATGTTATATTAATCTCTTGTTTATGCTTTTCATTTCCTTTCCTTTACTTAGTTAACTTATATCTTATTTATGTTCTTATCTTGTTTATTTATATTTCTCTCTTTCATTATATTTAGCTAAGTTTAATATGTTAATGTGAAAAATGTTACACTATAAGTATAGTATAAACTTAACATGGACTTTAATGTTTGATGCTAACATGTTTTGTATTTGTTATCTTGTTCACTTTTAATACTTTGCTTGTTAAATGGTTAATCTAGATTTATGTTGTATAACCCTTGGTACAACAAATATTTGGCACTTTCATAGCCCAACCGTATGGTATAACCGACACCTGTGCTATAAAAGGAACTTGATTTGTTGTTAACATAAGTTATAATCATGAATACCTGACGACATTTACAAGTATTAACATTATTCGAATAAGATAACTAATGTAATCATGTTAACAATTTATAATCCGATTGGAACCTCTTTTATGTGTAATTTTCAATTGAGTAATAAAAAGAGTTTGTACTATATTTATTTGAAATATAATTAGTGAATCCTCTAACATTTACATTCGTTTTTATCATTGTTTAATCATCACATTAATCTTACATCTCAAAGTCCTCTTTAACTTCTTGTTGTTGTTATTGTTGTTGTTGTTGTTGTTGTTGTTGTTATTACTATTATTATTATTATTATTATTTATAATTTATATAGTTAATCTCCCTATGGTTTGACCCCGGTCTTGCCGGGTTATTTATTACTTTGACACTCTTGCACTTGAGAGAAGATATCAATATTTTGGTCGTGTCAATTACACAATCTTTTTCTGAGCTTAAAATTAAACCCAATCCTATTATGGGCTAAAGATCAAACATATACTAATCTTTTTTTTTAGACTCAAGATTAAACTCAATCTTTTTACGGACTAAAGATCAAACCTGACACAATTTTTTTTCTTTTTAAGGCTCAAGATTGTAAACCTCTCATTTTCTCTCTACCAAAGGATATACCCAGGTGGTTCAAGTGCAACTTACACTTTCACAATTTGATTTTCTCTAAACACACTTTACACAAGTGAATATTACAGGGAATGAGCTCCAGTCTTTTTAAGAATGTAATCTAACACACAAATATGAAATATTGATTTTAAGGCAATTAAGATTCAAAGCTTTTCAAGAGAATACAAAAGAATAATAATAAAACATTAGAATGAGAAATATCAAAGCATCAAGAGTAATTAGAAATATTGAGAGATTATGTAGAGAGAGTTCTTACTTGAAATTAGATGGCTATTTATAGAAAAATACTAAAATTAGCTGTTATTCATGATCAAAAAGTAAGAGAAGAAATCTTACTCATCCATGTGGTTTTTCAAGATGTGAAAAACAACTAGATTGAAGATATTGAGAGAGAAAAAAGTTGTTCCATGAACAAGAAGAGCACGAGACATTTCTCTCAAAATTATAAGATTATCATCTTAACTAGTAATAAAATATTGGTGTAAAAAACCATGTAATAAAATATTTAGCTACATGTGAAAAATAAAATATTTTAAAGTGTAAGAGCACACAATATGTATCATGCTCTTTATTTAAGTGTAAATACCAAAATATATGATGAAGTGGTTTTTTACGAGGTATTTATCACTATGTAATATTTTGTGTACTAAAAATATTTTTGGATGAAAATATGAAAATAAAATATTTTAGGATGATGAAAATCATTTTGCGATGCCAAATTATATTCTATAAAGACTTGATTACATTATATAAATTTTACGATATTTTATCATTTATCAATCATTTATATATTTTTATGGCTTATTTCATTCTTTAGATGTTTCAAGTTTGTATTTTTTTTTTTGGATTTTTCAAGTTTTGTAAAGTTTGTAAAAATTATTTTTTTATACTTTAAAAATTAAATTTTATTTTGGTGTTTTAAAGGGAAAAGTTTTCCAAAAATAACAAAAGAGTATAAAAGAAAATATGGAGGTGAAGATTTCTTAAAAAAGGAATATGAAAGAATACCTTATAGAGTAAAAGTAGATAAGAAATGTTTGTGACATCTTCTTACTAATGAGGTGCAACTTATAAAAGATATGTAAAGAGGATGATAATATTTTTTTTAAAGTGTTTTTTATATATAAATAAATTAAAATAATATATATTTTTTTATTTTTTAAAAAAAATTATTTTTGATATTAACATATCAAAACAATTCAAAAACATAAAAACTATTAATTTAAAAAAAATCAAAATTTACTCCATCCAATTTAGAACACAATATCAAATATGAATTAAGGTTCAATCGCATGTTGTGCACCAAGCGGGAAAGCAAATTAGAGTTGAAGTTATTGTTGATTTCTCTTATATTCTGTAAAAGATTAGTTATCTTAAAAGTAACAAGTTTTATCCTTAAATTTCTATTTTTTTTCAACACACACCATAAATTTCTACTCCAATTTTTCAATCTATTTATACTAGCATCATTTGCTATATGATCAGGTCAGGTATGTCTTAAAACCAAAAGATGACCAAACTTCGTGCACATATGTTCTTTATATTTCATGTTATCTTCTTAAAAGCTATATAATTATTTTCTTGATGAATAAAGTTATACAATTATTGAGTAATGAAAAACACTACAAGTATTTAGTGGCTATTTTTTATACATAGAACATAATTATTGAGCATAAGAAAACATTGTATATATCTCCGAACTTATATATTATTATTTCGAATGATTTAAGAGTATAAGAGACTGTAAGGTTTATGGTTTAATTTTGAAAGCAAAATGGAGCCGTTCCCTTCATAATTACACACCTACGTATAAGATTTTGATTACTAGGGCTTGCATGCCTTGGAAAGGTTCTTAAAAGTGGAGCCAGCATCTTTCTAAAAGTTTCCCAAGCTCCGCTGTGGAAAACAAACACAATCAGGACAAGGGAACATATTATAAATCGAAACAAATATGTAATAATTATGTACCCATTTGCTTTTTTAACGAAGCATATTCAATTCTCAATAACTTTAGTTTAGTTATTATGTAATAGAATCGAATATTGCCTTTTTTGGGTAGTGTAAGACCCAACAAATTCTCTAAATTCCATATCTTCAAATTCAGGTTTTAAAATTAATATAAGAAAAATTCTTCTCCTAAATACTTAAGATAAATAAAAACATGTTATTTTTAAAATATTTTAGAAATACAATGAGTGTATTTTTAGTAAGATGATGTAAAGTATTTTTAAAATTACTTTTATTTTTTTTATAATTCTTGTTATGTAAAAACTATTAAGAAATATTGTTAAAAAATATTGACATATAAATTATAATATGCAACCACGTGGAATAAAAAAGTAAGAGCATTAATTTTTAAGGGTGTAATTTAACTGGTCAAGTTTTAAATTTAGTTTTTATATGTTACTAGTTTAAGTTTTATAAATTTTAAGGTCATTAAAAAACTTATATAGTTGTTAATTTTAGGATTAGTTAATCTAGTTATTTATATTAAAAAAAAAAGAAAAAAAAAAGAGAAGAAGAAGAAGAAGAAAAACAGGGTCGCTGATATTTGCGGGTCAGGTGAAACTTTCATTTTATCAATCTTGTCGGTATTAAACTAATAGCAAGTAATTATAGCATGCTACCGAGAAGGTGCACAGAGAGTGCTCATATGATTACGCAAGAGGGGAAAATAAAAAACTAATGTAGGAATATAATTATAATATTGTTTTTTTTTTTAAATTATTTTTTATTTTAAATTATATTTAAAAAATTTATTTAATATTTATATTTATATTTATATTTTCTGATTATTTTAATATTTTTATTAAAAATAAAAATTTTAATATATTTATAAATAAAAAATACTATAAAAAACAATCCACAACAGTAAAAAAATCCGTACACCAGCAGCAGCAGCACTCGTGGTCGTCCCTTTTGATTTCCTTATTGTTTAGCGTCTGTGCTGGGCGTGTGCCCCATGGTGGTTAATATATATATATATATATACATGTTAGTTAGTCCGTACGGTTGTGCCATTAATTTGCCATCGAGAGTGGCAAACCAACTCAGTGCCTGCTTTTTAACATGGGAGCGAAAGTGGGTTCGGTTCCTTCTTTGCGCACCAATGGAATTATTATTTTTTTTTAGCGGTCGATAAATCTTACACATATATATATATATATATATATGCTTGCTATTAATTAGCAACAATAGCACTAATTACTTTTCATGCATCATAAATGTTTTCAAATTTGATACTGTCTTTGTTTATAAAATAATCAGTTAGCTGGATCATATTAAATTTATGTATTGTTTTATATTTTTTTAATTATTTTAATATTACACTTTTATGAGAATTTTGTAATGAATCTTTCTTTTATTTATTTAATTAATTTTACTTGGCAAGGATGAATATCAATATATGAAAAATAATAATTATGATGGGTGTAACTCAACTAGTTGGGTACTAGATTTACTCTTTAGAGATTATCAGTTCAAGTTCCACAAACCTTAGAGTCATTAGAAACTTACATGATTGTTAATTTTAGGGTCCGTAAGATTAATTGAGATATACGCAAATTAACCTAGATATTCACATTAATAAAAATAAGCAAATGAAAAATGATAATTACAGCATGGAAGTACAACAAAATGCATTAGTTTTTTTTTTTTTTTAAGAAAAAAGAGAAAACTAACAATTCGTATCCAATACAATGTAACTTAACTAACATAAATATTTTAATCATTTTGTAATGAGAAAAAAAAATTCTTACACCTTCATATATACCCTTTCAATTAGGAAATTCAATTCGAGAGTATTCCTTGGTTCATTCTTACATGTGCACTCGTGATTTTGACATGCACAAAATTCATTGTTCCACTTGACCCTTTTTCCATGTGCTCTTGGTCATGTTTTGTGATCCTATCGTAAGTTAGATTAATATTTTTTAATATGAAAAAAAAATAGGTATTGTCAATGTGTTTTTAGTTAAAAAATAATCATATAAAAGTTTGTTTAATTTGATCTAAGATTGATAAGTTTTGAAATAACTTAAATGACCATAAAAAAACGATAACAAAAATAGATATTCATCAAATCAAATTCTGATAAAATTACATAATATTTATTCAAGATTGTGATGACTCAATAAAAACAAAAATAAAATGACTAATCAAAATCAATTTACAATAAACTAAATATTGAATTATAAAATTGAAAAGAGAAATTAATAATTTTTTTTAAAAAAATCTCAAAATAAAAAAGATGAATTGAAAAAATAAAATAAAACACAAAAAAATAAGTCCAAGCGCACTGGTTTGGGAGGCCTATCACTCTTGGACCTTAGTAAAAAAAGCTAGGTGTATGGGTTTGTTAGTATAGACTCATATGCGAGAGCTTTGATATTTTTTTTTCTTTAAAACTTTATCTGTTTTGAAAAAAAAAGTAGAGCAAGCGACACTACTTGTTGTGCCTGGATTTTGATAACTATAGAGTCGCTGGAAAATCAAGGAAGAGGTGTTTTACACCCAAAAAATCATTTTCAACTATTTTTTTGACCTAAACTACCAAAACAATACCTTGAAAACCTAAATAAACTTGTTTATATCTTCACATAACCTAAAAAACAATTCAAAAACAAAAAATAACTTGAAACCTAAAAACCTTTCAATATCAGATCTATTCTCTCATAAAATTTGGAAGTAAAAAAAAAAAACCCAAGTGAAGCTCCTCTCATTGAACGAAACTCATTAACACCAAAATTGATAATTTTGATTATTAGAATTGATGTACACTAATGTTTTTTGTCTATTCTAGAAATCCAGTGATTTTCTCTTTCTCATCTCGAATCAGAACTAAAAAATAAAATAAAAATGAAGCTTTGGACTAAAGTAGATTTTAAAAGACTGAAGGCATCGAAAATAAATGAGTTGTAAAGTAAAAGGATCAAAGTCAACTTTTCAAATCAATTTTGGAAATAGTAATGTAGTTTCTTTATGTTTTTCATTTTAATCATTTACCTTTCAATTACAGCTTAACGAATTTTAAGCAATCAGGATGCAATTTAACTAAATAAGAATTCATTTAAGAAAAACAAAATTTGAGGATCAAAATAAAAAATATATTAATTACTCTAATCTAGAGTGAATTGTGAGAGGATGAACAATGTTTTCATCTCACACCACACCTCTTAATTTCCTTATAGTTATAATTATAATTCGGTATTGCATTTCAATAAATCAATGAATAGTGAAATGCTTTGACTTTTTTCAACTCGGTCTTTATTTATTTTAATTTCATCTTCTAATATTGAATTTAATGGGCATTGAACTTCACAACTTATTTCTATTTATTTTTTTATAAACTTATCCTAATCTCATAATTAGAGTTTGGTAGATTAACTCATGTAATTTTTTTATTTTTGTTTTTAATTAATTTTTTTTCTCAACTTCATTATTTAATGTTAGATTGATTGAGAATTAGACTTCATTTTTTAATTTACTTTCTATAAAGTTATCATTGTCTCATGACTCGGTTTCTCAATTTTTTTATTTTTTAATTCAATTAATTTTTTTTCATTTTCATCATTCAATATTAGTTTTAAGAATTAAGTTTTATAATTTATTTTAATTTATTTTTCTATAAGATTATCTCGGCCTTAAGACTCAAGTTATAAGTTCAGTTAGTTAATTTGGGTTAACTATGATGGTTTTTTTTATGTCTTTTTTATTTTTTTTTATTTTTTTTTCAAATTCATCTTGAAAACATTTAATTGACTAGGAATTGAGCTTCATAATTTTTTTTTATTTTTTTTTCTATGGGGTTATCTTGGTCTCATAACTTAGATTTGACAGGTTAATTCGGGTTGATTTGACTTATTTTTCTAATTGAATTTTGTTTTTAATTTTATCCTCTAGCATTGAGTTGATTGAAAATTAGGGTTAAAATTTTTTTAATTTACTTTTTAGAGGGTTATTAGACTCTTATGATTCGAGTCGAGAATTTAGCAGGTTAACATTGAGTAATTTCATGTTGATTTAATATGTTGTTGTCTCAATATTTTTAAAAAGATATCATCTTGATTTTTTTAATTAAACTATATTTATACCTGTTATTCAAGATGTCTTTAAACTTATAAAATTAATTAAACCAAATCAGGTTAATCCTCTCATAATTTTTATGCTAGAAAACATGTTAAAAACATTAGGATATTTTTTTTATATTAAAAAAATTTAATTCAACTCTAGGCATAGCTCAAATAATTGTCTAGTAATAAATAAACACAAACTCTCTTCTTGAATTTCCAACTTCACTTGCTTTCCAAAATGCGTGCGTGATTTTTTCTCCATAAAAAAGGAAATGCTTTGAACGGACCATTTTTCCATCCTTCACAAACATCTTCATTTTACCATTCATCACACAAGCTGAAAATGGAAAAACCGCGCCTAGAAAATCTTGCAGCATAATTCCTATATTTTCAAGACTAATATATTATTCGGGTACACAGAATTGAACATGTCATATATAATATAATAACCTCATTTTTTTTAATCCATATGATACATGAATCTTATAAAATGTAAGTCTCATTTACCTAATTTACCTCATGTGCGTATTATTTTAAAACCTTATCTGATTTGATGATTTGATGAGTTAATTTATAATTTAGATAATTTGATATCTAATTTAAATTAAATTTTAATAAAAGATAAAAAAATAATTAATATAGTATAATTCTAAATTTAAGTTGTCTTGTCAGCTTAAAAAAAATTAATAAAAAATTATTGATTTTTTTTTTAAATAATATTATTTTTATAAAATAAAATAAAAATTAATTAATTGGGATTCATTCAAATAAACCCATCTAACATATAATTTAAAATTTATCTCAAAATTATCCCCAAATCAATTTTAAAAACTATATCCGGAACTCACAGTAAAACAAGCCTCCAAATATTTCCTTTTCTAATTTTTCAAATTTGTTTTCTTTATTTTTTGGCTTCCATTGTTGTCTAGATTCTGTAGACGACATAATCATTTCACATGAACTTTCCTCCTCACTTTACATTCTTCTTTGCCTCCACTCCCTTCCAAAGTTCAATTAACTACATATCCCCACCCTCAACACTTAAACTCCTCATGTAATCACAACCGTCAACTCCCTTTGACAACTCTTAATCAACGGCCTTCATGCTTTAAAATTTTAAACCTTTTGACTTTCAACTCCAACTGTATATATACCCTCCCTCCCTTTCCCGGCTTCTCGCTATCACTCTACAAATTTGCTTTACTCTGCTGAATTTTTCGAAAAATAGTCAATTTCCCTTAAGTTTTAGCTTCTTCAAGATCCAGATTTGTTGTAACATTAATATTTTCTTGCTTTTTATATCCTGAAACAGCAAAATACTTGATCAAAAAGAAGAAAATTTTTATTTGTTTTTTTAAACTAAATCTAGCATGGCAGATATTTTATGGAAAATGGGAGCAATGTTATCGTCTGATCATAGCTCAGTGGTGCCAATAAACCTGTTCGTGGCACTACTTTGTGCGTGTATAGTAATTGGTCATTTACTAGAGGAGCAGCGATGGATGAACGAGTCCATTACTGCACTTGCTGTAGTCAGTATCTTCATTTGCTTGCTTTTGTGTTATTTTTTTTGTGGGGTTATAGAGGTTTTGATGGTGAGTTAATGCATGCAGGGTTTGTGCACTGGAGTTGTGATTTTGCTAACAACAGGAGGAAAGAGCTCGCATCTCTTAGTTTTCAGCGAAGATTTATTCTTTATTTATCTGCTTCCGCCAATCATCTTTAATGCTGGGTGAGTTAGTGTGTGTGTGTGTATTTTCCTTTATTAGTATTAGGGTTGTATCATTTGCTGATCAATTCATTTTAAGCTTGAGACCTTAAGTGTTTGTTTGCTTGCTTGAGATTGATTCAGATTTTTATGTGTACAATGTATTTTCCCGAAAAGCTATTTTTTCCCTTCTAATTTTCTTCGATATTTGAAACAAATGAGCCTTAGAATAGCTCAGTTGTCATGAAATTTTTGTTGCTGGGACATCTCATGAGTTATTCTGTCTTCCCACCAGGTTCCAGGTAAAGAAGAAGCAGTTTTTCCGCAACTTCATGACTATCATGCTGTTTGGCGCAGTCGGTACTCTGATATCCACTGCCATCATTTCAATAGGTACACTAAAACATCAAGTTCATGACAATACTTTGTCTTGTTAGTGCTGAATAATGATCTTAGCTGTACTCTATTTGTGATTAATTTGTTGTTTTTGGCATAGGCGCCACTCACTTTTTCAAGAAAATGAACATCGGTTCCCTCAGAATTGGAGACTATCTTGGTATATTCCATATCACATTCTCTTTATTTTCGAAGTTTTCAAGACTCTGTTTCTGCCATCAGATAGCTTGCTTGTGTATGCTCATCTCTTGCCTTGATTGCAGCAATTGGAGCTATATTTTCAGCCACGGATTCTGTTTGTACCTTGCAGGTATGAGACTCCTGGTCTAGATATGGTCTGATTACAACTTTTGAAGCAACTCACACAGAAAAAGTGATTTGATTACTTCAATTTGTGTTGTTGCAGGTTCTTAACCAGGATGAGACACCTTTATTATACAGTCTGGTTTTTGGGGAAGGTGTAGTAAATGATGCAACATCAGTGGTGCTTTTCCATGCAATTCAGAGCATTGACCTATCTCACATCAACTCAAGCATTGCAGCTGAATTTCTCGGAAACTTTCTATATTTGTTTATCTCAAGCACCATACTGGGAGTTCTAGTAATTCTCTCCCTCTCTCCATGCATGTGTGTGCACGCATGCGCCCATGCTTGTGTGATTAGCATGTGATTTTTCTGTATATATTGTGTTTTGTGACATTGCACACTTTTTTGACTCCTGCAGACTGGACTCCTTAGTGCATACATTATCAAAAAGCTCTACTTCGGCAGGTTAGCAAATAATTATCAAATATAAATTCATGATTAGTTTCAATCCCATATAGAGGTTTAGGACAGTAAAAATTAACAACCACAGATGCTCAATTGCAAGTGGATGAAATCTCAGTTTATCTTGATATTGCTGTTTGATATTGGAGTTTCACTTCTTTTTAATGTCTTTAAAATCTCACAATGTATTCCTCAAGTTTGTTTCATGTTTACATATATTTCCGTGGTAGCTCAGGAGGCAAAAGAAATATTAGCTAGAATAACATGCTGGGAACTAGGTAGTGCTCTAATAAATTTCTGTTTTGCCACAAAATCCAGGCATTCTACCGATCGTGAGGTTGCTCTTATGATACTCATGGCTTACCTTTCATATATGTTGGCCGAGGTAAGATTTCTCTCAATCATAGAGTACCTCTCCAAGGACCTCGTTTGCTTCTGCTTTCTTCTATTAGATTGAATTTCAGTGGTGAAAGGCAGATTAACCATCATTTTTTGAATTTCGGGTTTTCTTGCAGCTATTCTATCTGAGCGCCATTCTCACTGTATTCTTTTGTGGGATTGTTATGTCTCATTACACATGGCACAATGTAACTGAAAGTTCAAGGATAACAACTAAGTATGTTGAGTTACATATCCTGAAATGTGTTTGTGGCAATTCATACAAAATCTCTTGTATTCTATTTTTACCTCAAATTCTGTTCTAGCTATCACATTACTTGGGGTTCTCCTTGAACATTTCAGGCATGCTTTTGCTACTTGGTCATTTGTTGCTGAGATCTTCATCTTCCTCTATGTTGGCATGGATGCCTTGGATATTGAAAAATGGAAGGTTGTAAGTGATAGGTGAGGCTAAGCATAAAATGGGAGATTAGTTACCACACAAATACATTCTAAGATCGTAAAATACAAGCTGAAACAAAATTATCTTCACCATTTTCTGAATATAGTGGTTAACTCTCTCTTAATTCTCAGCCCTGGAACATCAATTATGGTGAGTTCAATACTCTTGGGATTGGTTCTAGTTGGAAGAGCAGCCTTTGTTTTCCCTTTATCCTTTTTATCCAACTTGACTAAGAAGTTCCCGTATGAGAAAATAGACATAAAGCAACAAGTATGCTCTCAAGCTATTCTGGTTTCTGGCATTTAACGTGTGTTAATCACTTGATGTCTAATGTCTCCCTGAATTTTTGTTTGGAAGGTAACAATATGGTGGGCAGGTCTTATGCGTGGTGCTGTTTCTATGGCTCTTGCTTATAATCAGGTAAAAAAGATCGAAAAGCATTCCTTTTCTATTGGATTTTTTTTTTCTTTTTCAATCTGTTCTGTGATGATAGGGCTTTCCTTCTTGTTTTTAAACACAGACTAAGTTAAACATCTTTCAGCTATGAGCCTGGTCGATAGTTTCATATGAACAATTTATGTTCCTGCTATCCACCAACAGTACTATTAGAATTTCCCCTAGGAGATTTTATGTTGATTTTAATAGACCAATGGTTAAGGCCCTTGAGGGTCTTTATATCCTCTTATGTTGCATATTTATTCTCATCTAAATTATAATTTTATTACTATTCTTGCAGTTCACCAGGTCAGGCCATACTCATTTGCATGGCAATGCAATCATGATCACCAGCACAATTACAGTTGTCCTTTTCAGCACAGTGGTAAGACAATGCATCATCTCCGTGGAGAACAGGAGGAGAAATAACCTGCTGTTTTTACCATCTTGCCTGTGCTTAAATGGCACACTTTAGCTCAGTGCAAACTTTTACAGTTTCCATGTTTAAAGCTAGAAACTATAGTTACAGGTTTTCCTTTCGAGGCTGGACCGTTCCAGCCAACATATTGCTGTAGATCTGATGTTTTCATAGTCAACTTGATTTAAGCCCCAGGAGCTAGAATCTGAATTGAAGATTGGATTTTGTGATCCAACTTCATTTTCATTTCCTTTTATTGCTCTTAAATGGTGCACCGTTTGTTGCAATTATGTTAAGAGTCAATGGCTTGAACTGGATACTGTAGCATAGCGACTCAACAAAGTTTATATTATGCACTTTTCGTTTTCGCGTATGATTCTTATAATTTCCAATCCGCTACCAGGAAACTGAGCTAATCAAAGGTTAGTTTCAAACACAAGACTGATGCAGTGAACTGTTGGATCCATGCAGGTGTTTGGATTGATGACTAAACCACTAGTGAGGATCTTGCTTCCATCACAAAAACACACTGCCAGCATGTTGTCTTCTGAACCATCTAGTCCTAAATCCTTTGCTGTGCCACTGCTCAGTAGACAGGATTCAGAGGACAACCAGGCCAGCCACAACGTGCCCCGTCGAACCAGCTTAAGGATGCTCTTGAGCACTCCTTCTCACACAGTCCACCACTATTGGAGAAAATTTGATAATAGCTTCATGCGACCTGTTTTTGGTGGCCGGGGTTTTGTACCATTTGTACCTTGCTCCCCCACTGACCAAAGCGTTCATCAATGGCAGTGACAGACATTTTCAGAACTAGAGAATACTAATCATTGAATTTAGGTCATGCGTGCAATCGGCTTTTGGTGTGAAATTTGTTAATAGCAAAAAAGATTTCAGAGTGGGGAGGTGCCATTGACAGAATTTTGAGTTAACCTGAGTGGCTTGTAATTTGTTTCCTTTCGGAGCTTGTAATTTTTTGTGGCTATGGCTTGTCAAATGAGATTGTATTCCATACAACAGAGTTTTGCAACTCTTCCCCTATTGGGGATTTGTCAATTTCTTACTGTATTCTGGGATTTTCAAAGTGCAAAATCGAGCCTTTTTTTTTTGTTTGTTTGTCTTGATGTATAGATTTTTGACACTTTGGCACCAAATATCACACGCACTTCGTCCTGACGAAAATGGAAAACCCTGTAACATAGGGAATTCTGAACAGCATAAATTCAGACAAATTTAAATATATATAAGGAAAATGAGTGTTAAAACCCTATAGCGTGAGTTAATATGGACTGCACTGTACTGTTCGGTACTGTAATATAAATTATTGTAAACTATACTATTTAAGTTTTTTCTTTATTAAAAGTACCGTGGAAGGCGTAATGACAAGGCTGTTTTTGTCACAAAGAATTGTAAAAATAGTAAGGGGTTGGGGTTGTCTTTCTTGTTAAGAAAAAAATGATCAGTTCAGATTTAGTGGGGTGTATGATCCGGGCTACAAACATATGATGTTCGGCTTCAAGTCAAGACGATAGGGCTAGTCCTATACGCCTAAAAGTAGCCCAATAAATAGACACCTGGCCTTAGGGCTAGCTAGCACGCTTGGCAGTAGCTCTAGACTACAAACACTTGGCGCCGGGGCTGTTATGCCCTGGGTGCTAGGTAAACCTGCACGTCTCGCTGAAGACCCAACAAGTGGGCCTGCTGGCTTGTGTGCATGGGTATGCAACCCATGTTTTGGGTGCAGACCCAGACGAGAAGGTTTGCAGACACACATGCCTGAGGTCTGCAGACCCGCATGCTTGACTCTGTAGACCCAAGCATTTGGTGCAAACCCGCACACCGGAGTCTTTTCTAACCTGTACATTAGGTCTAGAGACCCGGGTGGCTGGATCTACAGACATTGCAAAGAAAAAAAAAAATATCAATTATTATTATTATTATTATTATTATTGTTATCATTACCGGTAATAATTTTTTTTATAAAAAAAATATTACTATCAAAACGTTTATCAGACAAGTTCAATACTATTATTGATATGATAAATATTATTATTTAATTATAAATATTATTATTTTTATTATAATTAAAAGTATTAATATTAAAAAATATTATTATTTGTGATATAAATATTATAATTTTTATTATAATTAATATTATTAATATTTAAAATACTATTATTTTTATTATAAATATTATAAATTTTATTATAATTAATATTATTCGTATAAGACATCCCCTCTCAAATTGATGCTGGTAAATCGACAAGCATCAATTTGCTAGTGAGGAAATGATGATGACGCTAACAGGGCATGAATTTGATGAAGATATCTGCGATATGTAGAGAGGTAGAGATACGTGGAAGAGTGATAATCTGATGATCATATGCTTCCCTGATTGAGTGACAGTTAACCTCAATGTACATGGTGTGTTCGTGATAGACGGGGCTAGCTTCAATTTGGATGGCACTAATGTTGTCAGCATGGGGTGGAGTAGGATGAACTAGACAGAAACTGAGTTCTATGAGGAGATCACGCAGCCAAATGATGAGCAAGCAACATACATGGCTCGATACTTTGCTTCAATAGATGATTTGGAGACGTGTTCCTATTTCTTGCATTTCCATGAGATAAGAGCATCACTAGGGGTGATCATTTTTTATTCGGTTCGGTTTGGTTTTTACCAATAAAAACCAACCAAACCGATTTAAAAAAAAACTGAAACCGAACTGAAATCGAGTCAAACCGACCGGTTTTGGTTTGATTTGGTTCTTAATGTAAAAAAACCGAGAAAACCTATATGGTGATTGCCCATCTGTCATCTACAACAACATAACTTATACGCAAAACACACACATTCAAATTATATTGAAGATTTGATTAATTTGAAGAAACAAAAAATTAATTACAGAGCACCTGATGCCCTTCATTATCAACACTCTCATTTTGGTTTCAAATTCAAAGTACACTGAAGATCAAAATACAAATAAGGAGTCTCTTATTTTCTATTCTAATATCAAAGAAAGTGAGTCTATATGCGAAGAAGGGAAAAACAAAATGATGGGAATGGTACCAGAGCAAAATATGGAGAAGCACATAGAGAAGCAGATGGGTTGCATGACGGGCTTCCTACAGCCCTCCTTTGGGTCGCCTTTTAATGATTAGTGAATGGTTGGATAGTAAGCCAACATAAACTATATCAGTGTATTCAATCCAAAGATTAGTTAATCTAGAGTAAAAATCAGATATAGAAAGACTATCCTGTTGAAGAGTGTTTAATTCATGTTCAAGCTGAAACTGACAAGCAGTGTTTTGTTAGCTATAGATTTTCTTTAGGTAAGTCCACATCTAAGCTACAGTTTGAGAGGATCGAAGATTCAAGATGATGTTAGATTCGACATATCCTAAAATCCAAGCCATAACTTGAGCATCTTTGACTTTCCACTTGGCGTGCTAGTTTATGTCTTTGGTTTTGTCAGGAGCTAGGTTACTTCAATCAACATGTCCCTACAGCTCCTTACCTTTGACAAAAATCTTGAAATGAAACACCCAAGTAGAGTAGTTCTTGCCATTGAAATGAATCATACAAACATCAAACTTATCTGAAGACATGAGGTCAAGAGAACTTTGATCAAGAATAACTGAGACTAAGAAACTTGAGAGCAAAAATAATTCAGAGTTGTAGATTTGATACCATGATAGTTTAGAATCTTTTGAATAAAATCATGTGTCTTTTTATCGAGAATTTCCCATTACACAGGCAGAATTTACAAGCTAAGAAAGAAAAGAATACAAAAGGAAAGTACATGATGATCTTCAGCCCTCATAAGTAGCTCACCTGCCATATATACATTGATCTAATTATAGCCTTTAATTAGTATATCTCAATCAAGGAAAGAATAAATATGTATACCATACAAATAATCTATTGGGATTAAATGTATAGGTATTTTCTTTGACACTCTATGCTCTAGGTTACATACAGCCGAATCAATAAGTTAAAGTCATTGGATTTAAACTAACAGACTTCTAGGATAGACCGGGAACTCGGCCGATCTGGGGTTGGAACCGGGTTGAGTTAAAGAAAAAACGGGGGAAGAAAAAATCAGTATGACCTGGTTGACTGAGTTGACCTAGCAAGACCTGATCAAGACTCTGTTGCAAACCCATTGATTTTTTTTTTTTTACTAAAACAACGTCATTTTGATTTATTTATTTTTTTAAAAAATTAACCTGATTGACTCGGTCAAAACTCAAGCCTTGAACCTGACCAGGTCTTAAAATAATGGTTCTCCATGTCCTTCACAATTAAAAAAAGAGCTTGTGGCCCAGCAGTGGAAGGGTCTTGTGTCTTTTCTCTACACCAGGGTTCAAGCTTCACTTGTACACGCTTGTCATTCCCGCGGTGCCTTATCTTCTCACTGAGCTTGCAGGATGTTCAGTGAGTTCGAGAATTAGTCATGGTGCATGTAAGCTGACTCGGACATCTCGAGTTAAAAAAAAAAAAAAAAAAGGGTGCCATTTGTAGCAAATCCCAACCAAAGCTACAAAACCTATCTACCTATCTAGATTTCACAGAAGACCAGAGGACATGTAGAGTTAAATCTTGAAAGACAAGTACTTTCAGCCCAGCTCATGAGTTGCCCTTTTGCAAATCGTGTTGTACATCTGTGGGACCAAAGAATATTTGGCTGTAATAAAATGCCTAAACTAGTTCCTATAATTACGGGCAGAATATATATATATATATTTCAAATAAAAGGGACATTGGCCAGACACTATAATAGCATTAATGCATTGCATGCATATTTGTCAGGTAGAACAATGAAAATGGCTACAGTAATATTAAAGGGTGTAATTTAATTTATTAATGTCTGAATTTATTTTTTTTTAAATTATCAATTTAAATTTTATAAATTTTAAAATTATTAAAAATTTATATAATTATTAATTTTAAAACTCATAAAATTAATTAAAATATATACGAGTTTGCTTCCCTTTCCTATCAAGGCAGTGTTTCTTCCACATCCCTGCATCCACAGCACCGGGATGAAGAGATGAGTATCCAAATAAAAGCTCACACACTTTAATGAAGTCAAAACGAGCAAGAGAACATTATAACAGTGATGCGTTTTATGAAATTTGGATGTTATCTTACACAGGTTATGAAGTACTACACTCAAAAAACAAAGAAAAAAAAGAGAAAAAGAGAAAAAAAAGAAACACACTCCTGGCGACAAATTCCAGATGGGGACAAGAGATGGCCTGGAATTGATATCGACAAGAATATCAGATAAACAGGGTGGGACACAATAAACCACATTTGCACATCTACAATGCTTTGTGTCGAATAATAACGATATGAATCCAAACCAATCCTTAAATTAACAGAAAAGGAGGAATTATTCCCAGCTTATTGAAGCAGAATCTGAATTAAGGAACTTTTCACAAGCACGGACTCGATGTTCCAAACGTGGGGGCCAAACAGGATTTAGAAGATTTGAAGAAAATATAATTAAGCTTGTTTTCTTCATATATTAACCTCACAAAACTGTTTGAAATCGATCAATTATCTAGTTTATTCAAATGCTTAATCTCGCCGGAACAAAGGGTCATTCACATCATGCTAGTGTCCACTGGATAACTCCCCAGAACTCGCAAGAATGTGGCAAACTCCTGTCAGAGAAGGACCATTTCAAGTTATTTATAGGCAAATACTCCTGTAATAGGTTTGAGAAGAAGGCACATCTTCTGTGCATTCTGTTGCGATGTCGCAGTCGCACAAATTAATTACCCTAGCTTCAAACACAACACACAAGATAGTATAGAGCAAGCAAGGGGTCGATCCCACGAGGAAGATTTAGTTCAGATTTTTATGTTATACGTTATGTTATATAGGCTAAAGAAAAATAAAACAGAAAACTATCAAACAAAATTTAATAAAATCAGAAAATTATCAAGAGAACAAACCTTGGTCGCAATCACACATCCACCTATAGAAATCAGAACTGATCCTTAAAACGAAATTCCAGTTTATATTCTGAATTTTTATCTTTTCTTAACGTTGGTTAATTAACGGATCCGCCGTATAACTAACCCTAACCAACAAATAATCACAGTGTCCGCACTAATGATTTAATCCAATGGCAGCCTTAAGATCTAGATAAATTCATTATCTTAACAACTAAGTTGTCTGCTTGTGTTGCTTTGATCGAATGTTCTCCCTAAGATTAATAACGTAGATCCGCTACAATTATTAAACTCAGTTGCTTCACAAGTTCATATACCACAACTCGGTCTTGATATCAAACTTAGCAATAAATTGTCTATAATAATAACTTAGAGTCCGCTCTAGCAATTAAAATAAACAATCATAGAAAAAATAAGCATAGGAGAACAAACATATTCATCATATAAACTGAAAAGAAAAGGTAAAATAGATCTCACAGTTCTTGAAATCCGAAGGTTTCCGTGTCCTTGCAACCAAGAAAATGAGTTTAGCCTTGCGTGTTTGTTGAACAACTAATCAAAAAGATGGAAGAATGCATGATTTAGGGTTTCTTAGAGTAGGGGGGCGTTTTTCTCCTCTTGGGTGGCTGCCCCCCTTCTCTTCTCTTATTCTTTTTATATGCTAGGAAACCTTAATCTCTATTTTACAAAATAGTCCTCCCTTAAGCAGACAATTTACATTTAAGTAGTTCAATAACTATTTTCCTAAAAAAGGAGAAATAGCTTTGCATGAAATCTTCAAGCTTTGACTTAGAGGAGCTACATTGCTAAAATAAAAACTTGGATGTCGGTTTAGATGCTTTGGAACGTAATCTGGACTCGTTTCTTCACAAAACCTGTTTGCTGGCAGAATTCAGTTGTCATTTTTGAAAAATCATATCTCCCTCATATGACATCTGTTTTGGCTGAAATTTGGAGCGTTTATAGGCCTTTGAGTCAGGAATCCAAAACAATTGAGTTTGCATCAATTGGACTTTTGTATCTCTAAATATTCAAGTCGGAATGACCGAAGGTCAACATTGACAGATTGCGAGATTTGACTTTGAAA
The DNA here is from genome assembly GCF_005239225.2 of Populus alba. Lineage (NCBI taxonomy): Eukaryota > Viridiplantae > Streptophyta > Magnoliopsida > Malpighiales > Salicaceae > Populus > Populus alba. The sequence continues at coordinate 2,753,350 of NC_133293.1, forward strand.
GCTGTGATTTCCATGCTTTTCCTTATTTTATTATCTTGCCTTGGATATCCAGAAAGGTATGGATGTTAGCTTTTTAATGCCACTGGAATCACTTCATTTCGACCTTTAGAGCTCACGTTTTGCACAAAACATCGATTGAACGTCAAATCTGCCAATTACCTTCAATTTACTCCTTTTTGCATCTTTCATCCAAAAGTGCCTTCTAAACATAAAACAAAGAATATCAAGGCATTTTATATATAAAACATAGGCAAAACACTAGTTAAATGTGGGTGAAACTATCAAATAATATGGTTGCATCACATTCTCGTCAGCCATTGATGCTTCAAAATCTACATAAACAGATAGTCGAAGTATCTGCAGAGCAAGTTATAAAGGTCTGCTATGGATAGAAAACAGGATGAAGACGAAACAGAATCTAATTATCAACTAAGATATATAGGCAGTCTAGGATTAAATGTAGCTAAGTTCTTCAGTAAATTTACTTTGGAAGCCCACCGTTGCTACCATCAGATGTTCTCAAGGGCTGCTTCCACAAGGGACGCTCTCAATCTGGTTGGAAGAACCAATGAATTATGGGATAACACAGCCCAAAGCATTAACTGGAAATTGAGCTTCATAAGGATGGATATTTAACACGGGAAAAAGAAAAAAAATACTTTAGAAAGGTTGATTTGCGGAAGAGAAAAAACAGCAAGGGCCTTGAAAAAGCCTAAAGTACCCTCCTCCAGTGAAAAAACTATACTTGTCTGGATCTCAAGAAACAAACTTATTAGAAAAATTGTGTCAGGAGGAAACAGAAAATGACCTGGCAATTTAAAAGCTGGTAGTTTTGCAACATGAAAGGATTAGCCTTGAAAGGCTTATCTGTGCCTGGAATTATTAGTTCCCTCACCAGCTAAGAAATCGTGTGACATTATCAGAATCGTCTTCTCAGAAGGAAGCCATGAGTGAAACAGCGCACATGCCATATTCTGACCATACACCACAAGATTGCATGCAATACAAACACTGAATATCTTGGGCTAATATATCCAGTCCATGGAGCAGCAGCAGAACTAACAACAGCTCCAGTTTCTTTTAGTTTTTGACATGCAACATGCTACATGATCATAATGAACTCAACTCAGTAATAACAAACAGGCTGCAACATTGTGCTCCCTTTACAACAGCTCCAGTTTCTTTTAGTTTTTGACATGCAACATGCTACATGATCATAATGAACTCAACTCAGTAATAACAAACAGGCTGCAACATTGTGCTCCCTTTACAACAGCTCCAGTTTCTTTTAGTTTTTGACATGCAACATGCTACATGATCATAATGAACTCAACTCAGTAATAACAAACAGGCTGCAACATTGTGCTCCCTATACAACAGCTCCAGTTTCTTTTAGTTTTTGACATGCAACTTGCTACATGATCATAATGAACTCAACTAGTAATAACAAACAGGCTGCAACATTGTGCTCCCTATACAATTGCACATAGGTTGCAATTTGAGGAAAATGAGCGTGGGATTATTTAAATTTCATTCAAGGTATTGAGAGTATCTTTACAAAAGGAAATATACTTGGGGCTTACAGGCTAATGTTAAGTGTGGGAATCTTTGTTCAAGAACCAACGTGCACTTCCTAGAAATTGAAGACTCCAACTACAACTTTGACAAGTTCATTAATTGGGAACCAAAAGGTGAGTTTTGAAAGATAAGGGATGTGAGTGGAAGAAAGACAAGCACGAGATCTCAGGAAAAACCTTTATGGATTTTGTCCCACTTGTCTAGGAGGATGGCAGTCAGTTTGTCACAAAGGCTTGCTTCGTAACAATTTCAAATGATCATACAAGAGTCTAAAATGCAATAGAGTATGCAGGGTTGGGCAATGAGCACCCTTAAGGTGAACTATTCACAGTGTTTCACGGCAGTCCCATTGGTGGATGAGAGAATTTTTTGAGACACTAAATGCAATATTCAAGCAATTTCATATTAACTTAACCACAACATGGGCATGTTGAACTCCAAGACGCATGAAGGAAGAAAATCAACCCCCCAACTTCCAAGTTCAGGCAACCTTTGCTGCACCAGCAGTGTCATCCACTGCTTCTGTGATCAATCCCAACTTTGTTAACGTATTTTCACATTTAGCAAGAGCCTGAAACATCAACAACTATTGGATTAATCTTTATAAAAGCAGACTAGGGAGCCAAGAAAAGCACGGTTTACCTGAGGATGATTTAGAACCACCCTCAACTCTTCAACTTTAACACCATGATCGACTAGTAAGCAATGGCGACCAGCGAATTTCACTTCTCCTACTATATGCAGCCTGTGCCGAAGCAACAGGTCATAATTTCAGTGAATGCTCCCCCCTAGCGAATTCTGAATAGGTAAAGCTGCTCTGTCGACAAGCCATCTTTCAACTGACTGCAAAGAAAACAAAGAAAAGAAACGAAAAATCACAGCTCACATAGGATTCCTGGTATACATTTATATGTTCATAAATAAATTTCACGTGAAAAGGTTAAGGACTCGTCAAAAAAAAAAAAAAAAGAAGAAGAATTTTGGACTTTTAAAGCACCTTCTGCCTGAAACTCTAAAAAGAAGAGTAAAAACTAAAAAGCATTTCCACCTGATCATCTATTAAAGTTTGGTTACACGCTTTGACCTATCAGATGGCCGCTGTCTAAATCAGAGCCTCGACTCATTGATGAACACTGTTGAATAGATTGCCAAACCACAATAGATATACAGCCGAGCAAAGAGGAATTTATAAATTATTTTTATCTGATATTTTTATTTTTTGAGATTTCTTGTAAACCTAGTCTACCTGGGAAATTAGCTTCTTTAGGAAATAGAATACTGTTTAGGAATTTATATTACGTGTATTTTCCTTTACCTATTTAATTTTCCATTTCCTTCGTAGGCCTTTTGGTACTATAAATTATAAAAGAAGCTTTGTAGTTGTGGGACTCTATGAATATCATAATTATTAGTACTTTGGTTCAGTTTCAGGATTGTAGCTTCAACTGCGCTTCCTCTTATCTTTTCTTCCATTTCTTTCCTGCTACAAAACGGCGTTACTATTCACTGTACATAAAAAGAAATTATAATTTCTTCCTAAAATCCCTAATTCTTCAAACCTAGCTCATCTGCAGGATACTAATCCAGAGTTATCCTACATCAACTAGCCCCTTAATCACAAAACATGACGCAGTCTGTGAGTGCAGATTTTACAACCACCTCTTTATAAAATAAAGTCTAAACATGCAGTTGTTTCAAGCTGATCAAAGAAAAAAAAATCCCCGGATAAATCTATCTCCAGAACAAGACACAAGAAACCATAAAACCTTCGCCAATCCCTAAAAACGAACAACCAAAAGCATCACTTCATTATCGAAGGACTGCGAACTAACCATTCTAACATCCCTAAAAATGAGAACATTCAAAAAAAATCTTTTCCTTGCATAACTGTGTAAATTACCAACTTAAATATAAAATAAGGTTCAAGAATTCACTTCAGAAGCAGTAGCCAATTGCTCGCACGGGACAGCCATTCGGATAGGCCTTCTGTGCTGCTGACTCACTGTAGGCGCCGCAAACTCCCTTTAAGAATAATAATAAAAAAAAAAACTAATTTTAATTATCTCAAAAATTTCGGTCACTTACATAATTAATATATTGTAAAACTATGAATAAGAAGCATATAATAATAAAAAAAATATAATTAATAAAGAGTAAATAAAATATATAAGAACAATAAATATTAGAGGAGATGAAGAAAAAAAAACACTTTTATTTCATATGAATTTGTAATTATATATGTGTGTCAACTATTCTCTTAATAATACTTCTATTTATAAGTACATGTATATAAATATTTGTAAGTTTAAAGGTCATAAGAAAATATAAATTCAAATAAACTTGATAATGATTAATGAATATAATAAAAAAGGGTGTATAAGAAGGCAATTAGACATCCACAATGAAATAATGAGTACATCTCAATAAGTTATGTCTCTACAAAAAAATATGAAACCAAAATAAAATAATTATCGAAAATGTTTTTTCATATAATATATCACTTGATATTATTAACGAAAATGAAGATTTTGTGTCTAAATTTGTTGAAGAATGTTGACATATAAAAGATTGGTGAAAATTAAAAGAAGCAATCCAAATAAAATTAAATTTTGAAGTTTTTGGATTTGTAGCAAAACTTTTATGTTGTCTGGCAGACAAAAATCTTTGCAGTAAGACGTATGAAGCAACAAACTACTATACAAGACGGTGATGATTTGGTTTTATATGGAAAAGTGTACACTGCCACCAATGTATCTCTTTCAATGACAAGAAATGGAAGGAGGCTTACATGGTTTTAATTTCAGGGTTTGTCGGATTAAATTGTGAGCAAATATATTAATGACCCATTTGTTTTAAATTAACAATTGTTGTTTTTGAATAATTTTGAGTTTCAATTTTCAACAAACAAAAGATAATAATAAATGTCTCTTGTTTAAACAACTGGGACGACACTCTTATTTATCTGTTTTCAACATAATTTTGTATTAATCACATGAAACTTGAAAATTTTTTCTTGTCATCAAATCAATAAAATAAACAAAAAAAGAAGAAAAAGAAAGAAAACTTAAGCGAGAAGAAAGGGAAAATAGTAACTAAATACTTACAAGTAATCTTGAGTTCACAAGACAGAATTTCCAAAAGCTCTGTACTCATCATCATCCTGACTCTAAACAAAAACTAAAACAGTAACTAAGTGAAAAAAATATAATATTGTGAAGTGAAATTAAACACAATATTAATAAACAGAGGAGTAATTAATTAAATACTTAAAATTCATTGAAGTGAAATGATATACTTAAAATTTCAAGACAAGTAAAAAAACTTACTAGTGATTTTATGAGAAAATGCAGATCCCAAAAAGGAAACAAGAATTAAGCCTTGGAAGAGAGAGAGTAGCGACTGCATAACCTCACCCTCTCTAACATAAAATAAAAGAAAAAAGAAAAAAGGTTGTTTATTTATCAAGTTTTACCTTCACTCTCCATCATATTCTAAATAGTTTTAAGAAGTGAAATAAGTGTTTTTGGTTGTGATTGCTTCTAATTTTCTTCTCTCACCTAATTACTCCTTTTATTTTTCTCTACCTATATCTTCTTTCTTTCTTTCTTTTTTCAATTTCATTTGATCATTATGTTTATATATAAAAGTACAAGAGTAATAGTTTTTTATAATAATATATTTATTTCTAACCTTATTATGTGTTATATTCCTATTAAATTGTCGTGATATTTCAAATAACATGACTTGCATGTATTTGGACCACATCATACAAAAACATTATCAACATGCTTATAAATAACAAATAAAACCAAGACTTGCTTAGTTACTTTTACCTTACCACAATTATTCAATCATTATAATATACGAGGTTTATAATGCTTAATAGTAAACAAGTTTAGCTTTCTAACAAGGATAATATTATTAAGTTTGAATATTTTATCTTTACAAAGAATATTTATATTCTTGAAAATAAAATTTTTGATGAATCTATTCTTATAGACTAAATTGACCAACTTACAAAACTGACCCAAAACCTATACTAATAACCTCGAAAGCATGAACCCAAATAAGCTTTGGGTCATAGTTAAAAAACTAATTAATAACTAAGTTTAAACAAGCATTGAGATTTAACTAATTAATCAAACTCAAAATCATAAATTAAGAATGAAAAACTAATTTGCCTAAACTTAAAAGAGCCAAAAGAAATAAAATATAACTAAAACTAAAGTATTTATAAAGCTCTTAGGCGCCACATATATATTAGGAAAAAAAAGTCTTCAATTCTTCAATGAATTTAAGCCACATTAGAAACTCTTGTAGCCAAAGTCCATCCACAAATTTAAAACTTAAAATAAGCCCTATTTAATCTTTCTTTTCTGTTAAAAATTAACCAATTACATGTCTTGTCTGGGTAAGTAAAAAATAGTCAAGAATGAACAGCTTATTGATGAATCAATAATATTATAAATAGTACAAAGTTTTGATGAAAACAAGGCCACCAAAACTCAATAAACAAACCAACAACAACAACAACAATAATAAGTCACAGTATTAAATACATATTTGAAAGGTAAAACTAGGGCAAAACACAAGTTCAATGTTGGAAGGGTTGATCCTTAAATATATTTTTTTTCATCGAAATGATATTACTTTAACTACTTTTTTTTTTTAAAGTTAGTGGATCATTAGTTGTGTTTTTTTACTATATCAACTAGGTTTTCTTCTTCTTCTTTTTTTTCTCAATCCAGATCTGTCCATGCTTCAGATTTGTTAGATCCCAAATCAACCTATTAGGCTAATCCAAGTCTCACAACACTGAATTTAACATGGAAACACTCTTTTTATCTAGAAGAGATTACAAGAATTTCCTTATAAAATCTTCTTTATAAAAAGCCCACTTAAATATTTATATATCTATAAAATTTCAATAACATATTTTTGTATCAAAGAAATTCAGAATATAAAATCTCACTTAACACCAACCATCTATTCGATCATTTTTTTATATAATTTTTTTATTTGATAGATTAAGAAAATCATTGATTTGGATAGAAATTATTTTACAAAAATTTAAATTCAATATTATTTATTTAATCATATTTAACTTTATAATATTCATATTATATTACAATTATATTATAAGAGCGCGCGCGCGCGCGCACACTCATATATATATAATTGAAATAATCTTTTAACAACTATTTAAATAAACACTTTATTTTTATAGTTACAATTATATATAATCTAAAAAGAAAAATTATTATATTATATATTTATATATATTTTTTTATTTTATAAAATTTAATTGTGTATATTGTAATATAATATTATAAATAATTAATCTTGTAAAATATTTTTTTTATTTGTAGAACTTTAAAATAAAATTGTTCATTTAAAAAAGAATGAAAAAGTGGAAGTTAGATATTTGGATTTTTTTTGTATGAATATCTTATTTTGATAATTTTTTTTATTAAAGATTTTTTTATTTAGGTAATTATACCTTTTACTAAACAATACTAGCTTCACTTCTCCCTTGCAGTCTAACTCACACACAGCTAGCAATCCTCATTTTCACTAAGATCTATCCCTTTTCTCTTTGTTTTTCTTAAACAAGAAAAAAAAAAACATGGCCTTTATTACTAGAGCTTCAATGTTGCAAGAAGATTAAATTCTGGACTGATTTCACATTTAAAAAGCAGAGATGACCATTGTACTTTCAAACCTTCCTCCATGTAAGCATTTTTTTTTTTTATATTCCATCCTTTTCTCAATGCAACATTTCATCTTGTTTCCAACACAACATTTTAGTTATAGATAAGTATAACTTCTTTTTTTTTTTTTTTTAATTAAAAATGGGTGTTTAGCCTAGCTTGCATGTACCTTGACTAATTTTATGGGTCTTGAAGTTAACGACCCTGTAAGTTTCCAGTGACCATTATACTAGCAATCACAAGTTTCGAACCTGAAATCACAAAAAGAATAAATCTCTTGATCTCAAGTTCTTATCATTGGACCACTTATTAACTAGATGACTAACTTCATTATTTCCTAATGCCATATGTGGCTACTTGTATTGTGCTATTAATGTAACATAATGCACCTAGGAAGCTAAGAAAAATGTTAATAAATTTTGAATGAATTATAACAGAGGTTCGAGTGAATCATCCTTGTTCTATCCATTGTCCTTTTCTTTATTTTTCATTGCAATCTTTCTTTAATTAATTTGCTAAAAACCTTTTCTTGCTGGGTAGCTTAATAGTTGGTTCTCTGTAAATTAGTCTTGTATTAAGTGTTCAAAGTTTGGGTGAATCATCCTTGTTCTACCCATTGTCCTTTTCTTTATTTTCCATTGCAATCTTTCTTTAATTAATTTGCAAGAAATCTTTTCTTGTTGAATAACTTAGTAGTTGGTTCATTACAAATGAATCTTGTATAAGGTGGTATAGACCTTAGGATTTGAGTTATGACACTTGAAACTCAATCATAAGATCTTAAAAGGATTTAAAACTCTCTAAATGCTGCAAATAAAGAACAAACACAAAAGTATGAACATGTTATAAAGCTATAAGAAACTTATGGTCAAAAGCCGAAAAATACCATAGCTAACCACGAGACTAGATTTAAGGTCTCTCTTATCAACAAGGCTATAAAAGTTACAGTTATCCGTTGAAGAATCCAGCCCCAACAAAGGTCAACAATCTTCCTACAGTGAAGATTCTAACCAAAAGAGGTCAACAATCTTCCTATAATAAAGATTCTAACCAAAAGACTTGCTCCTTCTGATGTATGGAAAACTTCACTCTTACAAGGTATATAAACCTAGACATGATTTTTCAATTTTTGACAGAGATGATGTTTATAAATGGCTTTATAAATGCAATCATTACTTTAAGATATAAGAAGTTGATGATTGTGAAAAACTTAAATTAGCCTCATATTACTTAGATAAAATGGCCTTTTTTTGGAAACAAAACTTCATGATGAAGAGTATGGGAAATCAAGAAGTGATATGAGGTGAGTTTATTGAAGCTTTGTGTAGTAGATTTAGAGATCAGTAGGATCTATTAGAGGAACTTAAAGATCTCAAATTGATATTTTGAATGCATCCATTCAGGACTTTGAAATCCTTTGGGATAAAGTAAAAATAAGTGAGAAACAAGCTCAAATGTTCTTTGTTGGATTATTAGAAGTAGAGATAAAAAAAATCTAGTGAAAATTATTCAAATCCAATAGCTTGACACAAGCCTACAACCTAGCAAGATTACAAGAAAATATACTCTCACTTATAAAAGATCCTTTCTTAAATCCCTTAAACAATCACCTCAGACTATAACTTAAACCAATTCATCTCTCTCACAAGATCACTATAAGAGTTCATCTACCCTGACTATGCATTTTCCTAAGCCAACCAAATCCATCAATAACAAAAAAACTAAAAGAGAGAAGAGCTAAAAGGTTATGTCCTATGTGTGATGAACAATTTGCACCTGGTCATAGGTGTAAAAACAAAAAGTTATATTCCTTATGCCTCATTGATGACGAGGAAGATGTAGAAGATGAAGAAATTAAAGTTGTGAAAGTTATAAAAGACAATGTTACTCACCATATATCTAGTTAGGTTACAAACTATCAAGTCTAAAAAGCTTAATAGCCTAATGAACAACCCCCTATCAAGTAGCTGAGATTAAGTTATGTAGTTTGAGAATTATAGGGAAGGATGATAATGTTTCTTATTCCATGACTCCAACTCTTTCTCTTAATGAGAAAGGAAATCCTATTTTGAAGACACTATTGGACTCTTACAAATAAGTGTTTTAAGAACCAAAAGTGTAAACATAAAAAAAAGAAAAGAGAGAAGTAAAACCAAAATGACTCCACCATCGCTGTCGATTTTTGAATCGGCAACAACTCAGTTTCTGGCTACTGATTTCTGAATCAGTAGTGATGTAGTTTTTGGCTGTTGATTTCTGAATTGGCAGCGACGTAGTTTTTGACTACCAATTTCTGAATCAATAGTGGCACAATTTGGTTGTCGATTTATGAATCGGTAGTGGCACAAATTATGGCTGTTAATTTCTGAATCAACAATGACATTGTAAAACCTAACAAAAAAATTGGTGTTGGACCGATCTATCCTAAGGGAGAACGGAATGGAAACTAGCTCAAAGATAACCTAAAAGAGGGATTAGGATAGCCTTGGTGCTGTCGTGGGGGGTCGCGACGTCGTCTGCGACGGCGAAGGCTCTTTGCCGTGCCTCCTGTGGTGAGGTGTGTTGTGTGTTGGAAAGGTTTTTAGATTTAATCATAAAATTATGATTAATGTTTAGGATTCGCCACCTAGTATTATGGTCACTAGGAACCTATGGTCTACGAGAGTCTGAGTAAGGGACTGGTTGTGTAAGGGGAAGACACATCACCCCTAGTGCACCCTACCTAAGGTAAGCTGCATTGTTGTTTGATTGCTTTTTGTTGGTCTTTCTAAGGCTTAAGGTAGATCTCTCTTCATGAGAGAGTCTCTACCTTATTGGGTTAAATCCTAACCGTTCTAGAGTTTGGATTTTAGCATCGCATTTATCTACACCTCATATCTTTAATACCTGAGGGTATACTTTATTGTGTAATTTTACACCCCACAAATATCAAAGTCTCCATTTGGATCCTAAAAAAAATTGGAAAAATACTTTTGACATGTTGGCCAAATCCTAATGGATAATCATAAACTGGTTACGATATCCATTTTTGGATTTTTTAAACATGGAAAAGAGGCAATTTTTGTTTTTTTTTTTTTTTAATATATGAAAAATATGCTTGGAAAAATTTTAGGATTTGGCCGTATGGAACAAAATAATTTTTCTTTTTTAGAATGTTTTTATATGTATTTATTCATTATGAAATATTTCAGAGAAAAACTGGGTATTTTAATATCGGATTTGTATTTTATAGTGTAAATATACAACCCGATATTATGCAAAATTGGCAGAAAAATATTTGAGAAAATCACAATCTTTTAAAATGATTTTTTTGAATTTTTTTTTAAATAGTAATGTAATATAATATATATTGTGTAATAATATGCGGGTTGGGCTAGGCCTAGATAACTGGGTCGAGCCCAAGGAACTTTTGGTAGGGCCAATCTCGGCCCAACATATCTTTTTTTTTTTTAGGCCAAGTCGGACCCAAATGGTCCAGCCCAGGCCCGCATGGTTGCTAGCCTGGCCCAGCAACCATGCTAATTAATCATGCTGCATGCATAACGAGAATTTGTTCTGCATGCAGCAACTTGGCTGGCAGCAAAGGAGAGGGGGCACCACCTGAAGCTGGAGTGCCTAAATGGAGGCCTGGCTGGTCGAGATGGAGAGGGGCTGACATGAGGACTGTCGCCGAGGCTATGGCAAAGATGGTGGCTGGTGGCAGAGTTTTGGCCGGCACAGTCATTGTGGGAGAAAGAAGAAACCGGTTTATAGAGGAGAGAGAAAGGGTCATGGTGGCTTTCAGTGGTCGGTTGGTGGCTTACTATGGTGGAGCTGGTGGTGGAGAAGCCAATGATGGCTCTATTTAGAGGCTGGGACGACGGGGAGAGAGGAAAGAAAAAAAGCTGCAGAGACGGGGGGAGAGGCTGGTTTTTTGGCTGACTTTGGACTCGATTTTCTCCTCCCTCAGGTCATCAATTCCACATCTATTTATAGGCGGTGGAAGAGGGCAATATCGTCTACACAAGGAAAAAATTTCAGCCCTTGATTCTGTTGGAAAGGATCCCAACCATTGGCTCAAAGTAGGCATCCTGAGTTGTCAATTCTACAGAAAAAGCTGCCTGAGTGGGCATGTTTAGGCCGACGCCAGTGCCAATTTGCTGTCATTTAGACTGAGAGATTGACATGGGGATGTAGAGTGACTGTAGAGGATCATTTTCGTGCAAGTTTGGTTAAATTTGGTGGATGTTTGGTGCATTAAATGCACCTGCAAAGGAGGCGACTGGACCAGCTTTAACCGATTAAAAGAAGAAAATAATGAACAGTGATGAATTAGGGATTTTTACTCATTTTTAATTTAGTCCCTAATTTTTCAATTTCTTTCAATGAAACCCCTAATTGACCCAAAATTTTCAATTTAATGCAATAAAACCCCTGATGAACTTTAATTGCAGGCCTGTATTTATGCGCCTTTTGCAATGTGGTCCTTGTCTCGAAATTTTTCATTTTAACCCCTAATTGACCATCAAACTTTCAATTTCAGCCCTGGTTTTTGTCAATTAAGCCCCTATAGTTTGGCGCCTTTTGTAGATTGGTACTTGGCTGCGAATTTTGTTAATTTAACCCCTAATTAACCCAAAAACTTCAATTGTCTTGCAATTTTGCCCCTGATTTCAATCAATTAACTTGGTAAAAATTAAATTTGGTCTCTTCAAACTCCAATCTTCTTAATTAAACTCAAATTAAGCTCCTAAACTTAATTTTCACCAATTAAGCCCCAAATAAAATTAATTTGACCCATTTAAAGTATAATTAAGTGCTTGCACTTAATTAAATCCTTCAATTGGACCCAAATTAATTCTTAAAATTTAATTTGGCTCATGATTAAATCAAATTGGCTTATTAAAAATTTAATTATGTCCTTGGACTTAATTTTTTTGCAAATTCGTCCAATAATCATTTAATTTGACCTTGAATTTGCATTGTTTTCTCCTTTTTTTGGGCATAATGTGGTAGAATTAGGCCTTGAATTTCCTTCAAAAAACTACAGCTTGATTCCCTGACCTACTTTCTCTATATTGCCTGCCTTTATTTTATTTTTTGATTTTTATTTTGAAAAAAAAGGGTTATTTTTAGGGAATAACCCAGAATTGGGTTATGATAGGTGCAACGTCCAAACACCCTTTTTGCATTTAAAAGGGGTATAAATACAGGAAGGAGAGAGAGAGAGAGAGAGGAACACTCTTCTCGAAACAAGCTATATGCTCTTGTCCCCTTCCCTTTTTCCAAAAGGAGTTGCATGATCTTTTTCTTTCCTCCTTCCCAAAAAGAGCTCAACAACTCTGCTGCATATGCCTAGCAGGATGCCCTTTCTTCTCTTCCCTTTTCCAAAGAAAAACTTGACCAAACCCCAGCTGCATGTGCCCTCCTTAGGCATGAGAGAGAAGGGAGAGGGAGAGGGAAGGTTGAACAGTTAAAATCATGGAAAAGAGAGAGCCTAGGGTCGGCTGGAAACAGCCAGTAGAGGAAGAAGGGCAAAAAATCGAGACTTGAGGGAAGAACAATACCACCAAGACCTGCTCAAAGACTGTCTAAAAACATGAGGTAAGAGCAATATCCTTCTTTTGGCTACCAGTTACCTCAGATTTCAGACAAAAGAGAAAGGGAAGAAAACTAAAAAATGGAAGGGGTGGTGTTCTTGCACCTTAACTCAAGGAATCTTGACTAAATAGACAGACCTATGTAGAATAAAAGATACACATGCACAGACCCTTCCTCAAGAAACATGAATGATTTTGAATGCATGAACCTAGGGGAGGGTCGACCATGGTGAGGGCTGGACAGAATATGAATTAAAGTGACTAAATGCATGGATGATGATCTTGTGAGACTCTTAGGAACATTTTTGAATAAAAAACAGAATTATACTTGTGTTGACGATGTAAATTCTGCATATTTGATTAATGAAATTATATGGAAAGGTGGTGGAAAGATGTTAAGTGCAAATTGTGTTATTAATGAACCTTGAAAGCATGCTACAACTGAAACAAGAACCACACCATATAATGCTTCGGTTTTGTTTGTTTAATGAACGAACATGTGTAATTGTGAATCAAGAGAATGAATTGTGAATTGTGATTGTGATTATATTTGTGAGAAATATGATGATTTACATGTGTAGCTAAGTGTAATGGGCAACAATGTCCAGCCATAAGGATTACGGGAACAATGAAATAATTACGTTGTGACGAACATCTTAAAGGAATTAAGTTCTTGACAAAAAATGAACACTTATGAATTATGAAATTTCTAGTGGTGGTGTTGATGTATTACCATAATGTAAGTGAAAACATGGAATGAATGAATTTAGAAAAACCTTGTTAAATGAACATGTGTTGTCCGCAATGAACTAGTGTTCGTTGCCACAAACTGTGTTGTCTGCAGAGAATCAACGTTTGTTGCCGAAGTTATGTTGTTTGTAGTGAAGTAGTGTTCGCTGTCAAATTGTGTATTTCACAGCAAATCAAGTGTTCACTCATGAATCTGTGATGTTTGCAGCGAATCATGTGTTCGTTGCCAAATTATGTATTTCGTAGCGAATCAGGTGTTCCTTGTTGAATTTGTGTTGTCCGTAGTGAATCATGTGTTCATTGCCGAGTTTGTGTATTCTACAGTGACTCAGGTGTTCGCTTCCAAATTTATATTGTCGGTAGCGAATCAGGTATTGGCTACAGAATTGTGTATTCAGCAGCGAATCAGGTGTTCGTTGCCGAATTGTGTTGTCCGTAGCGAATCATATGTTCGCTACCAAGTTTGTGTTATCCGTAGCGAATCAGGTTTTCACTGCTACATTGTGTATTTCATAGCGAATCAAGTGTTCGCTATTGAATTGTGTATTCCACAGTGATTCACGTGTTCGGTGCTGAATTTGTGTTGTTAGCAGTGAATTAGGTGTTCGTTGTCGAATTGTGTTGTCTACAGTGAATCGCGTGTTTGCTGTTGAATTTGTCTTGTCTGCAGTGAATTAGGTGTTCGCTATCGAATTGTGTATTTCGCAGTGATTCACGTGTTTGCTGCCAAATTTGTATTATACGCAGCGAATCAGGTGTTTGCTTTCAAACTGTGTATTTTGTTGTGAATTAGGTGTTCACTGCCGAACTTGTGTTGTTTGTAGCGAATCAAGTGTTCGCTGTTAAATTGTGTATTCCGCAGTGAATTAGGTGTTCACTGCCGAACTTATGTTGTCTGCAGCGAATCACATGTTCGCTGTCGACCTTGTGTTGTCCGTAGTGAATTAGATGTTCATTGTCGAATTGTGTATTCCACAGTGATTCACATGTTCGTTGCTGAATTTGTGTTGTCCGCAGCGAATCAGGTGTTCGCTGTCGAATTGTATATTTTATAGCGATTCACGTGTTCGCTTTCAAATCTGTATTGTATGCAGCAAATTAGGTGTTCATTGTTGAATTGTTATTCCGCAGCAAATCAGGTGTTCGCTGCCAAACCTATCTTGTCCGCAGGAAATCAAGTCAGGTGTTCATTGCAGAATTTGTGTGGTCCGTAGTGAATCAAATCAAGTGTTCACTGTCGAATTTGTATCGTCCACAACGAATCAGGTGTTTAATGTCGAATTGTGTATTCCATAGTGAATCATATGTTCACTGTCGAATATGTGTTGTATGCAACGAATCAGGTGTTCACTGTCGAATATGTGTTGTACGCAACGAATCAGGTGTTCACTGTCAAATATGTGTTGTACGCAACGAATCAGGTGTTCTATATTGAATTGTGTATTCCGTAGCGAATCAGGTGTTCGTTGTTGAACTGTGTATTCCGTAGCGAATCAGGTGTTCGTTGTCGAACTTGTGTTGTACGCAGCGAATCGAATCAGGTGTTCGCTGTCAAATTTGTGTCGTCCGCAACGAATCAGGTGTTCGATGTCAAATTGTGCATTCCGCAACGAATCAACAATTCACTGCCAAATCTGTGTTGTACGTAGCGAATCAAGTTTTTGCTGCCTAATTGTGTTGTCCGCAGCGAATCACGTGTTCGCTGTCGACTTTGTGTTGTCTGCAGCGAATTAGGTGTTCGCTGCCGAATTGTGTATTTCGTAGCGATTCACGTGTTCACTACTGAATTTGTGTTGTCTGCAAAGAATTAGGTGTTTGCTGTCGAATTGTGTTGTCCGCGGTAAATGAAGTGTTCGCTACTGAATTTTTATTATCTGCAGCGAATCAGGTTTTTGTTTCCGAATTGGGTTGTCCATAACGAATTAGGTTTTCATTGTCGAATTGTGTATTTCGTAGCGAATTAGGTGTTCGCTTCCAAATTTGTGTCATTCGCAGCAAATCAATTGTTCGATGCTGAATTGTGTATTCCACAATCAATTAGGTGTTTGCTATCGTGTTGTGTATTCCGCAGTGACTTAGGTGTTCCCAACCGAACTTGTGTTGTCTACAGCGAATCAGGTGTTCACTGTCGAATTGTGTATTTCGCAGCGAATCAGGTGTTTGCTGTCGAACTTCTGTTGTTTGCAACGAATCAGGTTTTTGCTGCTGAATTATGTTGTTCGTAGTAAATAAGGTTTTGTTGTTGAAGTTGTGTTGTCTGCAGCGAATCTACATTTGTTGTCAGAGTTGTGATGTCTGCAGCAAAAGTGTGATTTGCTACCGAAATTGAGTTGCCTGCAGTAAATTAGCATTCGCTGCCAAAAGCATGTTGGCTACAACAAAGTAGCATTTGATGTTGAAATTAGTGCATGCAATGAAACAATTTTCGCTATCGAATTGTGCAACCGATAGTAAACCAGTTTTCGCTGTCGAAGTGTGTGGCCTGCAGCGAACTAATTTTCACTAACAAACTATACGGCCTACATTGAATTAGGTTTCGCTGCTGAATTGTGTGGCTAGCAGCGAATCGGTTTCACTGCCAATTTTCTATGGAAAACAGAGTAATTAAATTTTGTTTTCTATATATATTCATGGTCTTCGTATTAAAATCTTCCAAAATTTCGACGAAGTCTCCCCTATTCTTGAAGGTTCCAAGTTATCAACATATAACCTGTTTACACTTCTAATAACTCGCATCTCATAACTCAAATCTCAACCCAATCATCCTGGGTTTCAATCCCACAAATATTATCACACCTATCAACCACAATATTTATGATATACATTACATAACAAAACATCATTATGGATGAATAAAAATATAAATACACATAGTTATATGAACTATAGAGTTACGTTCATTTAATCAAGTTTAAACATTAATTATACAAAATTAAGTTATACAAACATTTCCGTGTTTATAAAATACAAGAAGGGTATACTCCCTAAAACCTAGATTATAAGAAAGGAACATAAGCTACAATCTACTCTTATAGTGCATGCGATGGTCTAGAAATAAAATACATATTATTGAAACATGAATATCACAATAAATAACAACACGAATATCTAACAATTTAAAAAGGATAACATGCATTCATATTTTGTTCATTTCTCCCTTCTGGTTTTCATTAGAATCTCTTCCTTGTTCAACTATTAATAATCGTTCCCTCTCCCATTATCGACTTCCATTTCAGATTTTATAGGATCAATCATGATTATTTCTACTTAACACATTACGATACCAATTTAACTAGTATCATTATCATCACCCCGTAAGAGTCTATGCAAGGTAATCCCCTTACCCGAGATCGTAACATATATTAAATGTATGCTAGCCAATACATGGTGATCCCCTTACCCAGGATCCTAACATACACTAAATGTATGTTAGTTTACGCCCTAAATCACACTTCTCATATTTCCTTTGTCAGCGATAATTTCATCACTTGGCAATTTAGACAACAACCTTTCACCTTGAATACACATATATTCAGTAATTCACATTTCATATTGGTAATTTATTAAATCATGGAATTTAACTAGAAAGTATAAGTGCGATTCACCTACCTGCAATAGAAGCTCTACTTGTGCTCCCCTGCTGCTGCTATTGCACCACGCCTGTGATCCTTCTGCAAATCATAGGTTTATCTCATAAATTTTCCTCACTCAAAGATATGTTTTATAATAACCATATCAACAACCAATAAGTCTTTCTTTCAGTCATTTCTTAATATTTAATGTTTTTCTCATTAAACCCATTAATATTATCGTTCTTTGTTCAACCATAGTTATCATTCCTTTCTTTATATTTGAACTATTTATATTTAAATCTAGAACTATTATTGTTTAGACATTAAGCTATAACTGTCCGACCTCTCTTTAGATTTTTAACTATATCTAGAATTATAGAACTATGTTTCAAGCAAGATTGATCTCATTAGAAAGCTAAGACATGAGGCTACAAGTTCTCTGAAGAAAGGAGAACCCGGTTCTGCCTCCAAAACAGTCAAAATTGCTTATCAACAAACATTTGGACTGTTACTGCCCAACTGTTACTGTTTAGACATCGAACTATTAATATCCAACCGTTATTTTCTAGACATTAAACTGTTACTGTCCAACCTCTCCTAAAAATTTTAGCTATATGTAGAGAGTTACATAACTCCATTTTAAACGAGATTGGTTTCATTGGAAAGCTAAGACATGATGCTACAAGTTCTCTAAAGGAATGAGAACCTAGTTTTGCTTCAAAGACAGTCAAAATTGCTCATCAATAAATATTTGGATTGTTATTGTCCAACTGTTATTGTCCTGTTTTTGAACTGTTACTATCTGACCTCTCCTCATATTTTCAACTATTGCTAGAGTTATAGAACATTGTTTCAAGCAAAATTGGTCTCATTGGAATGCTAAGACATGAGGCTACAAGTTCTCTAAGGAAGGAGAACCCGGTTCTGCGTCCAAGACAGCCAAAATTGCTTATCAACAAACCAGACCTACTACCCTACAGGGTTTGTCATGACTCAGTCTCGGTTGGTGACCTATAGCTGGAGTTCTATAACTCCAAAATGAGCAATACCATTTTCCTTAGTTAGTTAACATCCAAAACTACAATTTCTATAAAGGAACCTAATCCTAATTCTTTCATCCTCCTAATCAAAATTTCTCTAAAAGTCAAAAGACGAAACTGTCCAAATGCGTCAACCTTTTCGTTTACACACAACCCATAAAGTTATTTAATTTAGCAATTAATACTTTTTCCTCAATTCAAGTCTAAGAACTCTAATATATAATTCAACATCTAGGCATCAATTCATAATTGACTTTGAAATGACTCATAAGACCATGTTTTAAACACCTTACCCAATATGAATCAAGGTTTCGATCTTCAACTCCCTCATTTTTTTTCTAATGACAGTCGACCCTCCCCTTTTCTCTTTTTGTTCAAATTTTCTTGTTAATCCTTTACCCACCAGTGTTTATTTTACCTATAACCCTTAATCTTGGATGGGTTCTTGAAATTTTGGTGTTTCTCTCTTGATTTGTAAAAATAGATACAAAAACTCCCTCTTTTCTTTCTTTACGATAGCTGTAAAGTTTTGGTGAGAACATGAGTATTTATGCTCTATAATTATTCTTATTTGCATTTAGGCCCCGTTTTCTTTAAGCGTATTCTTTTTGCCCCCATATCTTTTTAGTTTAGTTTATTTTCTTTAATTTAATCCAGCCTTGATTTTTTCCGGAATTTACAATAATTGTGACAAATGGTTGTATGAGTATTACAAAGGATCTAGCATTTTATTATATTGAAAGCAATTGTGAAGAATATATTACGAAAGATCTACTATTATATTTTTATTAAATGTAATTATGATGAATGGTTGTATGAATATTATGAAGGATTTACCATTTTATTATATTAAATGTAATTGTGACGAATGTATTATAAAGGATCTACTGTTGTATTTTTATTTAATTTAATTGTGATAAATGTATTATGAAGGATCTACTGTTGTATCTTTATTTAATGTAATTGTGACGAATGGTTGTATAAGTATTATAAAGGATCTATCATTTTATATTACTAAATATAATTATGACGAATGTATTACAAAAGATCTACCGCTGTATTATATTGAATGAAATTATCATGAATGGTTATATGAGTATTACAAAAGATCTATCGTTGTATTAATTTGATTGTTAATTATCATGAATGGTTAAATGAGTATTACGAGGGATCTATTATTGTATTGTATTAAACATTAATCGTCATTAATGGTTTGGATGAAAAATATGAAGGGTCTATTGTTGTGTTGTACTAAATGATAAACTGTTCTGGAATGTTTGTTGGTGTATTGCAAAGGATATAATATCTTTTTATAGCGATTACATGAACTGCCTCTAGAATGATTAATGGGTTAATGATTAGCTTCGGCTAATGGCATCCTAAGTGGATGGTCGAGACTAACAAATGATTAGCTTCAGCTAATGGCATCTTAAGTGGATGACCAGGACTGACAAATGATTAGCTTCAACTAATGGCATCCTAAGTGGATGACCGGGACTCATAATGGATGACCGGGATTCATAAATGATTAGCTTCTGCTAATGGAATCCTAATAGGATGATCGGATGGGTAAATGATTAGCTTCGACTAATGGTATCCTAAGTGGATGACCGTAATGAACAATTGATTAGCTTCAGCTAATGGCATCCGAATGGATGACCGGGATAAATGATTGATTAGCTTCGACTAATAGCATCCAAAACGGATGACTAGGATGGACAAATGATTAGCTTCGACTAATGGCATCCAAATGGATGACCAGAATAAATGATTGATTAGCTTCAGCTAATGACATCCGAATGGATGACCAGGATAAGTGATTGATTAGCTTTGGCTAATGGCATCCAAAATGGATGACCGAGATGAACAAATGATTAGCTTCGGCTAATGGCATTCGAATGGATGGCCGTGATAAATGATTGATTAGCTCCGTCTTATGGCATCCAAAGCGAATGACCGGGATGAATAAAGGATTAGCTTTGGTTAATAGCATCCGAATGGATGACCGGGACAAGTGATTGATTAGCTTCGGCTAATGGTATCCTAAAGGGATGACCAGAATGAATAAATGATTAGTTTTGGTAAATAGCATCTTAAATGGATAATTGGGATGAATAAATGACTAGCTTCGGCTAATAGCATCCTAAGTGGATAACCGAGATGAACAAATGATTAGCTAAGGCTAATGACACCCTAATTGGATGACCAAGATGAGTAAATGACTAGTTTCGACCAATAGCATCCTAAGTGGATGATCTGGATGAATAAATGATTGGCGTTGACTAATGACATCCTAAGAAGATAGTCAGATTTAAGTGTTATGAGTTAGCTTTAAGAATTGATGCATTCATGTATACTACATTTTGTATATAGTAAGTATATGAAAGAACTACGATTGTTATGTTTTAAACAAAGAATAACATTAGTTCAACTAACAGTATTCGAGATGAATGATCAGGTAATTAGCCTCGGTAATTAATGAATTATTAACGTTGGTATTTACATAAGGAGAAATGAAAGAATTATGCTCTTTTGGTCCATGAATGAAATGTAAAATTAATATTGTTTTATTATCTTTTCTTAAATTGCCTATAATACTTGAAATTACCTTATGCTATAATAAGGACATCACCAACATGGTATGTAAGGAAGTTTGTTTCGCAGCTCACACATTTTGAAAAAAAATTATATATTCGCATGTTATGGATGATATGAGTTTTGCATGAACGAATGTGTTAATCACTCAATTAGTCATCCAGCCCTGTTTGCAAATACTAGTAATGAAAAATTGAAATCGAACATGGATGTGAATGTACGAACAAGTTGATATGATATGTATGAATATTCATATAAGGTATTCATTTAATGAGGATGTCGTGTTGTGAAAATTACATGCTATCAGGATACCAAAAGTACTAGTTGTGTAACTTGTTGTTCGACACTCTTGTATGAATTCATGATGATAACGAGATTAGAACAAGAATGTGAATTTATGAATATGTCAATAGATGTAATGTAAACCTATGAGTATGGAAAAATAATATTATAGGCATGTGTATTGAGAATTCGTTATATGGGAATGTTGATTTTTGTTATCCTACATAGATAGTGCCTTGTTATCAGCAATAATGAAGATCACAACCACTTGTTCTTTGAATGCTCCTTTGCGAAAGCATTATGGTGGAATGTTTGTGATAGATGCGACATTCCAAGAATGACAAAAAGCTTGGATGAATGGATTCGATTGGCCACTGTCTCTTGGCATGGAAAAAGTTTCGTCAACTTTTCTCGTAAACTGGGTTTCGCAGCTACAGTGTATTGTATCTGGCAAGAACGGAATGCAAGGATCTTTGCAGATGTGTCTAAAGCTTCGAATTTGGTTTTTGATCAAATCGAATGTATCATTCGCGATAAGCTTGTTTTGATAAGGAATGTTCAACAAACAGATGAAAACATAAGGATCCAAAGACTTTGGAGGGTCAATAACATGGACTCTTAATTTGATGTTTAGCTGGTTGTTTTTGTACCCCTAGCATATCTAGTTGGTCCAAGTTTTTGTTTTGTTGTGGCTAGCCTGTAGCCATTTGTTGGTTTTCGTTTCTGTCCTCATTGTAAATCTTGGGTATGCCCATTATATTCTTTGTATCATTTTCTTTTAATACATAAGTCAGCTTACCAAAAAAAAAAAAAAAAAAAAAGTGCCTTGTTAATGAACATAATGCAATGATAAATCTGAAGAATGATATGGTGAAAAACGTCTAGAAATCAAACGAAAAAAAATTCAACGATTTTGGCCTTGAAAAAGCCGAGTTGTTACAAAAAGGCTTGCCACCATCCAGGGTTCATGACCATTATATTCGTCTCAAGGAAGGCACTCAGCCTATCAACCCGAGGCCTTATTGTTACTCTAGTGTCCAGAAGGATGTAGTAGAAAGAATGGTCATTGAAATGTTGGATTCATGTATTATTCAACACAACACAAGTCCTTTTTGCTTCACTTATGGTATTAGTTAAAAAGAAAGATACTTTTTAGAGACTTTGGGTGAATTATAAGGATCTTAATAAACTGATTAAGGATAAGTTTCTTATTCCAATAGTTGAGGTATGATTAGAAGAACTATTGGATTAGTGTAACCTCTAAGATTGATTTGAGGTCAGGATACCATCAGATTAAAATGATTTATAAGCATATGTATAAAATTACTTTTAGGACCTACAATAGTCATTATGAATTTTTGGTCATGCCATTTGGCCTCACCCATGCTCTTGCCATATTTCAGAGTCTTATGAATGACATGCTTAAGGTACACCTTAGGAAGTTCATCCTAGTCTTCTTCGATGACATTCTAATTTACAGCAATTCTATGGATGACCACTACAAGCATCTCAAGTTAGTCTTTGAGCTACTCAAGTCTTACCAATTACTTGCTAAGGAAAGAAAATGTGTTTTTAGGAGTCACTAAGTGGAGTACCTAAGCCATATTATTTATGGGAGTGGTTATTGACCTTTAGAAAATCCAAGCAATTATGAGTTGTCCTACAACTTAGAACCTAGAGCAGTTGAGAGAGTTTTTAGGCCTCACAGGTTACTATAGAAAATTTGTGAAGAATTATAGATCCATATACAAACCCCTCACCAACCTATTGAAGAAATATGCCTTCAGTTAGTTTAATGAAGCTACCAAGGCTTTTAATGATCTCAAATCAGTTATGACCAACCCTCAAGTGTTGGCTTTGCCTAACCTAAGTAAGCTATTCATTGTAAAAACTAATGCTTTTAGATAGGGAATATAGACAATATTAATATAGGAAGGCTATCCAATAGCTTACATCAATAAGCTTTTGAGACCTAGGCAACAAAGTTTGAGGGAAATGATGGCAATTTTGCATGTTGTAACTAAACAGAAGCATTATCTATAGGGGAGGCATTTCAAAATACATTCAGACCATGTCAACCTCAAATACTTATCAGATCAAATGGTATCTACCCCTTTTCAACACCTATAGCTAGCCAATCTGCTAGGTTTTGACTACAAAATTGAATATAGAAAAGGAAAGGATAACATTGCAACTGATGCCCCATCATGGATTTATAATAGTAAGGTTTATGCATTGGCAGTGTCAACCTTTTCTACTGATGTTATGTGGGAAATTCAAAAAGCTTAGGAGAAGGATACATCCATACAAGCTATCATCTAGGACTTAAAAAAGGATCCAACTACTTACCCTCACTACAGATGGGTGAATAATCACTTGAGTATGAAGGGCAAAATAATGGTAGGAAATGACCCTGCCCTATGAACAAAATCATAGCTATATATCATAACTCAATTATGAGAGGGTATTGTAGAGCCACAGTGAAAACAAAAAGGATGGGCAACATGTACTATTTAAAGAGACAACAAGGGCAAGTGAGGCAGTTTGTGAGGGAATTTTTAGTATGTTAGAGGAACAAAACTGAAAATGTGCTTACTCCTATTTTACTTCAACCTCTACCAATATCCTATGCCCCCTTCACTGACATTAACATGGATTTCATTGAGGGATTGCCAAAATCAAATGGTAAAGAATTGATTTATATAGTGGTTGATATGTTCAACAAGTATGCCCATTTAATGGCACTAAGTCATCTTATTCTGCTATAATAATAGCTACAATATTCCTATATAGTGTCTATAAACTCTATGGGTCCCCAATAACCATTGTGAGTGATTGAGATCCTGTGTTTCTGTTGCGATGTCGCGGTCGCACAAATTAATTACCCTAGATTAAAACACATAAGATAGTATAGAGCAAGCAAGGGGTCGATCCCACGAGAAAGGTTTAGTTCAGATTTTTATGCTATACGTTATGCAATGGGGGGGTTTGATTTGCAATGATTTAAACTATGGCAGAAATTAAACTAGCAAACAAAATCAATTGAAACTGAAATATATCAAGAAAACAAACCTTGGTTGCAAGCACACACCCACCAACAGAAATTAGAACCGATCCTTGAAACGAAACTCCAGTTTATATTATGAATTTTATCTTTTCTTAATATTGGTTAATTAACGGATCTGCCATATAACTAGCCCTAACCAACAAACAATCACAGTGTCGGCACTAATGATTTAATCCAATGGTAGCTTTAAGATCTAGATAAATTCATTAATCTTAACAACCAAGTTGTCAATTTGTGTTGCTATGATCGAATGTTCTCCCTAAGTTTAATAACGTAGTTCCGCTACAATTATCAAGCTTAGTTGCTTCACAAGTTTATATACCACAACTCCGGTTTTGATATCAAACTTAGCAATAGATTGTTCACAATAATAACTTAGAGTCCGCTCTAGCAATTATCAACAACAATCATAGGAAATATGCATAGGAAAAGAAACATACTCATTCATTACATAAACTAAAAATAAAAGGAAGAATAAATCTCACAGTTCTTGAAATCCGAAGGTTTGTTGTGTCCTTGCAACCAAGAAAACAAGCTTAGCCTTGCATATCTATTGAACAACTACTCCTAAAGATGAAAGAATACATAATTTCTGATTTGTAGAGAGGAGAGTTTGTGTTTCCTCCCTTCTTCTTTTTTGCTTGCTACCTCCTTCTACTCACCCTCTATTTATACACAAATTGTAAGTAAGAAAATCAAAGTTCAAGTGTGAACATCAATAGATGGTGGTAGTGTGAAGGCGGCTGGCGGCTGCTGGCTGGCTGCTGGCTGCTGGCTGCTGGCTTGAGGTTGGTGGCTGTCTTCCTTGACCTTCTAGAATATTTACTGGAGGAGCTAAATTGCTGGTCGGTTTGGATGCTTCTGGATGAAATTTGGATTCGTTTCTTCACGCAACCTGCTTGCTGGCAGAATTCAGCTGTCATCTTTGAAAAATCATATCTCCCTCATATGACATCTTTTTTGGCTGAAATTTGGAGCGTTTATAGATCTTTGAGTAAGGAATCCAACCAAATTGAGTTTGCATCAATTGGACTTCTGAAACTCCAGATATTAAATTTTGAATAGGCAAAGGTCAACATTGGCAGACTGCGAGATTTAACTTTGAAGGATGTAATTTCCATGATCTTTCTCTTTTTATTTTTCTTGCATTACATTTCCAGAAAGGTATGGATGTTATCTTTTTAATGCCACTGGAATCACTTCATTT
Source organism: Populus alba (assembly GCF_005239225.2). Taxonomy (NCBI): domain Eukaryota; kingdom Viridiplantae; phylum Streptophyta; class Magnoliopsida; order Malpighiales; family Salicaceae; genus Populus; species Populus alba. The sequence goes on from NC_133293.1 coordinate 2,778,731, forward strand.
CGATCTCTGGAACTCACGCTCTGCACAAAATACCGACTGAACGTCAAATCTGCCAATTACCTCCAATTTACTCCTTTTTGCATCTTTCATCCAAAAATGCCTTCAAAACATAAAACAAAGAATATCAAGGCATTTTATATAAATAAGATAGGCAAAGCACTAGTTAAATGCGGGTGAAACTATCGAATAATATGGTTACATCAAATACCCCCACACTTTGCTCTTGCTCGTTCTCGAGAAAGGATAAATAAAATTAAATTGAAAATAACTATGATCAATTTCTTAATCTCCCATCAATGTCTAAGAGTACAAGCATTATAAACAAGAATACAATCATGAAGGATAAATAATATAATTCTTATGAATTTATTTACATGCAAACTTCAAAACTCAATCAATCGTCTAGATTTAAATGAAATCTATGCCATGCCAAAGTGATAGGTCCTCTCATTGATATACACTCCAACACTCATGTGTTTAGGGTTTATGTGTTTAAATCTCTCAAATTCAATCAAAGAGTATGTTCTACCATAAGCTTGCTTTTCAATCTCATCTCCATTATTAACTTATTACAAGTATTACATGAATCAAAAGGTCTTATTTTCCGGTTGTAATGGGACTGAGGTTAAGGTGAGGTAAAAGAAAACAAAAGGAAATGTTCAAACCAAAGAAAGTAGAGCATTCTGAAAAATGATACTTCAAAAAGGATATTCCATCAAAGCTCATAAATTTTTTCATCTTTAATCACCAATGCTTAACTCCTTTTAATTTCCAGCTCTTTCAACATAAAACCTTAAGAACATAAAGGAATACTTTTTTTTCTATTTTTTTTTAATTTTTTTTTGTTTTTCTTTTGGCAATTTTGCCCATCTTTTCATCAAGCATCACTTCTTTCTTTTCACATAATTTCCAACCATAATTCCATGAGATATTACAAGTATATGCTCTACTAATCCTTGGCCAGGGGAAAAGAAAAACATATATAAAGTTAAGGCTTATACATGGATAAAGCAAAAAAAAGATAACCAAGCTCAAAACGGGCTCACTAAGGATAATATGCTTTAGGTTGGCTTTTTGGCTTGAGGGGTTAAAAATCCTAATGCCTTTATCATCTTCATGTATATTTGTAATGGGATATAATCTCAATAAGATATGAAGCAAGTTCTAGAGATACTTATCATTGAAAGAATGCACACTCAAAGAATATAATGTTAAAGGCTCAAAAGCTTGCATTGGTATAACACTATAAAGTCAACATGGCATATTCTCAAAGTCAATCCCTAAACCAATTAAACCTTAAAATTTGCATGCATACTCCTTCATTTGATTTATATCTTCATCTATCTCAATTAATTCTCATATATAATACTGATATTCTCAAAAACCAATAGGAGTTAAAAGATCAAACACAATGTTTTTTTTTTAAAAAAAGAACAGCAAAGAAAATGAAAATAAGAAAACCAAAATTCTCCCAATACCCCCACACTTAAAACACAACATTGTCCTCAATGTTGAAATAAAAGCAAAGGAACATAAGAGAATGACAAAGATAAAGTAAAATATGAAAAATAAAAGATAAGGAAAAAGAAAGCAAATCTGATTTTTTTTCTTTTTGTGTTGGGTTGCCTCCCAGTAAGCGCTTTTGTTTTATGTCACTGGCTCGACATGTTGCATGCTCATTCTTCATAGATTGGTTCAGCTAACTCTGCAGAAGCGGTGATTTCTGTCATCCAACCTTCATAGAAAGGTTTCAAACGATGCCCATTAACCTTGAGTACTTTGTTGGTTTCTAAACTTGTAATTTCAACTGCACCATAAGGAAAAATATTAGAAACAACAAAGGGTCCAATCCAACAAGAGCGTAATTTTCCAGGAAAAAGTTTCAAACGTGAATGATAAATAAGGACTTTGTCTCCAACATGAAACTCCTTTCTTGTAAGCATTCGGTCATGAAGATTCTTAGTCTTTTCTTTGTAAATCCTTGCATTCTCATAAGCATCATTTAGAATCTCTTCCACCATAATTCCAATCTTTTTGGGCACCAAAAGGATAGGCACCACCCATTCATTGTTTGTGATGGGGTAAATGAATCTTGCATCATTGGGAACAATTTGCAAAGCTTGCAAATCCAATGCTGATTCATGCATGTTTTTGGGAACACACACGTGCCTCTCCATCTCTTCTATCTTGGTGAAATCATAGCCATAACTCAAAGCTATGTTTAATCCATCTTCGCAATCAAAATCAGAAACTTGCTGCACACACTACACTTATCAACTTGGTCATAACATGTGATAGAATAAACATTGCTATACGGATATGTCATTGCATCATGAAAATTAAATTCAATTTTTTCATCTCCTACCTCCATAGACAAGGTATCCTTACCACAATCAATCTTTGTATTGGCAGTTTTCAAGAATGGTCTCCCAAACAATATAGGAGTGCTGGTTGATGAATCACAAGAATCATGTTACATATCAAGAATATAAAAGTCACATGGAATAACCAAACTATCAATCTTGACTAGGACATCTTCTATCACACCAAGTGGGTAAACAAAACTACGATCCGCAAGTTGTATTACAATACTAGTTTTATTCAAAGGCTCTAGACTAAGAGAATCATAAACATGTTTAGGCATAACACTAATGGATGCACCTAAATCGCATAAAGCTCTTTTAAAACTAGCATTACCAATAACACATGGGATAGTAAACGCACCTGGGTCTTTTTGTTTCAAAGGCAGATTCTTTTGAACAACAGCAAATACAACTTCACCCATACTTACCGTTTCATGACCTTTCAGTTTGAAAGCTCTCTTGGTAGTACATAACTCCTTCAAGAATTTTGCATACTTGGGAATTTGCTTAATAGCATCAAGCAAAGGAATGTTGAGTTCTACTTTCTTGAAAACCTCTAAAATCTCTTTTTCTTTGTCCTCTTTCTTTGACCTAGAAGAACTCATAGGAAAAGGTGGAATTGTTTTAAAACTGGAATTCATTAAGTGAGGAGTTACCTTTGGAGTGTTGGTCTTTGTTTCAGTTTGTGGAGGAGAAGGATGATGTATCTTCTTTGTACTCAATTCAGTTTCTATCTCTTCTTCTTCCTCCATCTCAATTTGTTTTGACCTTTTCTCTTCAAGTTCTTTCCCACTTCGCAACATGATCGCACTAACATTCTCTTTTAGATTCAATGCTTGTGAGGGAAATTTTCCATTCATTTGTGCTTCCAATTTCCCCACACTTGAAGCTACTTGCCCCATTTGCTTTTCCAAGTTGTGAATACTTGACCTTGTTTCCTGTTGAAAAGACATGATATTTTGTTGCAAGGTAACAGTATTAGAAGCCAAAGTTTTCATCATCTCACAAAGATCATCATTGGATGACGACCCCATAACATTGGAGTTTGTGAATGGAGGGGGTTGTCTTGCTTGATAATTCTGTTGGGGCTGAAATCCATTGGGATGGAATTGTCGGCCTTGATTGCCTTGTTGGGATGGGTTGCCATAGCGTAAGTTGGGATGATCTCTCCATCCAGGATTGTACGTGTTGGAAAAGGGATCATATTTACGCTGGGGTTGTCCGTTGAATGCTCCATCAATTGCATGAGCTTGTTCAATGTAATCTTCTTGCATTGTTGGGCACATATCCGAAGCATGTCCTTGTGAGGAGCATATGCTACAAACTTTCACCTGCTGCACATTTCCACAAGCCAAAGAACGCACAAGAGAAGTAAGATCATTAACTTTATTTTCAAGGTTAGAAATACTTACCTCATTTACTCGTTTGTTGGAGAAGTCTCCACGAGTGCCAAATTGTTTCGAGTTGGCTGCCATGTTTGAGATCAATTGGCGTGCAGCCTCAGGTGTCTTATCTACCAATGCGCCTCCACTTGCAGCATCAATGATACTACGGTCAGTAGGCATCAATCCTTCATAGAAATATTGAATGAGCAGTTGATCGGGTATTTGATGATGAGGGCATTGAATGCATAGTTGCTCAAATCTTTCCCAATACTCGGAGAGAGTCTCTCCATGAGATTGCCGAATCCCACATATTTCTTTCCTTATGTTGGCAACTCGAGATGCTGGGAAATACTTCTCAAGGAAAATCTTCTTCATGGCATTCCAAGTTCCAATAGATCCTGGGAGAATAGAGAAAAGCCATGCCTTTGCTGCCCCCTTTAAAGAGAAAGGGAAAGCTTTCAACTTAACTTGTTCTTCATCAACTCCATTCGGTTTCATGCCAACACAAACCATATGGAACTCCTTGAGATGAGTATGAGGATCTTCTCCTGCAAGACCATTAAATGTTGGTAACAAATGTATAAAACCAGATTTGAGCACAAAGTTTACATTATTGTCAATGTTTATGCACAATGGTTGATTCTCCACGTTAAGAGCAGCAAGCTCCTTGAGTGTTTGTTGTCGTGCAACCGCCATGGTGTTGAGGTGAACTTCCTTTCTTAACCTGCGTAAAGTGCTTTCTATTTCAAGATCAACCTGTACTAGACTCTGATTAGTAGAACGGGTTACTGGCATCAATCGCTAAGAAAACTCAAAAGAAAGCAACCACACAAGCGATAAAAAAAAATAATGCAAATTATATGAAAATCCTACGCTAGAAAACTAAAACTGCCTAAAAACCTTAGAAAACAATAGAATTTGGCCTTGATGGGGTGGGGCTAGTGGTATACCACTAGTCTTGTTCAGAAAACAACCTTAGAAGGTTGTTTCACTTCAGAAAACAAAGGCTAAAAACCTAATTCCACAAACAATTGTCTTCAACAGTACCGCTGCGGCAAGTGAACAGTAACTCCGCAAGCAAAAAATTTTGTTTCTCTTTTTTTCTTTTTTTTTTTTTTGCAGAAATGTAAATAACAATCACAACAACTAAAAATAACAGTACAAGCACAAGAATCAACTAAAATTACTTCCCCGGCAACGGCGCCAAAATTTGTTGCGATGTCGCGGTCGCACAAATTAATTACCCTAGATTAAAACACACAAGATAGTATAGAGCAAGCAAGGGGTCGATCCCACGAGGAAGGTTTAGTTCAGATTTTTATTCTATACGTTATGCAATGGGGGGTTTGATTTGCAATGATTTAAACTATGGCAGAAATTAAACTAGCAAACAAAATCAATTGAAACTGAAATATATCAAGAAAACAAACCTTGGTTGCAAGCACACACCCACCAACAGAAATTAGAACCGATCCTTGAAACGAAACTCCAGTTTATATTATGAATTTTATCTTTTCTTAATATTGGTTAATTAACGGATCCGCCGTATAACTAGCCCTAACCAACAAACAATCACAGTGTCCGCACTAATGATTTAATCCAATGGTAGCTTTAAGATCTAGATAAATTCATTAATCTTAACAACCAAGTTGTCAATTTGTGTTGCTATGATCGAATGTTCTCCCTAAGTTTAATAACGTAGTTCCGCTACAATTATCAAGCTTAGTTGCTTCACAAGTTTATATACCACAACTCCGGTTTTGATATCAAACTTAGCAATAGATTGTTCACAATAATAACTTAGAGTCCGCTCTAGCAATTATCAACAACAATCATAGGAAATATGCATAGGAAAATAAACATACTCATTCATTACATAAACTAAAAATAAAAGGAAGAATAAATCTCATAGTTCTTGAAATCCGAAGGTTTGTTATGTCCTTGCAACCAAGAAAACAAGCTTAGCCTTGCATATCTATTGAACAACTACTCCTAAAGATGAAAGAATACATAATTTCTGATTTGTAGAGAGGAGAGTTTGTGTTTCCTCCCTTCTTCTTTTTTGCTTGCTACCTCCTTCTACTCACCCTCTATTTATACACAAATTGTAAGTAAGAAAATCAAAGTTCAAGTGTGAACATCAATAGATGGTGGTAGTGTGAAGGCGGCTGGCGGCTGCTGGCTGGCTGCTGGTTGCTGGCTGCTGGCTTGAGGTTGGTGGCTGCCATGAGGTTGGTGGCTGTCTTCCTTGACCTTCTAGAATATTTACTAGAGGAGCTAAATTGCTAGTCGGTTTGGATGCTTCTGGATGAAATTTGGATTCGTTTCTTCACGCAACCTGCTTGCTGGCAGAATTCAGCTGTCATCTTTGAAAAATCATATCTCCCTCATATGACATCTTTTTTGGCTGAAATTTGGAGTGTTTATATATCTTTGAGTAAGGAATCCAACCAAATTGAGTTTGCATCAATTGGACTTCTGAAGCTCCAGATATTGAATTTTGAATAAGCAAAGGTCAACATTGGTAGACTGCGAGATTTAACTTTGAAGGATGTGATTTACATGATCTTTCTCTTTTTATTTTTCTTGCATTACATTTCCAGAAAGGTATGGATGTTAGCTTTTTAATGCCACTGGAATCACTTCATTTCGATCTCTGGAACTCACGCTCTACACAAAATACCAACTGAACGTCAAATCTGCCAATTACCTCCAATTTACTCCTTTTTGCATCTTTCATCCAAAAAAGCCTTCAAAACATAAAACAAAGAATATCAAGGCATTTTATATAAATAAGATAGGCAAAGCACTAGTTAAATGCGGGTGAAACTATCGAATAATATGGTTACATCAGTTTCCAAGTCATTTTTAGAAGGAATTGTTTATCAATTAAGGTGTGAATCTACACTACTTAATATAGCCTATCACCCTCAAACCGATGGACAAACGGAAGTGGTTAATGGTCCAGATGGTTAGCATTAACATAGTGATAATACAATACTAACTACTGCACATCAACTAGAGCTACTCCCTATGAAGTCCTATACGAATTGAAACCTTTAATCCACATTCCATACCTTTCAAGAGATAGTGCTTTAGAAGCAATAGATGATTTTTTTAAACCAAAAAAGAGGACATACTTAGGGTAATCATAGATAAATTATAGATGCCACAAAACAGGATGTCTCAATTAGCAAACAAGAAATGCAGTGATAGAGTTCAAGGTTGGTGATTATGTTTACATTAAACTTCAACCATATAAAAAAAAATCAATTGCTTAAAGACAATATCATAAACTAGCAACAAAATACTATGGGCCTTACAAAGTAATGGAGAAAATTAGGACAATAACTTATAAACTGGATCTGCCATCTACTGTTGCCATCCATCCTATCTTTCATGTCTCTCAACTAAAGCAACATGTAGGTCATAACATCATACAAGCTACCTTGCCCATTTTTATCAATGAAAACGATCAAGCTCTCCTGCCCCAAGCTATAATTGACAGAAGAATGACAAAAAAAAGGAATCAAACAACAACCTAGATATTGGTTCATTAGAAAGGTTTTTCACTTATAGAGGCAATATGGGAGTTCTTGGATATTTTCTCTTAGGTTTCCCTAACTCTCCCTTGAGGATAAAGAAGCTTTGATGGACGGGGAATTGTTGCAAGAAGATTGAATTCTATACTGATTTCATATTTAAAAAAATAAAGATGATTGTTGCACTATCAAACCTTCCTCTACAAGGCATTCCATTTGTATTCCATCTTGTTCTCAACACAACATTTCATCTTGTTTCCAACGTAGCATTTTAATTATAGCTAAGTTTAACTTCCTTCTTTCTTAAAGCCACATGTGGCTTCATTTTTGGTGCCAAGAATTATTAGTTTGTAAAAGCCTTCTTGTACTGTGCTATTAATGTAACATAATGCACTTAAGAAAGCTAAGAAAAATGTTAACAAACTTTGAATAAATTACAATAGAGGTTCGGGTGAATCATCTATGTTTTATCCATTGTCCTTTCTCTAATTTTCATTGCAATCTTTCCTTAATAAATTTGCTAGAAACCTTTTACTACCGGATAGCTTAGTAGTCGGTTCTCTACAAATCAGTCTTGTATTGTTGAATCTATATGCCCTCTTTTAATGTAACACCCCATCCTACTAGCAAGATATTATCCACTTTGGCCCAAGAGCCTCATGGCTTTGTTCTTAACTGCCACGCATGACCCCAAAACGTGTTTTACTAGTAAAGTTTAGCATGATTATATAAGGCCCTCCTCTAAGTCATCACCTGTCAATGTGAGTTATTACAATTCACCCCTCTTAAAGAGCCTAACGATCACGTCGGCACCATCAAACAACAAGTGAGTCGGGCTCTGATACCAATGTAACACCCCACCCCACTAGTAAGATTTTGTCTGCTTTGGCCCACGAGCCTCACGGCTCTGTTCTTAACAGCCACACATGACCCCAAAACGTATTTTACTAGTTAAGGTGAGCATGCTCATATAAGGCCCTCCCCCAAGTCCTCACCCACTAATGTGGGATCTTACATTTAAGATGTCATAAGTAATTACTTTTAACAATCTTTAAGTCCTATGCCTTTATCTATTTTGTTGTATCATTATTTCTTGGTTTTTTCTGAAATAGTTATGCTCATTTTCTTGTTTTTATTTTCAATCACGAAAATAGCAAGGGGATCTCTAGCTTGAATTTAGTTTCACCTTCCATTAATGGGAAAAGCTTACTTTATTTTAGATTGTGAAGAGGTGGTGGACCTGGATTGTGAATCTCTTGTGCGATGTGGGATTTATAGCCATCATATTTATATGCATTTAATATTTCAGTCTCTGACTTTGTTCTTGAATCTATATTAACAATCAACTAACCTTGGTTCTTGCGCTTCGCTGCGGGACCAGATTATTGTTTTATACAAAAAATAGTGTTTAGGTATTGAAATGGGGTTAAAAAATAACATAAAAAACTGGCCATGACAAATGTGTAAGTTAATAAGGGTTAAATCAACATGAGATAACAAATGTTTAATTATTACTATTACCATTACTATTATCATCTTCATCAATAATATTATTATGTTCATTTCTATTTTTATTTTTATCACCATTATTATTACTACTATTATTACCACAACTACTAATATCATCTTAATTATTATTACTATTATTCTCATTACTAACACTATTATTATAATTATTGTTGTTGTTACTACCAGTACCACTATCATTACAACCACAACTATTGTTATTATGATTATCATCAATAATTTTATTATTAGTATTAGTATTAGTATTATTATTATTATTATTATCATCATCATCAATAATATTATTATTTTTGTTACTATTTTTATTTTTATCACCACTATTGTTGTTGTTGTTGTTATTTTCATAACTAACATTACTATTATTATTACTACTACTACTAATGTTATTGTTGCTACTATTGTTATTATTATTGAAAAAAATAAAAACCATGAACTTGATTTGAAGGACTTAATTAAAAACTATAAAAACTTTGACAGAAAGATCAAGAAAAATAATAAGAAATCAAAAGAATAAAAATCAAACTGAAATCACCATAATTATCATTGAAAAAAAAAGCAAAAAGTTGATTTGAAGGATAAAATTGAAAGCTATAAAAACTTTGTCAAAAGAGAAAAGGGGTAAAAATACAAAATTAAAAACACGAGGACTAAATAAAAAATCATTATATATACAAATTAGAAACCAAGGGTTAAATTGAAAACACACAAAACTTTAACAAAAGAAAAAATGACATAAATATACAAATCAAAAGTAAAAGGAATAAATCTAAAATTCTAATAACACTAAGGAGCATCATGTATTTAATGGGGAAGGAGAGAGAAATGAAGGGGGGGAAATGAAGGGTCCCCGGCGTTAAACCAGGAATATTTGGACTACATGCGTTGTCTAGGATGGAAGATGAGAAGGTGTGAATCAAACTATAGGGTGGAATCCCATTTTTTACCACTAGGAGACATTGCACGTGTTGCCCCAAAGATGCAACGTCTCCCACTCCCTAGCGCGCCATTAACTTTTTCTAATTAGAAATATTATTTTAATGATAAATTACTGCATTACCCTCATGCAAACCAACAATTAACAAAAAAAACTAGATCTAAAAGACTCTAATACCTTTGACCCCAATGCATTAAATCTTTTGGATCCAATGGTTCATTTGCAATTCAATTGTATATATAAAAAAAAATGAAAAATACCAATATACCCTTATCCGATATAAGTGTTTTTTTTTTTTTTACTTCTAAGGGTATTTTTTTATTTTATTGTTCATAAAATACTGCATAGACAAAAATACCCTTACACAAATTAATAATGACAAAGGATCTATGTGAAAATATCAAAATACCTGACAAGGATCAACCCAACACCAATTTTAATTATGCTAGAGATCCATTGGTAGTGCCAAGTGAATCAATTACGAGAGCTTGAGAAAAGAAACTTAAAAAGACATTGAATAAGCTTGTTCAAAACATAAAGGTCAAGATGGATCTAGAGGAGCTTGAGGCGCCAAATGAGCATGAATGGCAACCTCTTCATCTAATCTAAATCAAAGAAGAGCCCAATTAAAGTCTTAATGGGGGCTAATGTGTTCGGTCCAAAAATCAACCTTGTTTAGGCTTATTTTTTCTAATGTTACAAGGATTAAAAATTAATAATTATTATTCTATTTTTGTGCAAGATAATTTGGTCAGATCTGATCCTTAATGGGAGAGGATTCTTATCATTAAAAAAAAAAAAAAGTTTCCTAGTCCATCAAGGAAACTAAGGGGCAACAGATTTGTTTTCTAAACTAAGAAGGATTATTTAATGATTCTCTTGGTCTAAAAAGGAAACTAATTAATTCAATAACTAAGGAGAAAATAATTATTATTTTTATCCCAAAAAAAAAAAAAAAAAACAAAGCTCAACAAAGAAAAGCTAGAGGGGGCAGCAAAAGTTACCAAATTATAATTAACTTTTCTAATCTATTTAAAATTCCTTAAGTCAGCAACTCTTTCTAAGCATGAAAGGAATGCTAATTCAACTATAACACCTTATAAACTAGGGATTTAATATCCTTTATTTTCATGTTCTTCATCAACCAAACAGAGTAATGCCTAATTTGATGGATGCTCCTGGGATTTTCTTGCTTTCTTTTTAGTTAAGATTAGATTGCTAAAGTTTTAGTAGATGAGTAAAATTGGGTTTGATGATATTTTTCATCCCTATATTATTAAGCTATGACACAGTAAGAGATGTTTGAGAGTGGTAATAATTATATTTTCAAAGTATTTTTTGCTTGGAAATATATCAAAATAATTTTTTTTTACTTTTAAAAAAATATTTTTAATATTAACACATCAAAATGATATAAAAAATATAAAAAAATAATTTTAAATAAAAATAAATTTTAAATTTTTTAAAAAGCTATTTGGAACGCAATCCTAAATGAACCATAAACCTTATACTTGTCAATCACAAGAATTTCATAATGTATTGTGTTTTTGTTGTGCTCTGGAAAAGAAGGTTTAAGATTTTCACTTGTTTTCATTCTAGAGAAAAAATATAAAATTGGATTGTCTTCTCCTCCGAGAACAAAATACATTAATTTCTGTCATGTGCATCTCTCTTATCTGATCCTCCTAACCAAACCCTATCTTAGAAAGAATGTAACTCCTTTTGTCTTTAGGTTGCACAAGAAGCTCCTGGATACCTACTATTTTCTGAGAGCTACACCCCTGTTGTTTCTAGCCTTAAACTCTCCGCCGCTGGTTGAGATCAACAACGTTCGTATTGGAAGTACAGGTGATATCCTTAGCCAAAGAACTCAGCTCAACTTTATACAGCTTAGCATTGCCATAACCAAATGTGCAACTCCCTTTTCCAGATCTGAACATATGTTTTGCTTAATTGGTAACTGATCCCAAGCTGTCATGTTGACTTGGTTAGACTTGTATTTTCACTTGAAACACATAGGACAGCCTTTTTTTAAAAAAAAAGAACAATGATACAATGGAAAGCAGATAAAAGCATTATTAAATTAATCATGATTAGTTAACATGTGGCAGATTTTTCGATAAATGATCACCTAATTCATAGTCCTTTTTGTGCTGATCTCATGCACATGGAATAGAAATAGTTTGTTCCATATTGATCCGGATCAAAACCATGTGCCAGCAGGAATCCAAATGCTGCTCCAGGAGGGGAAGCCTTTGCTGGCAAGAACCGATAATATATACATCAAAACATTGACATGGCGTAATTTCAGAGGCACTAGCTTCTCAAGAGATGCAGATATTAAAGAATGCAACCAGTTCGTGACTTAAGATAGTCTACCTTGAAAAAATAAATGACAATCTATGGCAATGCATCAACTCATCAGAAGAATAATAACTACTTGCATTATGTTGTATACTAATTACGGAAAGATGAACATGGAAATACTAGAACTACAAGATCAATTACTCTTTTCAAAAGGTTCGAATCATTTAGCCAGCAAATGACTCACATTTTGAAAATCTAGATTGACCAATATGCTATAAACCCCACAGCAATAGCAAAGTTTATCAAGTTTCGAGGCGATGCAGAGGAAGCCGGCAATGCTCCTAGGGGTGAGAAAGCAGAATCAGGCCCTGATGCCACCACCTCATCTGGATTAGGCGGGCTTGGGGTGGAGGGAATGGTGGGAACCGACGATACGGTTGGGGAAGGTAGCACACCACCAGGAGAAGGCAATAGTGGAGCAATGTCCGGTGACAGTTCTTGGAAAGGAGATAGTGGAGGAGGATTGGTTAGGAATGGTGGTGCAGTAGAGATAGGATAAGGCGAGGTTTTTGAATTTAGCTGAGTGGAAGAAGAAAGCAAAGGAAAGATCATTAAAGGCACAATGAGTAGTAAGAAAAAACAAAAGGAGGCCATTCTAATGATCAAGAAATCAATGTCACACTTACTTTGACAGAGTAATAAAATGTGGGGGTAACGAAAGTTTTGTTTGAGAAAAAAAGGGGTGCCAGTTGACAGTATGGGATCTTTTGGTGCCAGTTATGATGGAGGCATTTTAAAGGTATGACTAAGGGCATCATTAGGTGGGGTCCTGTTCCACGTGGCATATGATGAATGGGTGATGATGAGAATTTGCACGTTGGCATGTATGGGGAAGAGACAAAGATTGGTTGAATTTTGTTGTGATATGTTTGTTGGAATAGATTCCTTGTGTCCCGTGAATTTGGTTTCCCTAATTTTAGGATCATAATAATCCCATATATCTAACCCAAAGCAACTATGTGGTCTGATAAATAATAGTGTACGAGTGATAAAAGGCCTTGCATCTTAGCATACTGGCCAATTGACCTAGATGAAAGTTCTTTATGAAAAGGAACTATGCAGGAACAGGGTAAATTTGGTTGAAGCCAACCACTCAACTTACCACTGAATTTTGCCAACACCAGCCGTGGCTGCATGTAGTCACTGATCCTATCTATGCCTACAAATCAAACACGCATGGTTTCTTGGGACCACCATGCATGATTAGCAGTAGTTAGCACAGACAGCTAGGCTCAACCAATGCAAGCAGTCGCAGCTGTCCATAGCAAAGCTTATCAAAGATAACATGGATGAGTAAGGATACGACTTATCTCCAAAACTTCAAATGGTCCAAGACCGTATCAAGAATCAAATTGAACGCAACAGCATCAGCCGTCAGCATCCAGTTCCCTGAACCTTGCTACAATCTAACGCCACCATATCTAAGGCTAGAAGCTATAATTTCAAACCTGTCATCCCGAGACTTCATTCAATTATGTTACCATGGAATCAGGTCAATAACCAGCTAACCACGGATGAAAATAATTTGATCATCTAGTGGCAAGCAAACTCAAATGAAATGGTTTTAATGGGTCAGCTTGATGGGTCCCTGTCTAATCACTTAAATAATAACTCATTGTCAATTGAAAAGTATAAGCTTTCAAATTCCAAGCAAGTTCACAAATTTAGGATGTCCATCTCCATCCAGGCCCCAGCATAATTAAAGGAAAGTTGAAGCTTGAGATTAAAATACAGTGATAAAGCAAAAGGGGCTTTCACCGGTGATTGGTGAACCAATGTAAGTAACCGTGTTCAATTTCCAAGTCATTAGAATAATCTAATTTCTTCACACGATGCCCAAGTATGTGCAGTCTTAAAGAAAAGGACAAGGTTGCGCAAAAATGATCTAGTTGCTTTTAAGCCGATTCTGAAGGTAAAAAATTACTTGATTACATGTTTATAACAATGATAGAAAGCTTACAAAGATTATATAAAAACAGGCCCGTAAGAGGGCACTATACTAGTAATATGCATTAAAGACTGAGCTCACCTCAAGACTGAGGGGGCAGGACCATGACCCTTTATATAGAATTCAGGAAACCTGACTTTCTCGTCCTTTTACAAGCCAACTAACTTGCATTATACCTGTGAATAATAGGAAACCAATAGATGTCAGAAATCCTAAACTTTGAGAAACAAACCAAGAAGAGAAAAGAAACCAACAAACAACCTCAAGGACTTCAAATGCAACGAGGTAGGCGCTGCAACTCTGAGGCCGCAAGCAAAGCTGCACTGGCTAAATCAGGGGGGCTTGAATTTTTCAGCTCCAAAAGAATGACTTCAATCCTTGAAATCTCGTTTATGGATATGGATAGTATCATCGCATGTGACAAATACTGCTGACAAGAATAAGCAAGAGCATGCAGTATCCGCTGCAAAACTAAGTGAGGAACACCCTTGCGCGAAGACTCAAGGATTGTACTAACCTTCAGCAGATTAGTTAGAAAACCAGTTGTGGCTTCCCTTGGAGCTGCCTTCAGCAACAACAACACACATTCAGAAGCTATATCTCCAATATTTGCCTCACAGGACCTACTCAACTCCAGCAAAACACCTACATTGCTACCAAAGTCCATTACATCTCTTATGCAGTGCTGTTGATCAACTGCAGCGCTTGCCTCAGAAGAATCATTCAGAAGTGCTGGCTCTTTTTTGTAGGCAAGTCCTCTTTTACTGCCAACCGAGCATAGGAGGAATGCCCTACACAGGCCAAGAGTTGGCTCAAGAAAATCTTCCATGTCCTTGGCATACACAAACTCTAAAAGGTTTCCAATGCTCCTAACCACTTTTAATTGAGAAAGCAACTTGGATTCCATTTCAGGAGCTGATGCCAAAGCCAGACACAGCTGAACATTATTGACATTTGCACTTGATAGGTCACCAAGCAAAAACTCAAAGCACTGTGAGACTGTCTTCAGATGTAGAATGTCTGATATTTTTATGTAATTAAACTCAATGAGCATCACAAGGAGCTTCTGCGCATACATGGGAATGGGATCTTCATCTTCAATAAAGGTAGGGTAGAGAGGTAGGAAATGAATAATGGATATGGACTTTAAAGCCTCTGATCTTTGGTCATCTTCCAAAGGTTCATTCAAGAAAATGATCATCACATCAAACAGAATTTTAAGGCACAAAAATCTGGCATCACCATCCTTGTTGCCCTTGTACAGAACAGCTAGACCAGGAAGGATTTCACAAATGAAAATGTTGGGGCTTTCAAGAATGACAAGGCGCTCCTCTGCAACAGATTCAAGAACTCGAAGAAGGGTTATTTGAAAGTCATCTCTGCCCTGGAAATTATACAAAAAAATGTTTCAGTATTTGAATCATCATTTTGCTCCCTGTGGTGATCAGAAGTGCTCCATCATAAAAGAAATGTAATGTTTATTTACCAAAATAAGAAGATAATTGTGGAAATGTCCACCTAAGAAAGTGTACTCCATATCCATCTGAGCTATGCATAATCTGTTGGCGCAATTTGTTACCTATACCTTGTTGTATAATGGATCACTACTTGTCCAAGCATTATATTTTACCAGCCATGCAGTTATCTTTCTTCAACAACTAAACATTTTCCATAGCAAGTTGCAAAACAATAAATTAACTCTAATTTAATCAAGTCAGCGAAAAAAAAAAGGATTATTATACCCTATATATGGCAGGTGTATTAGGTTGCCACTTGAATAGGCATTTTGCCAACTATGTAATGCCCTAATTTTACTGGGTCAAGCCATCTTGTTCAAGTATTTGTACCTCAGACTTCATAACCGCATTTTAATTATTTACATCTAGACAAGGAAATCTAGCCAAACAATTACTTTGCACATTATATCCTAAAGTTTTGTTCAATTAAGAGAAGAAATGAAAAATAAATGTAAAAATAAGAAATAAACAAGCAGCAAAAAATTACTCAGCTCCAGCTTCCTACCTGAAATGGTGTCTCCATGACTTTGACTAAATTTGCCAGCTGCTGCATAACTTGATGGCTCACCACCCTCAACTTAAAAGAAGAGCTTCCAAGAAGATGAAGAACAACTGGAAACAAATGAACATTGGTCTTTGGAGCAATTCGATGTGCAATGGCAGAGCTGTGACCATGGCGCCTTCCTCCCATCATTTGCTGAATATCTCCTGTTATAATATCAAGTAAACTTGGTATGGTAGATGCCACAGCATGCACAAATGCATCTAGACTTTGTTGGAGATAGATGTCCTTCTCTTTTGCAACCCTATCCACTGCAGATAGTAACCTTGGATTGCAAAAAAAGTGTGGTAGACACCTCCTAGCATTTTTACAAAGAAGAGCAATGAAAAGAAGTGTCTTTCCCCTCAAAATGTCACTACCCTGCTCAGTAAGAGACACGAGACTTGGGACCAAATTCTTATCCTCCACCAAGTTTGAAAGGTGCCGTCCAATATTTGTGAACATATGAATTCCAAGCATAGCCATGTTTAAGAGGTTCAAACTTATTTGCTGCTCGCGTGGGCTGCCCTTGACAAGGGTAGTTGCTGTATCTTTGAAAGACAGTTTCTCCATGACTGATTGAATGCAAGGAGGGTTAAATCTTGTCAGGCGAGCTAAACATGAACCTGCAGTAAGCCTGATGCTCTCCTGTTTCCCTACAGCTCTATATATATAACAGAGGTTAGTAATCACATCCTGGCTAGTGAAGCGAGCTGGCCAGTGTCCCCCTTGACTGCAAATGTTTTCAATTGTCCTCAATGCATAAAGTTGAGCTATATCATCCTCTCCTTTACGTAAAACGGATGACACCAATGAAATCAATGAGTTTGGAACCTGCTTCCAGTAAAAGAACATTATTAAATGAAGAAAATAGCAGAATAAAAGGACGCATAAAAAAAGACATTACACATCAGCAGAACTTCCTATCAGAGCATGACTTTTGAAACTCCGTGAATCATAGAAAAAGGAGTCTCTCCATTACACAGAATCTGACAGATGTGTACAGATGAAAAGATGGGGAATAAATGAAAATTTATTGAATGGAAAAATCAAGTTTCATGCAACATAGCATGCAAAAAAGAAATTTACGAAAGTAAGGTAGAAAACTAACCTGCCAGCCAAATGTGGATCTGCTGTCCTTTGATGGAGATTCTGGCGGATTGTTATCTTTGCTCTGATCATTCTGGGTGGATATATAAAACAGCAACTCACCTAAAGCAGCCATGGAAAATCTCCTAACTTTTTCCTGCTTGTCTCTAAGGCCATCTGTTAGTGAGCCCAGAATTCCAGAATTTGCCAAATCATCTTCAATAAAAGTTGAATGACGAATTAACAAGCCAATCAATGAAGCAAGTTGAACACGCAAAGCTGGGGTCTTGGACAGTCGAAGCATTTTAACGAGCATGAGCATTATTGGCCCATTTGTCAGGATATTGGCTGTGTCAGCATTGCTACTCAACATCTCAAGGTATCTAATTACATTCAACTTCTCCCCGATGCTAGTGTTTCCATTTAAAATGGATATGATCTTATTGGTGAGTGCATCGAGCTGCTCCTTAGACATCCTTACAAAATCAGATGGTTGCAAGGCCTCAAATGGAAGAGAGGGAATAACATCTGACACTTTATCAGCTTTTCTACTGGGCATTACAGGTCTGACAGATAGATCAGATGGATGCCAAAGGACCTGTGAGAGGTCATGGGATGATTTTGAAGAATCAAACTCAATGGCTGACACTAAACCTTCTTTATTTCTCTGATTCCTGAGCTGAGGACTAGCGCTGAGTGGAGTAGAAACCATATCAACATGCTCTGAAGATGAATCTTGATCATTTGTTCTTGATTCATCTAAGGCAGGTGCGTTTACCACAGGAGAGGTTTCCAATTGGGGAATGTTATTGACCACCACTTCTATTGCACTGTTTGGGTTATCTAACCCATCAGGTTCATCATGTGTCTCATCTTCAGCGTTCTCGTTAAAATCAAGCTCCATATCAGTGTTCTCAATTTTGACTTCAGAATCATTTTCAGAGCCATTGAGCAAGGGCCTCCTGTAGTTTTCCTTCTCATTCTCCTTCTGTAAATTTGATTTTGCTATCCTTGACAACCTTAAGAGATTAACACACCTAGCAGCATTGGAAGGATCTTTCTGCTTCTCCTCAACCACCCTACCAGAGGCCTTTGTTTGAGTTTTCCTGCCACTTGGTGTACCTTTAATTGGTGTCTCATGACCTCTTGATCCTAACATAGAATTCTCATCCAATTTTGGGGTCCCTTTTGCATCTTTTTCATGATATTTAGGAGGGGTCCTATTTGCTAAAGATTTGTCACCATTACGTTCTGAGAGGCAAGGCTTAGCACAAAGCTCAATCATATTATCAAAAGCCGTTTGAGGAGGTAATGGCACTAGAGAAATTTTAGACATCCAGAAAGCATGTCCACAAAGCTCACTCCACTGGATTCTTTCAGCTGGATCTTTTACCAAAAGAGAATTGATTAAGTTAGCAAAGGGACGGCTTGGAGTGCCAGGGAGGGGTGGTGGCGGATCTGAGAGTATGGATTTCACCAGCTGTGTGAATTCTCTTCCCATAAAAGGAGGCCTCCCTGCATAGCACTCATACAGTACACAGCCTAAAGCCCAAAAGTCAGATGCATACGAATGGACACCCCCATCCTCAAATAGTTCAGGAGCCATATAACAGGGTGTTCCGCGTTTTGCTTGTGGCAACTAAGTAAATACATAAAAACAAAGTTAAGAGTCATAAAAAATTATAACCAGATAATAAAAGTACAAGCTCCATGTAGTGATGCCACATCAAATGTTCTACAAATAGTGTCTTAAATGTTGAGCAATTAGAACAACCTACCATGGACGAAGGAGTTTTGGATATATCGCTCAACTTTCTTGCCAATCCAAAATCACATAGCTGCATTCCACAAATGAGCATGAATACCAATCATGTGCATAGCAAAAACTAATAAATTACTCAACCATATAAAAATAAAAATGCAAAATGTACCTTTGTGTGTCCATTCTCATCTAAGAGGATATTTGATGGTTTTAAATCACAGTAAATGATTCCTTTTGAGTGTAAGAACCTGACAGAAGTTATCATTGTTAAGAAAAATATTGAAAGCAGACAATTATTACAAACATCATATAGAAACAAAATTAATTGCCAACAGCATTTCTTACTGCAAAGCTCTAACTAAGTCACGGGCAAGATCATGAATTGAGTCTTCAGGCAGTTGACTGTCCTGAAAGTCAATTATAAAGTATCTTGGTGAAATTATCATTCACAAGACGTTGCATATAACAAAATTTGAAATCGTTTTCTTGATTGAACTACATGAAACAGGAACAAATTCACAAGATGGGAATATAGCATATTACGCCGAAATTATAAGCCAATATCATTGGCAATTGTGCAACCTAACTTCCATATTTATCACCATAGGTTTAATGCATAAGATACCTAAATGCTTTGTGAGGCCAATGTCTCAGTTTTTTTGTCACCTTGAGTGTGAAATCAAAATTAGAAGAAAATTTACTGATATGTATTCCAAGTTCTATGCAAATTTCACAGCATTTCCGTTCCTAACAGTAGAAAATTGGTGACAATAAAACAGGATTCAATCTAATTGACTATACAAAGCTATTTGTTGCCTAAAGACAAAACAGAACAGAAGGCATAAACACTAGTATATTGACGCCTAGTGTTCTTTTTCTCTTATTTAAGAAAAAAATAAACTCTTCATGGACGTCTCATTCTAGACTATCTAGATTCTTGTACTGTGAAAACACATATAATGATACATCAACCTATGGCAAAGCCTATAAGAAACTTGTTTTAACATAAACATGAATCATATTCATAATTAAAACAAATTGTAGATAAATGAGAAATTGATCTCATTGAACATCAACCTATGGCAAAGCCTATAAGAAACTTGTTTTAACATAAACATGAATCATATTCGTAATTAAAACAAATTGTGGATAAATGAGAAATTGATCTCATTGAACCTTTGACTCACATTCACCTAATAGAAATTATTCAAATTAATTGTACATGTTTGGTGAAATGAAAAATAAATTTAAAATGACATATGCAATGGTATCAATGTGAGTATTCTTTGTTAAATGTGAGTGTGTTAAGTTTGTACACATTAAATGTTAGTGAAAATATTAGTGTCTTAGGTTATTTATGTGAAATGTGAGTGTGCTAGGATTTAACAAATGTGAGTGTAGTTGGTAAATCAAAATGACATATACAATGATGTAAATGAAGACTTTGTGTTCCTATGAATAGGTGATGAAGTTGTGAAGAGATGATTGTTGTTTTTGGTGTGTGAAGTGAAGAGTGAAGAAGAGGAAAGAAAGAGTTCTTTTAATAACCTTTTAGAGAAATGAGTTGGAACTTTTGTGAGAGAAAAGAGTTAACACTATAGTGTAAGGAATACAAGAGATAGAGATCTTGTTTTCCTTGTCATTCTTCCCATCTGTCTGTAAAAAATTCTTAGAAAGATTTTAAGTTCACAATCCTTTGGTTCATAGATTTTCAAAGAAAATACATCATTTGAAAGTTAAGTTGTTAAAATCCTGAAAGACTACTTGCAAGAAATTGTTTGTACCAAGTGCCAGGCATTTAAATCTTAAGGACAAAAGTTTAATCTATGACAAGAACACCATATCTTAGAACAAGAATCTTCACAATCTTTTGGTTCCTAGATTTTCAAAGGAAAGGCATCATTTCAAAGTTAAGTTGTTGAAATCTTAAGAAACTACTTGCAAGAAATCATTTACACCAAATGACAAGCATTTAAGTCTTAAAGACAAAAAGTTTAATCCTTGAAAATAACACCATATCTTTGAACAAGAATCTTCAACAAGTGTCTTACAAAATTTATATTAGTTTAAATTTTAACTTGTTTCGTATATATTAGTATGCATGCTAGGAAATTGTTATAATTCAATTTCATATATAAGTACATTACTTTGATTTATATTTATGCATGCTATGTAATTATGATCATGCTTTTGTGTTAAACTAAACAATTGCCTAATCTTTAGTAGGTCAAAATCACAAACAAAGCCTGCCTTTTTTTTCTGCCTTGTATTTCTAAAAACAATTCACCAATAAAATTATCAGTCATATTATTTTTAATCCTGAGCATGAATGATCAATTCCACAGTTCCCCTTGTGTCCAGCAAAAGAATGAGAAATTCATTAAAGAAAAGCAAGGCATACAATAAAAATTAAACAGTCTCTACCTGTCGCAATAAGGTCATGAGAAATTCATTAAAGAAAAGCAAGGCATACAATAAACAATAAACAGTCTCTACCTGTAGCAATAAGGTCATGAGATCTCCACCAACACAATATTCCAAAACCAACCACAAGTGAGATGGTGTTTCGTACCTAGTACATACATCAGGAGGTGTGAAGAAACCGAAAAGGAAAGCTAATGAAACAAAGAAAAGCATGAACTGTATTACTAAGTGACAAATAAATACATTGGATTAAAATAAGAATCTTGAGAGCTATTAACCCATGCTAACAAGCCTTACCAAGAGTAAAATTTTAAAACATTTGAATGATCCAAGGAGTGAAGCATCCTAACCTGCAAATAATACCAATAAAATGGTATGAGTTAATGACATCTATAAGAACTAGCATCAAGCATCGCTTGAATTTTCTAAGACAGTGATAAGTAGGCATAAAATACTCTACAGCCCCTCATTTCCCATGCATAAAATAAAAGTGATAAAGATTAAATTAAAAAGAAAGAAAGAGAAAAGGAAAGATGACTTCTAGTACATTCAACTCAAAATTGAGTGTTCTGAACAATGGGTAATAGCAAAGCCACTCGTTCCCACAATTTTTACTAAAAATATATACCCGCTGGCTCTTTCCCGTCTAGTTCCCAAAACTACAAACATACTTGACATTGACTTCCTTAAACGCACCTGGTACCTAAAACTCACTAGCATCTTTAGTACTTAATTAAGATACAGCAATGACACTAAAAATTGTGTTAAATCAGCTACAAAACCAGACATTTATCAAATTTAAGCGGCTAAATTGTTTTAAATTTGTTACTAAAACAAACATTTCCCAAATCTAATAAACTAAATTGCACTAAATTAATTACTAAAACAGGTATTGCATCAAATTTAATCAACTAAGCTACCTTAAAGTAGTTACTAAAACAGGCACTTCATCGAATTTAAAATCACAAACTTAAATTCAACTTTGATCAAAGATCAATTACTCCAAATTCGACCAAAAACAGAAATTAAATAAGCAAACGGAACAAGAACAGCTCTTTATTATCCTTACTTCGTGAAGAACTTTCCTCTTCTGCGACTTGTCGACACTCTTAACAGCGAAATACTCAATCGTCTTCTTCTTTCTACCTTTATACACACTCTAAACAATTCAAAACGAAAATCAGAGATTCGAAGAAATTCACGCATTCTTAAAATAATTGAAACAAGCTACCGGTTTAAGTTTTACATTACCGAGTATTTGCCACGGCCAATAGCTTCATAGATATGGAAATGATTCATGGCGACTGAACTGGATTTCTAGGGTTCCGATTTCGATTAAATGACACTGCTTTTATCAGAGATCGGAGAAAGAGCGGATGAATTTTTAAGGGGGGTTTGGATGCGAGTATTTTTGGAGATTTGTCTTGGGTTATGATTGGAGTGAGTGAGGGTTCCGCTTTAGTGATGAGTCAAAAAAACGACGAGAAGAGCAAGAGGGTGCTATGGGCGGGAATATGAATATGTAATTGAAAAATATAAAAGCCGAAAATAAGATAAACGTGTCGGGTTTATGCGTACACCTTGTATCTAAACAGGAACAGACGCATTTTCAATTTTTGAATTTGGGTGGTGCTATTATATTTGAACATTGTTTCACGTGACTATCACGTGATCAAAATCAAACTTGGAACACCTTAAACTTCCATTTTGTGGTTGTATATATGCGGCACGCGGCAACAACATAGACTTTTTGGTATTAAGATATTTTATGCCTTGGTTTTATATAAGTTAAAATAACTTGATTTTTATCTATAAAAAATTGTTTTTTATTTATTTTATATTTAAAATCTATCTTACAATACTTTTAATTAAAGATACATTTTTTAAAATCTATTTTCTTAAAACTACAAATAAAAATATTTTTATTATTGAAAACTATAACTGCATGAGCTACCAGAATACTAAACATATATATATAGAGTCCATTTAATAGGTACCATTATCATTCTTAGAATTTCAATAAAATAATTAAAAATTAAAAAGAAAAAGAAAAAAACCCATTCAAATTTACAAGTTACATGCCATGTATTAACAAAATTCAAGAAAAAGTTGCAACTTGCAATAAAATACTCTAGTGAATCAAACTCAATGTATCATTAAGTTAACATTCATAAAATTAGTTTAAACTAGTAAATTATTTGTGTGCATTGTCAACTTGGCCAAAATTAATTCAAACTTTTTAATAATGTTATTAAATTCAGCTAGACTTGTTAAGTTAACATAATAATTTGTCAACCTAGCCTTTAGAGTGAACTAAATTTCAAAGTAAATCATGTGAGAATTGACCTAGTGTGGCCTAGTGACTTAGCAGGTGCTCTTGTGACTTAGTTAACCCAACCAAAACTCAATTTGCCCTTTTAAAAAAATGACATCAATTTAATTTTTTATATAAAAAATAATGGAATGAAAACCTTTTAGATAGACCCATATCAAATTTGTTAGCTCGTCCATCCCATGACCTAGGTCATAGGTTTGATGGGTTAACACCTAAGTCATGCACTACCATGTTTAATTACATCGCATTTTGGAATTCATATTTTATGTAATTAAACAATTATAGAAAGAGATATTTGTATGCAAGGTAATGCATAAAATTATCAAGGATAAATATATTTCTTCAATATAACTCCATTCCTTATTAACGCTTCTCTTTATTGTTTTAACGAAAGCATTTTTTTATCATAAACATTATTAAAAAAAATATATTGTGAAAGTACTAAATCAACAAAGACATTACCACAGGGGGGGTGTTTGCAAATCTTGCAAAGCCAAGGCTTATTCTTGAACGTTTTTGGGAACATACATGTGCCTCTCCATCTCTTCTATCTCGATAAAATCATAATCATAGCTCAAAGCCATGCTTAATCTGTACTCGCAATCAAAATCAAAAACTTGTTGTATATACTTATCAACTTGGTATTAGTATGTGATAGAATAAACATTGTTGTAAAGATATTTCATTGCATCATGAAAATTCAATTCAATTTTTTCATCTCCTACTTCCATGGACAAAGTATCATGTCCACAATCAATTTTCGTATTGACAGTTTTCAAGAATGATCTTCCAAATAGTATAGGAGTGTTGTTGTTTAAGGAATCACAAGACTCATGTTCTATATCAAGAATATAGCAGTCGCATGGAATAACCAAACTATCAATCTTGACTAGGACATCTTCTATCACACCAAGTTGATAAACAAAACTACGATTCACAAGTTGTATTATAATACTAGTTTTAAACAAACTCCTAGTGTGGCAAGGATTCATTAATGTTTCAGAATCCTTTTCTTATAAGGATTCCTTATTCATCCTAGCTACACAAGGAAAGAAGGGCTGGTGGTATTTAATGACAAGTCACTTATTTTTATTATTTTCTTTAATGTTTGGGCTTAATTAAAACTTTGTTTTGAGCTAGGGTCCAAGGCTTGTTTGGATCAGGTTATGGGCTTTTCAGTTTAGGGTTTTGGGCCAGTTTTGAGTGGACCTCATATAAGTCCACATAAGGGGTCCATTAGGGTTAACTTTTCAAGAACTATTTAAACTCATGTAAGCCACAATTTCGGCAGCTTTGATGATTATTATTCTGAAATTTTCAGTTTTAACGTGTGAGAGTGATTCTTGCATTCTTCAGTTCTTGAACGAACTGAATCTGACTTATCGAAGATTAACTGGCTTCGTGGCGTCATTCTACTCATTCCAATAGTGTTGGTGCCTTGGGGCAGGTTTCCATTGTGTCGCACTCATATCAGACCTATTTCGGCTTTCCGGGATCAGATCTCAATCTTGATTGTGGGTTGCGTGACCACGTGATCACGAGGTTCGCATCACAACTCCTTCAAGAATTTAGCATACATGGAAATTTGCTTAATAGCATCAATCAAAGGAATGTCGAGTTTCACTTTCTTGAAAACCTTTAAAATCTCTTTTTCTTTGTCCTCTTTCTCAGACCTAGAAGAACTAAAATGAAATGGAGGAATTTTCTTAAAACTAGAATGCATTGAGTTAGGACTTACCTTTGGAGTATTAGTTGTTGTTTCAGTTTGTGGAGGAGTAGGTTGTTTCTTCTTTATACTCTGTTCGGTTTCTATCTCCTCTTCTTCCTTCATCTCAATTTGTTTTGACATTTGCTTTTCAAGTTCTTTCCTACTTTGTAGCGTGATCACACTGGCATTCTCTTTTGGATTCAATGCTTGGGAGGGCAATTTTCCATTCATTTATGCTTATAATTTCCCTACACTTGAAGCTATTTGCCCCATTTGCTTTTCTAAGTTGTGAATACTTGGCCTTATTTCCTGTTGAAAAGATATGATATTTTGTTGTAAGGTCACTGTGTTAGAAGCTAAATTTTTCATCATCTCACGAAGATCATCACTCAATGACCCCATAACATTGGAATTTATGAATGTAGGGGGCTTTCTCGCTTGATAATTATGTTGGGACTAAAATCTATGAGGGTGGAACTGTCAACTTTAATTGCCTTATTTAGGCGGGTTCCCATAGCGTAAGTTCGAATGATCTCTCCATCCGGGATTATACGTGTTAGAAAAGGGATCATACTTATGCTGGGGTTATCTATTGAATGCTCCATCAACTGCATTAGCTTGTTCAATGTGATCTTCTTACATTATTAAGCACATATCCAAAGCATGTCCTTGTAACGAGCATATGCTACAAACTCACTTATTGTACATTTCCACAAGCCAAAGAATGCACAAGAGAAGTAAGATCATTATCTTTATTCTCAAGGTTAACAATACTTACCTCATTTACTTGTTTGCTTAAAAAGTCTCCATGTGTGCCAAATTGTTTCGAGTTGGCTGTAATATTTGATATTAATTGGCATGCAACCTCAAATGTTTTCTCTACCAATGCCCCTCTACTTGCCGCATCAATGATACTGCGGTTAGTAGGCATTAGTCCTTTATAGAAATATTAAATGAGTAGTTAATCAAGTATTTGATAATGAGGGCATTGAATACATAGTTGCTCAAATCTTTCCCAATACTCAAAGAGTGCCTTGGGTGTTTTGTCTATTGTCGTGCAACAGCCATGGTATTGATGCGAGCTTCCTTTCATAACCTATGTAAAGTGTTTTCTATTTCGAGATCTATATGCACTTGTCTTTGGTTAGTAGAATGGGTTACAAGCATAAATCGTTAAGAAAACTCAATAGAAATCAACCATACAAGAGATTTAGAGTAATGCAAATTGAATGAAAATCCTACGCTAGAACACAAAAGCTGCCTAAAAACCCTAGAAAATAGTGGAATTTGGCTTCGAGAAGGTGCGACTAGAGGCCAAAAGCAACTAGTCTTGTTTAGAGCATCATTTTCCTTCAGGAAACAAAAGCCAAGGCCTAATTCCACCAAATTTTTTTGAATAATGCTTGTACAATACCACCCACAAGCAACATTGTTTTTTTTTCCAACAAAGTAAATATAACAATCACAAAGCAATAATAATCACAGCATAAGAATCAACTAAAATTACTTCCCTAGCAAAATCACCAAAATTTGTTGCGAAGTTGCATTCACACTGTAACAACCCGGCTTTACAAGCCCAAAACACAGTAAATTTTTTTTTTTATATATATATGCATTCAATCCACATGGTGCCGGAAATCAATGGATCTAAATCCTCACATCATCAAAATACAATCCATACAATCAACATTTCATTTCAAAGTGAAACTTACACAAACACGTAATATTAAGGTTGCTTGATTTGAAGTTCATATTAAAAATATATACATAGACATGAGTTTGCAGTCTTAACCTACTAATAGTCATCACAATTTTAAACAAAAAGGATCTAATAAAAGTTATACATTCAGTACATTGATCCCTACAAAATACATTGTGATTTAAAATACATCTACATAATTCCTTGCAAAAGTAGGTTCCCGTGTATCGGGTTTCCTAGGCATCTCGTTGGTGTGAAGTCCCTGCAGCAGTACAAACATTTAAGAGAATGCAAACACTTAATAATAATAAGAATGGTAACTAACGGTTTGGCAATTATGTAAAGCATTAACAATTATAATTTCTTCATGTATTTGCTATAACAACAAGTAGTACATATAGATACACAAGTTTTCGGATGCCGTTCTTTAAAACTAGCCATTCATTTGTGTCGCCCATCCATCCGGATTCCATGACGAAAGTTGCGTCGCTGCCGATCCCAAAATCGGCAGCAGAAACTGCATTGCTGCCGATCAAGGAATCGGCACCGAAAACTGCGTCGCTGCCGATCCAGAATCGGCAGCGGAATCTGCGTCGCTGCCGATCCAGAATCGGCAGCGCAATCTGCGTCGCTGCCGATCCAGAATCGGCAGCGCAATCTGCGTCGCTGCCGATTTCTGTATCGGCAGTGAAAACTGGGTCGCTGCCAATTTCTGTATCGGCAGTGAATACAGTGTCGCTGCCGATCCAGAATCGGCAGCAGAAACTGCGTCGCTGCCGATCCAGAATCGGCAGCAGAAACTGCGTCGCTGCCGATTTCTGCATCGGCAGCGGAGTCCCTCTTTTATCCCGGCCATCCATCCGTTTGGATGCCATTAGCCGAAGCTAATCAGTCCTTCATCCCGGCCATCCATTCGAACGCCATTAGCCAAAGCTAATCATTCTTGATCCCGGCCATCCGTTCGGATGCCATTAGCCGAAGCTAATCAATCCTTCATCCCGGCCATCCATTCGGACGCCATTAGCCAAGGCTAATCATTCTTTATCCCGGCCATCCGTTCGGATGCCATTAGCCGAAGCTAATCAATCCTTCATCCCGGCCATCCATTCGGACGCCATTAGCCAAGGCTAATCATTCTTTATCCCGGCCATCCGTTCGGATGCCATTAGCCGAAGCTAATCAATCCTTCATCCCGGTCATCCATTCGGACGCCATTAGCCAAAGCTAATCATTCTTTGTCCCGGCCATCCGTTTGGATGCCATTAGCCGAAGCTAATCACTCTTTTGTCCCGGCCATCCATTCGGATGCCATTAGCCGAAGCTAATCAATCTTTAATCAACATTTAAGCGTTCAACAATCTAATATCGGTTCTAACAATATGATAGTGCTCAAGTTAAAATATTTCAAGATTCAACGTAAGAAAAAGGAAGGTGCAAGTCACCTACCTACTCCACCTGTGGGTCGTTCCTGTCTTGATGATGGTCCAATCCCGACCGCACCACCTAAGACATCAATGGTCACAAATCAACACAGTTGTATTTATTTTATTTTTTAATCATATTCATCATCACACTTATTTCAAGAGTTCATATTCAAGTGTTCCATATTTTACACCATCATATCATGAAATTGTTACTAGCATTTAAATCATTCCTGCCTAGGAGGCTTATAGTAAGAATCGGCAGCGAGAACTGGTTCGCTGCGGGCTGCCCAATTCGGCAGCGAGAACTGGTTCGCTGCAGGCTGCCAGTTCGGCAGCGACAACTGTTTCGCTGCTGGCAGCTCGTTCGGCAGCGAAAACTGCATCGCTGTTGGTGCCACAGTTTCGCTGCACAACGCACAACTCGGCAGCGAATATCAATTCGCTGCAGGAAGTTCAGTTTCGGCAGCGAAACAGAATTTCGCTGCACAACACACAATTCGGCAGCAAATATCAATTCACTGCAGGAGGTTCAGTCGCGGCAGCGAAACAGAATTTGCTGCACAATACACAAATCGACAGCGAATATCGATTCGCTGCAGGAGGTTTGGTTTCGGCAGCGAAACAGAATTTCGCTGCAGGCGGTTCAGTTGCGGCAGCGAAACAGAATTTCGCTGCGCAACACACAAATCGACAGGAAATATCGATTCGCTGCAGGAGGTTTGGTTTCGGCAGCGTAACAGAATTTCGCTGCGCAACACACTATTCGGCAGCGAATATCAATTCGCTGCAGGAGGTTCAGTCGCGGCAGCGAAACAGAGTTTCGGTGCACAATAAACAAATCGACAGCGAATATCGATTCGCTGCAGGAGGTTCGGTTTCGGCAGCGAAACAGAATTTCGCTGCAGGAGGTTCAGTTGCGGCAGCGAAACAGAATTTCGCTGCGCAATACACAAATCGGCAGCGAATATCGATTCGCTGCAGGAGGTTTGGTGGCGGCAGCGAAACAGAATTTCGCTGCGCAACACACACTTCGGCAGCGAATATCAATTCGCTGCAGGAGGTTCAGTCGCGGCAGCGAAACAGAATTTCGCTGCGCAACACACAAATCGGCAGCGAATATCGATTCGCTGCAGGAGGTTCGGTTGCGGCAGCGAAACAGAATTTCGCTGCGCAACACACAATTCGGCAGCGAATATCAATTCGCTGCAGGAGGTTCAGTCGCGGCAGCGAAACAGAATTTCGCTGCGCAATACACAAATCGGCAGCGAATATCGATTCGCTGCAGGAGGTTCGGTTGCGGCAGCGAAACAGAATTTCGCTGCGCAACACACAATTCGGAACCATCAATTTCAGCACATAGTTCTTCAACAAAAATTCCAGCAACAACATCACAGCAGAACACATTAAATTTCAGCAACAACATCACAGCAAAACACATTAATTTCAGCAACAATAATCACAGCAAAACCCATTAATTTCAGCAACAATCATCACAGCAGAACATATTAATTCCAGCAGCAACATCACAGCAGAAAACATTAAATTTCAGCAACAACATCACAGCAGAACACATTGATTTCAGCAACAATCATCACAGAAAAACACATTAATTCCAGCAGCAACATCACAGCAGAAAGCATTAAATTTCAGCAGAACACACACACACATGCATGCTGGCCTAACCCATAGTTAAAGCCAGCCTTCTACCATAATTGTTAGATGTTCTGAAATTGACTTTATTTCACTTCTGTTTGCTAGTTCTCCTAGTTAATTTCAGTTTCCCTCATAGCTAGCTTAGGTCTTAGATCAATTTTTCTTAGGGTTTTTCTTCTTCATTTTCGTTTTTGATTTTAAGGGGGAGAGGAAAGGGGAGTTTCATGACCCATACCTCCTTAATTTAACTAAGTTTAAGGAAGGTTTGACACTATTCTTTTATCTTCAGCTGCTGGTTCTTCTCCTTCTTCTTCCTCTCACGTTTTCCAGCTCTCTTTTTCCTCTCCTCTATGCAGCTGCCCACTCCTCTCTCAAGATCTCATCTTTCCCTCACAAGCTCACAAGTTAATCTCTACTAGTTTGATTCACGTTTCTGTTGTGAAAGGGGAAGGGAAGAATGCATGCAGCTGCTGGTTTGGGAAGAAGATGGGTCATTCTCTCTCCCCTCTTTGTATTTATACTACCCATCAAATGAAATGGGTTGTTTGGGGGTTGGTTTAGGTGTATCCTTATCCTTGTTTGGTTTATCTAAAACCAGTTTTACCCCTCCCTCCCAGCTCTGCATCACTGCTGATTGAGAAATCGGCAGCGAAAACTGCATCGCTGCCGAATTCTGCATCGGCAGCGAAAACTGCGTCGCTGCCGATTTCTGCATCGGCAGCGAAAACTGCGGCGCTGCCGATTTCTGCATCGACAGCGAAACTGCGCTGCTGCCAAATCCAGAATCGGCAGCGAAAACTGTATTCATCATCATCTCTCTCTCTCTCTAAATATATATATATATTTTCATTTGGGTGTTTACATTCTCCCCTCCTAAATATGAATTTCGTCCTCGAAATTTAAGAAGTTTCACACTCCATACCTGGTAGTTCAAATAAATTGGGGTACTTTTTCCTCATCTCCGCCTCCCTCTCCCAAGTTTCCTCTTCTACTTGAGCATTTCGCCATAAGATTCTGACGATGGGGATCTTTTTGCTCCATAACTCCTTCACTTCTTGATCTAGTATCCTTATGGGTCTCAATTCCAGTGTTAAGTCTTCCTTAACTTCTACTGGGACCTGGGGTAGAACTCGGGCGGGGTCCACGTCAGCCTTCCTTAACAAGGAGACATGGAACACATCATGGACCTTGGCTAGCTGTGGGGGCAAATCTACCTTGTAGGCTACTGGTCCTACTCGTTGTAAGATTTTGAAGGGTCCGATGAAGCGGGGAGTTAACTTCCCTTTTAATCCAAACCGTAACATGTTCTTCCATGGGGCTACTTTCAGGAACACCTGGTCCCCCGTACTGAACTCGAGAGGTCTTCTCCTCACATCAGCATACTTCTTCTGTCTATCCTGTGCGGCTTTGATGCGATCCCTGATAGTTCTCACTTTCT
Source organism: Populus alba (assembly GCF_005239225.2). NCBI lineage: Eukaryota > Viridiplantae > Streptophyta > Magnoliopsida > Malpighiales > Salicaceae > Populus > Populus alba. Next base: position 2,810,387 of record NC_133293.1, read on the forward strand.
CCGTGGTGACTTGGACCAACTCTGCACCATATAACTTTCGGTCCCCAATTTCCTCCCAACACAAAGGAGTTCTACACCTCCTACCATACAAGGCTTCATATGGGGCCATCCCTATTGTGGCTTGGTGACTATTGTTATACGTGAACTCCACCAATGCCATGTGTTCCTCCCAGTTTCCTCCAAATTCTAGCACACAAGCCCGTAATAGGTCTTCCAAGACTTGGATGACTCTTTCTGATTGGCCATCCGTTTGAGGGTGAAACGCAGTGCTCATGTCCAATCTTGTCCCCAAGGCATGTTGTATGCTCGGCCAAAGTCGAGAGGTGAACCTGGGATCTTGATCCGATACAATGGACACCGGAATCCCATGAAGTCGTACCACCTCATTTACGTAGATTTTGGCAAGCTTGTCCACCGAGTCGGTCATCTTTATAGGCAAGAATAGTGCGGATTTCGTCAACCGATCTACAATGACCCATATCGCATCATTTCCTTTCCTCCCTTTGGGAAATCCCGACACGAAATCCATGGTGATCATCTCCCACTTCCATTCTGGAATTTGTAATGGTTGTAATGGTCCCGCAGGCCTTTGGTGTTCAACCTTGACTTGTTGACATATCCCACACTTTGACACATACTCAGCTATTTCCCTTTTCATATTAGGCCACCAATAGAGGTGTTTCAGGTCTCGATACATCTTAGTGCTGCCAGGATGGATGGAGAACTTGGACTCGTGTGCTTCTTGTAGAACCATTCGTTTGACTGTTTCGTCATTAGGCACGTACAACCGTTGTCCCATCATCAAGGACCCATCATCCGCTACTCGGAATTTCATTTCTACCCCGGCCTCCACATTCTTTCTAATCTTGGACCCCACCTTGTCATGGAATTGGGCATGTAGTATCTGTTCTCGATACGTTGGTCGCACCACTAATTGGGCTACTAACCCACCTCCTGCATCGATTCCCAAATCTGCACCCAACTCTTTTAATTCTGCCAATTGCCGCCCCTTTCCCACTGCTAAGCTTCCCAAGGAGGCTTTATTTTTGCGACTAAGGGCATCTGCCACCACGTTTGCTTTCCCCGGGTGGTATTCTATGGTGCAATCATAATCCTTAATGAGTTCTATCCATCTTCTTTGCCGCATGTTCAACTCCTTTTGCGACATCAGATACTTCAGGCTCTTATGATCAGTAAAAATTTGGGTTCGAGACCCATACAAATAGTGTCTCCATATCCTCAAGGCAAATACTACAGCTGCCAACTCCAGGTCGTGCACCGGGTAGTTCACCTCATGAGTCTTTAATTGCCTTGATGCATAGGCGATCACCTTCCCATGTTGCATCAAAACACAACCCAATCCCTTCCCCGAGGCATCACTATATACCACAAAACCCTCGGTCCCTGAGGGGAGAGTTAACACTGGAGCAGTGGTGAGCCTCCTCTTCAATTCTTGGAAGCTTGCCTCACATTCTTCCGACCACACCCATTTATTATCCTTCCTAGTTAGCTGGGTCAAAGGGGTTGCAATCAGGGAAAAACCTTCGATAAATCTCCGATAGTATCCTGCAAGTCCCAGGAAACTACGTATTTCAGTGACCGAAGTCGGTCTTTCCCATTTCAAGACTGCTTCGACTTTTTGGGGGTCGACAAAAACACCTTCAGCTGAAATGACATGTCCCAGAAACGTCACTCTTTTCAGCCAAAATTCACATTTACTCAGTTTTGCATATAGCTGGTGATCCCTCAAGGTTTGTAAGGTTTGTCTCAAGTGTTCCTCGTGCTCCTCGAAAGAATTCGAGTACACCAATATATCATCAATGAATACCACCACAAACTTATCCAGGTATGGTTGAAAAACCCGATTCATCAAATCCATGAAGAGGGCTGGGGCGTTCGTCAACCCGAACGGTAACACCAAAAATTCATAGTGTCCGTAACGAGTTCTAAATGCGGTCTTTGCTACGTCCGCTTCTTTAATCTTCATCTGATAGTACCCTGATCTCAAATCTATCTTCGAAAATGCCCTCGCTCCTTTTAATTGGTCGAACAAATCATCTATCCGAGGTAACAGATACTTGTTTTTCATTGTTATTTTGTTCAACTGTCTATAGTCAATACAAGTCTATGGGTTCCATCCTTCTTTCTTACAAATAGGACCGGTGCTCCCCAAGGAGAATTACTAGGCCGTATGAACCCTTTGTCTAATAATTCCTGTAATTGAGTCTTTAACTCGTTCAGTTCTGCTGGAGCCATCCGATACGGTTGTTGGGCTATGGGTGGGACTCCAGGAAAAGTGTCTATAGACACCTCTACCTCTCGCTCCGGGGGTAGTCCTGGTAGTTCTTCAGGAAACACATCTGGGAAATCCTTCACCACAGGAATATCCTTCAATAGTGGACCTTCATCATCAGAGTTTAAGATGTATGCGAGGTATCCCGTACATCCCTTTCTTAAAAGTTTTTGAGCTGTTACCACCGATATTAAAGCATTCAGTTTGATAACTCTCTCTCCTTCAAAAGTCATTTTCTCGCCCTTAGGTGTTTGGAAAGTAACAGTTTTAGCATAACAATCTATCAGAGCCTTGTATTTACTCAACCAATCCATGCCTAATATTATGTCAAAATCATGCAGCTCTAAGGGAATCAAGTCTACTTCTGTTTCATACCCGGATAAACTAACCCCCACATCCACATATACAATATTTGTTTCAACCATGTTTCCCATTGGAGTTCCAATTACAAATCCCTTCTCTACTATTTCTACTTCCTTTCTCAATTTAGCAACAATTCTCTTAGCAATGAATGAGTGGGTGGCACCCGGATCAAACAACACATGCACATTAAAATCATTCAATAGTAGTGTACCTGCCACCACATTCGATGCAGCCCTGGCCTCCTCCTGTGTCAGGTGGAAGACCCTCCCCGGGGTCCGATCATTTTGTGCCCTCGGCTTCCCTCTACTGGAGTTTGCCCCTGATTGAGAAGATCTCACTGGCCTATTAACAGTGACTGACTGTTGGTGGCTCTGACTGGGCTGTCTATAACTCTGCACTTGTCCGGTGTTCCGTTTGGGGCAGTCCCTCTTGTAATGACCTCTACCACCACAGAAATGACACCCTTGACTAAGATACTGGCAGTTCCTCCACCTATGACCCTCTCCTCTGCACACAAAACATCTCCCAGGGGAAACTGAGCAGTCCCCAGGGTGTTTTTGTCCACACTTTACACAAAAAGGATAGTCCACACCCTTGCGGTCACCGGCCCCAGTAGAAGAGTTTGCCCTCGAGTGCGATTGTCCAACCATCACTCTCCCACTTGACTGCTGGTAAGGCGGTAATATCAAATTCCCCCTTTTTCCGTGTTGCTCAAACACTCCACTTTTTCCTTTCTTCGTGTGCGGTGGTCTGCCGCTGAAATAATCCCCATCTCTCTTTTTGCTTATACCCTGATACCCACCTTGGCTTTCTCCAATACACGCCTCCAGAGCTTGTGCAGCCTCAATCAACTCCCTCACCGATTTAAATCGCAAAGCTATCAATCCTTGTCTCAAATCTTGTCGTAAACCATCTCTCAACTTTTCAATCATATGTTCCTCTGTCGGCACATAATGTGGGGCGAACAAAGAGAGGTCATGGAATCTCCTTTCGTACTCCAATACTGACATATCACCTTGTCTTAATGCCAAGAACTCTTGTTCCTTCACCTTGTGATGATACTTAGAATAAAACTGATTCTCAAACTCTATCTTGAAGTCACTCTAAGTTAGCGTCTCAGTCGCACGCCTCAGTTGAACCGTTTCCCACCATGTCATGGCCCTATCAGACAGTAACTGGGTTGCACAATTTACCCTCAAACCCTCGGGTATGCTTATTTGAATCATTGTCTTCTCTACCTTCCTGATCCATCTTCCAGCTATCTCTGCATCTTGCTCCCCCATATACGGTTCACAACCCATTTCCCTCATACTCTTGACTAGTCGCACCAGTGGCACCACATTATCCATGGTCATGCTAGTCATAGGGGCTGCTGGTGGAATCTGCGTGGTGGGAGTTGTTTGTGCCGCTGAACTAGCCATGCCCTCCATCAATGCTTTAACTATTTGTACAAGGAATCCCGCATTTACATATTGTGGGGGCACACCAGTTGGAACAGCAGATGGTTGTGCTTCTGTTCTTTCTCGCTGTTCTGTTGCAACGGGGGGTGTTCCCTCTATTTGATTAGGCCTCGAGCCTTCCCCTGCCACCGTATCTTCCCCCTGCAAGGTTTCAGGTGGTATTATCGGAGCATGAGATGCCGTATCATCCAAGGGATCTTCGTCTTGCCAACCTTGGGCACCTCGGTTCACGCCCCTCCGTTCTAAGGAGGGCGGCTCAGTTCATGTCCCTTGTCGGGTGCGTACCATCCTGAAATTCATCACAACAACACATTTATTAATGATCCTCAGGATCCATACCAAGTGCTCTGATACCAACTGTAACAACCCGGCTTTACAAGCCCAAAACACAGTAAATTTTTTTTTTATATATATATGCATTCAATCCACATGGTGCCGGCAATCAATGGATCTAAATCCTCACATCATCAAAATACAATCCATACAATCAACATTTATTTCAAAGTGAAACTTACACAAACACGTAATATTAAGGTTGCTTGATTTGAAGTTCATATTAAAAATATATACATAGACATGAGTTTGCAGTCTTAACCTACTAATAGTCATCACAATTTTAAACAAAAAGGATCTAATAAAAGTTATACATTCAGTACATTGATCCCTACAAAATACATTGTGATTTAAAATACATCTACATAATTCCTTGCAAAAGTAGGTTCCCGTGTATCGGGTTTCCTAGGCATCTCGTTGGTGTGAAGTCCCTGCAGCAGTACAAACATTTAAGAGAATGCAAACACTTAATAATAATAAGAATGGTAACTAACGGTTTGGCAATTATGTAAAGCATTAACAATTATAATTTCTTCATGTATTTGCTATAACAACAAGTAGTACATATAGATGCACAAGTTTTCGGATGCCGTTCTCTAAAACTAGTCATTCATTTGTGTCGGCCATCCATCCGGATTCCATGACGAAAGTTGCGTCGCTGCCGATCCCAAAATCGGCAGCAGAAACTGCATTGCTGCCGATCAAGGAATCGGCAGTGAAAACTGTGTCGCTGCCGATCCAGAATCGGCAGCGGAATCTGCGTCGCTGCCGATTTCTGTATCGGCAGCGGAATCTGCGTCGCTACCGATCCAGAATCGGCAGCGCAATCTGCGTCGCTGCCGATTTCTGTATCGGCAGCGGAATCTGGGTCGCTGCCTATTTCTGTATCGGCAGTGAATACAGTGTCGCTGCCGATCCAGAATCGGCAGCAGAAACTGCGTCGCTGCCATTTCTGCATCGGCAGCGGAGTCCCTCTTTTATCCCGGCCATCCATCCGTTTGGATGCCATTAGCCGAAGCTAATCAGTCCTTCATCCCGGCCATCCATTCGGACGCCATTAGCCAAAGCTAATCATTCTTTATCCCGGCCATCCGTTCGGATGCCATTAGCCGAAGCTAATCAATCCTTCATCCCGGCCATCCATTCGGACGCCATTAGCCAAAGCTAATCATTCTTTATCCGGCCATCCGTTCCGATGCCATTAGCCGAAGCTAATCAATCCTTCATCCCGGCCATCCATTCGGACGCCGTTAGCCAAAGCTAATCATTCTTTGTCCCGGCCATCCGTTTGGATGCCATTAGCCGAAGCTAATCACTCTTTTGTCCCGCCATCCATTCGGATGCCATTAGCCGAAGCTAATCAATCTTTAATCAACATTTAAGCGTTCAACAATCTAATATCGGTTCTAACAATATGATAGTGCTCAAGTTAAAATATTTCAAGATTCAACGTAAGAAAAAGGAAGGTGCAAGTCACCTACCTACTCCACCTGTGGGTCGTTCCTGTCTTGATGATGGTCCAATCCCGACCGCACCACCTAAGACATCAATGGTCACAAATCAACACAGTTGTATTTATTTTATTTTTTAATCATATTCATCATCACACTTATTTCAAGAGTTCATATTCAAGTGTTCCATATTTTACACCATCATATCATGAAATTGTTACTAGCATTTAAATCATTCTTGCCTAGGAGGCTTATAGTAGGAATCGGCAGCGAGAACTGGTTCGCTGCGGGCTGCCCACTTCGGCAGCGAGAACTGGTTCGCTGCAGGCTGCCAGTTCGGCAGCGACAACTGTTTCGCTGCTGGCAGCCCGTTCGGCAGCGAAAACTGCATCGCTGTTGGTGCCACAGTTTCGCTGCACAACGCACAACTCGGCAGCGAATATCAATTCACTGCAGGAAGTTCAGTTTCGGCAGCGAAACAGAATTTCGCTGCACAACACACAATTCGGCAGCGAATATCAATTCACTGCAGGAGGTTCAGTCGCGGTAGCGAAACAGAATTTGCTGCACAATACACAAATCGGCAGCGAATATCGATTCGCTGCAGGAGGTTCGGTTTCGGCAGCGAAATAGAATTTCGCTGCAGGAGGTTCAGTTGCGGCAGCGAAACAGAATTTCGCTGCGCAACACACAAATCGGCAGCAAATATCGATTCGCTGCAGGAGGTTCGGTTGCGGCAGCGAAACAGAATTTCGCTGCGCAACACACTATGCGGCAGCGAATATCAATTCGCTGCAGGAGGTTCAGTAGCGGCAGCGAAACAGAGTTTTGTTGCACAATACACAAATCGGCAGCGAATATCGATTTGCTGCAGGAGGTTCGGTTTCGGCAGCGAAACAGAATTTCGCTGCAGGAGGTTCAGTTGCGGCAGCGAAACAGAATTTCGCTGCACAATACACAAATCGGCAGCGAATATCGATTCGCTGCAGGAGGTTTGGTCGCGGCAGCGAAACAGAATTTCGCTGCGCAACACACACTTCGGCAGCGAATATCAATTCGCTGCAGGAGGTTCAGTCGCGGCAGCGAAACAGAATTTCGATGCGCAACACACAAATCGGCAGCGAATATCGATTCGCTGCAGGAGGTTCGGTTGCGGCAGCGAAACAGAATTTCGCTGCGCAACACACAATTCGGAACCATCAATTTCAGCACATAGTTCTTCAACAAAAATTCCAGCAACAACATCACAGCAGAACACATTAAATTTCAGCAACAATTATCACAGCAAAACCCATTAATTTCAGCAACAATCATCACAGCAGAACATATTAATTCCAGCAGCAACATCACAGGAGAAAACATTAAATTTCAGCAACAACATCACAGCAGAACACATTGATTTCAGCAACAATCATCACAGAAAAACACATTAATTCCAGCAGCAACATCACAGCAGAAAGCATTAAATTTCAGCAGAACACACATACACATGCATGCTGGCCTACCCCATAGTTAAAGCCAGCCTTCTACCATAATTGTTAGATGTTATGAAATTGACTTAATTTCACTTCTGTTTGCTAGTTCTCCTAGTTAATTTCAGTTTCCCTCATAGCTAGCTTAGGTCTTAGATCAATTTTTCTTAGGGTTTTTCTTCTTCATTTTCGTTTTTGATCTTAAAGGGGAGAGGAAAGGGAGTTTCATGACCCATACCTCCTTAATTTAACTAAGTTTGAGGAAGGTTTGACACTATTCTTTTATCTTCAGCTGCTGGTTCTCCTCCTTCTTCTTCCTCTCACGTTTTCCAGCTCTCTTTTTCCTCTCCTCTATGCAGCTGCCCACTCCTCTCTCAAGATCTCATCTTTCCCTCACAAGCTCACAAGTTAATCTCTACTAGTTTGATTCACGTTTCTGTTGTGAAAGGGGAAGGGAAGAATGCATGCAGCTGCTGGTTTGGGAAGAAGATGGGTCATTCTCTCTCCCCTCTTTGTATTTATACTACCCATCAAATGAAATGGGTTGTTTGGGGGTTGGTTTAGGTGTATCCTTATCCTTGTTTGGTTTATCTAAAACCAGTTTTACCCCTCCCTCCCAGCTCTGCATCACTGCTGATTGAGAAATCGGCAGCGAAAACTGCATCGCTGCCGAATTCTGCATCGGCAGCGAAAACTGCGTCGCTGCCGATTTCTGCATCGGCAGCGAAATCCGCGTCGCTGCCAAATCCAGAATGGGCAGCGAAATCCGCGTCGCTGCCAAATCCAGAATCGGCAGCGGAAACTGCGTCGCTGCCGATTTCTGCATCGGCAGCGAAAACTGCGTCGCTGCCGATTTCTGCATCGACAGCGAAACTGCGTTGCTGTCAAATCCAGAATCGGCAGCGAAAACTGTATTCATCATCATCTCTCTCTCTCTCTCTAAATATATATATTTTCATTTGGGTGTTTACACACACAAATTGATTACCCTAGCTTAAATAAACAAGTAGTATAGAGCAAACAAAGGGTAGATCCCATAAGGAAGGTATAGAGCGAACAAATTGATTTTTTATGTTGTATGATATGCAATAAGATACTTTGGTGAATCAAACTCAATGTATCATTAAGTTAACATTCATAAAATTAGTTTAAACTAGTCAATTGTTCGTGTGCGTTATTGACTTGGCCAAAATTAGCTCAAACTTTGTAATAATGTTATTAAAATCCACTGGACTTGTGAAGTTAGTATAGTAATTTGTCAACCTGACCTTTAGATTGAGCTAAATTTCAAAGTAAATCATATGGAAGGTGACCCAGTATGGCCTAATGACCCTGCGGGTGCTCTTGTGACTCAGTTAACCCAGCTAAAACTCGGTTTGCCCTTTTTAAAAAATGACATCAATTTAATTTTTTTATATAAAAAATAGTGGAACAAAAACCTTTTGGATAGACCCATATAAAATTTGCCAACTCGTCCAACCCATGACCTAGGTCATAGATTGGATGGGTTAAAACCTAAGTCATGCCCTGGCCATGTTTAATTACATCACTTTTTGGAATTCATATTTTATGTAATTAAAAAATTATATAAAGAGATATTTGTAGGCAAGGTAATGCATAAAATTATCAAGGATAAATATATTTCTTTAATATAAACTTCATTTCCTTATTAAGGCTTCTCTTTATTGTTTTAATGAAAGCATTTTTTTTATTGTAAACATTATTTTAAAAAAAAACCTATTGTGATCTTGAAAACAAGTTTTTTTTTAAAAAAAATCAAGAAAATATTTGTTGTGATGTCGCGGTCACACAAATTAATTACCTTAGCTAAAATAAATAAGATAGTATAGAGCAAACAATGGGTTGATCCCACAATAAAGTTTTAATTTAGATTTTTTTTTTATGTTGTACAGAATGCAATTGGGGTGGATTTTAAGGTTATTTAGGCTATAAAAGAATAAAATAATCAAGGTAAATTAAATAAATCAGAAAAATATCAAGAGAACAAATATTGGTTTCAAATAAACGTCAACCTACGTAAATCAACACCGATCATTGAAGTGATACATTGATTTATATTCTAAATATTTATCTCTTCTTAATATTGGTTAGTTAACAGATCTTCCATATAATTAACCCTAATCATCAAACAACCATAGTGTCTACACTGGTAAATTAATTCAATGGCAGCCTTAAGGACTAGATAAGTTGATTAATAAAAAAAAAAACATAATTGTTCGCAGTCCATGTTTGATTTGATCGAATGTTTTCTCTAAGATTAATAACATAAATCTGCTATGATTATTAAACTCAGTTGCTTCATAAGTTTATATATCATAACTCCGGTTTTGATAGCAAACTTAGCAATAAATTGTTTATAATAATAACTTAGAGTTCGCTCTAGCAATTAAAATAAACAATTATAAAAAATAAATATAGAAAAATAAGCATATTAATCATTTTAACAAAAAAAATGATAACATAAATCTTACAGTTCTTGAAATTCAAAGGTTTCTATGTCCTTATAACCAAGAAAAAGAGATTAGCCTTGCATATCTATTGAACAACTAATAAAAAAGAAAGAAGAATGTATGATTTCTGTTTTTGGAGGAAAATGTTTGTTTTTCTTCTCTTTTCTAGCCACCCGTTTTCCCTTTTTTTTTTTTTTATTTAATAAAAAACCTGAATCCCTTTTCTACAAAACAGTCCTTTTCTAAATAGACAATTTATATTTAAGTATTTCAATAACTATTTTTCTAAAAAAGAAGAAATAACCTTCCATAAAATCTTCAAACTTTGAATTTTAACTTAAAGGAGTTAAATTGCCAAAATAAAGAGTTAGATGTCGATCTGGTTGCTTTGAGAAGTATTTTGGACTTGTTTCTTCACAAAATTTGTCTGCTAGCAAATCTCATGTGTCATCTTAGAAAACTCATATCTCTATTATATGACCTCTTTTTATATTGAAAGTTGGTAGGCTAATAGGTTTTTGAGTCAAGAATCTAAAACAATTGAGTTCCATCAAATGGACTTCTCTTGCTCAAGATATTCAAGTTGGAATGACCAAAGAGCAACACTGGTAGAATGCGAGATTTGTCTTTGAAGGCCATGATTTCCATGCTCTTTCTCTTTTTATTTTACTTGCCATTTATGTTACAAAGGCGTGGATGTTAGCTTTCTAATGCCACTGGAATCACTTCATTTCGACCTCTAGAGTTCAAGCTATGCACAAAACATCGATTGGAGGTCAAATCTGTCAATTATCTCCAATTCACTTCTTTTTTAATCTTATCTCCAAAAGTTCCTTCAAAACATAAAACAAAGAATATCAAGGCATTTTATATATAAAACATAGGCAAAATACTAGGTAAATATGGGTAAAACTATCGAATAATATGGTTATATCAAAAAATAATATTAAATTTTCAAATATTTTGTATTTGATTGATGGAAAAAAAAAAACAACAAATGTGCTAAAATTATGTAAAACATCCATAAAAAAAAAATTAAAACATAAATTTTATTTTTATTGAATATTCATGATCAATTTTTTTTGTTTCTTGTTTTTGCATACTAGGTACATAGTTATTGGAAAATAAAATTATTAGCATTCTTATAAAAACCATGAAAAAATTGAATAATCATTTAAATATAATGTCAAGCATTTTTTACATTTTATTTCAATAAAAATTAAAAAAACAAATTGAGAAAAAAACATAAAAAGGAGTTCAGTGTGGTGGTTAAAGAGATGAGGCTCACACACCTAGCTCACATAAAAAGAAGGCATGTGTGCCTAGTCTTCTTCTTCTTCTTTTTTACGCAGGGATGGATGATTTTTTTTTTTTTTAATAAAGTAGATAATGTGTTGTTTTCTTGCCCAAATCATGGCTATTGAAAAGGTGGCTAAAAAATTAGATTTATAGTTTTTAGACCCAATAAGATATTTTTCAATCTATTTTCACCTAAAAATCTAATAAACACCCTGGAAACTTTAATAAATTAATTTTTCAACCCAAACACCTCTGGATCAGTTCAAACACATAATTAAACTAAAAAAATCTTTCTCAACCCCAATTTATTTTTTTTGGTAGCATAGAATCTCAAAAACACATTAAGAACACTCGTCTCGTCAATAAGAACACATGACACCAAGCTTGACTTTTTTTGTTCATGGAATCTAGCTAATTGATCACTTTCTCTCTCCTTCAAATGACTCTTTCTTTTTCTCTCTCCTCTCAAACTCAACAATTGAAACATGAACAAAATGAAGTTCTGGGTTAAAATATAAAAGTTTCAAAATAAAAGAACTAAAAAATAAAACATAATTCTATAGGTAATTTGTTTTTTAAAAGGTGCCTCGTGAACAATGTAGAACAAAATCTTGCATGTTTGCCTTGTTATCAAATCCGGTCCCTTTATTTTCAATTTTTCACAAGTAATAAAACCAATTTTTTTTTTTTGCCAAAATCAATCATCGATCCAATATTGGAATTTTTTTTAACACTACAATAACCTTATAAAAAAGTAAGGAAAAATAAATTATTAAACCTAATTCCCACTTAGGGCAATGTGGGATAATGAAATTGAAAACAAAATTTTACGACCAAAGTAAAAAAGATTTAACGACCAAAAAAGGGGGAAAATATTTTCATGAACAACATAGGAAAAAAAAGTCTACATGTTTTGACTCACTATCAATTTTGGTTCCTTATTTTAAATTTTTTATAAGCAATAAAACCATTTTTTTTTTTTTGCAAAACCAAGCACTAATTCAATTATTTGGACTATTTTTTTGTATCATGGTAACCCATGGAAAGCAAAACAAAGTGAATTATTAATCCCAAACCTTGGTCAACACAATGTGGAATGATAAAATTAATACAAAAGTTCAATTATTAGAGTAGAAAAAACCTTAAAAGATAGAAAGAAGAAAAAAAAACAATTATTGTAATTTACTTGTTTTGTGAGGTGATGAACAATATTTTCCCCACATCTTTTAGATTTATTTTAATTTAATATGTTATTAAGAATTTGAATTACTCTAGTTAGATATCCGATGACCTACCACCTAACTAGTCAAGGTTGATGCTAAAAACCAGGTATACGGTATATTCAAGCAAATCCAACAAATTGAATAGATCAAGTCAAAGCTTGACTTGGTTTAAGGTAAAATAATTTGAAAACCTTATACTTTGAAGATAGTAATGCTCAACATTCTTGTTTTTCATAAATTACAATGTATTATCCATGATTTACATATGTATTTCAAATAACATATCTTATAATAAAAAAACAATTAACATAAGTATTTAAAAATGCATTTTTATTAAGGTTTTATATCATCATATTGCACTTAAAATATTTTTAAATTCTCTAATTTAAGCACATTTTATAATAATAAGTATGATAATATAAGATATATTTAATTTATGATGAATGCTTGGTTTTTAATGCAGGTTTGTAAAATAGGTATATCTCATAATTCAGATGACTAATTGATACATTTAATTATTAAAATTAGAGTTTATATAAAGAGACAAAAAGAGGGCTAAACTTAGAGAAGAAATCCTAATTGGGTTGGTTTTATTCAAACTAGAACATCATTTGATTTTTAGGTTATAACTCGAGCTATCAACATCAAATTTAGGAACGATTTATCTTAATAAAAAGTTAAGACGTAAGCCTAAAACATTCATGAAGAGTCAAAGACTTAATTTTGTTGTTTTTCAGTTTAAATCTTAACAACAAAAAAGAAGTCTGAATTTGTACTACAACCTAGACATTGTTCGACATTCAACCCATATATGGAGTTATTAAATTCCAAATAAGCCCATTCATTTTTTTTTTTGTGTGGAAATTTAAGACAAACCTACAACTTTCATGAATACCATTTGTTCATATTATGATCTTATCAATTATGTTTTATCCAGACACCAAATCAATAATTAGCCACCAAATTAGTTAAAACAAAAAATTGATTAGCCACCATCAATAATTTTAAGTTTTAGCCTATAAAAAGAGGCATTTCACATTCATTTAAACATCTTGGTTTTTATATCAAGATCCATGCTCTCTTACTTACTTTCTTTGTATTTTTTTAATATTCAAGTTTTATTTCATTCTATATTATCATTAATCTCTTGATTATGCTTATCATTTTCCTTATTATACTTAGTTAATTTATATCATAGCTATGCTACTTATCTTGTTTATTAATGTTTTTTTCTTTTTAATTATGTCTAGTTAAGTTTATTTTTTTCAAGGTAAAAATGTTACACTAATGATGTAAAAATAAATATAGTATAAGCTCAACATGAACTTAATGTTTAAATTCAAGAAAGTTTGTTATTAATATGTGTTGTAATTATTATATTAATCAATCTTAATACCTCTTTGTTTAGCGGTAAGTCTTGACTCGTGGTGTATAATCATTGGCACAACAAATATTTGATTCTTTCATAACCTACCGCATGGAGAACTAGAACTTATGCTATGAAAGGATCCTAATTTGTTTTGATATAAGTTAGTGTTATGAATACTTGACAACATTTATAAGTGTTGGTATTACTTAAATAAAATAATTAAAGATAATTAATATGGTCATGTTAATAACTTCTTTGTGAGTGGTTTATAAGTTAGTATTATGAGTCATTAATGATAAATCATCTGATTGTAATCTTTTTTGTGTGTGGTTTCTAATTGAGTAATAAAAAGAATTTGAATTATATTTATTTGAAATACTATCAGTAGATCCTTTAACCTTGAGAATTGTTTTGTCCCTCTTAATTCCTTACATTAACATCACATCTTTTAGATCTCTTTAACTTTGTTTCTTTTATTATTTGTGGATTGACCTCAGTCTTGCTAGGTTATTTATTACTTTGACACTTATGCACTTGGGAGAAGACATCAATTATTTTTTCATGTCAAGTTTTTAGCATCGTTGTCGGGGAGGTAAGTTAGTGTACAAACTAAAAATTCTTATTCTTGTTTTTAGTTTTTTTTCTTTCTGCACTTGCATGAAAGTTTGGTCACACACATTAGGTGGTAGACCTTATAAGAAATCTTCATTTTCTTTAGAATGGCCGAAGAAGAAAATCAGTCAATTCATAATGATAATAACCTTCTTAGAACACTTAGAGATCATATGAATCCAACAAGAACAAAGTGCACCATCATGTATAGTTTTCCCTCCTGATGCATTTCACTTTAATTTTAAATCAAGTATTATTCAACTTTTACCAAATTTTCATGGCTTAGATTTAGAAAATCCATACTTTTATTTAAGAGATTTTAAAGAGGTCTATAATAGTTATTTATTCATGCTTGGGAAGAAATGCAACAATAATTCTTAAAGAAGTTTTTTCTCTCTCACCGAATAAAATCTTTCAAAAAACAAATCACCATCTTAACTAAAAAACGAGGAGAAATTTTTTATTAATGTTAAGATAAGTGTAACGACTTGCTTAATACTTGTCCTTACCATGATTTTAAAACATAAAGATTAATTTCACACTTCTGTGAAGTTTTATCACTTAAAGATAGGCAAATGGTGGAATTGATATGCAATAAAACTTTTGAAGATAAAGATCCTGATGAAGCAATGAAGTACTTAGACTTCTCATCTAAAAATGCTCAAAATTAGGACACCACAAGCATTTATAAGGCACTAAGTAAAACTCAGCCCCATATATCAAGTGGAGTCATTTACAACCTTAGGAAAGATTATGACCTTCAAGCCAACTGAAGAAATCCCAGGGACTTACATTTCGACTAATTTGCATCTTTATCTGGAAAGTCAAGGCATTGGTATTAAAAAAAAATGGTCAATTAAAATTTGTTAAAGAAATTGTATGTAAAATATGTGAAACTAATGAACACTTAATCAATGATTGTCCAACTTTGCCAGCTTTCAAAGAATATCTCAATGAACAAGCTAGTGATTTAAACAATTTTCAAAGGTAAAATCCTAATCCATACTCGTAAACATACCATCTTGGTTTGATAAATCATCCAAATTTTAGTTGGAAGAGTAATAACAATAATGCAAAAACTTCACAACCACCATTTCAAGCACACCATAATTTTCAAAATTCTCATTAATATGCACCTCTTTGTGTTCCTCCTCCTATAATAAATTTTGAGGAAACATGACATGCATTTATTGAAAAACAAGAGTCAATCAATACTTAAAATGCTCAAACTATGGTAGATTTCAAAGACACTCTTGCAAAATTCATATATGCTTTTAGTTTTCAAGAGAAAGGTAAGTTTTCTTTTCAACTACATCAAAATCTCAAAGGACATTACAACTCAAGTACGGGTAGCTCTAGGATCCAACACATGAATCAAATCAAATAAGTCAAAATCTTCATAGTAGTAAGGCTATTGAAAAACCTATTCTTAAACCTTGTGAGAAAGAATGTGAATTAATCTTTGAGGGTAAGGAAGGCGTTGAACTTGAACATTGAAAACAAAAGATTGATTCTTTATTAGTACTTCCATTTCCTTATGCCATGACTATTCAAATAAAAATAAATCATAATTTTGAAATCTTTGAAATTTTCAAGCTAGTAAAGATCAATATACCTTTGTTGGATGTTATTAAATAGGTACCCTCTTATACTAAAGGTTTTAAAGACCTTTTACACAATGAAAAGAAAACTGAATGTGAAAAAGAAAGTCTTTTTAGTCGAATAAGTAAGTGTCATTCTTCATAATAATAATTCTTTGAAATATAAAGACCCCGATTATCTTACAATTTCATGATTAGAGAACATAAAATTGAAAAAGCTTTACTTGATATTGGAGTTAGTGTGATTTTACTTCCATATTCAGTTTTTTAAAGTCTTAATATAGGTGAGTTAAAACTAACTTATATAACTCTTTTACTTACTGATAAATCTATAAAAGTTCCTAGAGGAATAGTTGAAGATGTTTCAATACAAATTTATAAATTCATTTATCTTTTGGATTTTATTGTTTTGGATACATAACATGTTGAAGCATGCAACTCAATTCTTGTTATTTTAGGATGTCCATTTCTTACAACTTCTAATGCATTGATTAATTGTAGGAATAGAGTGATGAAGTTATCCTTTGGAAACATGATGTTGAAAATGAATGTCTTTAACATTTGCAAGCAACTTGAAGATTATCATGATTTACAGGAAGTAGATTTTATTGAAAAATCAATTTGTGATCAATTTAAACAACTCCTAGTGAAACCGAGTTCAATGAATCTAAAAATTTGCAAATGATTTATTATCAGGAAAAATCAATGGCAAGTAGTCAAAGACTAAAAATTGAGAAATTACCACCATGATCAATTGAGTCCATACCATCAAGTGTTCAACCACCAAATCTTGATTTGAAATTGTTACCATCTAATCTCAAATACTTATTTTTGGGAGAAAATAACACTTTTCCGATAATAATTTCTTCCAAACTTAATGCGCATAAAAAAGGTAAGTTATTACCATAGGTCAGCAGTGACTGAGTTTTTGCTGATGATTTCAATGTTAGCAGCGATTTAGTTTTTGCTGAGGATTCCATGGTCACCCGTAACTCAGTTTTCGCTGATGATTTCTAGCTCAGTAGTGACTCAGATTTCGGTGAAGAATTCAGGGTTAGTAGCGACTTAATTTTCATTGAGGATTCCATGTGTAACCTGTAACTCGGTTGTTGTTGATGATTTCTGGTTCAACAGTGATGAAGTTTTTTGTTGACGATTTCTAGGTCAGGAGGGACTTATTTTTCACTATAGATTCCATGCGTCACCCGTAACTTAGTTTTTGCTCTTGATTTCTATGTTAGTAGTGACATAGTTTTTGGTGAAGATTTCAAGGTCAGTATGGACTAAGTTTTCGCCGAGGATTCCATGCATCACCGTAATTCGGTTTTTGTAGATGATTTCTGGTCAGCAATGACGGAGTTTTCATTGACGATTTCTGTGTCAGGAGGGACTTAGTTTTTGTTGAGGATTCCATGCGTCACAATAATTAGTTTTCTGACATGACCAAAAGCTTGATGTCTTCTCCCAAGTGCAGGAGTGTCGAAGTAATAAATAACCCGCAAGACCGGGGTCGAACCACAAAAGGTTAATTGTATAAATTAGAAATAACAAGACAACAACAACAACAACAACAATAACAATAATAGTAATAATAATAATAATACTCAATACATGGCGTTGTTACACCTGAGAATGATCTAAAAGATCGGGTCACAGGTTTCCAGCCTATATACCGAGTTTATGAAAAGATCAAAGAGATATATTATATAATATAAACAGAATGTAAATAATAATAATAATAATAATAATAATAATAATAATAATAATAATAATAGTAATAATAATAGTAGTATAGTAGTAGTAGTAGTAGTAGTAGTAGTACTAAAAGAAGAAGAAGATGAAGAAATTAATGAGAACTTTGAGATGAAAGATTAATGTAAGGATTAAACAACGATAAAAATAAATGTCAAGGTTAGAGGATCCACTAATGGTACTTCAAACAAGTATAGTATAAAACTCTTATTACTCAATTGGAAACCACACATAAAGGAGGTTCCAATCATATTATAAATTGTTAACATGATTACATTAGTTATCTTATTCGAATAAAGCTAATACTTGTAAATGTTGGCAGACATTCATGATTATAACTTATGTTAACAACAAATCAAGTTCCTTTCATAGCTCAGGTGTTGGTTATACCATACAATATGGGTTATGAAAGTACCAAGTATTTATTGTACCAAGTGTTATACAACATAAATCTAGATTAACCATTTAACAGGCAAAGTATTAAAAGTGAACAAGATAACAAATATAAAACATGTTAGTATCCAACGTTAAGGTCCATGTTAAGTTTATATTATACTTATTCTTACACCATTAGTGTACCCTTTTCACCTTGACATAATTAACTTAGCTAAACATAATGAATGAAAGAAACATAAATGAACAAGATAAGAACATAAATGAGAAAGAAGTTAACTAAGTAAAGGAAAGGAAATGAAGTGCATAAACTTGATATTAATGAAAGCAAAACATAAGTAATACAAAGAGAGAAAACAAGAGCATGTTCTTGATATGGAAACCAAGATGCCTCAATACATGGTAAGTGCCTCCTTTTATAGGCCAAAATTTGGAACTATTGATTTGTTGACTAATTGATGAGTGGGTGGCTACATCTTGACTTGGTGACAATCCTTATCTTCTTGTCTGAACAAGACATCATTGCTAACATCATAATTTGCCCAGAATCCTCAAGAATGTTCTAGGAAATTGTCTCAGCTTTTCAACAAAAAAAAAGATAAGGTCATTTGGACTTCTAGAACTCAAGATATGGGCTGAACACTAAATAATGTTTGGGCTACAGGACAGCTTCGGACTTCTTCGTTGTTCCTTTAATTTGGACTTCAAAACGGCCTTTTTAAATCTTGGGCTCCGCATGAAAGTTGTAGGCCTTTGTCTTACCTTTCCATCCATATAAAATGGACCTAAATCCGATATCTAGAGCTTTAGATATGATCCAATTACCGAGCAATGTTCCGGTTTGGACTGCACCCGCATCTCTTTTCTAAGTTTGGCCATCTCTTTGTCCTTTCACTTTCAATACTTAAAATCATCATTCAATCCTTTTATTTATGTGATAGGCCTGCATTTAAGATGAACATTTACCATAAATTAAGGTATCTTATAATATCAAACTTGTTATTATAAAACATGTTTTAGTTAAGGAGTTATTGATACTTCAAGTGCAAAATGATGATATAAAACCTTGATAAACATGCACTTTTAAGTACTAATCACACCCCCCAACCAGTTTATTACTAGTCCCTAGTAATCTAAAGCGTTAAAATAGAGAAACAATTTGCAAGTTTCACAAAGCAAGGCATTCATCATTCAACTTCCATTAATATATCCAGATAAACAAACTTTCATTAAATTTATATTCCTGCTTCATACTTCTTAAACAAGATATTAATAAACCTTCTTTTTATGTGCTCAATATATAAAAACATAGATGATGGGGCTTTTGTTGGAAGAAAACAATAATATGTTCAAATGTTTAAGGTGAACTTCCTTGGGTTGGGATTATTATTATTATTACTTCTTTTTTTCTTCTTTTTACACACACACACACACACACACACACATACAACTTAAAACATAATGTATCTTTAACCCATGTAACAAGTTTTAGGCTAATGACTCCCAGACCAGTTGGTCTTAGGGCATTAGGTGTTGAGACACCCCTATGAGCTTAACAACTCGGGTTGCAGATACTGATACGTAGATAGTGCAATATTTGATTCCCTTAAGCTTTTCTTCTTAACCCATGTAACAAGCTTTGGGCCAATAGCTCCCAGGTCAGTTGACTTTAGGGTATTAGGTGTTAAAACACCCATTCAGACTTAATTGCTTAGATTAGGGAGGCTACGAAACCAAGCTTATCTACGTTTTTATTATCATCAATATTATCAATATTTTTTTTTTTGCAAATTATATACTATCTCTTTCCCTTAGTTGTTACCTTCAACAAAAGAACATAAATAATGTAATAATCCAATGTGCAACCTACAATAATATGTTAAAGTGTGTGTGTGAAAATGAAGGTTTAATAATACTTGTTAAATGAGTATATGAGCAGAATCAAGTGATAACAATGCGAGAGTTTGTAAACTTGAATATTTCAAGAAGTATTCTAATAGGCCTTGTTATGAATATTGCAAATAACCATTAGAAAAGTTTTACTAAGATGCGTCTCAAGAATAATTCATCTTTACTCTGCTATCCCAGTAATAACAGTTTTGCCAAATGGTTTTTTTAAAAACAAAAACAGTTAGTTGGTTAGTTTTTTTTTTTTTTTTTTTTTTTAAACTACTACCCTCTCCCCCCAACCAAAATGAGACATTGTCCTCAATGTCCTAAGGTAGAAAGATAGAGTATAGAAGACATCACCTGAAACAGCGAACAATGACAAACCTGAAATACACTTAAACAAATATAAGAAGTAACAAATAATATGCTATTAATAAAACCAAAAGACACAAGGTTTCACAGATGAAGGCTTAAATCTAATCTAAGCTTTTTACGACTTTCCTTAGTTGACCAATCTAGGCGACTCATGCAGGGATCAATGACCGGGATGAAAGATTGTAGTTGGTCAATCAATTGTTCAGCAGTAGTAGCAGAGATTATGATTTGTCGTGCCGAAGATGTTAGAAATTCCTGTTCCACAGCTTGATCAAGGAAAGACATCAACTTATCATAAAAACCATTAACATTTAACAAATCTATAGGTTTATGGTAAGTGTGCAGTTGGGCCCAAGATGAAATATGAAAGATCTCTTCCAATGTGCCCAGACCACCTGGTAAGGCAATGAAGGCATCAACATGGCTAAACATGGCGTTCAGTCGATCAGATATTGTGGGGACCTGTAGTTCCTCTCAAATTGTTTTTCCAATGATGTTCCCATTTGCTAAAGCTTTGGGGACAACCCCCAAAACTTGACTGCCTCCTAAAAATGCAGTCATTGAAACACCTCCTATTAACCCAAGGCTGCCTCCCCCATACACTAAATGAATCTTTCTCTCAGCTAGTACTTGACCAAGATGATTTGCTAATTCTAAAAACTCTTTTTCTTTCCCAGGGTTGGATCCACCGAAAACAAAAATATTTCTTATGTGATGACTTGAGGAACCTGCCATTTCTACACACTTCTATTTTTGATGAATGTATGGGATGAGTAGAAATGAAGGGAAGGAAGAGAAGAATTTATAGATGAAAAAGTGAAAATGCAATCATACCACCTATATGTAGGCCAACTGTAGTCTCACACACTCTCTCTTTATTTATTTATTTTGACAAAGCATATATGTACAGGTAGTTGTGATTGTGGCTCACATCTTCCCTTGGTTTTTCGTCCAAGAACGGCTTAAACGCCCTCTATGGGTTAGGGATAGGCTTCCCATCCAGGTTTCTTAAAAACTGGCAAACAGGGTCTTTTTTAGTCAGATTCCTAAGACTAAGTCGATCATGTTCTTTATGGAATTGTGGCCATAAATCATGAATTACATGATGCATATCTCCATTAGGATGCGTCTCAAGGGTCAACAAAAGATTATCTAAAGACCCCTTACTCAGGCCATCCTTAATGAATTGTATTTTATCTTCACGGTTTATAGATACTGATTAGTACTTAAAAGTGCATGTTTATCAAGGTTTTATATCATCATTTTGCACTTGAAGTATCAATAACTCCTTAACTAAAGTATGTTTTATAATAACAAGTTTGATATTATAAGATACCTTAATTTATGGTAAATGCTCATTTTAAATGCAGGACTATCACATAAATAAAAGGATTGATTGATGAGTTTAAGCATTGAAAGTTAAAGGACAAAGAGATGGCCAAACTTAGAAAAGAGATGTCGGTGCAGTCCAAACCGGAACAGTGCTCGGTAATTGGATCATATCTGGAGCTCTAGATCTCGGATTTAGGTCCATTTTATATGGATGGAAAGGTAAAAACATAGGCCTACAACTTTCATTTGGACACCAAGATCTAAGAAGGCCGTTTTCAAGTCCAAAATATAGGAACAACGAAGAAGTCCGAAGCTGTCCTGCAGCCCAGACACTATTTAGTGTTCAGCCCATATCTTGAGTTCTAGAAGTCCAAATGACCTCATCTTTTTTTTGTTGGAAAGATGAGACAATTTCCTAGAACATTCCTGAGGATTCTGGGCAAATTATGATGTTAGCAATGACGTCTTGTTCAGACAAGAAGATAAGGATTGTTATCAAGTCAAGATATGGCCACCCACTCATCAATTAGTCAACAAATCAATAGTTCCAAATTTTAGCCTATAAAAGGAGGCACTTACCATGTATTGAGGCATCTTGGTTTCCAGATCAAGATCATGCTCTTGCTTTCTCTCTTTGTATTGCTTATGTTTTTCTTTTCATTAATATCAAGTTTATGCACTTCATTTCCTTTCTTTTACTTAGTTAACTTCTTTCTCATTTATGTTCTTATCTTGTCTATTTATGTTTCTTTCTTTCATCATGTTTAGCTAAGTTAATTATGTCAAGGTGAAAAGGGTACACTAATGGTGTAAGAATAAGTATAATATAAACTTAACATGGACCTTAACGTTGGATACTAACATGTTTTATATTTGTTATCTTGTTCACTTTTAATACTTTGCTTGTTAAATGGTTAATCTAGATTTATGTTGTATAACACTTGGTACAACAAATACTTGGTACTTTCATAGCCCATACTGTATGGTATAACCGACACCTGAGCTATGAAAGGGACTTGATTTGTTGTTAACATAAGTTATAATCATGAATGCCTGCCAACATTTACAAGTATTAGCTTTATTCGAATAAGATAACTAATGTAATCATGTTAACAATTTATAATCTGATTGGAACCTCCTTTATGTGTGGTTTCCAATTGAGTAATAAGAGTTTATATTATACTTGTTTGAAGTACCATTAGTGGATCCTCTAACCTTGACATTCATTTTTATCATTGGTTAATCCTTACATTAATCTTCCAACTCAAAGTTCTCATTAATTTCTTCATCTTCTTCTATTACTACTACTACTACTATTGTTATTATCATTATTGTTATTGTTGTTATTTACATTCTGTAATATATCCCTTTGATCTTTTCATAAACTCAGTATATAGGCTGGAAACCTGTGACCCGGTCTTTTGGATCATTCTCAGGTGTAACAACGCCACGTACTGAGTATTGTAATTGTTATTGTTATTATTATTGTTGTTGTTGTTGCTTTGTTATTTATAATTTATACAATTAACCTCTCTGTGGTTCGACCCCGGTCTTGCCGGGTTATTTATTACTTCGACACTCCTGCACTTGGGAAAAGACATCAAGCTTTTGATCGTGTCAAGTTTTTGGCGCCGTTGCCGGGGGAGGTAAATTCTTGTATAAATTATAATATTTATTTTATTTTCTCTTTTCACTTTTCATTTTATTTAACTTTGTTTCTTTTGTTTCTTTTTCTTCTCTTTTCTTTTCTTCCTTTTATTCTCTTCTTACAAGTGCATGAGAGTTTGGTCACGTACATTAAGTGGTCGACTTTGTAGGCTATCCTCATCATTTTCAGAAAATATGGCCGAAGAAGATAATCAATCGCTTCATAATGAGAATAATGAGAATAACCGTATGAGAACACTTAGAGACCACATGAATCCCACAAGAACAAGTGCACCCTCATTCATAGTTTTCCCTCCTGATGCATCTCATTTTAATTTTAAGCCAGGCATTATTCAACTTTTACCATCTTTTCATGGCTTAGACTTAGAAAATCCATACTTGCATTTAAGGGAATTTGAGGAGGTCTGTAATACCTATAATAACTCAAATTGTAGCATGAACACCATTCGATTAAAGCTTTTTCCTTTTTCATTAAAAGATAAAGCTAAAACATGGTTACAAAATTTGAGACCAGGATCCATTCGTGCTTGGGATGAAATGCAACAACAATTTTTAAAGAAGTTTTTTCCATCTCACAGAACAAACTCTTTCAAAAGACAAATCATCACTTTCACTCAAAAGCCAGGAGAAACATTTTACCAATGTTGGGATAGGTATCGAGATTTGCTTAATACTTGCCCACATCATGGTTTTGAAACATGGAGATTAGTTTCACATTTTTATGAAGGTTTAACACCTAGAGATAGGCAAATGGTTGAATTGATGTGCAATGGAACCTTTGAAGATAAAGACCCTAATGAAGCAATGGAGTACCTAGACTTGCTAGCCGAAAATGCTCAAAATTGGGACACCACAGGTACTTATGAGGCACCAAGTAAAACTCAACCTCATACATCTAGTGGAGGTATGCACAACCTTAGGGAAGATCATGACCTCCAAGCCAAGTTTGCATCTTTAGCTAGAAAAGTCGAGGCACTAGAATTGAAAAAGAGTGGTCAATTAAAATCTGTTCAAGACATTGTGTGTCAAATCTGTGAAACAAATGAGCATGCAACCAATGATTGTCCAACTTTGCCTTCTTTCAAGGAATGCCTCCATGAACAAGCCCATGCTTTAAACAGTTTCCAAAGACCCAACCATAACCCATACTCACAAACATATAACCCTGGTTGGAGAAATCACCCAAATTTTAGTTGGAAGAGTGATAGCAACAATGCACAAACTTCACGTCCACCGTTTCAAGCACACCATAATTTTCCAAAAATTCTCATGGATATGCACCTCCTTATGCTCCACCTCCTAGAAGAAATTTTGAGGAAATATTGCATGCATTCATTGAAAAGCAGGAGACAATCAACACTCAACTTGCTCAAAGCATGACCGATTTTAAAGATGCTCTTGCAAAATTAACATCTGCTCTCAGTTTTCAAGAGAAAGGTAAGTTTCCTTCTCAACCACAGCAAAATCCAAAGGGGCAATACAATGCAAATGCAAGTAGTTCTGGAAGCCAACACATGGATCAAGTCAAATCAGTCATCACTCTTCGTAGTGGTAAGGTTATTGAAAAACCTATTCTTGAACCTTGTGAGAAAGATGATGAGTCTATCTCTGAGGGTAAGGAAGGGGTTGAACCTGAACATTGCAAAGAGAAGGCCGATTCCCCGCCAGCACTTCCATTTCCTCATGCCATGACCAAACAAAGGAAAGTCAATCACAACTCTGAAATCTTTGAAATTTTCAAACAGGTAAGGATCAATATACCTTTGTTGGATGCTATTAAACAGGTTCCTTCCTATGCTAAATTTTTGAAAGATTTGTGCACTGTGAAGAGAAAACTGAATGTGAAAAAGAAAGCCTTTTTAGCCGAACAAGTAAGTGCCATTCTTCAGAACAATAATGCTTTGAAATATAAAGACCCTGGATGTCCTACAATTTCTTGCTTTATTGGAGAACATAAAATTGAAAGAGCCTTACTTGATCTTGGAGCTAGTGTGAATTTACTTCCATATTCAGTCTTTCAAAGTCTCAATCTAGGTGAGTTAAAACCAACTTCTGTAACTCTTTTACTCGCCGATAGATCTGTAAAAGTGCCTAGAGGAATAATTGAAGATGTGTTAGTACAAGTCGATAAATTCATTTATCCTGTGGATTTTATTGTCTTGGACACGCAACCTGTTGAAGCATGTAATTCATTTCCTATTATTTTAGGACGTCCGTTTCTTGCAACTTCTAATGCATTGATTAATTGTAGGAATGGACTCATGAAGTTATCTTTTGGAAACATGACATTGGAGATGAATATTTTCAACGTTTTGCAAGCAGCCTGGAGATGATAATGATTTACAAGAAGTAGATCATATTGAAGAATTAGTTCATGATCAACTTGAATCTACTTTGAGTAAAATTGAGTTGGATGAATATGAAGATTTGCAAATGATTTATTCTCAGGAAGAAATCACGGATGAAAAAGGCACCGAAAATATTGATGCCGATCTTTTGTCAAGAGTGACAACAGATTTGATATCTGACATCACACCAATCGATGATTACTTTCCTGAAGAATCCTTACTTTCTCTCAGTTCAATGCCTTGGTTTTGCTAAAAATATCAATTTTTCTTGCAACAGGAGATTTGCCAGCTCACTGGAAGTACTGAAGACAAAGGAAAGTTTTTTGAACGAAGTGAAGAACTTTTACTTAGATGACCCTTACTTATTCAAAAATTGTCCTGATCAAATATTTCAAAAATGCATTCCCGACAATGAGGTAAGTAATGTCATTAAACTTTGTCATTCTGAAGCATGTGGGAGTCAATTCTCATCAAGAGAGACGACTGCAAAAATCTTACAAAATGGATTTTATTGGCCCACCATGTTCAAGGACACACATGCATTCTGCAAAACTTGTGAAAATTGTCAAAAAGTTGATACTGGTCAAAACGTTTTGCTTTATAATTCTCGACTCCATTTATTTCCTGAAAAACTAAGATCAAGATGGAGCGGTCCATTTATTTTGAAATATGAGTATCCTTATGGGGCCCTTGATATTGAGAATCCAAAGAATGACAATGTTTTGAAGGTAAATAGACATCGTTTGAAAGCTTACTTTGATGAGTTTCCTAGTGAAAATGAATCCATTGGTCTGAATAATCTTATTGATAAAGGTTGATTATTTTGTTTTTCTCACTTTTTTTTTGCTTTTTTAGTGTGACTTTTGTTTTGCTAGTCTCTCACCCCGGTCAAATGGCGGATAACGGTACTCCGTGACTTAAGTCGGTTCTTTCAGTTTCCCAAATAACTGATATCTGTATATATTTGTACAATTCTCTGCTCTTTCTCCCTTATTTGAATCTCTTCTCTAATTCTCTTTCGAAAATGGACACCACTCTTGAAAAGTTGAAAAGGTATTTTCCCGCTCTGCCTCCAAATGCGATTACAAAAATTTACGGTGCTAGGTGTGCAAGATTGAGGTTGTTAATGAATCATGGAATTCCTGAAGATATTCGCTGGCTAATTGAAGCAAAGGTCCAATTATCAGGTGAGTCCTCCAATTCCTTCATTTCACACATGCCTGGAACAGGTAAAAGCACTTTTGCAAAGAAACGTCGTGCAAAACGACTGAAAGTCTGTCATCGACGTGCTAGATGGACTTGTAATGCGACATGTCGTTCTTTAGGAATGGTATCTGTAAACCGTGAAGATAAAATACAATTCATTAAGGATGGCCTGAGTAAGGGGTCTTTAGATAATCTTTTAGTGACCCTTGAGACGCATCCTAGTGGAGATGTGCATCGTGTAATTCATGATTTATGGCCACAATTCCATAAAGAACATGATCGACTTAGTCTTGGGAATCTGACTAAAAAAGACCCTGTTTGCCAGTTTTTAAGAAAACTGGATGGGAAGCCTATCCCCGACCCATAGAGGGCGTTTAAGCCGTTCTTGGACGTAAAACCAAGGGAAGATGTGAGCCACAATCACAACTACCTGTACATACATGCTTTGTTAAAATAAAGTAAAAAGCTTAAATTAGATTTGAGCCTTCATCTGTGAAACCTTGTGTCTTTTGGTTTTATTAATAGCATATTATTTTGTTTTGTTACTTCTTATGTTTGTTTAAGTGTGTTTTAGGTTTGTCATTGTTCGCTGTTTCAGGTGATGTCTTCTATACTCTATCTTTCTACCTTCGAACATTGAGGACAATGTCTCGTTTTGGTTGGGGGGAGAGGGTAGTAGTTTAAAAAAAAAAAATACTAACTTGCTAACTGTTTTTGCTATTATTAAAACCATTTGACAAAATTGTTATTAGGATGGCAGAGTATGGAATCAATTTTATTGACTCTAGAGACGCATCTTAGTAAGTTTCATTACCAAGGTCTATCATAATACTTCTTGAAATATTCAGGTTTACAAACTCTCACATTGTTATCACTTGATTCTGCTCCTATACTCATTTAACAAGTATTATTAAACCTTCATTTTCACACACACACTTTAACATATGATTGTGGGTTGCACATTGGATTATTACATTATTTATGTTCTTTTGTTGAAGGTAACAACTAAGGGAAAGGGATAGTATATAATTTGCAAAAAAAAAAAATGATAATATTGATGATAATAAAAACGTAGATAAGTTTGGTTTCGTAGCCTCCTTAACCTAAGCAATTAAGCCCGAAGGGGTGTTTTAACACCTAATACCCAAAAGTCAACTGACTTGGGAGCTATTGGCCCAAAGCTTGTTACATGGGTTAAGGAGAAAAGCTTAAGGGAATCAAACATTGCACTATCTACGTATCAGTATCTGCAACCCGAGTTGTTAAGCTCGTAGGGGTGTCTCAACACCTAATGCCCTAAGACCAACTGGTCTGGGAGTCATTAGCCTAAAACTCGTTACATGGGTTAAAGATACATTGTGTTTTAAGTTGTATGTGTATATCTATAAAAAAAAAAAAAAAAAGAACAAGAAAAAAAAAGAACGAGAAAAAGGAAAAAAAGAAAAAAAAAGTAATAATAATAATAATCCCAACCCAAGGAAGTTCACCTTAAACATTTGAACATAATATTGTTTTCTTCCAACAAAAGCCCCATCATCTATGTTTTCATATATTGAGCACATAAAAAGAAGGTTTATTAATATCTTGTTTAAGAAGTATGAAGCAGGAATATAAATTTAATGAGAGTTTGTTTATCTGGATAGATTAATGGAAGTTGAATGATGAATGCCTTGCTTTGTGAAACTTGCAAATTGTTTTTCTATTTTAACGCTTTAGATTACTAGGGACTAGTAATAAGCTGGTTGGGGGTGTGATTAGTACTTAAAAGTGCATGTTTATCAAGGTTTTATATCATCATTTTGCACTTGAAGTATCAATAACTCCTTAACTAAAGTATGTTTTATAATAACAAGTTTGATATTATAAGATACCTTAATTTATGGTAAATGCTCATTTTAAATGCAGGACTATCACATAAATAAAAGGATTGATTGATGAGTTTAAGCATTGAAAGTTAAAGGACAAAGAGATGGCCAAACTTAGAAAAGAGATGTCGGTGCAGTCCAAACCGGAACAGTGCTCGGTAATTGGATCATATCTGGAGCTCTAGATCTCGGATTTAGGTCCATTTTATATGGATGGAAAGGTAAAACATAGGCCTACAACTTTCATTTGGACACCAAGATCTAAGAAGGCCGTTTTCAAGTCCAAAATATAGGAACAACGAAGAAGTCCGAAGCTGTCCTGCAGCCCAGACACTATTTAGTGTTCAGCCCATATCTTGAGTTCTAGAAGTCCAAATGACCTCATCTTTTTTTTGTTGGAAAGATGAGACAATTTCCTAGAACATTCCTGAGGATTCTGGGCAAATTATGATGTTAGCAATGACGTCTTGTTCAGACAAGAAGATAAGGATTGTTATCAAGTCAAGATATGGCCACCCACTCATCAATTAGTCAACAAATCAATAGTTCCAAATTTTAGCCTATAAAAGGAGGCACTTACCATGTATTGAGGCATCTTGGTTTCCAGATCAAGATCATGCTCTTGCTTTCTCTCTTTGTATTGCTTATGTTTTTCTTTCATTAATATCAAGTTTATGCACTTCATTTCCTTTCTTTTACTTAGTTAACTTCTTTCTCATTTATGTTCTTATCTTGTCTATTTATGTTTCTTTCTTTCATCATGTTTAGCTAAGTTAATTATGTCAAGGTGAAAAGGGTACACTAATGGTGTAAGAATAAGTATAATATAAACTTAACATGGACCTTAACGTTGGATACTAACATGTTTTATATTTGTTATCTTGTTCACTTTTAATACTTTGCTTGTTAAATGGTTAATCTAGATTTATGTTGTATAACACTTGGTACAACAAATACTTGGTACTTTCATAGCCCATACTGTATGGTATAACCGACACCTGAGCTATGAAAGGGACTTGATTTGTTGTTAACATAAGTTATAATCATGAATGCCTGCCAACATTTACAAGTATTAGCTTTATTCGAATAAGATAACTAATGTAATCATGTTAACAATTTATAATCTGATTGGAACCTCCTTTATGTGTGGTTTCCAATTGAGTAATAAGAGTTTATATTATACTTGTTTGAAGTACCATTAGTGGATCCTCTAACCTTGACATTCGTTTTTATCATTGGTTAATCCTTACATTAATCTTCCAACTCAAAGTTCTCATTAATTTCTTCATCTTCTTCTATTACTACTACTACTACTATTGTTATTATCATTATTGTTATTGTTGTTATTTACATTCTGTAATATATCCCTTTGATCTTTTCATAAACTCAGTATATAGGCTGGAAACCTGTGACCCGGTCTTTTGGATCATTCTCAGGTGTAACAACGCCACGTACTGAGTATTGTAATTGTTATTGTTATTATTATTGTTGTTGTTGTTGCTTTGTTATTTATAATTTATACAATTAACCTCTCTGTGGTTCGACCCCAGTCTTGCCGGGTTATTTATTACTTCGACACTCCTGCACTTGGGAAAAGACATCAAGCTTTTGATCGTGTCAGATACCATTCCTAAAGAACGACATGTCGCATTACAAGTCCATCTGGCACATCTGTGACAGACTTTCAGTTGTTTTACATGACGTTTCTTTGCAAAAGTGCTTTTACCTGTTCCAGGCATGTGTGAAATGAAAAAATTGGAGGACTCACTTGATAATCGGACCTTTGCTTCAATCAGCCAACAAATATCTTCAGGAATTCCATGATTCATTAACAACCTCAATCTTGCACACCTAGCACGGTAAATTTTATGAATCGCATTTGGAGGCAAAGCGGGAAAATACCTTTTCAACTTTTCAAGAGTGGTGTCCATTTTCAAAAGAGAATTAGAGAAGAGATTCAAAGAAGGGAGAAAGAGCTAAGAATTGTACAAATATATACATATATTAGTTATTTGGGAAACTGAAAGAACCGACTTAAGTCACGGAGTACCGTTATCTGCCATTTGACCGGGGTGAAAGAGAGACTAGCAAAATAATAGATACAACAACACACAAAACAATGTGAGAAAAAGAATCAATCTTTATATACAGGATCACTCAATTCAATAGAGCCATTTTCAACCGAAAAATTATCAAAATAAACTTTCAAACGATGCCCATTTACCTTGAAAACATTGCCATTCTTTGGATTCTCAATATCACAGGCCCTATATGGATACACATGTTTCACAATAAAAGGACCGCTCCATCTTGATCTTAGCTTTTCAGGAAATAAATGGAGTCGAGAATTATAAAGCAAGACTTTTTGACCAACATTGAATGTTTTTCTCAGTATTTTCTTGTCATGAAACTCTTTAACTCTTGCTTTATGAATTTTTGAATTGTCATATGCATCATTTCTTATTTCCTCAAGCTCATTTATTTGCAATTTTCACAACTAACTAGCATCATCAAGGTTTGAATTGAAAGCTTTAATAGCCCAATAAGCATTATGTTCAATTTCCACAGGCAAGTGACAAGGTTTTCCATAGATTAGTCTATAAGGTGACATACCTAATGATGTTTTATAAGCAGTTCGATAAGCCCAAAGTGCATCATTAAGTCTTAAAGACCAGTCTTTCCTATTAGGGTTCACTGTTTTCTCCAAGATTTGTTTGATCTCCCTATTAGCAAGCTCTACTTGTCCACTTGTCTGAGGGTGATAAGGGGTGGCAACTTTGTGTGTGATTCCATATTTCTTCATTAAAGAAGCAAATGGCTTGTTGCAAAAATGTGTTCCACCATCACTTATTATGGCTCGAGGGATTCCAAATCGACTCAAAATATTATCTTTCAAAAACTTTATCACTGTTTTGTGATCATTGTTTCGACTTGGAATTGCCTCTATCCATTTTGAAACATAATCTACAGCGACTAATATGTACACGAAACCAAATGATGGAGGAAATGGACCCATAAAATCTATACCCCAACAGTCAAAGATCTCAATGACAAGAATAGGATTTAAAGGCATCATGTGACGTTTTGAAATAGATCCCAATTTTTGGCAATTTTCACAAGTCTTACAGAATGCATGTGAGTCCTTGAACATGGTGGGCCAGTAAAATCCACTTTGTAAGATTTTGACAGTTGTCTTTCTTGATGAAAAATGACCCCCACATGCCTCAGAATGACAAAATTTAATGACACTACTTACCTCGTTGTCAGGAATGCATCTTTGAAATATTTGATCAGGACAATATTTGAATAAATAAGGGTCATCCCAATAAAAGTTCTTCACTTCGTCAAGAACTTTCTTTTGTCTTGGGTACTCCAATGAGTTGGCAATTGTCCTGAAACAAGAAAATTAACAATATTAGCAAACCAAGGCATCATATAAACGGAAAGTAAAGATTCATCTGGAAAATAGTCATCGATTGGTGTGATGTCAAATTTTGAATCTGTTGTCAATCTTGACAAATGATCTGCAACAACATTTTCGATGCCTTTCTTGTCTTTGATTGTAATATCAAATTCTTGAAGTAACAAAATCCACCGCACCAATCTAGCCTTAGAATCTTTCTTAGAAAGAAGATATTTCAATGCTGCATGATCACTAAAAACAACAACAGGTGAGCCAACCAGATAAGACCTGAATTTATCACAAGCAAATACAACAGCAAGTAATTCTTTTTCAGTGGTGGTGTACTTCATTTGAGCACTATTTAAAGTTTTACTTGCATAGTAAATCACATAAGGTTTCTTATCTTTTCTTTGTCCCAAGACAACACCCACGACATAATCACTAGCGCACACATATTATTTCAAAAGGTAATGACCAATCAGGAGGTTGAATGATAGGAGCAGAAGTAAGCAAGTTCTTAAGTTTAACAAAGGCTTCTTCACAATGTTCAGTCCATTCAAAAATATTATCCTTTGTTAGAAGGTTACTCAAGGGCTTAGATATTACACTAAAATCTTTGATGAACCTTCTGTAAAAACCAACATGTCCTAAGAATGATTTAACATCTTTAACAGATTTTAGTGTTGGTAAGTTGGCAATTAACTCAATTTTAGATTTGTCAACCTCAATTCCTTTCGATGAAACAATGTGACCAAGTACAATGTCATTTGTTACCATAAAGTGATATTTTTCCCAATTCAGTACAAGATTCTTTTCTTCACACCTGCTCAAAACCTTTTCTAAGTTAGTCAAACAATCATTAAATGAATCACCAAAAACAGAAAAATCATCCATAAAAATCTCAAGAAAACATTCAACCATATCACTGAATATGCTAAGCATGCATCTTTGAAACGTGGCTGGTGCATTACATAATCCAAAAGGCATCCTTCGATATGCAAAAGTACCAAATGGACATGTGAAAGTAGTCTTCTCTTGATCTTCCAATGCAATTTCAATTTGATTGTAACCTGAATAGCCATATAGGAAACAATAAAATTCATGACCAGCAACTCTTTCTAGGATTTGATCCATTAAAGGTAAAGGGAAATGATCTTTTCTAGTCATAGAATTAAGTTTTCTATAGTCAATGCACATGCGCCAACCAGTAACAATCCTAGTTGGAATTAACTCATTTTTCTCATTCGTTATCACAGTGACTCCAGACTTTTTGGGTACAACTTAGATAGGACTTACCCATTTGCTGTCAGAAATAGGATAAATGATTCCATTATCTAGAAGCTTAATGACTTCATTTTTCACTACTTCTTTCATATTAGGATTAAGCCTTCGTTGCATTTCTCTAGAGGGTTTAGCATTTTCCTCCAAATAAATCCTGTGTGTGTAAATCAAAGGGCTAATTCCTTTTATGTTAGCTATGGTCCATCCTAATGCATTTTTGTGCATTTTCAGAGTCTGTAATAACTTACCTTTTTGATGTGCATTAAGTTTGGAAGAGATTATTACCGGAAAAGTTTCATTTTCTCCCAAAAATGAGTATTTGAGATTAAATGGTAACGGCTTCAATTCAGGTTTTGGTGGTTGAACACTTGAAGGTATGAGCTCAATTGATCGTGGTGGCAATTCTTCAATTTATGGTCTCCAATTGCATGCCTTTGATTCCTGAAAGTAGACCATTTGCAAATCATTAGATTCATCAATCTCAGTTTCACTAGAAGTGGTTTGAAATTGATCATGAACTAATTTTTCAATAAAGTCCACTTCCTGTAAATCATTATCATCTCCAGGTTGTTTGTAAATGTTGAAAATATTCATCTCTAATGTCATGTTTCCAAATGATAGCTTCATCAGTCCATTCCTACAATTAATCAATGCATTAGAAGTGGCAAGAAATGGACGTCCTAAAATGACAGGAATTGAATTACATGCTTCAACAAGTTGTGTATCCAAGACAACAAGATCTACAGGGTAAATGAATTTATCAACTTGTACTAACACATACTCAACTATTCCTCTAGGCACTTTTACAAATCTATCGGCAAGTAAAAGAGTTACAGAGGTTGGTTTTAACTCACCTAGATTGAGACTTTGAAAGACTGAATATGGAAGTAAATTCACACTAGCTCCAAGATCAAATAAGGCTCTTTCAATTTTATGTTCTCCAATAAAGCAAGAAATTGTAGGACAACCAGGGTCTTTATATTTCAAAGCATTATTGTTTTGAAGAATGGCTCTTACTTGTTCGGCTAAAAAGACTTTCTTTTTCACATTCAGTTTTCTCTTCGCAGTGCACAAATCTTTCAAAAAGTTAGCATAGGAAGGAACCTGTCTAATAGCATCCAACAAAGGTATATTGATCCTTACCTGTTTGAAAGTTTCAAAGATTTCAGAGTTGTGATTGACTTTCCTTTGTTTGGTCATGGCATGAGGAAATGGAAGTGCTGGCGAGGAATCAGCCTTCTCTTTGCAATGTTCAGGTTCAACCCTTCCTTACCCTCAGAGATAGACTCATCATCTTTCTCACAAGGTTCAAGAATGGGTTTTTCAATAACCTTACCACTACGAAGAGTGATGACTGATTTGACTTGATCCATGTGTTGGATTCCAGAACTACTCGCATTTGCATTGTATTGCCTTTTTGGATTTTGCTGTGGTTGAGATGGAAACTTACCTTTCTCTTGGAAACTGAGAGCAGATGTTAATTTTGCAAGAGCATCTTTAAAATCTGTCATGCTTTGAGCAAGTTGAGTGTTGATTGTCTCCTGCTTTTCAATGAATGCATGCAATGTTTCCTCAAGATTTCTTCTAGGAGGTGGAGCATAAGGAGGTGCATATCCATGAGAATTTTAAAAATTATGGTGTGCTTGAAACGGTGGCTGTGAAGTTTGTGCATTGTTGTTATCACTCTTCCAACTGAAATTTGGGTGATTTCTCCAACCAGGGTTATACGTTTGTGAGTATGGGTTATGGTTGGGTCTTTGAAAACTGTTTAAAGCATGGGCTTGTTCATGGAGGCATTCCCTAAAAGAAGGCAAAGTTGGACAATCATTTGTTGAGTGTTCCTTGGTTTCACAGATTTGACACACAATGTCTTGAACAAATTTTTAATTGACCACTCTTTTTCAATTCAAGTGCTTCGACTTTTCTAGCTAAAGATGCAAACTTGGCTTGGAGGTCATGATATTCCCTAAGGTTGTGCATACCTCCACTAGATGTATGAGGTTGAGTTTTACTTGGTGCCTCATAAGTACCTATGGTGTCCCAATTTTAAGCATTTTCGGCTAGCAAGTCTAGGTACTCCATTGCTTCATTAGGGTCTTTATCTTCGAAAGTTCCATTGCACATCAATTCAACCATTTGCCTATCTCTAGGTGTTAAACCTTCATAAAAATGTGAAACCAATCTCCATGTTTCAAAACCATGATGTGGGCAAGTATTAAGCAAATCTCGATACCTATCCCAACATTGGTAAAATGTTTCTCCTGGCTTTTGGGTGAAAGTGATGATTTGTCTTTTGAAAGAGTTTGTTCTGTGAGACGGAAAAAACTTCTTTAAAAATTGTTGTTGCATTTCATCCCAAGCACGAATGGATCCTGGTCTCAAATTTTATAGCCATGTTTTAGCTTTATCTTTTAATGAAAAAGGAAAAAGCTTTAATCGAATGGTGTTCATGCTATAATTTGAGTCATTATAGGTATTACAGACCTCCTCAAATTCCCTTAAATGCAAGTATGGATTTTCTAAGTCTAAGCCATGAAAAGATGGTAAAAGTTGAATAATGCCTGGCTTAAAATTAAAATGAGATGCATTAGGAGGGAAAACTATGCATGAGGGTGCACTTGTTCTTGTGGGATTCATGTGGTCTCTAAGTGTTCTCATACGGTTATTCTCATTATGAAGCGATTGATTATCTTCTTCAGCCATATTTTCTGAAAATGATGAGGATACCCTACAAAGTCGACCACTTAATGTACGTGACCAAACTCTCATGCACGTGTAAGAAGAGAATAAAAGGAAGAAAAGAAAATAGAAGAAAAAGAAACAAAACAAAACAAAGAAAACAAAAGTTAGATAAAATGAAAAGTGAAAAGAGAAAATAGATTAAATATTATAATTTATACAAGAATTTACCTCCCCAGCAACGGCGCCAAAAACTTGACACGACCAAAAGCTTGATGTCTTCTCCCAAGTGCAAGAGTGTCGAAGTAATAAATAACCCGGCAAGACCGGGGTCGAACCACAAAGATGTTAATTGTATAAATTAGAAATAACAAGACAACAACAACAACAACAATAACAACAATAACAATAATAACAATAATAACAATAATAATAATAATAATAATAATAATAATACTCAGTACGTGGCGTTGTTACACCTGAGAATGATCTAAAAGATCGGGTCACAGGTTTCCAGCCTATATATCGAGTTTATGAAAAGATCAAAGAGATATATTATATAAATATAAATAGAATGTAAATAATAATAATAATAATAATAATAGTAGTAGTAATAATAATAATAATAATAATAATAATAATAATAATAATAATGGTAGTAGTAGTAGTAAAAGTAGTAGTAGTAATAAAAGAAGAAGAAGATGAAGAAGTTAATGAGAACTTTGAGATGAAAGATTAATGTAAGGATTAAACAACGATAAAAATAAATGTCAAGGTTAGAGGATCCACTAATGGTACTTCAAACAAGTATAGTATAAACTCTTATTACTCAATTGGAAACCACACACAAAGGAGGTTCCAATCATATTATAAATTGTTAACATGATTACATTAGTTATCTTATTCAAATAAAGCTAATACTTGTAAATGTTGGCAGCATTCATGATTATAACTTATGTTAACAACAAATCAAGTTCCTTTCATAGCTCAGGTGTCGGTTATACCATACAATAAGGGCTATGAAAGTACCAAGTATTTGTTGTACCAAGTGTTATACAACATAAATCTAGATTAACCATTTAACAGGCAAAGTATTAAAAGTAAACAAGATAACAAATATAAAACATGTTAGTATCTAACATTAAGGTCCATGTTAAGTTTATATTATACTTATTCTTACACCATTAGTGTACCCTTTTCACCTTGACATAATTAACTTAGCTAAACATAATGAAAGAAAGAAACATAAATGAACAAGATAAGAACATAAATGAGAAAGAAGTTAACTAAGTAAAGGAAAGGAAATGAAGTGCATAAACTTGATATTAATGAAAGTAAAACATAAGTAATACAAAGAGAGAAAACAAGAGCATGATCTTGATATGGAAACCAAGATGCCTCAATACATGGTAAGTGCCTCCTTTTATAGGCCAAAATTTGAAACTATTGATTTGTTGACTAATTGATGAGTGGGTGGCTACATCTTGACTTGGTGACAATCCTTATCTTCTTGTCTGAACAAGACATCATTGCTAACATCATAATTTGCCCAGAATCCTCAAGAATGTTCTAGGAAATTGTCTCAGCTTTCCAACAAAAAAAAGATGAGGTCATTTGGACTTCTAGAACTCAAGATATGGGCTGAACACTAAATAGTGTTTGGGCTGCAGGACAGCTTCGGACTTCTTCGTTGTTCCTTCAATTTGGACTTCAAAACGGCCTTTTTAAATCTTGGGCTCCCATGAAAGTTGTAGGCCTTTGTCTTACCTTTCCATCCATATAAAATAGACCTAAATCTGATATCTAGAGCTCTAGATATGATCCAATTACCGAGCAATGTTCTGATTTGGATTGCACCCGCATCTCTTTTCTAAGTTTGGCCATCTCTTTGTCCTTTCACTTTCAATACTTAACTCATCATTCAATCCTTTTATTTATGTGATAGGCCTGCATTTAAGATGAACATTTACCATAAATTAAGGTATCTTATAGTATCAAACTTGTTATTATAAAACATGTTTTAGTTAAGGAGTTATTGATACTTCAAGTGCAAAATGATGATATAAAACCTTGAAAAACATGCACTTTTAAGTACTACTCATTTTGACTAATGTTTTCTAGGTCAATAGTGACTGAGTTTTCGCTGATGATTTTAGGGTAAGCAGGGATTTAGTTTTTCGCTGAGGATTTCATGCGTCAACCATAATGAGTTTTTACTGTTGATTTCTATGTTAGTAGTGACTTAGTTTTCGATGATGATTTCAGGGTCAATAGTGAGTTAGTTTTCGCTGGGGATTCCATGTGTCACCCATAACTCGCTTTTCGCTGATGATTTCTACGTCAACAGTGACTTAGTTTTCGGTGATGATTTCAGGGTCAGCTGCAACTTAGTTTTCGTTTGGAATTCCATACGTCAGCCATCACTTAGTTTTCGCTTATGATTTCTATGTTAGCAGTGACTTAGTTTTCGGTGATGCTTTCAGGGTTAGCTGCAACTTAGTTTTTGCTTGGAATTCCATACATCAGCCATCACTTAGTTTTCACTAATGATTTCTATGTCAGTAGTGACTTAGTTTTCGGTGACGATTTCAAGGTCAGCCGCGACTAGTTTTCACTAGGAATTCTATGCGTTAGTTGTCACTCTGTTTTCGTTGATGATTTTTAGTTCAACAATGACAGAGTTTACACTGATGATTTCTAGGTTAGTAGGGACTAGGGGTGTTCAAAAAAACTGAATAACCGAGAAAACCGATGATAAATTAACCGAGAAAATCGAACCGAGATGTTAAACCGATTAAACCGATTACTAAAACCAGAAATCTTTCTGGTTCGGTTCGGTTTCGGTTTTACCACCAAAACCGGTGAACTGAACCGGTCACCCATAAAATACATTTAAAAACAACCTGGTATAAATAGCACAGTAAACCTAAACCTAAATCACATTACAATTTACTTCTAAGCCGCCGCCCACACCAGACCAAAGTCTTCTCTCCTTCCTACTTTCCCTTTCAATTTTCTTCATCTCTGCCTCTTGCCCCCTGTATATTTCTCTTCTCTTGCCGATCAGCAAGTAAATAACCCTCATCTCCGCATCGATCTACTCATCTAGTATACTCAAAGTCAAAAAAAAACTTGAACAAAACCCCTCGGCGTCTCTCTTCACTTGCAGTAGAAAGAGTCAAAGAGGTAAAGTTTAATGTTTATCCATATATTAATTCTGGGCTTCGTGTGCTTGTAAGTTGTATTGTAACATTTGTTCCATTCGAGATCTCTGACCTCTACTTCTTCTTTTTCTATCCTTTTGCAGCTAGGGTTTTTACATATTTCTTCAGGTTTGCCCCTCTTTCCCCGGCCCTTTTCTTCTTTCTGTTGATTTTTGTTGAATCTGTTGATATTGAGTTCTTGATTGCTTTGTTAAGTGTTGTTAACTTTAATATGTATTGGTTTATTTTGATTGTTTTGAATCTGTTGATATTTTTCTTTGTTAAGCCTTCTAGCCACGATCAATCTCAGTACTGCATAACAAGAGTGCAGATTTCACATTAATTTACACAAATTCTAGTAATATTTGAAAATCGTAACCACTTTCTATGGTTATTCCTTGAAAATCTTAGCATATTATGAATATTTTCTAGGGGAATTTGATGACCACCTTATTTATTTGGAAAGTGGAAAGAACAGTATAAGGTTTAGAAAAGAAAAACGAAAAGGAAATTGGCTTTTAGGTTTTTTCCCCTTATATTCCTAGTACTTTCATTCTGTAATGTTAACTATTAATGTGTTTGATGCTTAGCAATTAACTTGTTGTATTAATTATTCATTCTAGATTAGATTTCTGTTTTTGTGCTGTTGAATGATTTTGGATTTGGAAGTTAACTGATTTTTCGACAGTTTGATGTCATACAATATAAACCTGCATCACTTTCTGATTTTTGGATTTGAATGACTCATACTTGATTCAAATTTTCCACCAGGTTGTCTTCTTTGAGTTTAAATGAACCTGCATCACTTTCTGTTTCTGGTGGATCATGTACATGCATTCAACAAAAACTTTGAATCCTGCCCTGCTTGGAATAATTTGATGTTTGTATTATCGACAAGTCAATTCTTTTTTAATGGGAATTAGTAGAGGGGTTTGGTTTAGATATAGTTCATGTATGATCCAAACATACATACTTGTGTAAATGTTTGGTTTTTTATGGGAACTCCACAACTCCCTCCACTCCACTATTAGAATTTGGTAATTAGGTGTTGCATACATACTTGATACTTGTGTAAATGTTTATTCTTGTTAAGTGCTAATAATTATATAAGAGAGAGATTGCGTGAGAATCCATATGGGGGAGTGAAATAATTCAATGAAAATCCGAATAAGTTAATGGAACCAAGGCCTTGATTGAGTAAAATGTGTTGGATCAACACATGTAAATGCCACTGACTTTCAAGGTTTTGCTTGCTCTTTCCTTCATTTTTAGAATAGAAATTGGTCCATGACAGCATGCAGGTTTTTTAGAATAGAGAGGTGATAGATGTTTTTTTTGCAATTATATGAACCTAACATGATTCTCAACTTTTGCTTGATTCTCAATTGCAATCAGATGTTGATTTATGTTGTTGTTTTCTTAATTTTAGATGGATAATATGGAAAATCCTACATCGAATGAGTCAAATCCTTCAAGTTCGGGACCAAATTCTTTGCCTATTCCAGTCACTACCTCAAGTACAAACAACAACACTGAAGAAGGTAATCCACCTTCTAGATGTAATAAAAGAAAAACATCCCAAATTTGGGATCACTTTAAAAAACTAGATGGTAATGCTAAAAATCCTAGGGCTGCATGTAAGTATTGTGGAAAAGACTATGCATGTCATACTATACTTAATGGGACTAGTAACATGTGGAGTCATCTAAGTGTATGCAAAAAATTTCCTTTTGTCATTGATCGAAAACAAAAAACTCTAGTTTTAGAACCCAAGCCTAAAATAGAGGGGGGGTGATAATGGAGAGGAAAATTTGGTGGTTGTTAAGGCAGTAGGCTATAATTATGAAGAGTGTAGGAAAGCCCTTGGAAAAATGGTTATACTTGATGAGTTACCTTTTAACTTCATAGAAAACCAAGGATTTAAATCATTTTGTAAAGTAATGCAACCTAGATTTGATGTTCCTTCTCGTTTGACGATTTGGAGAGATTGTTTGAAAATTTATTTAGTTGAGAAGAAGAAATTAAAGAAATCTCTTAAGGATCAACATTTATGTTTAACAACTGATACTTGGACATCAATTCAAAATATTAATTATATGTGTTTGACTGCTCATTGGATTGATGAAGGTTGGAACTTGAATAAAGGAATTCTAAACTTTTGTCAAGTTTCTAATCATAAAGGTGAAACCATTGGCCAAGCGATTGAGAGTTGTTTATTGGAATGGGGAATTGATAAGATTTTAACAGTTACTGTAGATAATGCAAGTTCAAATAATTTGACAATAAAATATCTGAAAAGAGTAACAATTGGGTGGGCAACTAATATATTGTCAAATGACTTCATACATGTTAGATGTTGTGCACATATTGTTAATCTTATTGTATGTGCGGGGTTGAAAGATATTGATGATTCGGTGGTTAAAATTAGAAATGTAGTAAGGTTTGTTAGATCTTCTCCTTCTAGATAACTTGTTTTTAATCAATGTGTGGAAAGGTTGAAAATTGGGAGTAAAAAATCTGTTTGCTTGGATGTTGCAACTAGATGGAACTCTACATATATGATGCTAGATGCGACTGTTAAATTTGATGTGGTTTTTATGAGGTTAGAAGAAACCGATCCTAGGTATTTGAGTTACTTTGAGGTTGATTCACAGGGGAAACAAAAAAACTTAGGTCCTCCTGCTTTAGAAGATTGGGAAAAGGCTAGATCTTTTGTCAAGTTCTTGAAATTATTTTACACGGTTACATTGAAATTTTCTAGCTCGTTGTATGTGACATCTAATTCTTTCTTCCATGAATTGATTTCTATGCACACAAGCATTACTCAGCTTTGTAGAAATGAAGATGTTTATGTAAGTAAAATGGCGAAGAATATGATGGCAAAGTATAAAAAATATTAGGGGGATCAAGATGCACAAAACTTTTTGTTGTATGTGGCTGTTGTGTTAGATCCACGTTTCAAATTAAAGTATGTGAGATTTTGTTTTGGAAGATTGTATGATGTTGAAGAGGCTGAAAATTTTACAATTAAGGTTAAAGATACTTTGCTAAGGTTGTTTGAGCATTACATGAATGTTGATGAGAATGTTGAGGTTGTTCATAATGCTGGAACAAGTATAAATGAAAATGTTAATGTTGATTTAATGGTGGGAAATGATGATATGTTGGATGACTTGGCTTCTCAATTCAAAAAACATTTAGAGGAAGAGGGTAGTGTCCAAAAAAAAAAAAAAGAGGTTGAGAGGTATTTGGGTGATGATTGTGAGGATCCAATTGATTTTAAATTAGATATTTTGGGATGGTGGAGGTGTAATACTACAAAATACAAGATTCTTTCTAAGGTGGCACAACACGTGCTAGCCATCCCGGTATCTACAGTTATTTCTGAAGCAGCATTCAGTACTGGCGGTCGTATATTAGATCCATTTCGAAGCTCTTTATCTCCATCGACAGTGCAAGCACTTGTTTGTTGTCAGAATTGGTTGAGTTTAGCATCAATTCCAATCAACATTAGAACCTTCATGGATTATATTGAAAATTATGAGATGATTGAGTCAGGTAATTTCTCTTACAAATTTAAATATAGTTATTTTATAATATTGTTTATTTACATATGTTTAATCTAACATTTTA
This sequence comes from Populus alba, assembly GCF_005239225.2. Lineage (NCBI taxonomy): Eukaryota > Viridiplantae > Streptophyta > Magnoliopsida > Malpighiales > Salicaceae > Populus > Populus alba. Next base: position 2,853,362 of record NC_133293.1, read on the forward strand.
ATTTATGTTTTTATAGAATTTGGTGAAAGTTTAAAAATATCAACTGATTGTTTGTAAGTAGTATTGGTGGCTTGGTGCAATCTTGGAATATAATTGTTTTGGGTAATTAATTTACTTTACCTTGTTAATTTCCCTTTAAATTTCGCATACTTAAATTCTTTCAATAGTTGAACTATAATATGTTGCTAATTTGCTAGTGTTTTTTTATAGCATTATCCTTGCTGGAATTTTTGGATGTTGGTGTTGCTGGAATTTCTGGAATTTTTGGTGTTGCTGGAATTTCTAGAATTTTTGGATGTTAGTGCTGGTGTTGCTGGAATTTCTGGATGCTGGTGTTGCTGGAATTTCTGGAATTTTTGGATGTTGGTGCTGGTGTTGCTGGAATTTCTGGATGTTGGTGTTGCTGGAATTTCTGGATGTTGGTGCTGGTGTTGCTGGAATTTTTTCTTCAAAGTTCAAATTATGCTGGATGTTTATGATAATTTATTGCTGGTTGCTAATGTATTTGCTTTTATTTTTCTAGTGCGAACAAACTTTTAATTTGAGGTTTTAAAATTTGATCATGCATTTTGCATACTGCATTTATTTAGCACTTTGAGAAGTATATTAAAAGTTTGCATCTCTGTAGGATTTTAATTACTGTCTTAATTCATGTCCAGATTTTAATTTATATTGAAAGTTAGTAAATTCATATTAAAACTTAGCCATGTGAATTAGCTTAACATTTATTTTAAAAGCTGAAACCGTAAGCCAATTTTAAAGCTTAGCCATGCTAAATCTTCCCAAACCGTAAGCCAATTTTAAATCAAAAACCAAAAAAACCCATGGGATTAGGTTTCCCAGTTTTTTCCTTAAAAAACCGAATTTAACCGAACCGGACCGGTTCGGTTTGAACCGGTTTTTAGTCCGGTTCGGTTCATTTTTTACAACAATACTGTAATTCGGTTCGGTTGGTTTTTTTAGTTTAAACCGAACCGAACCGAACCGTGAACACCCCTAGTAGGGACTTAGTTTTTGCTACGGATTCCATGTGTCACCCGTAACTTAGTTTTCGCTGATGATTTCTAAGCAGCAGTGACAGAGTGTTCGCTGGTGTTTTCAGGGTCAGGGGGGACTTAGTTTTCGCGGAGGATTCCATGCATCACCCGTAACTTAGTTTTGGCTGATGATTTCTAAGTAAGTAGTGACTCAATTTTTGGTGATGATTTCAAGGTAAGCATCAACTTAGTTTTCGCTGGGAATTCCATACGTTAGTCGCCACTCAGTTTTTGCAGATGATTTCTAGGTCAACAATGACTTAGTTTTCAGTGACGATTTCATGGTCAGCCATGACTTAGTTTTTGCTGGGAATTCCATGCTTTGGCCGTCACTTGGTTTTCGCTGATGATTTCTACATCAACAGTGACTCAGTTTTTTGTAACAATTTCAGGGTCAGCTGCAACTTAGTTTTTGTTGGGAATTCCATGCGTCAGCCGTCACTCAGTTTTCGCTAATAATTTTTGGTTCAATAGTGATAAAGTTTTTACTGACGATTTCTAGGTTAGGAGGGACTTAGTTTTCGTTGCGGATTCCATGTGTCACCCATAACTCAGTTTTGGCTGATGATTTCTAGGTCAGTAGTGACTTTGTTTTTGGTGACCATTCAGGGTAAGCATCAACTTAGTTTTTGCTAGGGATTCCATGCCTCAAATGTCTCTCAAATTTCGTTGATGTTTTCTATTTCAGCAGTGATGGAGTTCTTGCTGATGATTTCTAGTTCAGCAGTGATGCAGTTTTAGCTGATGATTTTTGGGTCAAGAGGGACATAGTTTTAGCTAAGGATTCCATGCATCATGACACGACCAAAAGATTGATGTCTTTTCCCAAGTGCAGGAGTGTCGAAGTAATAAATAATCCGGCAAGACCGGGGTCGAACCACAAGGAGGTTAACTGTATAAATTATAAAGAACAACAACAACAACAACAACAACAGTAATAATAATAGTAGTAGTAGTGATAATAATAATAATGATAGTAATAATAGTAATAGTAATAGTAATAATAAAGAGGACTTTGAGATGTAAGATTAATGTGATGATTAAACAATGATAAAAACAAATGCCAAGGTTAGAGGATCCACTAATGGTACTTCAAACAAGTATATTATAAACTCTTATTACTCAACTGGAAACCACACACAAAGGAGGTTCCAATCAGGTTATAATTGTTAACATGATTACATTAATTAATTATCTTATTCGAGTAATGCCAATACTTGTAAATATTATCAGGTATTCATGGTGATAGCTTATGTTAACAACAAATCAAGTTCCTTTCGTAGCATAGGTGTAGGTTATACCATACGGTTGGGCTATGAAAGTGCCAAGCATTTGTTGTACCAAGGGTTGTTCAACACAAATTTAGATTAACCATTTAACAAGCAAGGTATTAAGAGTGAGCAAGATAATAAATATAAAACATGTTAGTATGAAGCATTAAAGTCCATGTTGAGTTTATACTATACTTATTCTTACACCATTAGTGTAACCTTTTCACCTTGACATAATAGATTTAGCTAAACATAATAAAAGAAAGAAACATAAATAAACAAAATAAGAACATAACTATATAAGTAAAGGAAAGGAAATGAAAAGCATAAACAAGAGATTAATATAACATAAAATAAAACTTAAACATTACAAAATACAAAGAAAGAGAGAAATAGCATGATCTTGATTTGAACACCAAGATGTCTAAATGCATGGCAATTGCCTCCTTTTATAGGCCAAAATTTAGAACTATTGATTTGATGAATAATTGTTGAGTGGGTGGCCATATCTTGACTTGGTAACAATCCTTATCTTCTTGTCTGAACAAAACATCATTGCTAACATCAGAATTGGAACCACCTTCACTAATGAAAGTTCTAGGAAATTGTCTCAGCTTTCTAGGAAAAAAAATTGAGGTCATTTAGGCTTTTAGAACTCAAGATATGGGCTAAACACTGAACAATGTTTGGGCTGCAGGACAGATTCAGACTTCTCTGTTGTTGCTATAATTTGGACTTGAAAACGACCTTTTTAAATCTTGGACTCCATATGAAAGTTTTAGGCCTATGTCTTAGCTTTCCATCCATATAAATCATACCTAAATCCAAGATCTACAGCTCTAGATATCACCCAATTACCGAACAGTGTTCTAATTTGGACTGAACCAACATCACTCACCCTCTCTTTATCTTCACAATTTCAGTAGTTGAATTCATCAATCAATCCTTTAATTTATGTGATAGGCCTACATTTAAGATGAACATTTACCATATATTAAGGTATCTTATAGTATCAGACTTGTTATTATAAAACATGCTTCAGTTAAGGAGTTATTGATACTTCAAGTGCAAAATGATGATATAAAACCTTGATAAACATGCACTTTTAAGTACTAATCAAAATGACATGACCCAAATTTTAAGTTTTATTTGATGTTATATTAATCTTGTTTATGCTTTTCATTTCCTTTCCTTTACTTATATAATTATGTTCTTATCTTGTTTATTTATGTTTCTTTCTTTCATTATGTTTAAACTAAATCTATTATGTCAAGGTGAAAAGGTTACACTAACGGTGTAAGAATAAGTATATCATAAACTCAACATGGACTTTAATGCTTGATACTAACATGTTTCACTCTTAATACCTTGCTTGTTAAATAGTTAATCTAGATTTGTGTTGAACAACCTTTGGTACAACAAATGCTTGGCACTTTTATAGCCCAACTGTATGGTATAACCTACACCTGTGCTATGAAAGGAACTTGATTTGTTGTTAACATAAGCTATCACCATGAATACCTGATAATATTTACAAGTATTGGCATTACTCGAATAAGATAATTAATTAATGTAATCATGTTAACAATTTATAATCTGATTGGAACCTTCTTTGTGTGTGGTTTCCAGTTGAGTAATAAGAGTTTATACTATACTTGTTTGAAGTACCATTAGTGTATCCTCTAACCTTGGCATTTGTTTTTATCATTGTTTAATCATCACATTAATCTTACATCTCAAAGTCCTCTTTATTATTACTATTATTACTATCATTATTATTATTACTATTATTGTTGTTGTTTTTGTTATGTTCTTGTTGTTATTTATAATTTATATAGTTAACCTCCCTGTGGTTTGACCCCGGTCTTGTCGGGTTATTGAAGGCACAACTTAGAGAAGCAAATGGGGCAAGTAGCTTCAAGTGTAGGGAAATTGAAAGCACAAATGAATGGAAAATTGCCCTCTCAAGCATTGAATCCAAATAAAATGTTAGTGTGATCACACTGCAAAGTGGGAAAGAACTTGAAGTGTAAAGGTCAAAATAAATTGAGATGGAGGAAGAAGAGGAGATTGAAACCGAACTAAGCCTAAAGAAAAAAAATAACTTCCTCCTTTACAAACTTAAACAATGACCTATACTCCAAAGGTAAGTCTTAATTCATTGAATTCCAGTTTTAAAACAATTCTACCCTTTCCTTTGAGTTCTTCCAGGTCTAAGAAAGAGGACAAAGAAAAAGAGATTTTAGAGGTTTTCAAGAAAGTAGAACTCAACATTCCTTTGATTTATGCTATCAAACAAATTTCCAAGTATGCCAAATTCTTGAAGGAGTTGTGTACTACCAAGAGAGCCTACAAGCTAAAAGGCCACGAAATGGTAAGTATGGGTGAAGTTGTATCTGTTGTTGTTCAAAAGAATATGCCTTTGAAGCAAAAAGACTCAAGTGTGTTTACTATCCTATGTGTTATTGGTAATGCTAGTTTTAAAAGGGCCTTATTCGATTTAGGTGCATCCATTAGTGTTATGCCTAAACATGTTTATGATTCTCTTAGTCTGGAGCCTTTGAATAAACTAGTATTGTGATACAACTTACGAATCGTAGTTTGGTTTATCCACTTGGTGTAATAGAAGATGTCTTAGTCAAGATTGATAGTTTGGTTATTCAATGTGATTTTTATATTCTTGATATGGAACGTGATTCTTGTGATAAATCAAACAACACTCCTATATTGTTTGGGAGACCATTCTTGAAAACTACCAATACAAAAATTGATTGTGGTAAGGATACTTTGTCTATGGAAGTGGAGACGAAAAAATTGAATTTAATTTTCATGATGCAATGAAATATCCTTAAAGCAATGTTTATTCTATCACATGCTATGACCAAGTTGATAAGTGTGTGCAGCAAGTTTTTGATTTTGATTGTGAAGATGGATTAAGCATGGCTTTGAGCTATGACTATGATTTTACTAAGATAAAAGAGATGGAGAGGCACATATGTGTTCCCCAAAACATGCACAAATCAATATTGGCTTTGTAAGCTATGCAAATCATTCATCATGGTAATTTCTTTGTTGCTTTAGTACTTTCACATAAAAAGATTTTGCCATCTATTTTACAGGCCCCCAAGTTAGAGTTGATACCTTTACCTGATAATCTGAAGTATGTATTCATTGTAGACAACAATACACTTCCTATTATTATAGCAAAAGGGTTGACAAGTGTGCAAGAGGCAAAACTTGTAAAGTTGTTGTGTGATCACAAAATAGCTATTAGATGGACTTTAGTCGACATCAAAGGCATTAGTCCTTCAATGTGTATGCATCACATACTATTGGAGGACAATGCAAAACCAACAAGGGAAATGCAAAGGAAGTTGAATCCCCCTATGATGGAGGTAGTGAAAGCTGAAATTTTGAAATTATTAGATACAAGAGTCATTTACCCCATCACGAACAATAAATGGGTGGCACCTATCTATGCAGTTACTAAAAAGATTGGAATCACGTTGGTAAAGAACAAAAATAATCATCTCATCCCTACTCGTATCTTGAGTGGATGGAGAATGTGTGTTGATTATATAAAGCTTAATTTTTCTACATGCAAAGATCATTTCCCATTACCTTCATGGACCAAATGCTTGAACACCTAGCATGTAAGTCTTTTTATTGCTTTCTTGATGGATATAGTGGATATAATTAGATTGTTATTAATCCTGAAGATCAAGAAAAGACTACATTTACATGTCCATTTGGTACATATGCATGTAGGAGAATGCCTTTTGGTCTCTGTAATGCACATTGAGGTTTTCATGGAGGATTTCATGGTGTATGATGATTCTTTTTATAAGTGTTTAGAAAGTTTATCTTTAGTCTCGAAAAGATGCATTGAAAATAACCTTGTCTTGAATTATGAAAAATGTTATTTTATGGTAGAACAATGAATAATTCTTGGGCATGTTATGTCATTACGTGGATTAGAGGTTAAGAAAGCTAAAATAGATGTCAAAGATTTATCAAAGATTATAGCATCCTTGTGCAAATTATTAGCCAAAGAAGTGGATTTTATGTTTGATCAAGCATGTAAAGATGCCTATGATGAGCTTAAATGGTGTGTTACAACTACCCCTATCATCTAACCACCAAATTGAGATGAGCCTTTGAGATAATATGTGATGCGGGTGACCATGCAGTAGGGGTTGTACTTGGGAAAAGAATAGGGAAGAATTTGCATGTTATTGCCCATGCTTCCCGCATGTTGGATAGAGCGCAATGTAATTACCATACAACTAAAAAGAACTTTTTGTAGTGGTGTGTACTCTTGAAAAATTCAGGTTTATTTACTTGGTACAAAAGTCGTTGTTTTTACTGACCATACAGCTTTAAGGTATCTTTTGAGGAAAAAGGAGTCCAAACCAAGATGGATTAGGTGGATCTTGCTTTTACAAGAATTTCATCTTGAAATCAAAGACAAAAAATGGTGTCGGAAACCATGTGGCTAATCACTTGAGCTGACAGAGGACCGAGGATATACAAACTAAAATAATAAGAGAGACATTCCCCGATGAGCAGTTGTATGTGCTACATTCCTCTCCAAGACCATGGTATGCTAATTTGGTGAACTATTTAGTCACCAAATAATTCCCTCCTGGTTTGTCTACATCCCAAAAAGACAAGTTACGCGTTGCTACTAAATATTATTTTTAGGACACTCCTTATCTATGGAAATTTTGTGTGGATCAAGTAGTTAGGAGATGTGTACAATAAGATGAATTTCATTCCATTCACTTTCTGTCATTCTTATTCTTGTGGTGGGCATTTTGGAGCAAAAAGAATAGCCCACAAGGTACTTGAAAGTGGTCTTTATTGGCCTTCTATGTTTTTGTGTAATGACCTAGCTTTTTCAAGGCCAAAACCGATGGATTTTGTTTTTTGATACTTCTTGGAATGACATTTTGTGAATTAGTAATTATGTTCCTTGTCGCACGTCACCCGTGCGGCGTCTGCTAGCGATTTTTTCGTTGTTTGATTGCTTGATTCATTCATTGGGAGTCACCACCTAAGTATTTCGTTGAGGGTTACTAGGAAACCCGGATGTACTGGTCTTGTTAGAGATTCACGGGTAAGGGATTGGTTGTGGTTAAGGAAGATATTAGCACCCCCTAACGCACCCTATCTGAGGTAAGCTGTTTCGTGGCTTTGATGTGATAAAGAAGTTTTAAATTTTTTTTCTTTTCAGCGGATGATAGAAATATGACTTACGTGCAAGTTCATAATTTTTGACCGTGAACAAAATCAAAATATTAAATTCTTCTTTATTCTTTGCAATTTCATCATAAATTAAACATTCATAAACAAAAAATACAAACAAATTCACTTTCACTACATTTTTTCTTTTTTCTTTTACATACACACTACAAATTATAAGAATTCAAAAAAACTAAAAAAAAATTATATCAAACAATTTAAAAATTACAAAAACAACCCTAAAAATAAAACCTGGAATTGTGTAGCCACGTTAATAGTGCTGGAAGGCTTTTAGGCCACAAAAACAGTAGTAGTGGGCAGTAGGGGAGATTCGAAATGGCTTCCTCTCTTCTTCCTTGCTGGCGGTGACTGCTACCTCTACCTACAACTAGAAACACAAAAAAAAGGCCATAAATAGTTGATTTTAGCTTCTTCTTTCTTTGTTTTTTTATATCTGCATTTCTCCCTTCTCCTTCTTTGGATCTGCTTCATGGTGGGTTAGTTTATTATAGGTTTCGTCTCCTTCTCCTTTGCTTTGCATGGTAGATCAGGTGGTGCTACAGTGTATAGAGGGCGATAGTGAATCTGTGGCCAGCTGTGGACGACATTGTTGTGGCTGACGGTATGGACGACGCTGATGGCTCAGTGGGTCTTGTTGGCCGGTTGAAGGAGATGAAGCAGAGAGTGGGGTTGATGTTGTGTTCGGTCGTTCCAGGAAAAAAAGGGTATTGTGGGGTCTGTCGGGTTAAATTTGGAAGAATGGCTGTTTAGAGGGAAGGCTGTGAGGCTGGTTTTTTGGGAGATGGGAGCTCTGATGATGGCTAAGAGAGGGATAAGTAATCGGGAGTAGAGGTTGGAGGAGGTGCTGCGGCCTGGAGAGAGAGGGTGAGATGGGAAGGCTAAGAGGGAAGAAGAGTAATAGAGGGAACGGTGTGGAGGCCGTAAAAGAGAGTTGCAGTCGGGGGAGAAGGAGGGTGGAGTGTGCAGCGACTTCAGAGAGAAAAATCAAAAGAGGGAAGGAGGGGCGACTGTTTGGTTAGAGATAGGTTTAGGTTTAAAAGGTTTTTTTTTGTCTGTTTTTTCTTCTTTTTTTTCAAAATTGCCCCCCTCTTTTTGTGTGTGTTGAAGGCTATTATTTATAAGCAAAATGTTGCTTGGGCCTTAAAACTGGTTCCTCAACTTCTTTTTTTGTAAATTTTGATTTTTTCTTATTTTTTTGGATTTTTCTTATCAACATCGCCTCGAATGAGGAAAATTGGTGATTTTTAAAAATAAAGCGCTAAAAGTCGAACGTGTTCCCAAGATCTTTGAAAATTTAAATTCTTTTGAGATGATGCTAAAAATGCTAAAATGACAAAAATATATTAAAAAACATATTTTTTGGATTTTCGTTGTTTTTCTCTATTTTTGGATTTTTCTTGAAAATTTATCAAAACATGGATAAAAAATTTGGTAGCAACATTCCTTCCTTATCATGGCATCATAAGGATATAGTTCTTGTAAAACAACATTCTAATACGACAGATATCCAATACACATGTCCATAATATTATATTTTCATATTCATACATTTACATTACATCATATTGGCATACCCGTGTGTTTGCATTCTTGTTCTAATCTCGTTATCAACACGAGTTTATAATAGACAATCTTACACAACTAGTTCTTTCTTTCATACGATCCATATGTGATTTCATAACACAACATCCTTATAAAAGAAAATACCACATAAATGTATTCATAGCATCATGTCTACATGTTCACTCATCCCCATCCACGCTCCATTACGATTTCCATTACAAGTCCTTACAAAAGTGTCGAATGACAAATATTCAACATAACGACAAAGTCACACTATTACATAGCACCTTTCAAAATGCTAAGAATTGGTTTTGTCTAAAATTGGTCAACAAAGATTCTGTAGAACGGGACTAGTTACTTAAAAGGGAAGATGTTATCACCCCTTAAGCGTCCTACCTAAAGCAGACTACATTACTGGTTTTGTCTAAAATTGCTAAGAATTTGTTCTCTTTTCCCTTTTCTATCCTTCCTTTCATGTTCCTGACTCTAGCGTCAATGAACAAGTCCCACTAATATTTCCAACTCTGGCGTTGGTAAATATCATGCAAATCCAAAAAATGTGATCCTCTTGACTCTAGTGTAAGTGAATATTTTTGCAAAAAAGGAATTTGAAAAAGAAATTTTCTATGCCATTTTTCTTTTTTATCCTTTATTTTTATTGATCCTTTTCAAATGGAAATAATAGTTCATAGATTAAGCACATAGCTAAAAAAATACAAACACAAAGAAAAAAAAATAAACTAAAGTGCGAGGGGCCCACAAATAAATGAACGAAGACCCCTAAATATTTTTGGAATTTTTTGATATAAAAAAGAAGCTCGTTTGGCCAAACATCAAACTAGAATGGGCATAAAAATTATGGCCAAGGCATAAGGGTTTGTTTTTCCAAACATACCCTTAGCAAACACAATTTGGGCCGGCTAGGCTTAAAGCCTAGACCCAACCCTCTTTTTTGTTTTTTTTTTTAGGTTGGGTCAAGCTGTATGGGCTGGGTTAGACCTAGCCAGCCCTCCCTAGTCACTGGCCCAAACAGTGACCCGGCTAGGCAGCAGGAACTCGTGCACTGCTTAGTGCGGAGGTAATTAATTACCTACGCACTGTTTTGCACATTTAAATGAAATAACAGAACAAAGAAAGAGAAAAGTGTTACCTGGCGAAAGTGAAGATGGGGACGGAGATGAAGATGAAGTGATGGTCTTGTTCGGAGAATGTTCTTCTTTCCTCTGCTCCTTTCAGTCTCTTCTCACTTCGCTCTTGTGTTTTTCTTTTGTTATGGGTTCTTCTTTGTCTTTGGGTTTTTTTTTTTTTTGTTCCTTTGTTTCTTCATCCTTCTGTTTCTTATCCTCCCTCCTCCTGTTCTCCTATTTGCTGGCCTTTTATAGGCTTTTCTTGTGCAAGGCTCATTCTTATCTTCCTCGAATGTTGGTCTTCATGTGGAGATAGAATTTGAGACTCCGTGTTTTGGTTGGATTGGGACACCAATAATCTTGCCATTGTTGGACTATTGGTAGTGGTTTCCTTCACGTGTTACTGGATTGTTATGATGGCGAGGGACACAGAAACAAATCGAGAAGCTGGTGATGGAAGCCGTGTGCATTGCAGTGTGTCTGGTGGTGTTCTACATTTCCTTCGTCGGTGGTCTCCTCTGTTTCCAGAGGAAGAAGACGAAGAAGAGGTGAGACCAAAATGACGCCAAATCTAGGGGTGGCCTGTTTTCTCAATTTGGTCCCTAAAATTTTGAATTTTTGCATTCAAGCCCCTAATCTTTTAAATTTCAAGATTTACCCTCCTTAAAATTAAATTAAAAATAAGTAGGTCAAAATTAGGTTACAACAGTTGCCCCCTCTTTACCATGCTTATCGTTCAAAGGCATTAGAAAATTTATTTTCTTTTGACTTTGTATAGTAAGTTTTGTAAAGAAGAATAATTGTGAAAACCCTTCCTGTTTTCCTTTTTTTTTTTCCTCTCTATTTGTTTATTGATTTTTTTTTTTTTTTTTAAATGGTCTAATTGTTCCAGGTGACTAGCCTGATGAAGAATGAAACACGAAAAGGGTTTCGCGAGTGGTCTAATTATTCCATGCAACCTACCCGGTAGGAAGAAGCAACGCGAAGGATTTCTTGAGTGGTCTCATTTTTCTAGGTGACCTTTTCGGTGAATAATAAAACGTGAAAAGGGTTTCATGAGTGGTCTAATTGTTCTAGGCGACCTACCCAATAGGAAGAAGCAACGCGAAGTATTTTGCGAGTGGTCTCATTTTTCCAAGTGACCTGCCCAATGAAGAATAAAACATGAAAAGGGTTTTGCGAGTGGTCTAATTGTTCTAGGCGACCTGCTTGATAGGAAGAAGCAACACGAAGGATTTCGCGAGTGGTCTCATTTTTCCAAGTGACCTACCTATTGAAGAATAAAACACAAAAAGGGTTTTGCGAGTGGTCTAATAATTGTTCCAGGCAACCTACCCGATAGGAAGAAGCAACGCAAAGGATTTTGCGAGTGGTCTTATTTTTCCAGGCGACCTGCCCGATGAAGAATAAAATGTGAAGAGGATTTCGTGAGTGGTCTAATTGTTCCAGGCAACCTGCCCTATGATAAAATGCGAGGAACTAGCAAATGGTCTCATTATTCTAGGCGACCTGCCTGATGGTGAAAAATACAGAGAGAGATTTCTTTTTTTTCTTTTTTTTTTTTAGAAGTGGTCTCATTGTAATGGGTGACCTACCAAGGTGGGAAAATTCAAAGAAAGGGTCTCATTATAATGCGTGACCTACCCAAGTGGAGAAAACAAAGAAAGGGTCTCATTGTATGGGTAACCTACCCAGGTGGAAAAATACAAAGAGAGGGCCTCATCGGTGCATTATCCCCAAGATGGGAGCTCAAAGAAGCACTTGAAAGGGAGATGATGGCTAGAATGTGCACTTGAAAGAAAGCAAGGGCTCTAATGCGCACTTGAAAAGGAAGGGAGGGCTTGAAGGCACGCTTGTAAGGGAGGTAGGGTTAGGAAACACACTATCTTGGATGGTTAGGGGCTCAAAGGTGCACTCAAAAGGAGGTAGGGTCAGGAAACACGCTACCTTATACAGTCGAGGGCTCAAAGGCTTGCTTGAGAGGAGAGGATGGCTCGAAGGTGCACTTGCAAGGGAGGTAAGGTTAGGAAACGCACTACCTTGGATGGTTGAGGGCTCAAAAGGGCACTCAGAAGGAAATAGGGTTAGGAAACGCACTATTTTAGGGATGGAAAATGAAAGGTGGTGGAAAAATACATAGATTTTCCAAATGGTCTAATTCTCATGGGCAGCCTGCCCAGGTTGAAAATTTCTCAAAAGTAAAATATTTTTAAAAGCAATTTCAATCTTGGCCATTTCGAAGTGGCTTCCATTTGATGGATCCTGTCAAAAAAATTTCTTGTGAAATTTGCAAAACTCATTGTTCAATATCTTAGAGTTTAGATGATATGTATACATCTTTACCTGATTTGAAATATAGGCCCCTATTTTTTCTTAATCTTTTTGTTGCTTGATTGATGAGGACTTGCTACATCTGATTTAGGTCATCTTTGTCATTTGGCTTCCAGCCCACTCGAGTTGGCCCATGTAAGTCTCTTCTCATATTTGTTTACCCAACTCAGCCTTCATGGTGCCCATTGTGACCCACTTGTTTGCTAGAGATTTTCTGTCTCGTCAAATAATTTGAGAGGATCATTCATTAAACACTCGATGTCACTTGTTGAAAGGATCAAGCTGCCCTTTTGTAAATCAAAATGCCCCCTTGTCTTGTTGTAGGAGATGTTCTTCTCTTTTTCTTAAAAGGGATTGATTTTTCTTCTAAACCCAACGTTCCCCCCTCATACTGGTCATTGCCCCTAAGTGTGCTCTTTCAACGACTTAGAAAAATAATGGTTTTAAGAGACCATTCTCTCATTTCTCTCCCTTTTAGTTTGGTGAAGGAATATGGGTCTAGAATGAATCTTGAATTCTTAATCTTGCATTTGGAAAACAAAAATTGTTTCAATGTAAGTTTAAAATAATTTGCTTTTGAAATCTTGCAACTCAATGGTTATTTTCTTTCTTGGAAAAGAGATTATATGCTTTTGTGTTTGGCAATGAGATGGCCTTCTGTTTTTATAGGTTTTCAAAGTGAAGGGCTTGAGAAAAAGCTCGAGGTTTTGTTTGGAAAAAATTATATATTTTTTAACACTTATTTTATCAGCATGAATAATAGTGAGTAGCTTGTTGTCGATTTCATGACTCCTATGAAAAAGTACTCTTTATATTTTGTGAGCATTGTTTATTGTTTCAATTGCTTGCTTGCTTGATTAGAAAGGACTTCTACAAGCACGTAACGTAGGCTATGGTTTTTGGCTATAAAAGAAAAGAATTCATAAGGCTCAAAGAGTGTTTCAGGGTTTCAAAGACCGAGGATCACTATTAGCAGTTCGACTCTTCGTGTCATTCATCTTTTCTTTTGCCACCTTTCTTTGATTTGCCCTTTTTCTTTTTTCATTGCTTTTCTAGGGCATACTCACTTTATCTTGGTTATCACTCTTTCTTGTGATTTTAGCATGCCCCCTAGCATTTGAGTTTCTTGGGCTTCTTTGCCTTTACAGCTTACTCATAGTTTTTTCTTTTTTCTCATTGAAATTTTCACTTACCCCTAGTATGGGGTATGATCCTAGTCGGGATTTTACATAAAAGAAAATTATCCAGGCTAAAAAAGGGACCACAAGGGATACACTTTTTTAGAATGTGAAAGGAATAACAAATATGGCCTTTCCTCATTTCAAATGCAAGTAGTTAAGATCAATAAACTTTGGCCTTATTCAATGTGATGTTTTGGCCTTTGCAAAGAGATGCATTTCATGAGCCTATGAGCAATGGGTTCACTATATACCATTATTCATACATTTAAAACAACATGGCTCAAGAGTCCTGGTGTGAGGATGACAATTCATTTTTTGTTCGTGCACTTTGGTTTAGAGTTTAGTCACCTCAATGAAGGAGTTGATTGAATCATGTGTCATTCTATAAGTAAAATGTCAAAAATATCATTTTAAACAAATATCAAATTATTATTTTTTAAAATCAAAATGCAAGTTTAATTTTTCAAAACTCCAATGGGGAAACTGACTTTGGTAAAAGAGATGAATTGCATCTATGAGATCACGCGAGGCTTCAAAAGTGTATTTGTGAGTTCTTAAAGGGAACCTCTTTTAGGATATTTTGGTTATAAATCAAAGGAAGAGACACAATTGAAGAACAAACTCATTATTTCATTGAAATCCTAAAAAAAAACAAAGACTTTATGCTAGCAAGGTGACACATAAAAAGGGCTAAACACTTAGCAATCATCAATTGAAATTTCTGGAATCTTCCAACCGTCCTAGTAAATCCCGAGAAAATCAAGGCTGGATTAAATTAAAGAATAAACTAAACTAAAAAGAAATGGGGGCAAAACGAATACACTTAAAGAAAATAGGGCCTAAATGCAAATAAGAATAATTATAGAGCATAAATACTCCTCTTTTTACAAAAAAAAAAAATATGAAATTATCGTGAAGAAAGAAAAGGGGGAGTTTTTGTATCCATTTTTACAGATCAAGAGAGAAACACCAAAATTTCAAGAACCGATCCAATATTAAGGGTTATAGGTAGAATAAACTCTAGTGGGCAAGGGATTAACAAGAAAAAAATTGAACAAGAAGAGAAGGGAGGAGGGTTGGCTGTCATTAGAAAGAAAAGGAGGGATCGAGCCTTTGATTCGTACCGAGTAAGGTATTCTAAACATGGTCTTATGAGTCATTTTAAAGTCAAGTATAAATTGATGCCAGGATGTTAAATTATAGATTTGATTTCTATAACTCCAGATATAGTTAAAAATATGAGGAGAGGTCAGATAGTAATAATTTAAAAAACAAGACAATAACAGCCTAAATGATTATTAATGAGCAATTTTGACTATTTTTAGAGGCAGAACTAGGTTTTTCTTTTCGCAGATAACTTGTAGCCTCATGTCTTAGCTTTCCAACGAGAGTCTCGCTTAAATTGGAGTTCTATAACTCCAGATATAGTTAAAAATCTGAGGAGAGGTTAGACAGTAACAGTTCAAAAACAAGAGAGTAACAGTCCAAATGATTATTGATGAGCAATTTTGATTGTCTTGGAGCAAAACTGGATTCTTTTTTCCTTAGAGAACCTGTAGCTTCATGTCTTAGCTTTTCAACGAGACTAATGTCGCTTAAATCAGAGTTCTATAACTCAAGATATAGTTAAAAATCTGAGGAGAGGTTAGATAGTAACAATCCAAATGATTATTGACGAGCAATTTTGATTGTCTTAGAGGCAGAACTGGGTTTCGCTTTCTATAGAGAACTTGTAGCCTCATGTCTTAGCTTTCTAATGAGACTAATCTTGCTTGAATCGGAGTTCTATAACTCCAGATATAGTTAAAAATCTGAGGAGATGTCATACAGTAACAGTTCAATGTCTAGACAGTGACAGTTCGGGATTTAAACAGAAACAGTTCAAATATAAAGAAAGGAATGATAACTAGGGCTGGACAAAGAATGACAATATTAATAGGTGAAATGAGAAAAACATAAAATATTAAGAAATGACTGGAAAAAAAAAAACTTATTGGCTAGCATATTTTTAGTGTATGTTAGGATCTCGGGTAAGGGGAACACCTTGCATTAACTCCTACGAGGTGATTATGATGATATTAGTGAAATTGGTATCAGTAAAGTGTTAAACAAAAATCATCATGTTTGATCTTATAAAGTCTGGAATGGAGGTTAATAGTGGAAAAAGGGAACGATTATTAATAGTTCAATAAGGAAGAGATTCTAATGTAAACTAGAAGGGAGAAGTGAACAAAATATGAATGCATGTTACCCTGTTAAAATTGTTAGATATTCATGTTGTTATAATTATGTGATATTCACCTTTCAATAATATGTATTTTGTTTCAAGATCATCACATGGACGACAGGAGTAGATCCTAGATTATGTTCCCTTCTTGTAATTTAGGTTCTAGGGGGTATACCCTTGTATTTTATAAACATAAAAATATTTGTATAACTTAATTTGTATGATTAATGTTTAAACTTGATTGAATGAACATAACTCTATAGTTCATATAACCATATTTCATGACTATGTATTTATATTTTCTTGTTTATCCATCCATTATGATATTTTGTTATATAATGTATATCATAAACATTGTGGTTGATAGGTGTGAGATTGTTTATGGAAATTGAAACTCAGGATGATTGGGTTGGAATTAAGTTATGAGATGCGAGTTATTAGAAGTGTAAACAGATTATATGTCGATAACTTGGGACCTTCCGGTATAGGGGGACTCCGTCGAAATTTTCAGTAGATTTTAATACAAAAACCATGAATATATATATATATATATATATATATATATATATATATATATATATACTCTGTTTTTTAGTTGACATGAGATTGTTGTTTTATCTCAGAATGGGGGATGATATAGTCCATCTCCTATGAATTCCTCGACAGGGGCACCTTTCCACTTGTCAATTAAGGTCGCACATAGACCAATCTTGAACTAGTGACACTGTAGCTCCGTCTTCAGGAGTGATCTCTAGATGTTTTTGTTTTGGTAGCTCTTTCTCTCGCCTTTGTAATCAACTTCAATAGTTTGAACCTCAGTTTCTTTCTTTTCTCTAGTGAAACGCTTCTCCTCGGTCGAGTCAGCAGTCCTTCCTAAACGGATAGCTTGTTTAATCTTCTCAGCTATAGCAACTAGGTCAAAAAAATGCTGTACAGAGCTTCCAACCAGGTATTCAAAGTATGGGGCCTTGAAAGTGCTGACAAACAAGTTGATCATCTCCTTTTCCAACAAAGGAGGATTAACCTATGCAGTAGTCTCACGCCACCTTTGAGTGTATTCTTTTATGGACTCTTTATTGTCTTTTTCCATAGCTTGACCTATTAGGGCCCACATCTATATTGAACTTATATTACCTAATGAAGGCATCAACTAAGTCCTTCCACTTCTTTGTCTTGGTATTGTCCAAATGCATATACCAAGTAAGGGCAACGTCACTTAAACTGTCTTGAAAGAAATGAATCAACAGTTTCTCATCATAGACTACCTCAACCATTTTGTTGTAGTATGCCTTGAGATGAGTTAAAGGGCATTGAGTTCCTGTATATTTGATGAATTCAGGCACCCTGAACTTCTTAGGAATAACTACGTTAGGTACCAAACACATCTCTGCAGCTTTTATATGGTCATGTAGGCTAGTTCCCTCGAATACCCTCAACCTTTATTCCAGGGTAGCCCATTTATCCAGGCCATCTTCTTTTACCATCTTGTTATTTTGAGATTCCTTCATTGTAAGGTCAATGGTAGATGACATTCTTATGGGATATGCGAGTTGAGCAAATTGGGAATATATAGCCTATTGAGACACCTCATTTGCCCCCAGAATCTGTGGATTTGCGAGCATAGGTTTAGGTTGAGTTGTAAATTTTGATTCTTCAAGTTTAGATCTTAAGGCATGTTCGAGTAGGCTAGTAAGCCTAACGACTTCTTCTCTAAGACTTTCCATCTCTTTTCGATGTTGGGCTTCCAACTGGGCTTTTTTTTTTTTCGTTTTTCATTTGTCTTTTTTGCAATCAAGCGTTACAAGTGTGTTTTAATGGGGGACCTGTATTTCACCTGGAGTGCAGTATTATGATAGTTAATAATTGTATGTTCAAACATGCATGAAGATGAATGCAACATATTGGGTATGGATTCGCCTTTTGGGAGGTGACATAATGATCGTTATTCTTTGGATGTGTGGTCAGATCCGAATCCAATATGCATTATAATGCCGAAAGGAGATCTGTTTAGCCTTTTGTCATCTGAGCCTTCAGCAACATTCTTGGTGTCTTTTATTATACATCTAATGTCTTGGAGTAGCGGCATTCGACATTCAGTCTAAAGCAGTCTCCCTCTGTCATTTGTAAAGATTCAGACTCAAGTCCATACTCAACAGTTATCTTAGGAGTAGCGGCCATTAAGTCATGTGAAAGCCCTGTAATGAGGATGCTTACATGTTTATCTCAGTGAAATTATGCAGGGATCCTCCTGAAGGATAGGCTCTAATCATTAAATGTATCAAGGTAGTTTTTCTATATAGTCTCAAAGGTCTTTCGCATGCTCAGTAATCATCCTCAAGAGGTCGATATGAGGTTCACAAGCAGCATGAAAATAGAGGCCTTAAGTAATATCAGTTCAGCATATCAACCGTTGTCGAGCAAATAATCATATGAGAGTTGGATAGTTTCGCAAACCTTACCCAGGCTAAAGCCATTAGGGTGTCGTTACTCCTCTACTTATCTTAAAGTTGATAATTATATAATTTAAAAATGAGATGAGTTATGCGTGCAGACTTAGATCTATATCCAATATATATGCAAGATAAACATGAATAACTATGCATGCTAAAACAATAAAAAGAGCAAAAAAAAAAAATTGATAAACACAATATACTAACAATAAAGAAAACAGTACGACAAATATTGTTTAACAATAAAAAGACAAATAGCTAAGCTTACTCCTAAGATCCCTAGTGGAGTCGCCATTCTGTCACACCTGGACACCACGACGACCGATTAAAAAATAATCTTGATTGAAAAAAAAACAGATATCTAGCATTTTGTTCTCTTAAGGGAAAAGGTCTTGTTCAAGGAGTCACCACTTAGTATTATGGTCACTAGGAACCCTAAACTAGTCAACAGATATTCTGTGGTATGCAACTGGTTACTCAAAAAGGAAGATGCTATCACCCCTTAAGCATCCTACCTAAGGTAGGTTGTATTGCTAGTTTTGTCTAAAATTGCTAAGAATTTGTTCTTTTTTTTCCTATTCTGTCCTTCCCTTCATGTTCCTGAATCTGGTGTTAGTGAACAATTCCCACGAATATTTCCAACTTTGGCATTGATAAATATCGCGCAAATCCAAAAAAATTGATACTCCTGACTCTTGCGTCAGTAAATATTTTCACAAAAAATGAATTTGAAGAAGAAATTTTCTATGCCATTTTTCTTGTTTATCCTTTATTTTTATTAACCCTTTTCATATGGAAATGAAAAAAAACCTTGCACAACACATTTGTATTTAACAATAATAGTCCACAGATTGAGCACATAGCTAAAAGAATAAACTAAAGTGCGAGGGGCCCATATATAAATCAATGAAGAGCCCTAAATATTTTTGGAATTTTTTGATATCAAAAAGGGGCTCGTTTGGCAAAACATCAAACTAAAATGGACATAAAAATTATGGACAAGGCATAAGGGTGCGTTTTGCCAAACTCACCTTTAGCAAACACAATTTGGGTCGGCTGGGCCTAAAGCCTAGACTCGGCCCACTATTTTTTGTTCTTTATATTTTGGCCCAGCCCGCAGCCCAGCCCGGCCTAGCCCACCTAGTCTAGTCAGTGGCTTAAGCCAGTGACCCAGCTGGGCCACATTTAAATGAAAGAGCAGAATAAAGCAAGAGAAAAGTGTTACCTGGAGAAATGAAGATGGGGATAAAGAAAAGTGTTACCTGCTCAGTGATGGTCTTGTCCGGAGAATGTTCTTCTTTCCCTCGCTCCTTTCCGTCTCTTCATTAACCAATCAAAAGTTCCGAGGTGGTTTATGAAATCACTATAACATGGTAGTATCCTTTCAATTGCTCATACAAATGATTCATAATAATTTGGTATTCACTGCAATATAATAATTGTAAACACCCAACAACAAAAAAAGAAAAAAAAAAAGCTAAGCTAGAACGACTCCACCATCGTTGCCGATTTCTAGATCAGCAGGTGCATAGTTTTTGCTGTCGATTTCTCAGCAGTGACATAGTACTTGGCTGTCGATTTTAGAATTGACAGCAACAAAGCTTTTGGCTGCCGATTTTTGAATCGACAGCGACACAGTTTTTGCTGCTGATTTCTGGATTAGCAGCAGCACAGTACTTGGTTGCCGATTTCAGAATGGGTAGCGACACAATACTTGGCTACCGATTTCAAAATCAGCAATGGCATAGTTTGGCTGCCAATTTATGAATTGGCAGTGGCGCAGTTCTCGTTGTTGATTTCTGAATCAGCAGCGACACAGTCTGTGGCTGGTGATTACTAAATCGGTAGCGACATTGTCAAACCTAACAAAAAATTATTGTTGGACCAACCTATCCTAGGGGAGAATGGGAATAGAAACTAGCCCAAGGATAACCCAAAAGGGGGATAAGGAAAGCCTTGGTCCAACGTCCAAACACCCCTTTACATTTAAGAAGGGTATAAATGCAACGAGGAGAGAGAAAGGGCGCACTCTTTCCAAAACAGGCTGCATGTTTTTGCCTTTTTCCTCTCCCCAAAAATCTACCTGCAACAACTGCATGCACCACCTTTGAATGCTGGAGAAAAAGGGTGACCAATGGAAAGACAAAAGTGGCCACGACCCCTTCCCAAGAAGAAGACCCACCTACACCAACTGTATGTCCCCTGCCTTGAGTGTTTGAAGAAGAAGAAAGCTAGGGACTTACATTGATGACTGAAACCATGAGATGAGAGGGAGTGTGACAGACCCGCTATACAGCAGAGATGGAAGAGAAGGAAAAATCAAGATTGAGGAAAGAACCATGTCACCAAAACTTGCTCTAAATTTGTCAAAACCGTGAGGTAAGAGGAGTATTTTTCCTTGGCTGGTTACTACCTCATGATTTTAGAACAAGGAGGGATGAAAACCCCAAAGTAGAAGGTTTAGTGTTCGTGCACTCGTAGTTTCATAAATAATTAAATGGAAGATCTAAGGGGAATGAGATGAAGAAATGCAGAAATTATGATCTTAATGACATACTTGAACTAAAATAAAATGCATGATGGTGTTATTATCTTGATTCTTGCATGTATGATAGAAGAACTTGTGTTAGAAAGGATTATGTACAAAATTGTTCAATCATTGAAACCTTAGACCTTGCTGAAACCAAAACTAGAACTATGTTGGTGTTAATGACATAAATTTATATTTGTGTTTGATGAAATTGTATAATAATATGTTAAGATGATGTTATGTACAAAGTTATGTTGTATGCAACGAATTAGTTTTGCTGCCCAATCAAGTGGTCTGCAACGAATTAGTTTCACTATCGATTTGTGTTATCTACAGCGAAGGAATTTTTGCTGCCGGATTGTGTTGTTAACAACGAATTAGTTCCACTGCCAAATGGTGTTGCCTGTAGTGAATCAGTTTCGTTGCCAAATCGTTAACAGGGGGATTCACCGCAAACACTAGTTTGGCTCATTATTGCCGAGATAATGGTTTACGTCATGTTGTCTGCAGCAAATCAACATTCATTGTTGAAATTGCATTGTCTATAGCGAATTTGTAATTCGCTACAAAAATTAGGTTGCGGAAACTGGTTTGTTACTGGCTACACAATTCGACAATGAAACTGATTTGCTGCAAGCACTTCAATTTTGGTAGTGAATGCTACTTCACTACAGCCAACACACTAGCCTTCGCTGCAGGTAACTCAATTTCAGCAGCGAATCATAATTTCATTGCAATCAATACACTTTTGACAGCAAATGCTGATTTACTACAAAACAACTCAACTTTGACGACGAATGCTAATTCGCTGCAATCAACACACTATCGGCAGCGAATGCTAATTCGTTGCAGACAACTATATTCCGGTAGCGAATCACAAATTCACTACAGAACAACACTTTTGGCAGCGAACGTTGATTCGCTACAAACAACTCAGCTTCAGCAATGAATGCTAATTTGATGCAAACATCACAATTTCGGCTGCGAATGCTAATTTACCACAAACAACTCAATTTCGACAGCGAATAACAAATTCACTACAACCAACACACTTTCAGCAGCGAATGCTGATACGCTGCAGCTAACACACTTTCGACAGCGAATGCTAATTATTTGCTGATAGCTCAATTTTGGTAGCGAATCACAAATTCGCTACAGAACATACACTTTCAATAGTGAGTGCTAATTCGCTGTAGACAACTCAATTTCGACAGCGAATCACTAATTCTCTATAGACACCTCGAATATGTGCCCAACAATGCAAGAAGATTATATTAAACAAGCATTCAATGGATAGCCCTAACGTATGTAAAATCCCTTTTCCAACACGTACAACCTTGGATGGAGAGATCATCCAAACTTTCCAACGTAAGTATGACGCAGTTTTCGCTAACAATTTCTAAGTCACGAGTTACTTAGTTTTCACTAACGATTCCATACGTCAGCCGTGTCTCTTTTTCACTGATGATTCCATGTTTCAGCCGTGAATAAGCTGTTGTTGTCGATTCCATACATCAAAAGTGACTCAGTTTTCACTGACTATTTCTGGGTCACCAGTGACTTAGTTTTTGTTAACGATTCCATGCATTAGCTGCAACTTAGTTTTTGCTAATGATTTCTAGGTCAGTAGTGACATAATGTTTCAAACAATTCCATGCGTCAGCCATAACTCAGTTTTCGGTAATGATTTTTGGGTCAGTAGTGACTCGGTTTCGAGTGATAATTTTTGGGTCAGCAGTGACTTAGTTTGTGTTGACGATTTCGTGAGTAAGCCATGATTTAGTTTTCGTTGTCGATTTCATGCGTCAGTTGCAACTAAGTTTATGCTAATGATTTTTAGGTCAGTAGTGATGTAGTTTTTGTAGATTATTTCTGGGTTTGCAATGACTTAGTTTGTGCTCACAATTCTATGCATCAGCCATGACTTTGTTTTCGTTGACGATTCCATGTGTCAACCATGAATTAGTTTTCGTGTTACTTCCATCCATTAGTCGTCACTCAATTTTCAGTGATGATTTCTGGGTCTACAATGACTCAGTTTTCACTCACAATTTCATGCGTCATCCATGACTTTGTTTTTGCTTACTATTCCGTGCATCAGTTGTGAATCAATTGTCATTGTTGATTCCATATGTCAACCCTGTCACTAGGTGTAACACCCCATACTTTCATATGCATTTATAGTTATTTTCCAATGATTTGGTACGTAAATTGTTTTTGTACAGTTCTCATATAAAAGTCTACTGAAATTTCCACCAAAATTTCAATAGAGTCTCCCCTATACTAGAAGGTCGCAAGTTATCGACATATACCATGTATACTATTTTAATAACTTACATCTCATAACTCAATCACGACCCAATCATCCTAGGTCTCAATCCCAGAAACATCATCATCATCACAACTATAATATTTATAACATACATTGAACAACAAATATTGTTAGAGAGGAATAAATGAGATAAACACACATACAGGCAACATGATTATATGAATTTCAAAGTTAAGTTCATCTATTCAAGTTTAAACTTCAATGATACAAATTAAGTTATATAAATGTTTTAATATTTCAAAATACAAGGATATACTCTCTAGAACTAGATAACAAAAAGTGAACAAAAGCTAGGATCAACTCCTAGCATGCATGCGATGGTCCTGAAACAAAATACATACTATTAAAACAGGAATATCACAATAAGTATAGTAACACAAATATCCAATAATTTAAAAAGGCAAACATGTATTCATATTCTATTCACTTCTCCATATTTTTTTCTATTAGAACTCTTTCTCATTAAACTACCAAAACCATTTCATCTTCCATTTTCAAATTCCATTCAAGATTTCATAAGATCAGCCACAATTATTTTTTGCCTAACTCATTGCCAATACCAATTTCACCGGTATCATCACCACCTCGTAGGCATTGATACATAGCGATTCCCTTACCCGAGATCATAACATACACTAAATGTACGTTAGCCGATACATGGTGATCCCCTTACCTGAGATCCTAACATACACTAAATGTATGCTAGTACATGCCTCATAGGCATCAATGCATGGTGATCCCCTTACCAAAGATCCTAACATACACTAAATGTATGCTAGTCCATGCCTCATAGGCATCGATGCATGGTGATCCCCTCACCTGGGATCCTAACATACACTAAATGTATGCTAGTCCATGCCAATTTCACCTATTAATATTGTCATTCTTTGTCCGATTATAGTTATCATTATAAATTTCCATTTCAAACATGACTCTTTTCTTTTGGAAGCTAAGATATAATATCACATGTTCCCTCAAAGGGAAATGACCTAAATTTTCACCCTTTAACGCGTCTAAATAGTCGTTTTAGGGACTTTCTGAATCCGCCCGCAGAGGTCGTATTCCAACCTCTCCTCAGATTTTTAACTATATCTATAGTTTTGGGACTCCATTTCAAGCAAAGTTGGTCTTGTTGGAAAACTACGATAAGAGGCTACAAGTCCTATAAAGGGAGGATAACCTAGTTTTGCCCCTAAGACACTTGAAATTATTTGTCAACAAATTAGACCTACTACCCTATAAGGTCTCTCATGACCCAGTCTCGGTTGGTGACCTTTAATTGGATTTCTTTAGCTCCAAATTGAGTAAGACTAGTTTTCTTAGTTAGTCAACATCCAAAACTACAATTGCTATGAAGGAACCTGATCCTAATTCCCTCATACTCCTACTTGAATTCTTTCTAAAAGTCAAGAGACGAATCTGTCCAGATTTATCGACATTTCCATTTACACACAACATCCACAATTCAACTTTTTCTCTTTTATCCCAACCTCTAGCCATAACACATACCATATACGAGTGTTAGAAATATCTTTTTTAAGAACCAATTTATCCTATTTATTTCAATCTTCCCTCTTAACATCAAAATAAAACATTCTTATTAATTTTACGAACTTTCTGAAAAATATTCTTTTAAACACAATCCTTGACATTTTAACACGCATTTGTTTTTCTTGTTTTGACACAATTAAACACATGTCATCAAGCTAAATATTTCAAATTAAACATCCTCCCCTTTTGATGCATAATTAACTGAAAGCATGGCCTTAAGGAACCAAGAGTTCCCTCATTATTTTCATGCTAATTTCACTTAATTCACACACACATTCACATAAAGAAAACAACCTATTATACTAAATTCATCAAGGAAAACCAAAATTTCCCCCTTTTTCCTTTTGCTCTTCATATGGTCAGCTAACTTTCCTTGCCCCTACTCATGTGGCCAACTTTTTATATCAATCTGAGTTTATCCTTAGAAATTAGGATAACAAGCACAATACCCTTATACAATTTGTTTTTCTTGGCAACACTCATGACACTAGCCATCAGGTTTAATCTTGTTTCCACTATCAAATTTCTTATCCTTTACTATCATAAATCAACATGCAACATAAACAAAAAAAAATTTAGAATGTATTAAACTCTTTAAAATATAAAGAGGTGAGGTGGTAAACACCTACCTATTCCTCTTAGTGGTCACATTCTACTAGCTTGAGGTCCCATAGTCATTGCCTCTCCTGCTCCACACAAGACCAACATTTAATATCATTCATTCCCCTTTTCAATGTTTTCTTATCAACTAGAAAGCATCATTATATGATTTCATACAAGATTTTCATATCTAAATTAGATCATTATTTCACGTTCACATAGCCATCCATTAACCCGAACCGTGCAAAATTTTCCAAGCTAATTTCTTAACCCAAACTTACCTCACCTTAATTAGTTTATATGATACTCTTATTTCCCATAAGCTTTTGTTCTTGGGGCTATCTAAATCAGCCCCTTTAACACCCATTAGAAGGGATGTCACAATAGTATTGCTTTAGTTTCTTAAAGACATTTTTTATCCCTAACAACTCTTCACTTATGACTGTCACTCTAGCCCCTGTTTTTTTTTAAACATTGGAGATGTATTTAGCCCCCCTAAACATAGACTTTCAGGGCTGTCACAACAGCCCAAAGTCTCCTAAAAATTAAGTCTCTCTATTGCTCCATTTCCTTTTAAATTTTGGGGTTGTTTCAGCTCACACAAAACTAATTTTGGCAACGGTTTTAATCAACCATAAATAACAAATGAATAATATTACAAGCAATCCTTATGGTCAAGTTATAATTCATTATTATAAGTATCACATATCCAAATATCAACCTCATCTAATGGTGAAATTTCTAGAAACATGGGTTTAACTAAATTGACCTAAAACTTGTAGACTCACTATGCAAGAAGCATAACTTTTGTTCGGAGTGGTTGGTTCTGATCTCCATAGTTCAGAATCTAGATAGCATCAGGAAAAACAACGTATCCAAATAACGTTCCAATCCAACGATGGAAGGTAGAGTTGTAGTTGTTGGAATTTTTGTCATCAATATGTCTTCTCTTTGTCTCCTAAGTTCTCTTGTTCCTTCTTTTCTCTCTAGTTTCTTATTGATTTCTAGCTAAACAACACTTTTCCGAACACAATTTTTGGGTTCCTCCTTGCCTTTTTCTCTCTTTCTCTCCCAAGCTCTCTTTTCTCTCTCTCTTTTTTTCCTCCTATTTTTCTATCCAGCCATGGTTTAATAAAGAAGAGAGCTGCTGGAATTTTCCAACTGATTTACGAAACAACCATTAATGATTTTCATGCTATTTTTTAGTCTAGTTATCGACATTATTTGACAATCTTACCAAACTTTGATAGCTCTAAAATTTTAAAAATATATGAAACTATATGTGAAGGAGGTCCTAGTAAATTTTTAGTCCAATCCGACGGTTAAATTGAGCGTTATGCTTAATAGCGCTAAATTGATCAATAGATGATTTTTAGGCAAGAAAAATCCAAATTTTCTTGTAACCCTTTTATAAAACATATAAATTAATCCTCTAAACCCTATGGGTCATTTTATCATTTTTACATAAACCCCTAACCTTCTGTTATTCGAACATTGACCACTCTTAGTCTTACATATTTATTTTGTCTCTACAAATTTTTCTTTCTAACAATTTAGCACTATATTCACTTTTCATTTCATTAATTTCACTATTTTTCTCTTGATTTAGGTTTTTTTAATTTAATTTAACCCATTTTACCATCGGTTAAATTTCTCATATTTTAATAATGTAGAAAAATTATAACCGGGGGTTTACATTTAGTTTTCGGTTATGAATTCTAGGTCTACAATAACTCAGTTTTCGATGATGAATTCTGGGTCCCTAGTGACCCAGTTTGCGGTGATGATTTTTGGGTTAGCAGTGACTCAATTTTCACTAACGATTCCATTCGTTAACCATGTCTCTTTTTCGCTGACGATTCCATGCATCAACCGTGAATGAGTTGTCGTTGTCGATTCAATACTTTAAAAGTGACTCAGTTTTTGTTGATTATTTATGGTTCACCAGTGACTTAGTTTCTTTAACGATTCCATGCATCAGTCGCATTTTAGTTTTTGCTGATGATTTCTAGGTCAGTAGTGACATAATGTTTCTGATGATTCCATGCATCAATTGTAACTCAGTTTGCGGTGATGATTTTTGGTTCAACAATGACTTAGTTTTTGATGATAATTTATAGGTTAGTAGTGACTTAGAGCCATGAATTAGTTTTCGCTCTCAATTCCATGTGTTAGCCATAAATAAGTTTTTGCTGATGATTTCTAGGTCAACAGTGACGAGTTTTTTCTGGTGATTTTTGGGTCGATAGTGACTTAGTTTGTGCTAACAATTCCATGCATCAACCATGACTATGTTTTCGCTGACGATTCCATGAGTTATGACTCTGTTTTTGCTAACGATTGCATGTGTCAGCCAAGAATTAGATTTCGTTGTCGATTCTATGCATCAGCCGTCACTTAGTTTTGCTGATGATTTCTAGGTCAACGGTCGTGTTGTTTTTTGTGATGATTTCTAGGTTAGTAGTGATGTAGTTTTTGCTTACAATTCCATACGTCAACCATGACTCTGTGTTCGCAGACAATTCCAAGTGTTAGGCGTGAATTAGTTTTTGTTGTCAATTCCATACTTCAGCTGTCACTCAGTTTTCAATGATGATTTCTAGGTCCAAAGTGACTCTATTTTCACTCACCATTCCATGCATCAGCCATGATGTTGTTTTCACCAAAGATTCCAAGTGCCAGCCGTGAATTAGTTGTCATTGTCGATTCCATACGTCAGTCATCACTTAGTTTTTGTTGATGATTTCTAGGTTAACGATTTCATGCGTCAGCTGTGAATTAGTTTTCACTAATGATTCCATGTGTCAGCCGTGAATAGTTTTTGTTGTTGATTCCATGCGTCAGTAATCACTAAGTTTGTGGTAACAATTTTTAGGTCATCAGTGACTTAGTTTTTTGTAATGATTTATAGGTCAGCAATGACACAATTTTCGTTGACAATTCCATGCATCAGCCATGACTCTGTGTTCGCTGATGATTCCATGCTTCAACCGTGACTCTATTTTTGCTGAAGATTCCAAGCGTTAGCCATGAATTAGTTGTCATTGTCGATTCCATAAGTCATTCGTCACTTAGTTTTCGGTGACAAATTTTAGGTCTATAGTGACTCGGTTTTTTATGATAATTTATGGGTCAGTAGTGATGTAGTTTTTGCTAACGAGTCCATGAATCAGCCTTGAATTAGTTTTTTTTTTTTGTCGATTACATGCGTCAGCCATAACTAAGTTTTTGCTGATAATTTTCTAGGTCAGCAGGGATATAGTTTTTGTTGATGATTTATAGGTCAGCAGTTGTAACAACCTCAAAAAAAAAAATTCAATTAATATATATTCATTTAACTCCTACATAAGAGGTAAATGGAGAAAAAAAAATTTTTGTTAAATTCATTGAAATTTCTAACAAAATTTGGCAAAGTCTCCCCTATACCGGGAGATCCCAAGTTATCGATAATTTATCCTACACACAATTATAATCACATCCCACCCATAATCACATCCATGATTGGTACATTCAATCATTTTATTCATTTGAGAATATACGTAGGACAAATCTTCATTCTCAATCTCCATCTCATATCACATGCATAAATTAGTAATTAAGAGGACTATCCAAGCACTAAAATTTAATATATAAGCACAACACAGTTTAGCATTCTGAACATAAGCTATTACGCTATAATTTTTTTTTCTCCAAGTATAGATTAATAAATTAATATCCCAAAAACAAAATAATAGAAGGAGCCTTCTATTCTATTCAGGTTACATGTTTGCTGACACGACCAAAAGCTTGATGTCTTTTCCCAAGTGCAGGAGTGTCGAAGTAATAAATAACCCGGCAAGACCGGGGTCGAACCACAGAGAGGTTAATTGTATAAATTATAAATAACAACACAACAATAACAACAATAACAATAATAATAACAATAGTAGTACTAGTAATAGTAATAATAATAATAATACTCAGTACGTGGCGTTGTTATACCTGAGAATGATCTAAAAGATCGGGTCATAGGTTTCCAGCCGATATACTGAGTTTATGAACAAATAATAGTAATAATAATAATAATAATAACAACAACAACAACAATAATAAAGAAGAGAGGGAAGAAAATTAATGAGAACTTTGAGTTGAAAGATTAACGTAAGGATTAAACAATGATAAAAATAAATGTCAAGGTTAGAGGATCCACTAATGGTACTTCAAACAAGTATAGTATAAACTCTTATTACTCAATTGGAAACCACACATAAAGGAGGTTCCAATCAGATTATAAATTGTTAACATGATTACATTAGTTATCTTATTCGAATAAAGCTAATACTTGTAAATGTTGGCAGGCATTCATGATTATAACTTATGTTAACAACAAATCAAGTCCCTTTCATAGCTCAGGTGTCGGTTATACCATATAGTATGGGCTATGAAAGTACCAAGTATTTGTTGTACCAAGTGTTATACAACATAAATCTAGATTAACCATTTAACAAGCAAAGTATTAAAAGTGAACAAGATAACACATATAAAACATGTTAGTATCCAACGTTAAGGTCCATGTTAAGTTTATATTATACTTATTCTTACACCATTAGTGTACCCTTTTCACCTTGACATAATTAACTTAGCTAAACATAATGAAAGAAAGAAACATAGATGAACAAGATAAGAACATAAATGAGAAAGAAGTTAACTAAGTAAAGGAAAGGAAATTAAGTGCAAAAACTTGATATTAATGAAAGCAAAACATAAGCAATACAAAGAGAGAAAGCAAGAGCATGATCTTGATCTGGAAACCAAGATGCCTCAATACATGGTAAGTTCCTCCTTTTATAGGCCAAACTTTGGAACTATTGATTTTTTTAATTAATTGATGAGTGGGTGGCCACATCTTGACTTGGTGACAATCCTTATCTTCTTGTCTGAACAAGACGTCATTGCTAACATCATAATTTGCCCAGAATCCTCAGGAATGTTCTAGGAAATTGTCTCAGCTTTCCAACAAAAAAAAGATGAGGTCATTTGGACTTCTAGAACTCAAGATATGGGTTGAACACTAAATAGTGTCTGGGCTGCAGGACAGCTTCGGACTTCTTCGTTGTTCCTTCAGTTTGGACTTCAAAACGGCCTTTTTAAATCTTGGACTCCCATGAAAGTTGTAGGCCTTTGTCTTACCTTTCCATCCATATAAAATGGACCTAAATCTGAGATCTAGAGCTCCAGATATGATCCAATTACCGAGCAATGTTCCGGTTTGGACTGCTCCGACATCTCTTTTCTAAGTTTGGCCATCTCTTTGTCCTTTCACTTTCAATACTTAAACTCATCAATCAATCCTTTTATTTATGTGATCGGCCTGCATTTAAGATGAGTATTTACCATTAATTAAGGTATCAAAGTTGTTATTATAAAACATGCTTTAGTTAAGGAGTTATTGATACTTCAAGTGCAAAATGATGATATAAAACCTTGATAAACATGCACTTTTAAGTACTAATCATTTGCTGCATAACAAAATTACATGTAAGGGATAAGGAACCTAAATTCTACTCCTGACGTGAATGGGAGGGACCTGGAAAACACAAATTTTCCATAAAATTAAAAATAACTAAAATACAAACAATTCACGGAAGAAAATTTATACAGCACATCTACCTACTTAAGTCATATGCAAATTTCAATACACCACCACCATCCCTTTTGAGGATTATCCAGCTTATTTCCTTTAACTACTTCTCCCCACATTAGAAAGACTATACCGACACTAACGACCTCCATTAGTGTCTTTAGTTGTCCATCCTAGGGTCAACTAATCAGATTCATGACAATGCTGACACTAACACTATTGTTGGTGTCATTAAATATTTTTGGACCGAAATAATTAATCATTGTTCTATGCTACCTTGGGAGGTCCTCGGGTATGCCGATGTCAAGGATTCTTGACATCATTAGCTTTCACCTCGGAAAGCTAATCAAGTCTATAAGTTTTGCTGATATCGAAGACACCCACCGATATCATTAACTATTCTGAATCCGAATATTTAATCAAGTTTATAAATTTTGCCGATATCGACGTCACCCGCCGATATTATTAACTATTCTGAACCCAAATAGTTAATTAAGTTTCATATTTCTCCCCCCACGTACCGGTAATGCCGATGTTAACCAGCTTGGCTAACATCATTAGCCTCCCATATCAGGGACAGGCTAATCAAATTCAAGAAACAATCATTATCAAAATTCGTTGTCACTGTTCGTTTCCTTTAAAAGGACCCATAATTTAAATTTAGTCCTCCATTTCTATTTTCCCGTCATTTAACCTTTCCTTTCCCCCTTTTTCTTTTCCTCATCAATATGCACCAAGTTTTATATATATATATATATATATATATAGTTCAATAATTAGTTAAAATAATTATTAACAAGAGGAGATATAGGTACCAAGTACCTACCTGTTGTAGACGCTCGACTTGCGTTCCCCTATTGTTGTTGTACTCCTCCCGCGGTTTGTCCTGAAACCACAAACACCCATCATTATTTCATATTAGTCCACATATCACAACACAACAGCAAAAATGGCAATAATATTCATTTCTCTTTTATCAATCTTTTCTTTCTCACTTACATTCCTCATTATTATCCTTTTACATTTTTGGCCCATTTGTAGTCTAAGTGGACATCATGAATTCAATTTTGATCACAATTTTATTCTTCTTCTTCCTTTTTTTTTTGAAGATCAAGACACACTTTATGAAGGGCGAGAAAACAAATTCTATCCTTAATACGGCTAAATTTCGTCGTTTTATCGACTTGGCCGAAACTGCCAACAGGGGTGGCAACTTGACCTCTCCTCAGATTTTCATTTGTATCTGGAGTTCCAGGACTCCAAATTAGGCGGGGTCAGACTCGTTGGAAAGTTAACACTCCCAGCTACAACTTCTATGAATGGATCGTCCCTAAATTCTATCATCTTCAGGTCCAGATTCCCTCAGGAACCAGGGAAATGAATCTGCCTTGTTCTGTCAATAGAGAAGGTACCTACAATTTTTATCTCCAATCCTACTTCCCATCAATTTCAGCCATGTTTTCACCTTACCTGAAACGTAGGTTCCTCTCCCTTATAAGTTACAATTTGTAACTACACTACATCAGCACACTTAATTAATTAACAGGGGAGTCATACGTTCTCCTCCCCTGTTTTTTTTTTTTCCTTCCCCTCCAGTGGCCGGTCCTTAAATCAGTTCCTTCTCTTTTAGACACACACACACACACTCAATCACCACATTTCCTTATTATTCACCTCCTGAAACCTGTTTTAATTTTGCAATAAGGAAAACAACACAAATTATCAAAATTTCCTTTCTTTCCTTGCAATCCCATGGCCGACCACTATTTCCCCCATAGTCTTTGATTTTGTTGAAATCTTCTTTGCATAATTCCATCCTTTTTAGGCAACCTATGCTGATCAACTCATTTAATTCCAATCAATTCCACATTTCCCCAAATTTTACTCAAGGACCCTAATCTTTCAAACTTCAAATTAATGCACAATTCTTGCATGAATTTAATTTAGCTTTCCCAATTGGTTTAGAACTTCATACCTGGAGGAAAATTTAGGTTGGATTTCTGATTTGATTACAGTTTCATAACCCCTTTCTTCTCTACAAACAGTCGGCCTCCTACCCCCTCTTCTCTTAGAAATTCTGTCACTTTTCTTCTTGCAAATCTCCTGCCCAAGTTTTTCTTCCCACTTAGAAATTCTAAGGTTTGTGTAGGTATAGAAATTTAGGTGTTTTTCTCCTAGGCTTGGTGAAGGAAAATCTGAAAAATTTCCCTCCCCTTTTCTTTTTGTTACCTCCCCGGTCATGAATGAGAGAAGAGATGGGTATTTATAGTCTCATCTCTTCTTAATTCATTTTGGTCCCATCTTTCTCCTTTTTTCTTGTTTTAGCCCCTTCTATTTTACATATACATATATATATATATATATATATAACAACATTGTTAAATTATTATAAACTCCCCCTATTTTTTGTATACTTTTATTCTCAGGCTTCACAACAGTGATTCAGCTTTCGCTAACAATTACATGCATTAGCCATGACTTTGTTTTCTCTTATGATTCTATGGTCAACCGTGAATTAGTTTTCATTGTCGATTTCATGCATCAGCCATTACTTAGTTTTTGCTGATGATTTCTGGGTTGGTAGTGATGCAATTTTCGATGATGATTTATGGATAAGTAGTGACACGATTTTCGCTGACCATTCCATGTGTCACCCATGACTTTATTTTGGCTGATGATTCTATGTGTTAGCTGTGAATTAATTTTCACAGTCGATTCAATACGTCACCCGTCACTTGATTTTTAGTGATGATTTCTAAGTCTATAATGACTTAGTTTTCGCTGATGATTTTTAGGTCAGCAATGACTTAGTTTTCGCTCACGATTCCATGCATTAGTCGTGACTATATTTTCGTTGAAGATTCCAAGCGTTAGCCATGAATTAGTTGTCATTGTCGATTCCATACATTAGTCGTCACTCAGGTTTCAATGACAAATTCTAGGTCTATAATGACTCAGTTTTCGGTGATGATTTATGGGTTAGTGTGACTTAGTTTGTGTAGACGACTCCATGAGTCAGTTGTGAATTAGTTTTCATTATCAATTCCATACATCTGCCGTAACTAAGTTTTTTTTGACAATTTCTAGGTCAGTGGTGACGTAGTTTTCGCTGATGATTTCTAGGTCAATAGTGACGCAGTTTTCACTGATGATTACATGCATTAGCCATGACTCTGTTTTCTCTTACGATTCCATGGTCAACTGTGAATTAGTTTTCGTTGTCGATTTTATGCACCAATCATCCCTTAGTTTTTGCTAACGATTTTGGGTCGGGAATGATGTAGTTTTCGGTGATGATTTCTGGGTCAGCAATGACGCAGTTTTTGTTGATGATTCCATTCGTTTGCCGATACTCTGTTTTCACTAACGATTCCATGTGTTAGCCGTGAATCAGTTATTATTGTCAATTCCATACGTCAGTCATCATTTAATTTTTAGTTATGATTTATAGGCCTATAAGGAATCAGTTTTGCTAATTATTTTTAGGTCAGCAGTGACTTAGTTTTCGCTCACGATTCCATTCGTCAACCATGACTTTATTTTGGCTGAAGATTCCATGTGTCAGCCGCAACTCAATTTTTGCTAACGATTTCTATGTCAACAGTGATAGTGTTTCTGACAATTCCATGCATCAGTCGTGAATTAGTTTTCACTGATGATTCCATGCGTAAGTCGTCACTCATTTTTTGGCAATGATTTCTGGGTCATCAGTGACTCGGTTTTCAATGATAATTTATAGGTCATGATTAGTACTTAAAAATGCATGTTTATCAAGGTTTTATATCATCATTTTGCACTTGAAGTATCAATAACTCCTTACCTATAGCATGTTTTATAATAACAAGTCTGATACTATAAGATACCTTAATATATGGTAAATATTCATCTTAAATGCAGGCCTATCACATAAATCAAAGGATTGATTGATGAATTCAACTACTGAAATTGTGAAGATAAAGAGAGGGTGAAGCTTAGAAAAGAGATGTTGGTGCAATCCAAACTGAAACAATGTTCGGTAATTGGGTCATATCTCGAGTTTTAGAAGTCCAAATGACCTCAATTTTTTTTTCCTGGAAAGCTAAGACAATTTCCTAGAACTTTCATGGTTAAGGTGGTTCCAATTCTGACGTTAGCAATGATGTTTTGTTCAGACAAGAAGGATTGTTACCAAGTCAAGATGTGGCCACCCACTCAACAATTATTCATCCAATCAATAGTTTTAACTTTTAGCCTATAAAAGGAGGCATTTGTCATGCATTTAGACATCTTGGTGTTCATATCAAGATCATGCTCTTGCTCTCTTTCTTTGTATTTTCTAATGTTTAAGTTTTATTTGATGTTATATTAATCTCTTGTTTATGCTTTTCATTTCCTTTCCTTTATTTATATAATTATGTTCTTATCTTGTTTATTTATGTTTCTTTCTTTCATTATGTTTAGCTAAATCTATTATGTTAAGGTGAAAATGTTACACTAATGATGTAAGAATAAGTATAGTATAAACTCAAAATGGACTTTAATGCTTGATACTAACATGTTTTATATTTATTATCTTGCTCACTCTTAATACCTTGCTTGTTAAATGGTTAATCTAGATTTGTGTTGAACAACCCCCTTGGTACAACAAATGCTTGGCATTTTCATAGCCTAACCGTATGGTATAACCTACACCTATGCTATGAAAGGAACTTGATTTGTTGTTAACATAAGTTATCACCATTAATACCTGATAATATTTACAAGTATTGACATTACTCGAATAAGATAATTAATGTAATCATGTTAACAAGTATAACCTGATTGGAACCTCCTTTGTGTGTGGTTTTCAGTTGAGTAATAAGAGTTTATACTATACTTGTTTGAAGTACAATTAGTGGATCCTCTAACCTTGAACCTTGACATTTGTTTTTATTATTGTTTAATCCTTACATTATTCTTTCATCTCAAAGTCCTCTTTATTATTACTATTACTATTATTAATATTACTACTACTACTACTACTATTACTATTATTGTTAGTATTAGTATTACTATTACTATTACTATTACTACTACTACTACTACTAATAATAATAATAATTATTATTATTATTATTATTATTATTATTATTATTATTGTTATTGTTATTGTTGTTGTTGTTGTTGTTGTTCTTGTTGTTATCATTATTGTTGTTGTGTTGTTGTTATTTATAATTTATATAGTTAACTTCCCTGTGGTTTGACCCCGGTCTTTCCGGGTTATTTATTACTTCAACACTCCTGTACTTGGGAGAAGACATTAATTTTTTGGTCGTGTCAGGTCAGCAGTAACTTAGTTTGTGGTGACGATTACTTGAGTAAGCCATGAATTAGTTTTCATTGTCAATTCCATGTGTCATCCGTAACTAAGTTTTTGCTGAAGATTCCATGCATCAATCATCACTTAGTTTTTGTTGATAATTTATGGGTCATTAGTGATGTAGTTTTCACTAACAATTTCTTGCGTCAGCCATGACTGTTTTCGCTGACGATTCCATGGTCAATCGTGAATTAGTTTTCACTATCGATTTCATGCATCAGCCGTCACTTAGTTTTTGCTGATGATTTATGGGTCAGTAGTGACGCAGTTTTTGCTGACGATTCCATGTGTCAACCGGGACTTTGTTTTCGCTGACGATTCCATGCATCAACCATGAATCAATTGTCTTTGTTGTTTCCATATGTTAGTCGTCACTCAGTTTTTGGTGATGATTTCTTAGTCAACAGTAACTTAGTTTTCATTGATGATATCATGCGTCAATCGCAACTCAGTTTTTGCTAATGATTTCTAGGTTAGCAGTGACATAATGTTTCTAATGATTCATTGTGTCAGCCGCAAATTAGTTTTCATTAATGATTCCATGCGTTAGCCGTGAATTAGTTTTTGTTGTTGATTCCATATGTCAGTCGTAACTTAATTTTCAGTGACGATTTCTGGGTCTATAGTGACCCAGTTTTCGTTGATGATTTCTAGGTTAGTAGTGACAATGTTTTCTGATAATTCCATGTGTCAGCTGTGAATTAGTTTTCACTGATGATTCCATGCAGTAGTCGTCACTCAGTTTTTTGTGATGATTTATAGATCAATAGTAACTCAATTTTCGGTGAAGATTTATAGATCAGCAGTGACTTAGTTTGTGTTGTCGATTCTATGAGTCGGTCATGAATTAGTTTTCGTTGTTAATTCCATGCGTCAACCATAAAAAAAATTACAAAAAAAAAAAAAAAAGACCATTTTGGTCCAGCTCTACCTTAGGTTGAAGGGTCATGAAACATATACTATATGCCAGAGGTCAAGGAGTTCAAAAATAAGATTAGACTTGTATTAATTTGATCATAACTCAAGGGTAGAGTTATGGATAAGGGAACTAGAAAACTTACCCTGTTTCCTGGTACATTATAATCGAGGATATAATGATGGAACTCAGATGATAAAGACCAGGGGGTGTAGCTGCTGGCCCTAGGTCAAATTCATGCACTCTAGAACTCGAAAGTTTGATCACTCACTCGAAACTTCAAGCTTGAATGCACTTTACTCTTCTTGGAAAGCAGGTGCTGAATCATGAGTGTCAATTGGTCCACGCGGCTTGCTGGCTGGTCAAGGGACCCTAACTTGCTCAAAATTGTGGGTGATGCTGCTTGGACAGGATCTTCATGACCATCTGGCCCGTGTTGCTTTCAAATTTTATAGTATTGAACGCACTTAGCTTCCTTTATCCTTGGAGTGAGATCCCAATTTGCAGGTAGCAACTGCAACCAACTGATTATCCTAATGTCTTGAAGTGAGGTTGATATGGATCTGAAGCTCATTCTGAATAGCACATCGCACTGAACTCCTAATCAATGACACAGGATTGGTAGCATTAAAATGTTGCATTTTGCTTCGTATCTGATCTTCGGTGAAAAGATGAAGTGAAGCATTTTTTCTTGTGGAACTACATGAGAAGGACCAACTAGTCTAACCAATTGCTCGTACAAAAGCTACACATAGCCTATGATCCAGGCATAAACCTGAACTTAAACTTGAAAATCTTTGTTACTAACATTTGTTTTCTTGCTAATATAGTTACATCTACTGGTGTTTCTTTGAGAAACCATATTTTCTTAATTGTTAACAAAAAAAGGGCATCAAAATTTGACACTGGACTTTTGTCAGTAGGGGCGAAATTTTCTGAGAAAGACTATCCTGTGCAATTGAAAAGTTCTGCTGGTAAATATCCAACTGTTGTGCAAATTACGCTCCAACAGCCATATCCATATCTATAATTGCATCCTGTCCCTTGAAAACAAGGCATAATTTTCTTAGACATGAAGTTTTCTTGTCATCCTTGCTTGTTGTACCAGTCACGAGAACAATGTCCTTTGAAACTTTACCCATAAGCTCAAAAAGTGGTAAGCCTAGGTTCGATCGAGTCATCTCTTCCAGAACTGGAGGCGCTTGCATGTACAAATTCATTGTTTGGTGTCGAACACTAGCTTTTGACAGGAGCAGCTTAGGATGTTCTTCAAGCATATCAATAAACTGTTCACACAAAAACCAATAAATGTAAAAACAAATAAACTGTTCACACAAAAACCAATAAATGTAAAAACAAATAAACTGTTCATTAAAGGAAATATTCTTCTATTTCCTAGATAAAAAGTAGAAACCCAGAGAGGGAACTAGTTTGATTATCTGAAAATTTGAAACTTAGAATTAATGTGGTGTCATCGCAAATATTTTAGAAACTGGGTCTGATGTTATCAACAAACTAAAAGGAATAGTAGCCATGAGAAGAAGAAAATAACCTTCTGTAAAGTAACTGAAGTGTCCAGCTCAATAAGAACTCCTGGACCACAAACAAGACAATCCTTGTCCCTCACAAATTCAGTCACTTTGATGTGTAGACCTTCCATGCCATTATACCTAAAGAAGATTCATATCATTCAGCACACACTTTCAGCTGGATTGTTAAAAAAAAAAAAAAGTTTTTCCATAAAAGATAAATATACCCTGTTTTTTTTATCAGATTTCAAAAGCAACATACATAGCTCCACCAGATTCAGACACATATATGATATCATAAGAGACAATTATGGTTCCCACATCCACCTATCATTTGTGGTAAGGTTAAATCTTTCAGATGGCAAAAACAAGGTTTGATCATATAAAAGAACTAGACATTGAAGAAAACGCTGTGCATCATAACAAAAAATGGGAGGGCAAGATTAAGTCTATTTGTGATTGTTAGGTGATATATAATATATGCTTCTACCACCATATGAGAACGAGATGAAATTTCACTCACGTCAGATAGTTGCTCAGAGTTTTGCTGCATCCCGAGGCAAGTTTCAAGGTTTCCAAAGTACACGCAGCTGATATAATTGCATTGGTAGAAGCAATCGCTGGTATGATGTTTTTCACAACACCCTGTAAACAAAGAAAGAACTACCTCTATCACAAAAAGAAAAAATAAGAAGAATAAAACAAAAAAGGAAGGAAAAAAGAAAAAGGACAGTGCAACAAATAGGTAAAGCCAATAATACGTGACACTTCAATGAGGCATTTTGTAATAGTTTCCTACTGGAGGTTTTAGATAGGGAAAAAAAAGGAGCATATCAAGAAAAGATGCATCCAAATAACAAAGAGGCAATTTTCAGGGTAACAATGAAGTTGAGTTTTATGATGTCCTTTGGTATACTCTAAAGAACAACAGAAGCCGGAACAATAATCGGGCAGTTACTTACAGAAATTGACTCCACAGAACTTCAAAGTACCTGAGTAAGAGAATATGTAACACCTTGAATACCAAAAAGTTCAGCCCTCTTGACAGCCTGTGGAACACGAGAAGAGCACAAGTTAAAAAGACTAACCTTGAAACTCAGCTTTTACAAATAAATAAATAATACTGGTCAGAATATTTCACCTCGGTGTAAACCCATTTCATATGTTCTGGATCATCTGGATCAAAAGTCTTTCCACTATGAACCTAGAATATAATGGTCATAAGATAATAGCTACCAACTCAAAATTGTCAATTCAAGAATGAGAAAGCATCGATGATGCATTACCTCATCCCATTTAATTAAGTGAGCATATTCAATACAATGAGCAGCAGTTCTAGGGGTTTCTGCAAGGGTGCATAGAGGAAACTTCACTTGAGGAGGGAAAAGCCAGATAGTACACTCAAAGCACGGTGTGGATCCTGGCATAATAACCCTGGCATGCCCCTTGAAGCCTTCAGTCCCACCATCTACCATCGGTTTGACTGTTTCTTCTAGTGGATTGTCATCAGAATCATATTCTAATCACCAAGAAAAGCAACAGACAAAACATGAGATCAACAAGAATAAAGACACTTCCAGCAAAGAGTTTTATGAATCTCAAGAGCACTGGATAACATTGTACGCTAGCATATTAAATACAAACTCAAGACTCTGCATACAGCTAGAGAGCATTTAAGCTTATTGGGCAAACTATAAAGGTCCCGTAAAATATCTGGCAGAGACAGGTGAAAATCTGCAGTCACTGCTCCCACATATACAAGACAGTATGTCAAATCTGCGATGCCTGAAGTACCTCATAACCATAGCTAGCAGACCCTCAAAGCTTATGCAACTTCAGCACTGAAGTCTTGTCATCCAATCATATAAAGAAATGGCATACAATATTATGACATTTAAAGCTGTATGCCATGTGTGTGAGGCACTTGTTATATATGACCCTTGTGACTTGAGGCTTAACTTGTCTCTGGAATGCATGCCTAACACAAATAAATTCAAAGTAGGCATAGCAGGCCTGATGTTATGTTGCTTGGGTGAAAAAACAGGCCTTACAGTCAGGAGGAAAAGTTTAGTCCCCAGTCTCTATTTTAAACACATAACCACTGACAGAGGGTACACATTATTTTCTTAAGGGAGTGTCTCTACCAAGTCCTGATCACAAAACTACATCCACAGTGTTTAGTATTTTAGTTGGTATTGGTATCAGGTACTTTCAATAAGGATTTTCATAGTTATTACTTCTGCTTTCACTCATATATAAAAAAATGCCCTAATTTTTTGAGAAATTTTTCCAGCAATACAGCAGATGTGAGGCAATAACAGGTCGCAAAATATATGGAGAAGAATGCAAAAGAAAATTAAGGATACAATGCTCTTTGACACAACGATAAATGGAAAGGAAAAAAGCAGTTCACTTGGCACAAAAACAAATCATGGACAGAGGTAAAAAGTTAAATATTCAAACATAAAATAAAAGGAAGAAAAATAACTACTTTACTGAAAAATGAGCTCTCTAAATCAGCTATTCTTAGAATAAAACAAATATAAACTAAAGAGGTTAAAAAGTATGCACCAAGAAAACCACAAGCTACAGCATTTATATAGCTCCGAGCCTCAACGGAATCAAGACCAAGCACAATAATACTAAAATCTTTATAAAAATCAATTTCTTTATCCTCGATTCGGCAAAAATGAGGCACAATATTCACGCCACTAACTCTTTCCATCACCCGCTTGGCTGCCACCTCAGCCTTAGGCTTCCCAACATCTTCGAGCCTACAATAAGAGCACTATATCATGAGTGACTTTCTAATCAGAACTGAAGAGCTATGACAATGTTGAAACATTAAAGCAGATAAGTTACACTTTCTGTTATGTTAAGGTGTATAATAAATGAAAACACTAATACTTGCAAACAAGGAGAGGAAAAAATATGCACTTAATAATACACATAGATCTAGTCATATTTGATAAAACAATGAAGCACCTGCTTGATAGTCCATCCTGGTCCTGAGAAAATTAAGAATTATCAACCACCCTCTTGCAGCTATTTCACATTATCAAGTAAACAAGGTGTTTATTTTCTCCTTTTACCAACAGGTTCTTAAAAGTAATCCTTTATTCTCAAGAATACCACGTTATCACTTGTCCACACTAAAGGTACTACTTTTCCTTAGCCTTCTTGCAAGATGAATTTTTATTTATCAATTATCATTCAAACAGCCATATTT
The DNA here is from genome assembly GCF_005239225.2 of Populus alba. Classification (NCBI taxonomy): domain Eukaryota; kingdom Viridiplantae; phylum Streptophyta; class Magnoliopsida; order Malpighiales; family Salicaceae; genus Populus; species Populus alba. The sequence goes on from NC_133293.1 coordinate 2,895,459, forward strand.
CTCCCTAGAAACAGATTTACCTAAATGCACTTATACCTAAATTAGGCCCCCAGTTTAAGTAATAACCCTTTTACTAGGTTTCACATTGTTTCTTTTCTCGTCGCAGATGATATAGGAAAAAAAAATACTTCAAAGTGCAATTTAACCGACAACCCACGAAAGGGCATATACCAATTCAAACAGCCACGAATTGAACTGAGAAAAGAAAAGGTAAAAGCACATAAACACGCGGGTTAAGGTTGAGAAAGCAAGAACCTGAAAAGAAACTGGCGATTGAGATTAGTAACCTCGATACGGTCCATATCAATGACTTCCAGATTTTTAAAACCTGATAAAGCTAGGTCCTTTAGCAGCTCACAACCCAAACCACCGGCCCCAATTACCAATAATCTTGCATACTCTTGAAGATCATCTCTCAACTACAACATTTAAAACAAAACAAATAGTTAAAAAAAAAGATTGCACGCCGGGAGTTTGTTAAAATTTCCAAGAACGAAAGACCTTACTTGAACACCAGATTCGAAGGTGGGAGCAACGAGATTGCCGGGTCTGAGGAGTAGCTTGTCTAGGTCTCTCGATCGGCTCTGTTGGACTGTAGAGTCTGCCATGTCAATCTAATCTCTGTCTACGAGGTTGCAGACCCCCAAGGTCGATACAAGAAAATCCACCGATTTTAATAGCTAGTTTTTGAGGAGGCGAGTGGCTACGGACCTACCGAGCTTGATTTTGACGCTTGGCGTGGTGCGGGAAAGTTTAGGCGTGTGTATTAAAATTATTTTGATATGTTTATATTAAAAATAATTTTAAAGAATAAAAAATATTATTTTAATATATTTTTAAGTAAAAAATATTTTAAAAAAATAATCTCTATCATAATTTAATAATTATTAAATTTAATTAGGCATAAAACACCAATAAATTATCATAAAGAAAAAAAAACTAAATGTTATATTATAATTATAAAAAAAATGAAGTTAGTGAGGTGATTTTAGTATGTATTTTTTATGGTGTATGCTCTCAATGTCATTTTGCTGGAAAAAATAAGGGTTTTTTTTCTAGTTTGGGATTGGAGCAATGAAGTTTTTTAAAAAAATTTTTGTTTTAGTCCTCAAACTTTTTTTTTACTTAATTGCACATTTTAAAGCCCAAATTAATATTCAATTGTTTTTTTTTAAGAAATTATGGAATTAAAAAACAGAGGATGAAAGTGAAATGGACGGGTAAATTAGGTGGCCACTTCAATTTCATATGAAGAATTTAGTTTGGTCTCCTTTCTTTTACATTTAATAGATAATCAATCCCTTTAGTTTTTTAAACTTTAATTTTCAATCCAAACTTTATTTTTTTTATTTTTCAATTCCTTGTTTGTGAAAGAAGAGAAGGAATCATGAGATTCAAGAGAAAAATTTATTTTTTACACTTATTTCAACAGGTTTCATTTGATAAAAAGAGTTTTATGATGGTTGTTTAAAACCTTAATAATACCTAAAAAAGATTGAAGTCAAGGAAGAAAAACTTTACCTAGTTTGATTTTGTGATTTTTTTTTGTTTATTGGGTTGGTAAATTAGTTTTTATATGTTTTTAGAGGATTTTTTTTAGAGGATTTTTTTAGGTTAAAATAGGTGGAAATGAATTTTTAAGGTAAAAAATACATTGCCATGATTTTTCAACCACCATAATGGTGGTCAAGATTTGAGCAAATAAACAACATATTATATACCTCAGCAATGACATGTCATATAATTACTTTCTTAAGAAAAAATAAGGGTGGAAGATAAATCATCTTTCCCTTAAAAGATATATAAAAAAAATAGGCCAAGGTGCTTGGCCCTAGGCTTTTTTTTTTATGCCACGTACGTAGGGGCACCAAGCCCATGTTGTCTAGGCTTTTTATTTTTTTGTTATTTTATATTTAAGTGAAAATAAATTTAAGATAAAATTGTATTGAACATAGTTAAGTCCATGATTCAGATTGCAAGTTTGACAGATTATGTTATAACATCCATGTGAAAATGTATTAAATGTATTTTTATTATTATTATTGTTTAATGCATTTTTGGTCCCTCAATTTAAATAAAAAATATAATTTAACCATTTGTTATCAATTATCTTTTTATTTAACTTTAAATAAAAAAATTTAATTTAACTCTTTGTTATCAATTATCTTTTTAATATCACGTAAAACAAAAAAAAAATATTTTTTTGTTATTTAGCTTAAAACAATTAGGCTTGATTTTACTATCTCGGTCCCATGTATGACCCAGCTATTTTTCCTTTTAAAAAACTATTTCATAAAAAAAAAAGATTTGCATATGCTTTATTGTTATATAATTAAATGAGAACTAACATTTAGTATTATAAAAAAAAAAATTAAATCCAATGACATGCATGACTTGGATTGAAAGTTTAATTGATTAAGTTAAAAAAAAAAAAAACATTGTAAGTTGACATTTGTACATAAAAAAAGGAGAATACAAAAATTCTAAGGGTAATACCCTAGATTTACAATATAATTAGAACATATAAAACCAAATAGCAACAATGAGGTCATTAAACTAAAAAACCATTCAAAGTCAATCTAGCTAGTACATTACACAAGTAAAAAAAACCCCTCAACATCCGCTTCAGAATCTTTATTATTCAGCTTCCAAGCTCTATCAATCCTAATATTTTCTTGGGTTGCTGGGATATTTCTCACCAAATTAAGCTTGTCACGAATGATCCCTTTAATTTGATTGAAAACATAATTTGGGCACCTAGATTTACCAACAAATATCCTTATATTCTCTTCCAGCTAAATACAATAAACTATAGCTACAAAGCCTGGTTTACAAATCAATTTACTAAAGTTCTTGATACGATCCAAGCAAGGTTACGTTCGGATTTTGACATAAAATGTGCAACTATCCAGTTTTATGGCAATAGTCATAATTATCAATCCTACCATTGGATCGGGCTAAAATTGTACGTGGAGTCTCCTGACATGTTTTCCTACGTTGAGTTAAAATATCATGTCAATCGGAGTTTAGCAAGGGATCCAAACATGGGTCAACAGAGGATGTATGAGTTTTGTTATTTACTTCCTTTTAACTTGTGGACTTCATATTTGGCTAGAATTCTTTTCCTAAAGGATGTGGCAGTTTATTTTGGAAATATCCTAATTCTACAAAGATCTTTAATGAGCTGCAACATAGTTTCCAAGTGTGGCAAGGATTCATAAATGTTTCAGAATCCTTTTCTTACAAGGATTCCTTATTCATCCTAGCTACAAAAAGGAAAGAAGATTTCAGAATTAATTCCACTTTCAGATTTGGTTCTCCTAACTTATATAGGATTTCTAAAGGGTAACAACTCTGATCCTATCATATTTAGGATATTAAATTCTGATTTATTTATTTTATTATTATTTTCTTCTTAGTTTAGGGTTTATTTATATTATTTGGGTTTAATTGTAAGTGGGCATCATATAAGTCCACATAAGGGGTCCATTTGGGTTTATTTTAGTTTGGAGTTGCTATAAATAAGGGCATAACCAGACATGTAAGGGGAGACAATTCAGATTAATAAAACTTCTTGTTTGGCGCACTTTGTGTGTGTGTGTGTGTGTGTGTGCGTGTGTTGGTGAGATAATCTCCCTTCTATGGTTCTCTAAAGAACAAAAAAATGACTTATTGAAGAACAACTGTCTTCGTGGCGTCATCCTTATACTTCTCTTTCGGAAATCAATATTCGTTGGGTGGGGGTTTCCGTTTCCAATAGTGTTGGTGCCTAGGTACAAGTTATCTTTGTGTCACACTCCTATCAAACCTGATTTACTTAGCTTTCTGGGAATTGGTGTCTTTGCGTGTGGGTTGCGTGACCACGTGATCATGAGGTTCGCATCATTTGGTATCAAAGCTTGGCTCCATTAATCAGGTTATATCCTTCTGAAAATTTTGTTTTTTGTTGTTTCCACAAAAAATTCCTTAGTGTCCAATTTCTTCTTCTTTTGATTTGGCAGCATATCAGAAATATATATATATATTTCATTTGGGTCCTGACCAAAATATATTAGTGGCATAAAAAAAAAGAGTCGTTTTAAAAGGCATTTATTTGTTTCTGCCGCAGAAAACTAAACAAAGGAAAATTTGACCAAATCAACTCAGAATGAGCTCAAATTTTATTCTATCATTACTGGGACCCTAATCGCACCACATATTTATTTTGGGCTCAATTCAATATTGTTTGCTTTGGGTTTGAAATTCGGGTCTAATCAGGTATGATTCATAATGTTTTTGCGTTAGTATATCAAACCTTATCGTAAATTGATAAAACTTTATATTCTGTCTATTTGGGTTGATATCGCACTATATGTGAAATTTTAACTCAATTGGGCATCATTTACTGTAGGTTCCAAATTTCGACTTAACTCGTCGTAAACGAGTCTATTTTGCATCAACTTTTAAAATTCATATTCTTTCTATTGTTTTCATTTCTTGCATTTTATTTTTATCATATCCAACATATCTAGGTGTTTTTTCATCATTCTTCATATTTTTTTTCTATTTTTTTATTCGAGTCTTTAGTTTCGTTCGTATTTCGAATAGATTCGCTTGCTACTCGCGAGACTATCATCGCAATTTTGTTTTTGCTTATTTTCTAGTTTTTATTGCTTCTTGAGTTATATATATATATATATATATATAATATATATATATATATATATATATTTGGATTGTGCTGCCAAGTTGGTTTTATTTGGTGTTGGTTTCAGTTTCGCAAGAACTGCAAAAAGGTGAGACGAGAGGTGTGAGGATATTAAGAGTGTTTGAGTGAAACACGAGTGATGTGAGGATTTTTTTTACCGTTAACCAATTTTTACAAGTACTATCATGTCAGATCAAAACAACACACCGCACCTTCTCGATGTAGAGCTTAAATTTCAAATGCAAGCCATGACGAAGATGATGGAAAGAATAAATTTCACAATGGGGAACATGTGTGACAGACTTGAGAAGGTGGAAAAACATGGTAATGTGGCTGGAACATGTACCCAAGTTGTGAGAAAGGTTGGGGCTGGATTGAAATCAAACCATGGCAGTGGGGCTGAAAGGCTAAAGTGGGATGATTATGAGGATTTTAAGGAGGATGCTGATGATAATGGTGATGGTGGTTTTAAGGATGAGACCATAGGTTTTGGGCAGCCTAGAAAACAAAGAGATTTCATGTATTTTGATGAAGTGTTATGGCAAAAGAAAAGGAGGATTCAAAAGGAGAGGTGGTATCTAAGGGAGGGAAATAAAGAGATTAATGTTCTGAAAAAAAATCCAAGAGTCTATCTCGTATTTTTGGGGAGATGAAGCAAGAGCTTGATGTGTTAACGGTAGCAATCAATGTGCAGCAAGCTTCAGAAAGAGAGGAGAATAAAATGTTGCAATGATAAAATACGAAAGAGAATGAGTGCTACTTTCATCCAAAGTTGTTGGCGATGATATTTGGCAAGAAAAGAACTCCAAAGGCTTCAAAATGAGGCTAAGGAATTATCCATTCAACTTGTTTGTGATTCGAGGATGAATCATCTTGAAGAGAGAGGGAATGATATGATCCAGGCAAGGTCAAATTCGGATTTTGACGTAAAATGTGCAACTATCCAGTTTTACGGCAATAGTCATAATTATCAATCCTACCATTGGATCAGGCTGAAATTGTACGTGGAGTCTCCTGACATGTTGTTCTATGTTGGTTTAAAATATCATGTCAATCGGAGTTCAGCAAGGGATCCAAACACGGGTCAACAGAGGATGTATGAGTTTTGTTATTTACTTCCTTTTAACTTGTGGACTTCATATTTGGCTAGGATTCTTTTCCTAAAAGGATGTGACAGTTTATTTTGGAAATCTTCTAATTCTACAAAGATCCTTAATGGGCTGCAACATAGTTTCCAAGTGTGGCAAGGATTCATAAATGTTTCAGAATCCTTTTCTTACAAGGATTCCTTATGCATTCTAGCTACAAAAAGGAAAGAAGATTTCACAATTAATTCCACCTTCAGAGTTGGTTCTCCTAGTTTATATGGGACTTCTAAAGGGTAACAACTCTGATCCTATCATATTTAGGATATTAAATTCTGATTTCTTTATTTTATTATTATTTTCTTCTTAGTTTAGGGTTTATTTATATTATTTGGGTTTAATTGTAAATGGGCATCATATAAGTCCACATAAGGGTCCATTAGGGTTTATTTTAGTTTAGAGTTGCTATAAATAAGGGCATAACCAGACATGTAAGGGGAGACAATTTAGATTAATAAAACTTCTTGTTTGCTGCACTTTGTGTGTGTGTGTGTGTGTTGGTGAGATAATCTCCCTTCCATGGTTCTCTAAAGAACTGAAAAACAACTTATCGAAGAACAACTGTCTTCGTGGCGTCATCCTTATACTTCTCGTTCGCGAATCAATATTCGTTGGGTGGGGTTTTTCATTTCCAATAGTGCTGGTGCCTAAGTACAAGTTATCTTTGTGTCACACTCCTATCAAACCTGATTTACTTAGCTTTCCGAGAATTGGTGTCTTTGCGTGTAGGTTGCGTGACCATGTGATCACGAGGTTCACATCAGTTCTGCCCTTCCAAATGAGAGTAGCTCATTTGATCCAATCATCATAGCTTTTCCTCATTCTAGGAATGCCACATCTATCACAAACTTTCCACAATATCTCTTTAGAATTGTGAACAATCAAAGAACATGTGGTTATGATTTTCATTGTTTTGGGAAAAAAAAAAAGCAATAATTTGGGCCATAAAAACCAAATCGTTGTGGTTTGTCCTGAGTTATGAGTTGTAAGTTTTTGTTGGATAGTTAGCCATAAAAGAAATGATTGCCTTAGAAATAGCATTCTTAAAGCACACAATATCATGTCATTCAACCTCCTGTTTCTTGGTTCTGAGTTGCCCCTAAGCTATTTTGACGAAGAACTTATTATTTAGGGAATTCAACCAAACAATCTCATCCCTCTTACCTACATTTGGTTTGACATTAAAAGGAATAACATTTATAATGGAGTATGAGCCATTGCTTGAGTGGTAGATCGTCTTCATTCTTTGTTACCTACTGACATATTAACCATTGTATTTTTCCATATACTTGAATCATATATGAACCTCTCTCAATAAGAGTCAACTAGGGAGCTATGTGGGTGCTAATTGTCAAACCATGAGAAGTTTCCTTTCCATCTTCTATGATATACTTCATCTTAAGTCATGCTAAATATTTTAGCTTAAGAATATTTCTCTAAGCCCAAAACCAATTTTCTGGAACCTTAACTTTCCACAAGTTTCTTCCTCTTAACAAATTGCATTTGATCCAAGGAGACCAGACAAAGCCATCCAAGTCATTGCCCAAATTCCTAATTTGAGTATTTTTTTTAATGGTTGAGTCGAGATCACATAGGTCTTTCTTTAAATTGAGTATTGTTTTGTATGTATTTTATTTTTCAGCATTGACTTAATTGAGGATTAAGGTTTCTAATTTGTTTCTTTACAAGATTATTCCTACAGGTTTCACAACCCAAGTGAGTCAAATATATTAAATAAAAATATCATTCAATGTGTCACAGTCTCAATATTTTTTTTAAAATATCATCTACTACACAGTAAATTTTGAATTCATGGTTAAATTTGTTTTAAAAAAAGCATGTTAGCGATGCCTAGATATTTGTTTTCAAAATTCTTTTTGCTTCAATTCACAATGTAACGTGGGTCGATGGTCTATTTTTTATGCATGCTTTGAATTGTTTAGGTAAAAGAAATTTTATTATAAAAACAACAAAATATTTTTATATCAATCAAACTTCAAAACAAAATCTATAACCAAAATACCCAAATATCTTACTTTCTCTTAATACCATTAACTCATTTGTAAATTTTATTTTAAGGTTTTACAAATGATATTTAATAGATTATATATAATAATAATAATAATAATAATAATGTGCAATATTATGTATATAGTTATATTTTTAAAATTAACTATATATATAAAATATTTATATTATGTATACGGTTACATTTTATCGTCTATGAACACTCCGTCACTATTGAACAAGAAATCATCATCTAAAACTAAGTGACGACTGACGCATGGAATCCCCATAGAAAACAAAGCTGCTAATGACCCTGAAATCATCACCAAAAACTGAGTCACTTCTGACGTGGAAATCAATAGAAAAAACAAAGTTACGGGTGGCACATGGAATCCTCAGCGAGCACTCCGTCACAGCTAAACTAGAAATCATCATCGAAAACTAAGTGACAGCCAACTTACGGAATCCCAATAGAAAACAAAGTTGCTCCTGACCCTGAAATCATCACCGAAAACTGAGTCATTGCTGACCAAGAAATCGTCAGCAAACACTTCGTCACTTCTGACCCTAAAATCATCATTGAAAATTGAGTGACGGTTGACTCATGCAATCCCCATAGAAAACAAAGTTGCTCCTGACCCTGAAATCATCACCGAAAACGAAGTCACTTCTGACATGGAAATCAACAGCTAAAACCATGTTACGGTTGACGCATGGAATCCATATAGAAAACAAAGTTGCTCCATAGAAAACAAAGTTGCCCCTGACCCTGTAATCATCTTCGAAAACTAAGTCACTACCGACATGGAAAATCAACAGCAAAAACCGAGTTATGAGTGACACATGGAATACTCAGCGAAAACTAAGTCTCTGCTAATCCTGAAATCATCACCAAAAACTGAGTCATTGCTGAACTAGAAATCATCTGCGAAAACCGAGTTACAGGTGACGCATAGAATCCTCAACGAAGACTAAATCCTTTGTGACCAAGAAATCATTAGCGAACACTCCGTCATTGCTGAACCAGAAATCTTCATCGTAAATTGAGATGTGTCAGAAGCATGGAATCTCCGTAGAAAACAAAGTTGCTCCTAACCTTGAAATTATCGCCGAAAACTAAGTCACTGCTGACCAAGAGATCGTCATGGAACAATCTATCACTCCTGAACAAGAAATCATCATCGAAAACTGATTGACGGCTTATGCATGGAATCCCCAAAGCAAAAAAAAGTTGCTCCTGGCCTTGTAATCATCACCGAAAATTGAGTCATCGTTGACCAAGAAATCATCTTGGAATAATCCGTCACTCCTGAACAAGAAATCATTATTGAAACTGATTGACGGCTGACTCATAGAATCCATAAAGAAAAAAAAGTTGCTCCTCACCCTGAAATCATCACCAAAAACTGAGACACTAATGACCAAGAAATCATCAGCGAACACTCCGTCATGCTGAACCATAAATCTTCATATAAAACTGAGTGACAGCTAACTCATGGAATCCCATAGAAAACAAAGTTGCTCCTGACCCTCAAATCATCTTCAAAAACTGAGTCACTACTGACCAAGAGATCGTCATGGAACAATCCGTCAGTCCTGAACAAGAAATCATCATTGAAAACTGATTCACAACTAATGCATGTGTTCCCAATAGAAAACAAAGTTGCTCTAGACCTTGTAATCATCACTGAAAACTGAGTCACTATAGACCAAGAAATCATAATGGAACAATCTGTCACTCCAAAAGGAGAAATCATTATTGAAAACTGATTGACAGTTGACTCATGGAATCCATATAGAAAAAAATATTGCTATTGACCCCCAAATAATCAGTAAAAACTAAGTCACTAATTACCACAAAATCGTTAGCGAGCACTCCGTTAGTAATGAATAAGAAATCATCATTGAAAACCGAGTGACGGTTGACTCATGGAATCCCTCATAGAAAACAAAGTTGCTCCAGAACCTGAAATCATCACCGAAAACCGAGTCACTACTAACCAAGAAATCATCATGGAACAATCCTTCACTCCTGAACCAGAAATCATCATTGAAAACTAAGTGATGACTAACTCATGGAATCCCCCATAAAAAACAAAGTTGATCATGAACCTGTAATCATCTCTGAAAACTGAGTCACTACTGACCAAGAAATTGTCATGGAACAATCCGTCACTCTTGAACAATAAATCATCATTGAAAACTGATTGACGGCTGACGCATGGAATCCCCATAGAAAACAAAGTTGCTCCTTACCCTGCAATCATCACCGAAAACTGAGTCACTACTAAACAAGAAATCATCTTGGAACAATCTGTCACCCCTAAACGAGAAATCATTATTGAAAACCGATTAACGACTGACTCATGGAATCCACATATAAAAAAAAGTTGCTCCTGGCCTTGAAATCGTCAGCCAACACTCTGTCACTGCTGAACCAAAAATCTTCATTGAAAACTGAGTGACGATAGACACATGGAATCCCCATAGAAAACAAAGTTTCTACTGACCTTATAATCATCTTTGAAAACTGAGTCACTCCTAACGTGGAAATCAATAGCAAAAACCGAGTTACGGGTGATGCATGGAATACTCAGCAAAAACTAAGTTGCTCCTAACCTTGAAATCATCACCAAAAATGAGTCATTGCTGACCTAGAAATCATCAGCGAAAATCGAGTTACGAGTGACGCAAGGAATCATCACCGAATACTGAGTCACTAATTACCAAGAAATCATCACTGAACACCCCGTCACGCTAAACCAGAAATCTTCATTGAAAACTTACTGACGATAGACACATGGAATCCCCATAGAAATCAAAGTTGCTCCTAACTCGGTAATCATCTCCAAAAAATGAGTCACTGCTAACCAAGAAATCGTCAAGGAACAATCCGTCACTCCTAAACGAAAAATCATCATTGAAAACTGATTGACGGCTGACGCATGGAATCTTCATAGAAAACAAAGGTGCTCCTGACTTTGTAATCATCACTACAACCTGAGTCACTACTGACCAAGAAATCATCATGGAACAATCTGTCACTCCTGAAGGAGAAATCATTATTGAAAACTAATTGACGGTTGACTCATGGAATCCACATAAAAAAAAAATGCTCCTGACCCTTAAATCGTCACCGAAAACTAAGTCACTAATGACCATGAAATTGTCAGCGAACACTCCATCACTAATGAACAAGAAATCATCATCGAAAACAGAGTAAGGGTTGACTCATGGAATACCCATAGAAAACAAAGTTGCTCTAGACTCTGAAATCATCACCGAAAACTGAGTCACTACTGACCAAGAAATCATCATGGAACAATCTGTCACTCCTAAGCCAGATATCGTCATTGAAAACCGAGTGACGGTTGACTCATGGAATCCCTCATAGAAAACAAAGTTGCTCCAGAACCTGAAATCATCACCGAAAACCGAGTCACTACTGACCAAGAAATCATCATGGAACAATCCTTCACTCCTGAACCAGAAATCATCATTGAAAACTAAGTGATGACTGACTCATGGAATCCCCCATAAAAAACAAAGTTGATCATGAACCTGTAATCATCTCTGAAAACTGAGTCACTACTGACCAAGAAATTGTCATGGAACAATCCGTCACTCTTGAACAATAAATCATCATTGAAAACTGATTGACGGCTGACGCATGGAATCCCCATAGAAAACAAAGTTGCTCCTTACCCTGCAATCATCACCGAAAACTGAGTCACTACTAAACAAGAAATCATCTTGGAACAATCTGTCACCCCTAAACGAGAAATCATTATTGAAAACCGATTAACGACTGACTCATGGAATCCACATATAAAAAAAAGTTGCTCCTGGCCTTGAAATCGTCAGCCAACACTCTGTCACTGCTGAACCAAAAATCTTCATTGAAAACTGAGTGACGATAGACACATGGAATCCCCATAGAAAACAAAGTTTCTACTGACCTTATAATCATCTTTGAAAACTGAGTCACTCCTAACGTGGAAATCAATAGCAAAAACCGAGTTACGGGTGATGCATGGAATACTCAGCAAAAACTAAGTTGCTCCTAACCTTGAAATCATCACCAAAAATGAGTCATTGCTGACCTAGAAATCATCAGCGAAAATCGAGTTACGAGTGACGCAAGGAATCATCACCGAATACTGAGTCACTAATTACCAAGAAATCATCACTGAACACCCCGTCACGCTAAACCAGAAATCTTCATTGAAAACTTACTGACGATAGACACATGGAATCCCCATAGAAATCAAAGTTGCTCCTAACTCGGTAATCATCTATGAAAACTGAGTCACTGCTGACCAAGAAATTGTCATGGAACAATCCGTCACTCCTAAACGAAAAATCATCATTGAAAACTGATTGACGGCTGACGCATGGAATCCCCATAGAAAACAAAGTTGCTCCTGACCCTGCAATCATCACCGAAAACTGAGTCACTACTAAACAAGAAATCATCATGGAACAATCTGTCACCCCTAAACGAGAAATCATTATTGAAAACCGATTAACGACTGACTCATGGAATCCACATATAAAAAAAAGTTGCTCCTGGCCTTGAAATCGTCAGCCAACACTCTGTCACTGCTGAACCAAAAATCTTCATTGAAAACTGAGTGACGATAGACACATGGAATCCCCATAGAAAACAAAGTTTCTACTGACCTTATAATCATCTTTGAAAACTGAGTCACTCCTAACGTGGAAATCAATAGCAAAAACCGAGTTACGGGTGATGCATGGAATACTCAGCAAAAACTAAGTTGCTCCTAACCTTGAAATCATCACCAAAAATGAGTCATTGCTGACCTAGAAATCATCAGCGAAAATCGAGTTACGAGTGACGCAAGGAATCATCACCGAATATTGAGTCACTAATTACCAAGAAATCATCACTGAACACCCCGTCACGCTAAACCAGAAATCTTCATTGAAAACTTACTGACGATAGACACATGGAATCCCCATAGAAATCAAAGTTGCTCCTAACTCGGTAATCATCTCCAAAAACTGAGTCACTGCTGACCAAGAAATCATCAAGGAACAATCCGTCACTCCTAAACGAAAAATCATCATTGAAAACTGATTGACGGCTGACGCATGGAATCCTCATAGAAAACAAAGGTGCTCCTGACTTTGTAATCATCACTGAAACCTGAGTCACTACTGACCAAGAAATCATCATGGAACAATCTGTCACTCCTGAAGGAGAAATCATTATTGAAAACTAATTGACGGTTGACTCATGGAATCCACTTAAAAAAAAAATGCTCCTGACCCTTAAATCGTCACCGAAAACTAAGTCACTAATGACCACGAAATTGTCAGCGAACACTCCATCACTAATGAACAAGAAATCATCATCGAAAACAGAGTAAGGGTTGACTCATGGAATACCCATAGAAAACAAAGTTGCTCTAGACTCTGAAATCATCACCGAAAACTGAGTCACTACTGACCAAGAAATCATCATGGAACAATCTGTCACTCTTAAGCCAGATATCGTCATTGAAAACTGAGTGACGGTTGACTCATGGAATCCCTCGTAGAAAACAAAGTTGCTCCAGAACCTGAAATCATCGCCGAAAACTGAGTCACAACTGACCAAGAAATCATCATGGAACATTCCTTCACTCCTGAACCAGAAATCATCATTGAAAACTAAGTGATGACTGACTCATGGAATCCCCCATAAAAAACAAAGTTGATCATGAACCTGTAATCATCTCTGAAAACTGAGTCACTACTGACCAAGAAATTATCATGGAACAATCTGTCACTCTTGAACAATAAATCATCATTGAAAACTGATTGACGGCTGACGCATGGAATCCCAATAGAAAACAAAGTTGCTCCTTACCCTGCAATCATCACCGAAAACTGAGTCATTGCTGAACAAGAAATCATCATGGAACAATCTGTCACCCCTAAACGAGAAATCATTATTGAAAACCAATTAGCGGCTGACTCATGGAATCCACATATAAAAAAAAGTTGCTCCTTACATTGAAATCATCACCGAAAACTTAGTGACTAACAACCAAGAAATCGTCAGCCAACACTCCGTCAATGCTGAACCAAAAATCTTCATCGAAAACTTAGTGATGAAAGATACATGGAATCCCTATAGAAAACAAAGTTGCTCCGGAACCTATAATCATGACCGAAAACTGAGTCACTAATGACTACGAAATCGTTAGCGAATACTCTATCACTACAGAACCAGAAATATTCATCGAAAATTGAGTGGCGATAGACACATGGAATCCCCATAGAAAACAACGTTGCTATTGACCCTAAAATCATCGCCGAAAACTGAGTCACTACTAACCAAGAAATTTTCATGGAACAATCTGTCACTCTTGAACAAGAAATCATCATTGAAAATTGATTGACGACTTACGCATGGAATCCCTATACAAAAAACAATTGCTACTAGCCTTGAAATCATCGCCAAAAGATATGTCATTGTTGACCAAGAAATTGTCATGGAACAATCCGTCACTCTTGAACAAGAAATCATCATTGAAAATTGAATGATGGCTGCCTCATGGAATCCTCATAGAAAAAAGAGTTACTCCTGACCCTGAAATCATCACCGAAAACTGAGTCATAATTGACCACGAAATCGTCAGCAAACACTCCGTCACTACTAAACTAGAAATCATCATAAAAAACTGAGTGAGGGCTAACTCATGGAATCCCCATAGAAAACAAAGTTGCTCTTGATCCTAAAATCATCACCTAAAATTGAGTCACTACTGACCATGAAATCGTTATGGAACACTCTGTCACTCTTGAACGAGAAATCATTACTAAAAACTGATTGACGGTTGATTAAAGGATGCCACATAAAAAACAAAGTTGCTCGTGACCCTGAAATCATTACTCAAAATTGAGTCACTAATGACCACCAAATCGTCAGCGAACACTCTGTCTCTACTGAACCAGAATTCATCATCTAAAACTGAGTTAGGGCTGACTCATGGAATCCCCATAGAAAATAAAGTTGCTCTTAATCCTGTAATCATCTTCGAAAAATGAGTCACTGCTGACCAAGTAATAATCATGGAACAATCCGTCACTCTTGAATGAGAAATCATCATTGAAAACTGATTGACGACTGACCAAGAAATTGTCATGGAACAATACGTCACTCCTGGATAAGAAATCATCATTGAAAACTAATTGACGATTGACTCATGGAAACCCCATAAAAAACAAAATTGCTCGTAACCCTGTAATCATCACCGAAAACTAAGTCACTAATGACCATGAAATCGTCAGCGAACACTCCGTCACTGCTGAACCAGAAATCTTCATCGAAAACTGATTGATGCATGCCTCAAGGAATCCATATAGATAAAAAAATGTTGCTCCTGACCCTGAAATCATCACTGAAAATTGAGTCACTAATGACCAAGAAATTGTTAGTGAACGCTCCGTCACTGCTAAACTAGAAATCTTCATCGACAACTGAGTGACGAATGACTCATGGAATCTCATAGAAAACAAAGTTGCTCTTGACCCTAAAATCATCACTGAAAACTGAGTCATTGCTGACCAAGAAATCATCATGAAACAATTCGTCACTCCTGAACAAGAAATCATCTTTGGAAACTGATTGACGGCTGACTCATGGAATCATCATAGAAAAAAAAGTTACTCTTGACCTTGAAATCATCACTGAAAACTTCATCACTAATGACCAACAAATTATCAACGAACACTCCATCATAGCTGAACCAGAAATCTTTATTGAAAACTAAGTGACGATAGACACATGGAATCCCTGTAGAAAACAAAGTTGCTCCTGACCCTGTAATCATCTCCAAAAATTGAGTCACTCCTGACATAGAAATCAACAGCAAAAATGAGTTATGAATGACACATGGAATCCTCAGCGAAAAATAAATCCCTCATGACCAAGAAATCATTAGCAAACACTTTGTCACTACTAAACCTGAAATCTTTATTGAAAACTTAGTGACGCCAGACGCATGGAATCCTTATAGAAAACAAAGTTGCTCCTGACCTTGAATTCATCGCCAAAAACTGAGTCTTTGCTAACCAAGAAATCATCATGGAACAATCCGTCACTCCAGAAGGAGAAATAATCATTGAAAACTGAATGACGGCTGACTCATGGAATCCCCATGAAATCATCATGAAATAATCCCTCACTCCTAAACAAGAAATCATTATTGAAAACTGAATGACGACAGACCTAGAAATCATAAGCGAAAACCGAGTTATAAGTGACACATGAAATCCTTAGTGAAAAATAAATCCCTCATGACCAAGAAATCATTAGTGAACACTTTGCCACTACTAAACTTGAAATCTTTATCGAAAACTACATGATGCCAGACACATGGAATCACTATAGAAAACAAAGTTGCTCTTGACCTTGAAATCATCTTCGAAAACTAAGTCACTAATGACAAATAAATCATCATGGAACAATTCGTCAGTCTTGAACGAGAAAACATCATTGAAAACTGATTGACGACTGACCTAGAAATCATCAGTAAAAATCAAGTTACGATTGATGCATGGAATCCTCAACGAAAACTAAATCCCTCGTGACCAAGAAATGATCAGCAAACACTCCATCACTACTAAACCTGAAATCTTCATCACAAATTGAGTGACTGCTGAAGCATGGAATCCTTATAGAGAACAAAGTTGCTCCTAGCCCTGAAATCATCGTCGAAAATTGAGTCCATGTTGACCAAGAAATTTTCATGGAACAATTCTTCACTCCCGAACAAGAAATAATCATTGAAAACTGAATGACGGTTGCCTTATAGAATCCCCATAGAAAAAAAGTGTTGCTCCTGACCCTGAAATCATCACCGAAAACTCAGTCACTGCTGACCAAGAAATCATCATGAAACAATATGTCAATTCTAAACAAGAAATCATCTTTAAAAACAGATTAAAGGCTGACTCATGGAATCCCATAGAAAAAAAGCTCTTGACACTGAAACCATCACCGAAAACTAAGTCACTGCAGACCAAGAAATCATCATGAAACAATTTGTCACTCCTAAACAAGAAATCATCATTGAAAACTGATTGACGGTTGACCTAGAAATCATCAGTGAAAACCGAGTTACGAGTGATGCATGGAATCCTTAGTGAAAAATAAATCCCTTGTGACCAAGAAATCATCAGTGAACACTTCGTCACTACTTAACCTGAAATCTTTTTCCAAAATTACGTGACGCCAAACACATGGAATCCCCAAAGAAAACAAAGTTGCTCCTTGCCCTGAAAACATCATAAAAAACTAAGTCACTAATGACCAATAAATCATCACGGAACAATCTGTCACTCCTGAACAAGAGATCATCATTGAAAACTTATTGACGGTTGACCTAGAAATCATCAGCAAAAACTGAGTAATGAGTGACGCATGGAATCCTTAGCAAAAACTAAATCCCTCGTGACCAAGAAATCATCAGCGAACACTCCATCACTACTAAACCTGAAATCTTCATCACAAATTGAGTGACGGCTGAAGCATGGAATCCCTATAGAGAACAAAGTTGCTCCTGGCCCTGAAATCATCGTCGAAAATTGAGTCCATGTTGACCAAGAAATTTTCATGGAACAATTCATCACTCCCGAACAAGAAATCACCATTTAAAACTGAGTAACGGCTGCCTCTTGGAATCCTTATAGAAAACAATGTTGCTCCTGGTCCTGAAATCATCATTGAAAACTACGTCACTATTGACCAAGAAATCATCATGAAACAATCTGTCACTCCTGAACAAGAAATCATCTTTCAAAACTGATTGATGGTTGACTCATGGAGACCCATAGAAAATAAAGTTGCTCCTGATCCTTAAATCATCACCGAAAACTAAGTCACTACTGACCAAGAAATCATCATGAAACAATACATCACTCCTGAAAAAGAAATCATCTGTGAAAACTGATTCACGGTTGACTCATGGAGTCCACATAGAAAAAAAAGTTTCTCATGACCTTGAAATCATCACCGAAAACTGAGTCACTTATGACAAAGAAATCGTTAGTGAACACTCCATCACTATTGAACCAGAAATCTTCATCGATAAATGAGTGACGACAGACGCATGGAATCCCCATAGAAAACAAAGTTGCTCCTGACCCTGTAATCATCTCCTAAAATTGAGTCACTCCTTACATGGAAATCAATAGCAAAAACCGAGTTACGGCTGGCAAATAGAATACTCAGTGAAAACTAAGTTGTTGCTGACCCTGAAATCATCACCGAAAATTGAGTCACCAATGACCAAGAGATCATCAGCGAACACTCTATCACTATTGAACTAGAAATCTTCATCGAAAACTGTCTGACGATAGACAAATGGAATCCCTATAGAAAACAAATTTGCTCCTGACCTTGTAATCATCTCCGAAAACTGAGTCATTGTTGATCAAGAAATCGTCATGGAACAATCTGTCACGCTTGAATGAGAAATCATTATTAGAAACTAATTGACAGGTGATTCATGGAATCCATATAGAAAAAAATGTTGCTCGTGACCCTAAAATCACACTGAAAACAGAGTCACTAATGACCACGAAATCATCTTGGAACAATCCATCACTCCTTAACCAGAAATGATCATTGAAAACTGAGTGATGGCTGCCTCATGGAATACCCATAGAGAAAAAAGTTACTGATACGATCCAGGCAAGGTCAAATTCGAATTTTGACGTAAAATGCACAACTATCCAGTTTTACGGAAATAGTCATAATTCTCAATCCTACCGTTGGATTGGACTGAAATTTTACGTGGAGGCTTCTGACATGTTTTCGTACCTTGGGTTAAAATATCATGTCAATCGAAGTTCAGCAAGGCATCCAAACACGGGTCAACAGAGGCTGTACGAGTTTTGTTATTTACTTCCTTTTGACTTGTGGACTTCCTATTTGGCTAGGATTCTTTTTCTAAAAGGATGCGGCAACTTATTTTGGGAATCTCCTAATTCTACAAAGATCTTTAATGGGATGCAACATAGTTTTCAAGTGTGGCAAGGATTCATAAATGTTTCAGAATCCTTTTCTTACAAGGATTCCTTATTCATCCTAGCTACAAAAAGGAAAGAAGATTTCAGAACTAATTCTACCTTCAGATTTGATTCTCCTATCTTATATGGGACTTCTAAAGGGTAACAAGTCTGATCTTATCATATTTAGAATTTTAAATTCGAATTTATTTATTTTATTGTTATTTTCTTCTTAGTTTAGGGTTTATTTATATTATTTGGGTTTAATTGTAAGTGGGCATCATATAAGTCCACATAAGGGGTCCATTAGGGTTTATTTTAGTTTGGAGTCACTATAAATAAGAGCATAATCAGACATGCAAAGAAGACAATTCAGATTAATAAAACTTCTTGTTTGCCGCACTTTGTGTGTGTGTGTGTGTGTTGGTGGGATAATCTCCCTTCCATGGTTCTCTAAAGAACTGAAAAACAACTTATCGAAGAACAACTATCTTCGTGGCGTCATCCTTATACTTCTCGTTCACGAATCAATATTCATTGGGTGGGGGTTTATGTTTCCAATAGTGTTGGTGCCTAGGTACAAGTTATCTTTGTGTCACACTCCTATCAAACCTGATTTATTTGGCTTTCCGAGAATTGGTGTCTTTACGTGTGGGTTGCATGACCACGTGATCACGAGGTTCGCATCAGTTGCTACTGACCCTGAATTCATCACCGAAAACTGAGTCACTAATGACCAAGAAATCATCAACGAACACTCCGTCATTGCTGAACCTGAAATCTTCATCAAAAATTGAGTGACAACTAATGCATGGAATCCCTATAGAGAACAAAGTTGCTCATGACCCTGAAATCATCGCCGAAAACTGAGTCCCTGCTGACCAAGAAATCATCATGGAACAATTCGTCACTCCTGAACAAGAAATCATCACTTAAAACTTAGTGACAGCTGCCTCATCAAATCCCCATAGAAAAAAAAAAGTTGCTCCTGGACCTAAAATCATCTCTGAAAAACTAAGTCATTGCTGACCAAGAAATCATCATGCAACAATCCATCACTCTTGAACAAGAAATCATCTTTCAAAACTGATTGACGGTTGACTCATAGAATCCCATAGAAAACAAAGTTGCTCCTGACGTTGAAATCATCACCGAAAACTAAGTCACTCTTGACCAAGAAATCATCATGAAACAATCAATCACTCCTGAACAAGAAATCATCTTTGAAAATAGATTGACGGCTAACTCATGGAATCCACATAGAAAAAAAAAATTGCTCTTGACCTTGAAATCATCACCAAAAACTAAGTCACTTATGACCAAGAAATCATAAGCGAACACTCCGTCACTGCTGAACCAGAAATCTTAATCGAAAAATGAGTGATGACAGACGCATGGAATCCCCATAGAAAACAAAGTTGCTCCTGACCCTGTAATCATCTTCGAAAATTGAGTCACTCTTGATTGAGAAATCATCAAGGAGCAATCCGTCGTGCTTGAACGAGAAATCATTATTGCAAACTGATTGACAGGTGACTCATAGAATCCATATAGAAAAAAAATGTTGCTCCTAACCCTAAAATCATCACTGAAAACTGAGTGACGGATGACTCATGGAATACCTATAGAAAAAAAGTTGCTACTGGCCCTAAAATCATTACCGAAAGCTGAGTCACTAATGACCAAGAAATCGTCAGCGAACACTCTGTCACTGCTGAACCAGAAATCTTCATCGAAAATTGATTGATGGTTGATGCATGGAATCCCCATAGAAAAAAAAGTTGCTGCTGACCTTGAAATCATCACCGAAAACTAAGTCACTCATGACCAAGAAATCGTTAGCGAACACTTCATCATTGTTGAACTAGAAATCTTCAATGAAAACTAAGTGTTGATAGACATATGGAATCATCACAAAAAATGAGTCATTGCTGATCTAGAAATCATCAGCGAAAACCAAGTTACGTGTGATGCATGGAATCATAATCGAAAAATGAGTCACTAATGGCCAAGAAATCATTAGCGAACACTCTGGCACTACTAAACTAGAAATCTTCATCGAACACTGAGTGACGACTGACGCATGGTGTCATAACCCAATTTTGACCTTTGTATTATTTATTATTATTATTATTATTATTATTATTTTTATTTTTATTATTATTTTTTATTTTATTTACTGAAAAAGGATAAAAAAAATTGATGAAAAAATATAAATAATGATGAAAAAACAAGTAAAATGAAATAAATGAAGAATGAATTAAAATTTGGGTTAAGGGCAATATGATTGGAAGTTTTGGGGTTTAATTAAACTTTGGAATTAATCTAATTAACCTTGGAATTAAATTTATTTAATCCAATTAAGGGTTTAATTAAAGAATTGATAAATTTTTAGACTTAATTAAGCTTGAAATTAATTTAATTCATCCAATCAAGAATTTAATTGGAGAATAATAAGCTTTGAGACTTAATTAAGCTAGAACTAATTTAATTAATCCAATTAAGGGTTTAATTAGAGAATTGATAAGTTTTGAGACTTAATTGAGTTTGGAATTAATTTAATTAATCCAATTAAGGGTTTAATTGGAGAATTGATAAGTTTTAAGACTTAATTGAGTTTGGAATTAATTTAATGAATCCCAATTTAAGGGTTTAATTGGAGAATTGATAAGTTTTTGAGACTTAATTAAGCTCGGAATTGATTTAATCAATCCAATTAAGGGTTTAATTGGAGAATTGATAAGTTTTAGACTTAATTGGACTTTGGATTTAATTAAAGAAATAGTAAAGTTTGGGGTTAATTGGAGGTCCAAATTGCAAAATTAAAATCCAAGGACTACATTGAAAAGGGCGCGCAAATTCAGGGGGCCAATTACAGTTTAACCAGGGGCTTAAATACAAAAGTTTCGAAACTTCACGGGTCAAAACGAAATTGCCACCTCATATCCCAAAACAGCGTCGTTTGAAAGAACGATGTTCATCTTCTTCTTCTTCATAAGGAGACCGTTTCCAACAGTAATGACGGGTCACCTCAGTTATAGATGTTTTAATGTTTTCGTCCCTCTGTATGCCGTCCGTTACCACTGATCAGACTCTATAAAACAGAGGAATGACGAAGAAAAACGGGGGGACTGAAAGGGGGAAAACAGTGGGGTTTTGGACGAGAAACCGAGGAAAAACTTCAGCTAAACCAGACAAAAAAAAAAAAACCAGAGGAGAAACTCAGAGCAAAGAAAAGAGAAAAGCAGAGCACAAATACCAAGCAATTATACACAAAGAGACGGGGAGAAAAAAAAAGAACCCTGAACAGAGGTGGAAACAAATACCTAGAGGCTAAAAATCCCATACGAAAAAACCCAGTAGACAGGGGGGAAGCTAAGCCCGGGCGCCAAAAAAACAGTCAGGGAAGACACAGAAAACAAAGGGGCAGGAAACAGAGCAAAAACACAAGACAAAACCCAAACCCAGATTTGAAGGGAAAGCCAGCACCGTCTGCAGTTCTTCATCGCAAGGACCGAAAAAGTAGGGAAAAGCAAAGAAAAAAGGAACAGCGGCCACAGAAGCAAAGGAAAGCAGGAGGGAAAGCTATAAGCAAAGGAGGGCCACCGCGCTGCCACCATCCACACCGTCTCCAGAGCCAAGTAAGTAAGCTTCTCTTTCACCGCTTTTCATTTTAAATCACTTCCTACTGTACACTCTCAATTAATCCCTTTATCTATTAATGCACGTGTGATTTTGTTCACGCGTGCTTCATGTTGCCCAGCCGGGTCCAGCCCAGCCTATGTGGGCTGAGCTGGACCCAGCCCAAAAAAATAGAAAAAATTAAAAAAAACAACAGAAAAATAGAAAAAAATAAAAATAATAAAAAATGTGTATGCATGAATAAAAATAATATAAATTTATTGGTTTATTCACTGACGCCAGAGTCAGGAATAAAAATACCGGCTTAAATTTATATTATTTTTATTCGTTGTATTTTTATTTTGTTTAACTAGAAAAATAAAAAATGTGTGCATGAGTAAAAAAATTTTATTTTTATTTATTTATTCACTGGTGCTAGAATAGGGAATAAAAGAAATATTGATCTAATATTTTCGTAGCTACGAATTTTGACCAACGCTAGAGTTGGAATTATTCAAGCTCGAATATTCACTGGCGCCAAAGTTAAGAATATTATAAACAAATCATCATAGTATAAACTAATAAACATTTACCAATTGAAGACAAAACCAGCAATGCAGTCTGTCTTAGGCAGAACGTTTAAGGGATGATAATATATTCCCTTTTGCGTAACCAATTCCGAACTATAGAATCTCTGTTGACCAGTTAGGGTTCCTAGTGACCATAATACTAGGTGGCGACTCCTTAAATAAGATATTTTTCCCTAAAAGAACCAGATGCCAGAAACCTATTCTTTTTCCATAATAATCAAGAATTATTTTTGTGGGCCGCCGCAATGTCGGGTGCGACACATGGCATCCCCTTAGAAAACATAGTGGCTCCTGACCCTAAAATCTTCACCGAAAACTGAGTGATGGCTGACGCATGGAATCCCCATAGAAAATAAAGTTGTTCCTCACCCTGAAATCATCACCGAAAACTACGTCACTACTGACCTAGAAATCATCAGCAAAAACTGAGTTATGGGTGTTGCATGGAATCCTTAGTGAAAACTAAGTTGCTTCTAACCGTGAAAATCGTCAAGTGAACACTTCATCACTGCTGAACCATAAATCATCATCGAAAACTTAGTGACGGCAGATGCATGGAATCCTCATAGAAAAAAAAGTTGCTCCTCACCCTGAAATCATCACCGAAAACTAAGTTACTGTTAACCTAGAAATCGTCTGCGAACAATTCATCACCGTTGAACCAGAAATCATCATAAAAAATTGAGTGACATATGATGTATGGAATCACTATACAAAACAAAGTTGCTCATGACCCTGAAACCATCACCGAAAACTAAGTCACTTTGGACCTAGTAACCCTCAACGAACACTCCGTCACTGCTGAACTAGAAATCATCATCAAAAGTTGAGTGACAGTTGACGCATGGAATACCCATAAAAAACAATGTTGCTCCTGCCTTGGAATCATCACAGAGAATTGAGTCACTACGGACCTAGAAATCCTAGGCGAGCACTCTGTCACTCCTGAACGAGAAATCATCAACGAAAACCGAGTGATGGCTAATGCATGGAATCCAAATAGAAAACAAAGTTGGTCCTGACCCTGAAATCATCACCAAAAACTAAGTCACTGCTACCTAGACATCATATGCGAACACTCCGTCACTGCAGAAACAAAAATCATCACCGAAAACTGAGTGATAGCAGACGCGTGGAATCCCAATAGAAAATAGAGTTGCTCCTCACCCTGAAATCATCATCGAAAACTGAATCTTTGCTGACCTTGAAATCATCAGCACAAACCGAGTTACGGGTGACGTATGGAATCAACAAGGAAAAATAAGTCGTTGCTGACCCTGAAATTATCAGCGAACTCTCCATCACTACTGAACCATAAATCATCATCGAAACCTGAGTGATGGCAGACGCATGGAATCCTCACAGAAAACAAAGTTGCTCCTTACCCTTTGACACGACCAAAAGCTTGATGTCTTTTCCCAAGTGCAGGAGTGTCGAAGTAATAAATAACCCGGCAAGACCGGGAGTCGAACCACAGAGAGGGTTAATTGTATAAATTATAAATACAAAGACAACAATAATAACAATAATAATAACAATAATAGTAAATAATATAATAATAATAATAATAAATAATAATAATAATAAAGAGAGCTTTGAGATGTAAAGTTGATGTAAGGATTAAACAACGATAAAAACAAAATGTCAAGGTTAGAGGATCCACTAATGGTACTTTCAAACAAGTATAATATAAACTCTTATTACTCAAATTGGAAAACCACACATAAAGGAGGGTTCCAATCAGATTATAAATTGTTAACATGATTACATTAGTCATCTTATTCGAATAAAGCTAATACTTGTAAATGTTGGCAGGCATTCATGATTATAACTTATGTTAACAACAAATCAAGTTCCTTTCATAGCTCAGGTGTCGGTTATACCATACAATATGGGCTATGAAAGTGCCAAGTATTTGTTGTACCAAGTGTTATACAACATAAATCTAGATTAACCATTTAACAAGCAAAGTATTAAAAGTGAACAAGATAACAAAATATAAAACATGTTAGTATCCAACGTTAAGGTCCATGTTAAGTTTATATTATACTTATTCTTACACCATTAGTGTACCCTTTTCACCTTGACATAATAACTTAGCTGAACATAATGAAAGAAAGAAACATAAATGAACAAGATACAAACATAAATGAGAAAGAACTTAACTAAGTAAAGGAAAGGAAATAAAGTGCATAAAACTTGATATTAATGAAAGCAAAACATAAGCAATACAAAGAGAGAAGCAATAGCATGATCTTGATCTGGAAACCAAATGCCTCAATACATGGTAAGTGCCTCCTTTTATAGGCCAAAATTTGGAACTATTGATTTGTTTGACTAATTGATGAGTGGGTGGCCACATCTTGACTAGATAACAATCCTTATCTTCTTGTCTGATCAAGACATCATTGCTAACATCATAATTTGCCCAGAATCCTCAAGAATGTTCTAGGAAATTGTCTCAGCTTTCCAACAAAAAAAGATGAGGTCATTTGGACTTCTAGAACTCAAGATATGGGCTGAACACTAAATAGTGTTTGGGCTGCAGGACAGCTTCGGACTTCTTCGTTGTTCCTTCAATTTGGACTTCAAAACGACCTTTTCAAATCTTGGGCTCCTCATGAAAGTTGTAGGCTTTTGTCTTACCTTTCCATCCATATAAAGTGGACCTAAATCCGAAATCTAGAGCTCCAGATATGATCCAATTACCGAGCAATGTTCCCGGTTTGGACTGCACGACATCTCTTTTCTAAGTTTGGCCATCTCTTTGTCCTTTAACTTTCAATGCTTAAACTCATTAATCAAATCCTTTTATTTATGTGATAGTCCTGCATTTAAAATGAGCATTTACCATAAATTAAGGTGTCTTATAATATCAAACTTGTTATTATAAACATGCTTTAGTTAAGGAGTTATTGATACTTCAAGTGCAAAATGATGATATAAAAACCTTGATAAACATGCACTTTTTAAGTACTAATCACACCCCCCAACCAGCTTATTACTAGTCCCTAGTAAATCTAAAGCGTTAAAATTAGAGAAACAATTTGCAAGTTCCACAAAGCAAGGCATTCATCATTCAACTTCCATTAATCTATCCAGATAAACAAACTCTCATTAAATTTATATTCCTGCTTTCATACTTCGTAAACAAGATATTAATAAACCTTCTTTTTGTGTGCTCAATGAAAACATAGATGATGGGGCTTTTGTTGGAAGAAAACAATATTATGTTCAAATGTTTAAGGTGAACTTCCTTGGGTTGGGATTTTTTTTCTTCTTTTTTTTTTTTTTTTTTTTTTCTTTTTTTATTTATATACACATACAACTTAAAACACAATGTATCTTTAACCCATGTAACGAGTTTTAGGGCTAATGACTCCCAGACCAGTTGGTATTAGGGCATTAGGTGTTGAGACACCCCTACGAGCTTAACAACTCGGGTTGCAGATACTGATACGTAGATAGTGCAATGTTTGATTCCCTTAAGCTTTTCTCCTTAACCCATGTAACAAAGCTTTGGGCCAATAGCTCCCAAGTCAGTTGACTTTAGGGTATTAGGTGTTAAAACACCCCTTCGGGCTTAATTGCTTAGGTTAGGGAGGCTACGAAACCAAACTTATCCACGTTTTATTATCATCAATACTAATCTTCTTTTTTTTTTTTTCTCTTTTTTTTTTTCTTTGCAAATTATATACTATCCTTTTCCCTTAGTTGTTACCTTCAACAAAAGAACATAATTAATGTAATAATCCAATGTGCAATCCCACAATCATATGTTAAAGTGTGTGTGTGAAAATGAAGGTTTAAATAATACTTGTTAAATGAGTATATAAGAGCATAATCAAGTGATAACAATGTGAGAGTTTGTAAACCTGAATATTTCAAGAAGTATTATGATAGACCTTGGTAATGAAACTTACTAAGATGCGTCTCTAGAGTCAATAAAAATTGGATTCCATACTCTGGCCATCCTAATAACAATTTTGTCAAATGGTTTTAATAATAGCAAAAACAGTTAGCAAGTTAGTATATATATATATATATATATATATTATATATATATATATATTTTTTTTTTTAAAACTACTACCCTCTCCCCCCAACCAAAACGAGACATTGTCCTCAATGTTCGAAGGTAGAAAGATAGAGTATAGAAGACATCACCTGAAACAACGAACAATGACAAAACCTGAAACGCACTTAAACAAACATAAAAAGTAACAAAACAAAATAATATGCTATTAATAAAACCAAAAGACACAAGGTTTCACAGATGAAGGCTCAAATCTAATCTAAGCTTTTTACGACTTTCCTTAGTTGACCAATCTAGACGACTCATGCAGGGATCAATGACAGGGATGAAAGATTGTAGTTGGTCAATCAATTGTTCAGCAGTAGCAGCAGAGATTATGATTCGTCGTGCCGAAGATGTTAGAAATTCCTGTTCCACAGCTTGATCAAGGAAAGACAACAACTTATCATAAAAACCATTAACGTTAAAACAAACCTATAGGTTTATGGTGAATGTGCAGTTGGCCCAAGATGAAATATGAAAGATCTCTTCCAATGTGCCCAGACCACCAGGTAAGGCAATGAAGGCATCAACATGGTTTAAACATGGTATTCAGTCGGTCAGACATTGTTGGGACCTGTAGTTCCTCTCCAATTGTTTTTCCAATGATGTCCCCAGTTGCTAAAGCTTTGGGGACAACCCCCAAAACTTGACTGCCTTCCTAAAAATGAAGCCATTGACACACCTCCCATTAACCCAAGGCTGCCTCCCCCATACACTAAATGAATCTTTCTCTCAGCTAGTACCCGACCAAGATGATTTGCTGATTCTA
This sequence comes from Populus alba, assembly GCF_005239225.2. Lineage (NCBI taxonomy): Eukaryota > Viridiplantae > Streptophyta > Magnoliopsida > Malpighiales > Salicaceae > Populus > Populus alba. Next base: position 2,923,384 of record NC_133293.1, read on the forward strand.
AAAACTCTTTTTCTTTCCCAGAACTGGATCCACCGAAAACACAAATATTTCTTATATGATGACTTGAGGAACCTGCCATTTCTACACACTTCTATATTTGATGAATATATGGGATGAGTAGAAATGAAGGGAAGGAAGAGAAGAATTTATAGATGAAAAAAAGTGAAAATGCAATCATACCACCTATATGTAGGCCAGCTGTAGTCTCACAAACTCTCTCTCTCTCTCTCTTTATTAATTATTTATTTTGAAAAGCATGTATGTACAGGTAGTTGTGATTGTGGCTCACATCTTCCCTTGGTTTTACGTCCAAGAACGGCTTAAACGCCCTCTATGGGTCGGGGATAGGCTTCCCATCCAGTTTTCTTAAAAACTGGCAAACAAGGTCTTTTTTTAGTCAGATTCCCAAGACTAAGTCGATCATGTTCTTTATGGAATTGTGGCCATAAATCATGAATTACACGATGCACATCTCTCCACTAGGATGCGTCTCAAGGGTCAACAAAAGATTATCTAAAGACCCCTTACTCAGGCCATCCTTAATGAATTGTATCTTATCTTCACGATTTACAGATACCATTCCTAAAGAACGACATGTCATATTACAAGTCCATCTGGCACATCGATGACAGACTTTCAGTCGTTTTGCACGACGTTTCTTTGCAAAAGTGCTTTTACCTGTTCCAGGCATGTGTGAAATGAAAGAATTGGAGGACTCACCTGATAATCGGACCTTTGCTTCAATTAGCCAGCGAATATCTTCAGGAATTCCATGATTCATTAACAACCTCAATCTTGCACACCTAGCACGGTAAAATTTTTGTAATCGCATTCTGAGGCAGAGTGGGAAAATACCTTTTTCAACTTTTCAAGAGTGGTGTTCCATTTTAAAATTAGAATTGGGGAAAATATTCAAAAGAAGGGAGAAAGAGCAGAGAATTGTACAAATATATACAAATATCAGTTATTTGGGAAACTGAAAGAACCGACTTAAGAGTCACGGAGTACCGTTATCGCGCCATTTGACCGGGGTGAGAGACTAGCAAAACAAAAGTCACACTAAAAAAGCAACAAAAAAAATGTGAGAAAAACAAAATAATCAACCTTTATCAATAAGATTATTCAAACCAATGGATTCATTTTCACTAGGAAACTCATCAAAGTAAGCTTTTAAACGATGTTCATTTACCTTCAAAACATTGTCATTCTTTGGATTCTCAATATCAAGGGCCCCATAAGGATACACATGTTTCAAAATAAATGGACCGCTCCATCTTGATCTTAGTTTTTCAGGAAATAAATGGAGTTGAGAATTATAAAGCAAAACTTTTTGACCAGTATCAACTTTTTGACAATTTTCACAAGTTTTGCAGAATGCATGTGTGTCCTTGAACATGGTGGGGCCAATAAAATCCATTTTGTAAGATTTTTTGCAGTCGTCTCTCTTGATGAGAAATTGACTCCCACATGCTTCAGAATGACAAAGTTTAATGACATTACTTACCTCATTGTCGGGAATGCATTTTTGAAATATTTGATCAGGACAATTTTTGAATAAGTAAGGGTCATCTAAGTAAAAGTTCTTCACTTCGTTCAAAAACTTTCCTTTGTCTTCGGTACTTCCAGTGAGCTGGCAAATCTCCTGTTGCAAGAAAATTGATATTTTTAGCAAACCAAGGCATTGAACTGAGAGAAAGTAAGGATTCTTCGGGAAAGTAATCATCGATTGGTGTGATGTCAGATATCAAATTTGTTGTCACTCTTGACAAAAGATCGGCATCAATATTTTCGGTGCCTTTTTCATCCATGATTTCTTCCTGAGAATAAATCATTTGCAAATCTTCATATTCATCCAACTCAATTTTACTCAAAGTAGATTCAAGTTGATCATGAACTAATTCTTCAATATGATCTACTTCTTGTAAATCATTATCATCTCCAGGCTGCTTGCAAACGTTGAAAATATTCATCTCTAATGTCATGTTTCCAAAAGATAACTTCATGAGTCCATTCCTACAATTAATCAATGCATTAGAAGTTGCAAGAAACGGACGTCCTAAAATAATAGGAAATGAATTACATGCTTCAACAGGTTGCGTGTCCAAGACAATAAAATCCACAGGATAAATGAATTTATCGACTTGTACTAACACATCTTCAATTATTCCTCTAGGCACTTTTACAGATCTATCGGCGAGTAAAAGAGTTACAAAAGTTGGTTTTAAATCACCTAGATTGAGACTTTGAAAAACTGAATATGGAAGTAAATTCACACTAGCTCCAAGATCAAGTAAGGCTCTTTCAATTTTATGTTCTCCAATAAAGCAAGAAATTGTAGGACAACCAGGGTCTTTATATTTCAAAGCATTATTGTTTTGAAGAATGGCACTTACTTGTTCGGCTAAAAAGGCTTTCTTTTTCACATTCAGTTTTTCTCTTCACAGTGCACAAATCTTTCAAAATTTAGCATAGGAAGGAACCTGTTTAATAGCATCCAACAAAGGTATATTGATCCTTACCTGTTTGAAAATTTCAAAGATTTCAGAGTTGTGATTGACTTTCCTTTGTTTGGTCATGGCATGAGGAAATGGAAGTGCTAGCGGGGAATCAGCCTTTTCTTTGCAATGTTCAGGTTCAACCCCTTCCTTACCCTCAGAGATAGACTCATCATCTTTCTCACAAGGTTCAAGAATGGGTTTTTCAATAACCTTACCACTACGAAGAGTGATGACTGATTTGACTTGATCCATGTGTTGGCTTCCAGAACACTTGCATTTGCATTGTATTGGCCCCTTTGGATTTTGCATGTGGTTGAGAAGGAAACTTACCTTTCTCTTGGAAACTGAGAGCAGTTGTTAATTTTGCAAGAGCATCTTTAAAATCGGTCATGCTTTGAGCAAGTTGAGTATTGATTGTCTCCTGCTTTTCAATGAATGCATGCAATGTTTCCTCAAGATTTCTTCTAGGAGGTGGAGCATAAGGAGGTGCATATCCATGAGAATTTTGGAAATTATGGTGTGCTTGAAACGGTGGCTGTGAAGTTTGTGTATTATTGTTGTCACTCTTCCAACTGAAATTTGGGTGATTTCTCCAACCAGGATTGTATGTTTGCGAGTATGGGTTATGGTTGGGCCTTTGGAAACTGTTTAAAGCATGGGCTTGTTGATGGAGGCATTCCTTAAAAGAAGGCAAAGTTGGACAATTATTTGTTGCATGCTCATTTGTTTCACAGATTTTGACATACAATGTCTTGAACAGATTTTAATTGACCACTCTTTTTCAATTCTAGTGCCTCGACTTTTCTAGCTAAAGATGCAAACTTGGCTTGAAGGTCATGATCTTCCCTAAGGTTGTGCATACCTCCACTAGATGTATGAGGTTGAGTTTTACTTGGTGCCTCATAAGTACCTGTGGTATCCCAATTTTGAGCATTTTCGGCTAGCAAGTCTAGGTACTCCATTGCTTCATTAGGGTCTTTATCTTCAAAGGTTCCATTGCACATCAATTCAACCATTTGCCTATCTCTAGGTGTTAAACCTTCATAAAAATGTGAAACCAATCTCCATGTTTCAAAACTATGATGAGGGCAAGTATTAAGCAAAATCTCGATACTATCCCAACATTGGTAAAATGTTTCTCCTGGTTTTTGAGTGAAAGTGATGATTTGTCTTTTGAAAAGAGTTTGTTCTGTGAGATGGAAAAAACTTTTTTAAAAAATTGGTTGTTGCATTTCATCCCAAGCATGAATAGATCCTGATCTCAAATTTTGTAGCCATGTTTTGCTTTATCTTTTAATGAAAAAGGAAAAAGCTTTAATCGAATGGTGTTCATGTACAATTTGAGTTTATTATAGGTATTACAGACCTCGCTCAAATTCCCTTAAATGCAAGTATGGATTTTCTAAGTCTAAGCCATGAAAAGATGGTAAAAGTTGAATAATGCCTGGGCTTAAAATTAAAATGAGATGCATCAGGAGGGAAAACTATGCATGAGGGTGCACTTGTTCTTGTGGGATTCATGTGGTCTCTAAGTGTTTCTCATTACGGTTATTCTCATTATTCTCATTATGAAGTGATTGATTATCTTCTTCGGCCATATTTTCTGAAAATGATGAGGATACCCTACAAAGTCTACCACTTAATGTACGTGACCAAACTCTCATGCACGTGTAAGAAGAGAATAAAAGCAAGAAAAGAAAATAGAAAGAAAAAGAAAAAAACAAAACAAAGGAAACAAAAATAGATAAAATGAAAAGTGAAAAAGAGAAAATAAATTAAATATTATAATTTATAACAAGAATTTACCTCCCCGGCAACGGCGCCAAAAACTTGACACGACCAAAAGCTTGATGTCTTTTCCCAAGTGCAGGAGTGTCGAAGTAATAAATAACCCGGCAAGACCGGGGTCGAACCACAGAGAGGTTAATTGTATAAATTATAAATACAAAGACAACAATAATAACAATAATAATAACAATAATAGTAGTAATAATAATAATAATAATAATAATAATAAAGAGAGCTTTGAGATGTAAAGTTGATGTAAGGATTAAACAACGATAAAAACAAATGTCAAGGTTAGAGGATCCACTAATGGTACTTCAAACAAGTATAATATAAACTCTTATTACTCAATTGGAAACCACACATAAAGGAGGTTCCAATCAGATTATAAATTGTTAACATGATTACATTAGTCATCTTATTCGAATAAAGCTAATACTTGTAAATGTTGGCAGGCATTCATGATTATAACTTATGTTAACAACAAATCAAGTTCCTTTCATAGCTCAGGTGTCGGTTATACCATACAATATGGGCTATGAAAGTGCCAAGTATTTGTTGTACCAAGTGTTATACAACATAAATCTAGATTAACCATTTAACAAGCAAAGTATTAAAAGTGAACAAGATAACAAATATAAAACATGTTAGTATCCAACGTTAAGGTCCATGTTAAGTTTATATTATACTTATTCTTACACCATTAGTGTACCCTTTTCACCTTGACATAATTAACTTAGCTGAACATAATGAAAGAAAGAAACATAAATGAACAAGATACAAACATAAATGAGAAAGAACTTAACTAAGTAAAGGAAAGGAAATAAAGTGCATAAACTTGATATTAATGAAAGCAAAACATAAGCAATACAAAGAGAGAAAGCAATAGCATGATCTTGATCTGGAAACCAAGATGCCTCAATACATGGTAAGTGCCTCCTTTTATAGGCCAAAATTTGGAACTATTGATTTGTTGACTAATTGATGAGTGGGTGGCCACATCTTGACTAGATAACAATCCTTATCTTCTTGTCTGATCAAGACGTCATTGCTAACATCATAATTTGCCCAGAATCCTTAAGAATGTTCTAGGAAATTGTCTCATATTTCCAACAAAAAAAAGATGAGGTCATTTGGACTTCTAGAACTCAAGATATGGGCTGAACACTAAATAGTGTTTGGGCTGCAGGACAGCTTCGGACTTCTTCGTTGTTCCTTCAATTTGGACTTCAAAACGACCTTTTCAAATCTTGGGCTCCTCATGAAAGTTGTAGGCTTTTGTCTTACCTTTCCATCCATATAAAGTGGACCTAAATCCGACATCTAGAGCTCCAGATATGATCCAATTACCGAGCAATGTTCCGGTTTGGACTGCACCGACATCTCTTTTCTAAGTTTGGCCATCTCTTTGTCCTTTAACTTTCAATGCTTAAACTCATCAATCAATCCTTTTATTTATGTGATAGTCCTGCATTTAAAATGAGCATTTACCATAAATTAAGGTATCTTATAATATCAAACTTGTTATTATAAAACATGCTTTAGTTAAGGAGTTATTGATACTTCAAGTGCAAAATGATGATATAAAACCTTGATAAACATGCACTTTTAAGTACTAATCACCCTTAAATCATCACTGAAAACTGAGTCATTCCTAACATTGAAATTGTCTGCGAACACTCCATTACTACTGAACCATAAATCATCATCGAAAACTAAGTGACGGCTGACGCATGCCATGCCCATAGAAAACAAAGTTACTCCTCACCCTGAAATAATCACTGAGTACTGAGTCATGGCTAACGCTTGGAATCCGTATAGAAAACGAAGTTGCTCCTCACACTAAAATCATCACCGACAACTGAGTCTCTACTGACCTAGAAATCATCTGCGAACACTCTGTCACTGCTGAACCAGAAATCATCATCGAAAACTGAGTGACAACAGATGCATTGAATACGCATAGAAAACAAAGTTGCTACTAACCCGGAAATCATCAATGAAAGATGGGTCACTTTTGACGTGGAAATTAACAGCAAAAACCGAGTTACGGGTGATCAAAAGAACACTCAGCAAAAACAAAGTTTATGATGATCCTGAAATCGTCACCAAGAACTGAGTCATTGTTGACTTAGCAATAGTCAACAAAAATCAAGTTAGGGGTGACGGATGGAATCCTCATGGAAAACTAAGTCGCAGCCGACCTTAAATCATCAGCAAACACTTCGTCATTGCTGAACCATAAATCATCATCGAAAATTGAGTGACGGCTGACACATGGAATCCTTATGTAAAACAAAGTTTCTCCTGACCTTGAAATCATTACTGAAAACTACATCACTACTGACATAGAAATCATTAGCAAAAACCGAGTTATGGGTGACGCATGGAATCCTGAGTGAAACCTCAGTCGCTAATGAATGTGAAATCGTGAGTGAGCACTTCGTCCTAATTGACGTGGCAATCGTCAGACTCATGGAATCGTCGTTGAAAACAAAGTTCCTCCTCACATTGAAATCATCACCGAAAACTGAGTCTCCGCTGACCTTGAAATCATCAGCAAAAACTGAGTTATGGGTGACGTATGGAATCCTTAGCGAAAACTAAGTCGCTGCTAACCCTGAAATCGTTAGCGAACTCTTCATCGCTATTGAACCATAAATGATCATCGAAAACTGAGTGAGGGCTTACGCATGGAATCCACATAGAAAACAAAGTTGCTCCTCACACAGAAATCATCACCAAAAACTGAGTCTCTACTGACCTTGAAATCATCAGCAAAAATCGAGTTATGGGTGACGTATGGAATCATTAGCTAGTGACATTGAAATCGTCAGAGAAATCTTCGTCACTGGGGAGCCATTAATGATTACCGAAAACTGAGTGATGGCAGACAGATGGAATCCTCGTAGAAAACAAAGTTGCGCCTCACCTTGAAATCATCAGCGAAAACTAAGTCGATGCTGACCCAGAAATCATCAGCGAACTTTCCGTCACTGCTGAACCATAAATCATCACCAAAAACTGAGTGATGGTAGACACATGGAATCCTCGTAGAAAACAAAGTTGCGCCTCACCTTCAAATCATCAGCGAAAACTAAGTTGATGCTGACCCTGCAATTGGAAGCAAACTCTTTATTACTCCTAAACCATAAATCATCACCGAAAACTAAGTGCTGGCTTACACATAGCATCCCCATACAAAACAAAGTTGCTCCTCACACTGAAATCATCACCGAAAACTAAGTCTCCGCTGACCTTGAAATCATCAGCAAACACCGTGTTATAGGCTACGTATGGAATGATCAGCAAAAACTAAGTCGCTATTGACCCTGAAATCGTCAACGAACTCTCCGTCACTGCTGAACCATAAATCATCATTGAAAACTGAGTGATGGCAGACACATGGAATCCTTGTAGAAAACAAAGTTGCGCCACACCCTGAAATCATCAGCAAAAACTAAGTCGTTGCTGACCCAGAAATCATCAGCGAACTCTCCGTTACTGCTAAACCATAAATCATCATCAAAAATTGAGTGATGGCTTATGCATGGAATCCGCATACAAAACAAAGTTGCTCCTCACACTGAAATCATCATCGAAAACCTAGTCTCTTCTGACCTTGAAATCATCATCACAAACCGAGTTCTGGGTTACGTATGGAATCATCAGCGAAATCTAAGTCACTGCTGACCTAGAAATCCTATGCGAACAGTCTGTCACTGCTGAGCCATCAATCATTACCCAAAACTGAGTGACAACTGACACATAGCATCCCTATAGAAAAAAAAGTTACTCCTCACACATAAATCATGATCGAAAACTGAGTCTCTACTGACTTTGAAATCATGAGAAAAAATGGAGTTATGGGTGACGTATGGAATCATCTGCGAAAACTAAGTCGCAGGTGACCCTGAAATCATCAGCGAACTCTCCGTCACTGCTTAACCATAAATCATCATCGAAACTAAGGGATGGCAGACACATGGAATCCTTGTAGAAAACAAAGTTGCTCTTCTCATTGAAATCATCAGCGAAAATTAAGTCGATGATGGCCCTGAAATCGTCAGGGAACTCTCTGTCACAGCTGAACCATAAATCATAACCGAAAACTGAGTGATCGCTCACGCATGGAATCCACATAGAAAAAAAAGTTGCTCCTCACACTAAAATCATCACCGAACACTGAGTCTCCGCTGACCTTGAAATCATCAACAAAAACCAAGTTTATGGTGACTTATGGAATCATCAGCGAAAACTACGTCGTTGGTGACCCTGAAATCGTTAGCGAACACTTCATCATTGCTGAACTATATATTATCATCGAAAACTGAGTGGTGGCTGACAAATGGAATCCGCATACAAAACAAAGTTGCTCCTCACACTGAAATCATCAACGAAAACCGAGTCTCTGCTGACCTTAAAATCATTAGCAAAAACCAAGTTATGGGTTATGTATGGAGTCATCATCGAAAACTAAGTCACTGCTGACCTAGAAATCCTATGCGAACAGTCCATCACTGCTGAACCATCAATCATCACCCAAAACTGAGTGACAACTGACACATAGCATCCCCATGGAAAAAAAAGTTGCGCCTAACACAGAAATCATCACCGAAAACTAAGTCTCTACTCACCTTGAAATCATCAGCAAAAACCGAGTTATGGGTGACGTATGGAATCATCAGCGAAAACAAAGTCCCGGGTGACCGTGAAATCATCAGCGAACTCTACGTCACTGCTGAACCTTAAATCATCTCCAAAAACTAAGTGATGGCTTATACATGGAATCCGCATAGAAAACAAAGTTGCTCCTCACACTGAAATCATCACCGAAAACTAAGTCGCTACTAGCCCTGAAATCATCAGCAAAAACCGAGTTATTGGGTGACGTATGGTATCCTTAGCGAAAACTAAGTCACTGTTGATCTAAAAATCCTCTATGAAGAGTCCATTACTGCTAAACCATAAATCATCACCCAAAACTGAGTGACGCCTAACGCATTGCATCCCCATAGAAAACACAGTTGCTCCTCACACATAAATCATCACCGAAAACTGGGTCTTTACTAACCTTGAAATCATCAGCAAAAACTGAGTTATGGGTGACGTATGGAATCATCAGCGAAAACTAAGTCGTCGGTGACCCTGAAATTGTCAGCGAACACTTCATCACTGCTGAACTATATATTATCACCAAAAACTTAGTGCTGGCTGACAAATGGAATCCGCATACAAAACAAAGTTGCTCCTCACACTGAAATCATCAACGAAAACCGAGTCTCTGCTGGCCTTAAAATCATTAGCAAAAACCAAGTTATGGGTTATGTATGGAGTCATCATCGAAAACTAAGTCACTGCTGACCTAGAAATCCTATGTGCACAGTCCATCACTGCTGAACCATCAATCATCACCCAAAACTGAGTGACAAGTGACACATAGCATCCCCATAGAAAAAAAAGTTGCGCCTCACACTAAAATCATCACCGAAAACTGAGTCTCTACTCACCTTGAAATCATCAGCAAAAATCGAGTTATGGGTGACATATGGAATCATCAGCGAAAACTAAGTCCCGGGTGACCTTGAAATCATCAACAAACTCTACTTCACTGCTGAACCATAAATCATCTCCAAAAACTGAGTGATGGCTTATACATGGAATCCGCATAGAAAACAAAGTTGCTCCTCATACTGAAATCATCACCAAAAACTAAGTCGCTACTAGCCCTGAAATCATCAGTAAAAACTGAGTTATTGGGTGACGTATGGTGGTATCCTTAGCGAAAACTAAGTCACTGTTGACCTAGAAATCCTCTACGAACAGTCCATTACTACTAAACCATAAATCATCACCCAAAACTAGTGACGCCTAATGCATTGCATCCCCATAGAAAACAAAGTTGCTCCTCACACATAAATCATCACCGAAAACTAGGTCTCTACTAACCTTTAAATCATCATCGAAAACTGAGTGATGGCAGATACATGGAATCCTCATAGAAAACAAAGTTGCTTGTCACACTGAAATCATCAGCAAAAACTAAGTCGATGTTGGCTTTGAAATGGTCAGGGAACTCTCCGTCACTGCTGAACCATAAATCATCACCGAAAATTGAGAGATGGCTCACATAGAATCCATATAGAAAAAAAATTAATGCTCACTATGAAAGCATCAACGAAAACCGAGTCTCTACTAACCATGAAATCATCAGCAAAAACTGAGTTATAGGTGATGTATGGAATCCTTAGGGAAAACTAAGTCACTGTTGACCTAGAAATCCTTTGCGAACAGTCCGTCCCTCCTGAACCATTAATCATCTCCCAAAACTGAGTGACGCCTAATGCATTGCATCCCCATAAAAAACAAAGTTGCTCCTCACATAGAAATCATCACCGAAAACTGAGTGTCTACTGACATTGAAATCATCAGCAAAAACCGAGTTATGGGTGACGTACGGAATCATCAGCGAAAACTAAGTCGCTACTACCCTGAAATCGTTAGCGAACTCTGCGTCACTGCTGAACCATAAATCATCATCGAAAACTGAGTGATGGCAGACACATAGAATCCTCATAGAAAACAAAGTTGCTCCTCACCCTGAAATCATCAGCAAAAACTAAGTCGTTGCTGCCCTGAAATCGTCACCGAACTCTCCAACACTTCTGAATAGTAAATCATCATCAAAAATTGAGAGAGGGCTTACGCATGGAATCCACATACAAAACAAAGTTGCTCCTCACATTGAAATCATCAACGAAAACCGAGTCTCTGCTGACCTAGAAATCACCAACAAAATTTGATTTATGGGTGACGTTTGGAATCCTTAACGAAAACTAAGTCACTGGTAACCTAGAAATCCTCTACGAATAGTCCGTTACTACTGAACCATAAATCATCACCCAATACTGAGTGATGACTCATGCATGGCATCCTCATAGAAAAGAAAGTCGCTCCTCACACAGAAATAATCACCCAAAACTGAGTCTCTACTCACCTTGAAATCATTAGGAAAAACCGAGTTATGGGTGACGTATGGAATCCTGAGCGAAAACTAAGTCACTGATAACCTAGAAATCCTCTGCGAACAGTCCGTCATTGCTGAACCATAAATCATCACCCAAAACTGAGTGATGACTGACGCATGGCCTCCTCATAGAAAACAAAGTTGCTCCTCACACAGAAATCATCATCCTAAACTGAGTCACCACTAACCTTGAAATCATTAGAAGAAACTAAGTTATGGGTTACAGATGGAATCATCAGCGAAAACTAAGTCGGTGGTGACCCTGAAATCATCAGCGAACTCTCCATCACTGCTGAACCATAAATCATCATCGAAAACTGAGTGATGGCTGACGTATGCAATCCGCATAGAAAACAAAGTTGCTCCTCACACTAAAATCATCAGCAAAAACTAAGTCGCTGCTGGCCCTGAAATCATCAGCGAACTCTCTGTCATTGCTGAACAATAAATCATCACTGAAAACTGAGTGATGGCTCACGCATGGAATCTGCATTGAAAAAAAAGTTGCTCCTCACACTGAAATCATCACCGAAAACTGTGTTTCCGTTGACCTTGAAATCATCAACAAAAACTGAGTTATGGATGACGTATTGAATCATCAGCGAAAACTAACTCGTTGGTGACACTGAAAACGTCAGCGAACTCTCCTTCACTGCTGAACCATAAATCATCATCGAAAACTTAGTGATGGCTGACGCATGGAATCCGCATAGAAAACAAAGTTGCTCCTCACACTGAAATCATCAGTGAAAACTAAGTCGTTGCTGGCCCTGAAATCATCAGCGAACTCTCTGTCATTGCTGAACAATAAATCATCACTGAAAACTGAGTGATGGCTCACGCATGAAATCTGCATTGAAAAAAAAGTTGCTCCTCACACTCAAATCATCACTGAACACTGCGTTTCCGCTGACCTTGAAATCATCAACAAAAACCGAGTTATAGGTGACACGTTGAATCATCAGCGAAAACTAACTCACTCGTGACCCTGAAATCGTCAGCGAACTCTCTGTCACTGCTGAACCATAAATCATCATCGAAAACTTAGTGATGGCTCACGCATGGAATCCGTCATTGCTGAACCATAAATCATCACCGAAAATTAAGTGACGAATGACGCATGGCATCCTTATAGAAAACAAAGTTGCTCCTCACACAGAAATCATCACCGAAAACACATCAAAAACATTTTAGAGCGATCCAACGGTTGGATCTATAGTTATGGATCTTTTGGGCCGGTACTCTTGTCGTGTCGGTGGTATTGCCCGACAGGATGTCGACTATGAGGAGTACCGAGTCCACGCTACTCCATGTAAAAGAGCCTAAGGAAACTAGTGAAAAATATTTTAGAGCAATTCAACGGTCGGATCTATAGTTATGGACCTTTTGGGCCAGTACTCTTGTCGTGTCGGTGGTATTGCCCGACAAGACGTCGTCTGCGTGGAGTACCGATTCCACGCTACTCCATGTAAAACAGCCTTCGAAAACTCCAAAAAAACATTTTAGAGCGATCCAACGGTTGGATCTATAGTTATGGACCTTTTGGGCCGGTACTCTGGTCGAGTTGGTGGTGTAGCCCAACCGAACGTCGTTGTCGTGGAGTACCGATTCCATTTTAATCCTAGTAAAATAGTCTACGGAAACTCGAGCAAAAAATTTTAGAGCGATCAATGGTCGGATCTTTAGTTATGGACCTTATGAGCCGACACTCTAGTCGTGTCGGTGGTATTGCCCGACCGGACGTTGTCTGCGTGTAGTACCGATTCTGCGCTACTCCTTGTAAAACAGGCTACAGAAACTAGTGAAAAAAATTTTAGAGTGATCGAACGGTCGGATGTTTAGTTATAGACCTTTTGAGCCGGCACTCTAGTCGAGTCGGTGGTATTGCCCGACCGGACGTCGTCTGCGTGGAGTACCGATTCCACATTACTCCATGTAAAAGAGCCTATGGAAACTCGTGAAAAACATTTTAGAGCGATCCAACGGTCGGATCTATAGTTATGGACCTTTTGGGTCGGTACCCGGGTCGTGTTCGTGGTATTGTCAGACCGTACGTCTTCAACGTGGAGTACCGAGTCCATGCTACTCCATGTAAAACAGCCTTCGAAAACACCTGAAAAACATTTTAGAGCGATCCAACGGTCGTATCTATAGTTATGGATGTTTTGGGCTGGTACTCTTGTCGTGTCGGTGGTATTGCCCGACCGGACGTCGACTGCGAGGAGTACCGAGTCCACACTTCTCCATGTAAAACAGCCTCCGAAAACTTGTGAAAAATATTTTAAAGCGATCCAACGGTCGGATCTATAGTTATGGACCTTTTGGGCCGGTACTCTTTTCGTTTCGGTGGTATTGCCCTACTGGACGTCGACTGCGAGGAGTACCGAGTCCACGCTACACCATGAAAAACAGCCTCTGGAAACTCCTCAAAAACATTTTATAGCGATCCAACGGTCGGATCTATAGTTATGGACCTTTTGGGCTTGTACTATAGTCATGTAGGTGGTATGGCCCGACCGGAAGTCAATTGCGTGGAGTACCGATTCCACTCTACTCCATGTAAAAGAGCCTAAGGAAACTCGTGATAAACATTTTAAAGTGATCCAACGGTCGGATCTATAGTTATGGATCTTTTAGGCCTATACCCTAGTCATGTCCGTGGTATTGTTCGATCGTACGTCATCGGCATGGGGTACCGAGTCCATGCTACTCCATGTAAAACAGCCTCCGAAAACACCTGAAAAACATTTTAGAGCGATCCCACGGTCGGATCTATAGTTATGGACCTTTTGGGCATGTACTATAGTCATGTAGGTGTTATGGCCCGACAGGACGTCGTCTGCGTGGAGTACTGATTCCATGCTACTCCATGTAAAACAGCCTTTGAAAACTCCAAAAAAACATTTTAGAGCGATACAACGGTCGGATCTATAGTTATGGACCTTTTGGGCCTATACTATAGTCGTGTAGGTGGTATGTCCTCATCGGAAGTCATCAGCGTGGAGTATCGATTCCACCCTACTCCTTGTAAAACAGCCTACTGAAACTCGTGAAAACCAATTCCACGCTACTCCATGTAACACATCCTACGGAAACTCATGAAAATTTTTTTTAGAGTAATCCAACAATCGGATCTATAGTTATGGACCTTTTGGGCAGGTACTTTTATCACGTCGGAGGTGTAGCCCGACCGGACATCGTTGGCGTGGAGTACTGATTCCAGGTTACTCCTTGTAAAACAGCCTATGGAAATTCGTGCAAAACATTTTAGAGCGATCCAATGCTTAGATCTTTAGTTAAGGACCTTTTGACCTGGTATTCTAGTCGTGTTAGTGGGATTGCCTGACCGGACATCCTCTGCGTGACATACCGATTTCACGCTACTCCATGTAAAACAGCCTCCGAAAACTCCTGAAAAACATTGTAGAGCGATCCAATGGTCGAATCTATAGTTATTAACCTTTTGGCCCGTTACTCAGGTCGTATTAGTGATAGGGCCTGACCGGATGTCGTTGGTGCGGAGTACCGATTCCATGCTCCTTCAAGCAAAGCAGCCTCCAAAAACACTTGAAAGAAATTTTAGCGCAATCAAGCGATCAAATCTATAGTTATGGACCTTATGGGCCGGTACCCTGGTTGTGTCCATGGTATTGCCCGACCGGACGTCTTTGGAGTGGAGTATCGATTCCACGCTACTCCTTGTAAAACAGCCTCTAGAAACTCCTAAAATACATTTTAGAGTGATCCACCGGTCGGATCTATAGTTCTAGATGATTTTGGCCGGTAGTATAGTCGTGTAGGCGATATGGCCTGAGCGGACGTTGTCGGCATGGAGTACCCATTCAACGCTACTCCTTGTAAAACATCCTACGGAAACTAGTGAAAAACATTTTAGAGCGATCCAACAGCCGATCTTTAGTTATGGACCTTTTGGGCCTATACTATAGTCGCGTAGGTGGTGTGGCCAGGCCAGACGTCGTCAGCATGTAGTTCCCAATCTACACTACTCCTTGTAAAACAGCCTATTGAAACTCGTGAAAAAACTTTTAGAGCGATCGAACGGTAGGATCTTTAGTTATGCACCTTTTGAGCCGATACTCTAGTCATGTCGGTGGTATAGCCCGACCGGACGTCGTCTGCGTGGAGTACCGATTCCACGCTACTCCATGTAAAAGAGCCTATGGAAACTCGTGAAAACATTTTAAAGCGACCTAACGGTCGGATCTATAGTTATGGACCTTTTGGGCCGGTACTCTTGTCGTGTCGGTGGTATAGCCAAACCCGACGTCGTCGGCGTGGAGTACCGATTCCATGCTACTCCTCGTCAAACAACCTAGTGAAACTCGTGAAAAAACTTTTAGAGGAAATGAACGGTTTAGATCTTTAGTTATGGACCTTTTGAGCTGGTACTCTAATCGTGTCAGAGGTATTGCCCGATCGGACATCGTCGGAGTGGAGTATTGAGTCCACGCTAATCCATGTAAAAGAGCCTATGAAAACTCGTGAAAAACATTTTAGAGCGATCCAACGGTCGGATCTATAGTTATGGACCTTTTTGGCCAGTACTCTGGTCGTGACGGTGGTATTGCCCAACCGGACGTCGACTGCGTGGAGTACCGATTCCACGCTACTCCATGTAAAAGAGCCTAAGGAAACTCGTGAAAAACATTTTAGAGCGATCCAATGGTCGGATCTATAGTTATGGACCTTTTGGGGCGGTACCCTAGTTGTGTCCGGGGTATTGTCTGAACGTACGTCGTTGGCATGAAGTACCGAGTCCACGCTACTCCATTTAAAACAGCGTCCGAAAACACCTGAAAAACATTTTAGAGCGATCCAACGGTCGGATCTATAGTTATGGACCTTTTGGGTCGGTACTCTTGTCGTGTCGGTGGTATTTCCCGATCGGACATCGTCTACGTGGAGTAGTGAGTCCATGCTACTCCATGTAAAATAGCCTCCGGAAACTCCTAAAAAATATTTTAGAGCGATCCAATGGTCGGATCTATAGTTATGGACCTTTTTGGCCGGTACTCTAGTCGTGTAGGTGGTATTGCCCAACCGTACATCGTCGCCGTGGAATACCGATTCCACGCTACTACATGTAAAATAGCCTTCAAAAACTCCTGAAAAACATTTTACCGCGATCCAACGGTCGGATCTATAGTTATGGACCTTTTGGGCCGGTACTTTGGTCATGTCAGTGGTATAGCTCGACCGAACGTCGACGTGGAGTACCAATTCCACGCTACGCCTTGTAAAACAGCCTACTGAAACTCGTGAAGAAAATTTTAGAGCGATCGAACGGTTGGATCTTTAGTTGTGCACCTTTTGAGCCGGTACTCTAGTCATGTCGGTGGTATTGCCCGACTGGACGGTGTTTGCGTGGAGTAACGATTCCACGCTACTCCACGTAAAACAGCCTCCGGAAACTCTTGAAAAACATTTTAGAGCGATCCAACGGTCAGATCTATAGTTATGGAACTTTTGGGCAGGTACTATAGTCATGTAGATTGTATGGCCTGACCGGACGTCATCGGCATGGAGTACCCATTCTACGCTACTCCTTGTAAAACAACATACGGAAACTCCTGGAAAAAAAAAAATTAGAGCGATCCAACTGTCGGATCTTTAGTTATAGACCTTTTGAGCCGGTACTCTAGTCGTGTTGGTGGTATTGCCCGACCAGACACCGTCTGCGTGGAGTTCCAAGTCGACGCTACTCCATGTAAAACAACCTCTAAAAACTCCTGAAAAACATTTTAGAGGGATCCAACGGTCAGATCTATAGTTTTGTACCTTTTGGGCCGGTACTTTGGTCTCGTCGGAGGTGTAGCCCGACCGGATGTCGTCAGCGTGGAGTACCGATTTCAGGTTACTCCTTGTAAAACAGCCCATAGAAACTCGTGCAAAAAATTTTAGAGCGATCCAATGGTCGGATCTTTAGTTATGGACCTTTTAACCTGCTCCTCCATGTAAAACAGCCTCCGGAAACTCCTGAAAAACATTCTAGAGCAATCCAACGGTCGAATCTATATGTATGGACCTGTTGGCCTGTTACTCTTATCGTGTCGGCAAGATGGCCTAACCATATGTCGTCGGCGCAGAGTACTGATTCCAAGCTACTCCAAGGAAAACATCTCCAAAAACTCCTGAAAAACATTTTAGCGCGATCCAACAGTCGGATCTTTAGTTATGGTGCTTTTGGGCCGATGCCCTGGTCATGTCCATGATATTCCCCGACCGGACATCATCGGAGTGGAGAACCGGTTCCACGCTACTCCTTGTAAAACAACCTCTAGAAACTCCTAAAAAATATTTTAGAGCGATCCAACAGTCGGATCTATAGTTATAGACCTTTTGGGCCGGTACGCTTGGTATTGCCCGACCAAAAGTCGTCTGACCAGACATCATCTGCGTGGAGTACCGATTCCACGCTACTCCATGTAAAAGAGCCTATGGAAACTAGTGAAAAACATTTTAGAGCGATCCAACGGTCGGATCTATAGTGATAGACCTTTTGGGCCAATACCCTGGTCGTGTCAGTGGTATAGCCCGACCGGACATCGTCGGTGTGGAGTACCGATTCCATGCTACTCCTTGGAAAACAGCTTACTGAAACTCTTGAAAAAAATTTTAGAGCGATTGAACGGTCGGATCTTTAGTTATGAACCTTTTGAGCCGGCACTCTAGTCGTGTCGATGGTATTGCCCGACTGAACGTTGTCTGCGTGGAGCACCGATTCCACGCTACTCAATGTAAAAGAGCCTACGAAAACACGTGAAAACAAATTTTAGAGCGATCCAAAGGTCGGATCTATAGTTATGGACCTTCTGGGCCGGTAATCTGGTCGTGTCGGTGGTGTAGCCCAACCGGACGTCGTCGGTGTGGAGTACCGATTCCATGTTACTCCTTGTAAAATAGCCAAAGGAAACTCGTGCAAAAAATTTTAGAGCGATCAAATGGTCGGATCTTTAGTTATGGACCTTTTGACCCGGAATTCTAGTTGTGTCAATGGTATTGCCCGACCAGACATCCTCCGTGTGTCGTACTGATTCCACGCTCCTCCATGTAAAATAGCCTCTGGAAACTCCTGAAAAACATTGTAAAGCGATCAACGGTTGGATCTATAGTTATGGACCTTGACCCGTTACTCTAGTCATGTCGGTGCTATTGCCTGATCTGATGTCGTCGGTGCGGAGTACCGATTCAAAGCTACTCCAAGTAAAATAGCCTCCAAAAACTCCTAAAAAACATTTTAGTGCGATCCAACGGTCGGATCTTTAGTTATGGAGTTTTTGGGTCAGTACCCTAGTTATGTCCGTGATATACCACGACCGAACATCATCTGAGTGGAGTACCAGTTCCATGCTACTCTTTGTAAAACAACCTACGGAAACTCGTGTAAAACATTTTAGATCGATCCAATGGTTGGATCTTTAGTTATGGACCTTTTGACCCGGTATTCTGGTCGTGTCGGTGGTATTGCCTGACCGGACGTCATTTGCGTGGAGTACCGATTCCACGTTACTCCATGTAAAACAGCCTCCGGAAACTTCTGAAAAACATTTTAGGGTGATCCACCGGTTGGATCTATAGTTCTGGACGTTTAGGGCCGGTGGTATATTCGTGTGGGTGGTATGGCCAGATTGGACGTTATCGATATGGAGTTCCCATTCTACGCTACTCCTTGTAAGACAACCTACTGAAACTCGTGAAAAAAATTTTAGAGCGATCCAACAGTTGGATCTTTAGTTATGGACCATTTGAGCCGGTACTCTAGTCGTGTCGGTGATATTGCCTGACCAGACATCATCTGCGTGGAGTACCGATTCCACGCTACTCCATGTAAAAGAGCCTATGGAAACTAGTGAAAAACATTTTAGAGTGATCCAACGGTCGGATCTATAGTGATAGACCTTTTGGGCTGGTACCCTGGTCGTTTTAGTGGTATGGCCCGACCGGACGTCATTGGCGTGGAGTACCGATTCCACACTACTCCTTGGAAAACAGCCTACTGAAACTTGTGAAAAAAATTTTAGAGCGATCGAATGGTCGGATCTTTAGTTATGAACCTTTTAAGCCGGTACTCTAGTCATGTCGGTGGTATTGCCCGACCAGACGTCGTCTGCGTGGAGTACCGAGTCCACGCTACTTCATGTAAAACAGCCTTCGAAAGCACCTAAAAAACATTTTAGAGTGATCCAACGGTCGGATCTATAGTTATGGACCTTTTGCGCCGGTACACTTGTCGTGTCGGTGGTATTGCTCGATAGAACGTCGTCTGCGTGGAGTACCGAGTCAACGCTACTCCTTGTAAAACATCCTCTGGAAACTCCTGAAAAAGATTTTAGAGCGATCCAACAATCGGATCTATACTTATGAACCTTTTTTGCTGGTACTCTGGTCGTGTCGGTGGTATTGCCCGACCTGACGTCGTCGGTGTGGAGTATCGATTCCACGCTAC
This sequence comes from Populus alba, assembly GCF_005239225.2. NCBI lineage: Eukaryota > Viridiplantae > Streptophyta > Magnoliopsida > Malpighiales > Salicaceae > Populus > Populus alba. Next base: position 2,943,161 of record NC_133293.1, read on the forward strand.
ACCTTGTGAAACAACCTATTGAAATTTTAGAGCGATCGAACGGTTGGATATTTAGTTACGGGCCTTTTGGCCCGTTACTCTTGTCGTGTCGGTGGTATTGCCCAACCGGATGTCAACGGCGTGGAGTACAGATTCCAAGCTACTACAAGCAAAACAAGCTCCAAAAACTCCTAAAAAACATTTTAGCGCGATCCAACGGTCGGATCTTTAGTTATGGAGCTTTTGGGCCGGTACCCTTGTCATGTCTGTGATATTCCACGATCGGACATCATCGGAGTGGAGTACCGGTTCCACACTACTCCTTTTAAAATAGACTCTAGAAACTCCTGAAAAATATTTTAGAGCGATCCAACGGTCGGATCTATAGTTATGGACCTTTTGGCCCATTACTCTTGTCGTGTCGGTGGTATTGCCCAATTGGATGTCGTCGGCGCAGAGTACAGATTCCAAGCTACTACAAAACAAGCTCCGAAAACTCCTAAAAAACATTTTAGCGCGATCCAACGGTAGGATCTATAGTTATGGACCTTTTGGCCCGGTATTCTGCTCGTGTCGGTAACATTCCCAGACCGAACGCCGTCGGTGCGAATTATCGATTCCACGCTACTCCATCTTGAACAGCCTCCAAAAACTCTTGAAAAATATTTTAGAGTGATACAACGATCTGATCTATAGTTATGGACCATTCGGGCCGGTTCTCTGGTCGTGTCCGTGGTATTACCCGACCGTACATCGTCAACGTGGAGTACCGATTCCACTATACTCCATGTAAAACAGCTTCCGGAAACTCCTGAAAAACATTTTAGAGCGATTAAACGGTCGGATCTATAGTTATGGACCTTTGGGGTCGGAACTCTTGTTGTGTCAGTGGTATTGCCCAACCAGACGTTGTAAGCTTGGAGTACCGATTCCATGTTACTCCTAGTAAAACAGCCTATGGAAACTTGTGCAATACATTTTAGAGAGATCTAATGGTTGGATCTTTAGTTATGGACCTTTTGACCCGGTATTCTGGTTGTGGTGGTGGTATTGCTTGATTGGACGTCCTCTGCGTGGAGTACCGATTCCATGCTACTCCATGTAAAACAGCCTTCGAAAACTCCTGAAAAACATTTTAGAGCGATCCAACAGTAGGATCTATAGTTATTGACCTTTTGGCTCGTTACTCTGGTCGTGTCGGGGCTATTGCCTGACCGGATGTCGTCGTTGCGGAGTACCGATTCCAAGCTACTCCAAGTAAAAAGCCTCTGAAAACTACTGAAAAATATTTTAGCGCGATCCAACGGTCGGATCTATAGTTATGGACCTTTTTGGCCGGTACCCTAGTCTTGTCTGTGGTATTGTCCGACTGTACGTCGTCGACGTGGAGTATGTGTGGAGTACCGAGTCCACACTACTCCATGGAAAACAGCCTCCGGAAACTCCTGAAAAACATTTTAGAGCGATCCAATGGTCGGATCTTTAGTTATGGACCTTTGGACCTGATATTCTGGTCATGTCGGTGGTATTGCCAGACCAGACGTCCTCTGCGTGGAGTACCAATTCCAGCTACTCCATGTAAAACAGCCTCCAGAAACTTTTGAAAAAAATTTTAGAGCGGTCCAATGGTCGGATCTATAGTTAAGGACCTTTTGGCTCGTTACTCTGGTCGTGTCGATGTTATTGCTTGACCGGATGTCATCGACGCGGAGTACCGATTCCAAGCAACTCCAAGTAAAAAGCCTCCAAAAACTCCTAAAAAATATTTTAGCGCGATCCAACGGTCGAATCTATAGTTATGGACCTTTTAGGCCAGTACCCTAGTCCTGTCCGTGGTATTGTCTGATCGTACATCGTCAGCGGGGAGTACCTAGTCCACGCTACTCCATGTAAAACATCCTCTGGAAACTCCTGAAAAACATTTTAGAGCGATGCAACGGGCGGATCTATAGTTATGGACCTTTTGGGCCGGTACTCTTGTCGTGTCGGTGGCATTGCCCGACTGGACGTCGTCTGCGTGGAGTACCGAGTCCACGCTACTCCATATAAAACAACTGAAAAACATTTTAGAGCGATCTAACGGTCGTATCTATAGTTATGGACCTTTTTGGCCGATACGCTGGTCGTGTCGATGATATTGCCCGACCAGACGTCATCAGCGTGGAGTACCACTTCCATGCTACTCCTTGTAAAATAATCTACGAAAACTCGTGAAAAAAATTTTAGATCGAACCAACGGTCGGATCTTTAGTTTTGGACCTTTTGAGCTGGTATTCTAGTCATGTTGGTGGTATTGCCCAATCAGACGACGTCGGGGTGGAGTACCGAGTCCAAGCCACTCCATGTAGAACCGCCTCCTAAGACTCCTGAAAAATATTTTAGAGCGATCCAACGGTCGGATATTTAGTTATTGACCTTTTGAGCCGGTACTCTAGTCGTGTCAGTGGTATTGCCTGACCGGACGTCGTCTGCGTGGAGTACCAAGTCCACTCTACTCCATGTAAAACATCCTCTGGATACTCCTGAAAAACATTTTAGAGCGATCCAACGGTTGGATCTTTAGTTATTGACCTTTTGAGCCGGTACTTGATTAGTACTTAAAAGTGCATGTTTATCAAGGTTTTATATCATCATTTTGCACTTGAAGTATCAATAACTCCTTAACTAAAGCATGTTTTATAATAACAAGTTTGATAATATAAGATACCTTAATTTATGGTAAATGTTCATCTTAAATGCAGGCCTATCACATAAATAAAAGGATTGAATGATGATTTTAAGTATTGAAAGTGAAAGGACAAAGAGATGGCCAAACTTAGAAAAGAGATGTTGGTGTAGTCCAAACCGGAATGTTGCTCGGTAATTGGATCATATCTAGAGCTCTAGATCTCGGATTTAGGTCCATTTTATATGGATGGAAAGGTAAGACAAAGGCCTATAACTTTATGAGGAGCCCAAGATTTAAAAAGGTCATTTTGAAGTCCAAATTGAAGGAACAACGAAGAAGTCCGAAGCTGTCCTGCAGCCCAGACACTATTTAATGTTCAGCCCATATCTTGAGTTCTAGAAGTCCAAATGACCTCATCTTTTTTTTGTTGGAAAGCTGAGACAATTTCCTAGAACTTTCTTGAGGATTCTGGGCAAAATATTATGTTAGCAATGACATCTTATTCAGACAAGAAGATAAGGATTGTCACCAAGTCAAGATGTGGCCACCCACTCATCAATTAGTTAACAAATCAATAGTTCCAAATTTTGGCCTATAAAAGGAGGCACTTACCATGTATTGAGGCATCTTAGTTTTCAGATCAAGATCATGCTCTTGCTTTCTCTCTTTGTATTGCTTATTTTTTGCTTTCATTAATATCAAGTTTATGCACTTCATTTCCTTTCCTTTACTTAGTTAACTTTTTTCTCATTTATGTTCTTATCTTGTTCATCTATGTTTCTTTCTTTTATTATGTTTAGCTAAGTTAATTATGTCAAGGTGAAAAGGGTACACTAATGGTGTAAGAATAAGTATAATATAAACTTAACATGGACCTTAACGTTGGATACTAACATGTTTTATATTTGTTATCTTGTTCACTTTTAATACTTTGCTTGTTAAATGGTTAATCTAGATTTATGTTGTATAACACTTGGTACAACAAATACTTGGTACTTTCATAGCCCATACTGTATGGTATAACCGACACCTGAGCTATGAAAGGAACTTGATTTGTTGTTAACATAAGTTATAATCATGAATGCCTGCCAACATTTACAAGTATTAGCTTTATTCGAATAAGATAACTAATGTAATCATGTTAACAATTTATTCGAATAAGTATTAGCTTTATGTGTGGTTTCCAATTGAGTAATAAGAGTTTATATTATACTTGTTTGAAGTACCATTAGTGGATCCTCTAACCTTGACATTTATTTTTATCGTTGTTTAATCCTTACATTAATCTTTCATCTCAAAGTTCTCATTAATTTCTTCATCTTCTTGTTCTTTTATTACTACTACTACTTTTACTACTACTACTACTACTACTACTACTACTATTACTATTAGTATTATTATTATTATTATTATTATTTACATTCTGTTTATATTATATAATATATCTCTTTGATCTTTTCATAAACTCGGTATATAGGCTGGAAACCTATAACCCGATCTTTTAGATCATTCTCAAGTGTAACAACGCCATGTACTGAGTATTATTGTTGTTGTTGTTGTTGTTGTTGTTGTTGTTGTTGTCTTGTTATTTATAATTTATACAATTAACCTCTCTGTGGTTCGACCCCGGTCTTGCCGAGTTATTTATTACTTCGATGCTCCTGCACTTGGGAGAAGACATCAAGCTTTTGGTTGTGTCAAGTTTTTGGCGCCGTTGTCGGGGAGGTAAATTCTTGTATAAATTATAATATTTAATTTATTTTCTCTTTTCACTTTTCATTTTATCTAACTTTTGTTTTCTTTGTTTTGTTTTGTTTCTTTTTCTTCTATTTTCTTTTCTTCCTTTTATTCTCTTTTTACACGTGCATGCGAGTTTGGTCACGTACATTAAGTGGTAGACTTTATAGGGTATCCTCATCATTTTCAAAAAATATGGCTGAAAAAGATAATCAATCGCTCCATAATGAGAATAATGAGAATAACCGTATGAGAACACTTAGAGACCACATGAATCCCACAAGAACAAGTGCACCCTCATGCATAGTTTTCTCTCCTGATGCATCGCATTTTAATTTTAAGACAAACATTATTCAACTTTTACCTTCTTTTCATGGCTTAGACCTAGAAAATCCATACTTGCATTTAAGGGAATTTGAGGAAGTCTGTAATACCTATAATGACTCAAATTGTAGCATGAACACCATTAGATTAAAGCTTTTTCCTTTTTCATTAAAAGATAAAGCTAAAACATGGCTATAAAATTTGAGACCAGGATCTATTCGTGCTTGGGATGAAATGCAACAACAATTTTTAAAGAAGTTTTTTCCGTCTCACAGAACAAACTCTTTCAAAAGACAAATCATCACTTCACTCAAAAACCAGGAGAAACATTTTACCAATGTTGGGATAGGTATCGAGATTTGCTTAATACTTGCCCTCATCATAGTTTTGAAACATGGAGATTGGTTTCACATTTTTATGAAGGTTTAACACCTAGAGATAGGCAAATTGTTGAATTGATGTGCAATGGAACTTTCGAAGATAAAGACCCTAATGAAGCAATGGAATACATAGACTTGCTAGCCGAAAATGCTCAAAATTGGGACACCACAGGTACTTATGAGGCACCAAGTAAAACTCAACCTCATACATCTAGTGGAGGTATGCACAACCTTAGGGAAAATCATGACCTCCAAGCCAAGTTTGCATCTTTAGCTAGAAAAGTCGAAGCACTTGAATTGAAAAAGAGTGGTCAATTAAAATCTATTCAAGACATTGTGTGTCAAATATGTGAAACCAAGGAACACTCAACAAATGATTGTCCAACTTTGCCTTCTTTTAGGGAATGCCTCCATGAACAAGCCCATACTTTAAACAGTTTCTAAAGACCCAACCATAACCCATACTCACAAACATATAACCCCGGTTGGAGAAATCACCCAAATTTCAGTTGGAAGAGTGATAGCAACAATGCACAAACTTCATAGCCACCGTTTCAAGCACACCATAATTTTCAAAATTCTCATGGATATGCACCTCCTTATGCTCCACCTCCTAGAAGAAATCTTGAGGAAACATTGCATGCATTCATTGAAAAGCAAGAGGTAATCAACACTCAACTTGCTCAAGACATGACAGATTTTAAAGATGCTCTTGCAAAATTGACATTTGCTCTCAGTTTCCAAGAGAAAGGTAAGTTTTCATCTCAACCACAACAAAATACAAAGGGGCAATACAATGTAAATGCGAGTAGTTTTGGAAGCCAACACATGGATCAAGTCAAATCAGTCATCACTCTTCGTAGTGGTAAGGTTATTGAAAAACCCATTCTTGAACCTTGTGAGAAAGATGACGAGTCTATCTCTGAGGGTAAGGAAGGGGTTGAACTTGAACATTGCAAAGAAAAGGCTGATTCCCCGCCAGCACTTCCATTTCCTCATGCCATGACCAAACAAAGGAAAGTCAATCACAACTCTGAAATCTTTGAAACTTTCAAACAGGTAAGGATCAATATACCTTTGTTGGATGCTATTAAACAGGTACCTTCCTATGCTAAATTTTTGAAAGATCTATGCACTGTGAAGAGAAAACTGAATGTGAAAAAGAAAGCCTTTTTAGCCGAACAAACAGGTACCTTCCTATGCTAAATTTTTGAAAGATCTATGCACTGTGAAGAGAAAACTGAATGTGAAAAAGAAAGCCTTTTTAGCCGAACAAGTAAGTGCCATTCTTCAAAACAATAATGCTTTGAAATATAAAGACCCTGGTTGTCCTACAATTTCTTGCTTTATTGGAGAGCATAAAATTGAAAGAGCCTTACTTGATCTTGGAGCTAGTGTGAATTTACTTCCATATTCAGTCTTTCAGAGTCTCAATCTAGGTGAGTTAAAACCAACTTCTGTAACTCTTTTACTTGCTGATAGATCGGTAAAAGTGCCTAGAGGAATAGTTGAAGATGTGTTAGTACAAGTCGATAATTCATTTATCCTGTGGATTTTATTGTCTTGGACATGCAACCTGTTGAAGCATGTAATTCATTTCCTATTATTTTAGGACGTCCATTTCTTGCCACTTCTAATGCATTGATTAATTCTAGGAATGGACTCATGAAGTTATCTTTTGGAAACATGACATTGGAGATGAATATTTTCAACATTTGCAAGCAACCTGGAGATGATAATGATTTACAAGAAGTAGATCTTATTGAAGAAGTAGTTCATGATCAACTTGAATCTACTTTGAGTAAAATTGAGTTGGATGAATCTGAAGATTTGCAACTGATTTATTCTCAGGAAGAAATCACGGATGAAAAAGGCACCAAAAATATTGATGCTGATCTTGTGTCAAAAGTGACAACAGATTTGACATCTGATATCCCACCAATCGATGATTACTCTCCTGATGAATCCTTATTTTCTCTTAGTTCAATGCCTTGGTTTGCTAAAAATATCAATTTTCTTCCTTTAGGAGATGTGCCAGCTCATTGGAGTACTGAAGACAAAGGAAAGTTTTTGAACAAAGTGAAGAACTTTTATTGGGATGACCCTGACTTACTCAAATATTGTCCTGATCAAAAATTTCAAAGATGCATTCCTGACAATGAGGTAAGTAGCGTCATTAAACTTTGTCATTTTGAAGCATGTGGGAGTCATTCTCATTAAGAAAGACAACTGCAAAAATCTTACAAAATGGATTTTATTGGCTCACCATGTTCAAGGACACACATGCATTCTGCAAAATTTGTGAAAATCATCAAAAAGTTGATACTGGTAAAAAAATTTTGCTTTATAATTCTCGACTCCATTTATTTCCTGAAAAACTAAGATCAAGATGGAGCGGTCCATTTATTTTGAAACATGTGTATCCTTATGGGGCCCTTGATATTGAGAATCCAAAGAATGACAATGTTTTGAAGGCAAATGAACATCGTTTAAAAGCTTACTTTGATGAGTTTCCTAGTGAAAATGAATCCATTGGTTTGAATGATCTTATTGATAAAGGTTGATTATTTTGTTTTTCTCACATTTTTTTGTTCCTTTTTGGTGTGACTTTTGTTTTGCTAGTCTCTCTCTCACCCCGGTCAAATGGCGGATAACGGTACTCCGTGACTTAAGTCGGTTCTTTCAGTTTCCCAAATAACTGATATCTGTATATATTTGTACAATTCTTAGCTTTTTCTCTCTTCTTTGAAACTCTTCTCTAATTCTCTTTTGAAAATGGACACCACTCTGAAAAATTGAAAAATTGAAAAAGTATTTTCCCGCTCTGCCTCAGAATGCGATTACAAAAATTTACCGTGCTATGTGTGAAAGATTGAGGTTGTTAATGAACCATGAAATTCTTGAAGATATTCGTTGGCTGATTGAAGCAAAGGTCCGATTATCAGGTGAGTCCTCCAATTCTTTCATTTCACACATGCCTGGAACAGGTAAAAGCACTTTTGCAAAGAAACGTCATGCAAAACGACTAAAAGTCTGTCACAGATGTGCCAGATGGACTTGTAATGCGACATGTCATTCTTTAGGAATGGTATCTGTAAACCGTGAAGATAAAATACAATTCATTAAGGATGGCCTGAGTAAGGGGTCTTTAGATAATCTTTTGTTGACCCTTGAGACGCATCCTAGTGGAGATGTGCATCGTGTAATTCATGATTTATGGCCACAATTCCATAAAGAACATGATCGACTTAGTCTTGGGAATCTGACTAAAAAAGACCCTGTTTGCCAGTTTTTAAGAAAACTGGATGGGAAGCCTATCCCCGACCCATAGAGGGCATTTAAGTCGTTCTTGGACATAAAACCAAGGGAAGATGTGAGCCACAATCACAACTACCAGTACATACATGCTTTGTCAAAATAAATAAATAAAGAGAGAGTGTGTGAGACTACAGCTGGCCTACATATAGGTGGTATGATTGCATTTTCACTTTTTCCTCTATAAATTCTTCTCTTCCTTCCCTTCATTTCTACTCATCCCATACATTCATCAAATATAGAAGTGTGTAGAAATGGCAGGTTCCTCAAGTCATCACATAAGAAATATTTGTGTTTTCGGTGGATCCAGTCCTAGGAAAGAAAAAGAGTTTTTTAGAATCAACAAATCATCTTGGTCGGGTACTAGCTGAGAGAAAGATTCATTTAGTGTATGGGGGAGGCAGCCTTGGGTTAATGGGAGGTGTGTCAATGGCTGCATTTTTAGGAGGCAGTCAAGTTTTGGGGGTTGTCCCCAAAGCTTTAACAAATGGGGACATCATTGGAAAAACAATTGGAGAGGAACTACAGGTCCCAACAATGTCTGATCGACTGAACGCCATGTTTAGCCATGTTGATGCCTTCATTGCCTTACCAGGTGGTCTAGGCACATTGGAAGAAATCTTTCATATTTCATCTTGGGCCCAACTGCACATTCACCATAAACCTATAGGTTTGTTAAATGTTAATGGTTTTTATGATAAGTTGCTATCTTTCCTTGATCAAGTTGTGGAACAGGAATTTCTAACATCTTCGGCACGACAAATATCATAATCTCTGCTGTTATTGCTGAACAATTGATTGACCAACTACAATCTTTCATCCTTGTCATTGATCCCTGCATGAGTTGCCTAGATTGGTCAATTAAGGAAAGCCGTAAAAAGCTTAGATTAGATTTGAGCCTTCATTTGTGAAACATTGTGTCTTGTGGTTTTATTAATAGCATATTATTTTGTTTTGTTACTTCTTATATTTGTTTAAGTGTGTTTCAGATTTGTCATTGTTCACTGTTTCAGGTGATGTCTTCTATACTCTATCTTTCTACCTTAGGACATTGAGGACAATGTCTTGTTTTGGTTGGGGGGAGAGGGTAGTAGTTTAAAAAAAAAACCTACCAACTAACTGTTTTTGTTTTTAAAAAAAACCATTTGGCAAAACTGTTATTACTAGGATGGCAGAGTAAAGAGGAATTATTCTTGAGACGCATCTTAGTAAAAATTTTCTAATGGTTATTTGCAATATTCATAACAAGGCCTATTAGAATACTTCTTGAAATATTCAGGTTTACAAACTCTCACATTGTTATCACTTGATTCTGCTCATATACTCATTTAACAAGTATTATTAAACCTTCATTTTCACACACACACTTTAACATATGATTGTGGGTTGCACATTGGATTATTACATTATTTATGTTCTTTTGTTAAAGGTAACAACTAAGGGAAAGGGATAATATATAATTTGCAAAAAAAAAAAATATTGATAATATTGATGATAATAAAAACGTAGATAAGTTTGGTTTCGTAGCCTCCCTAACCTAAGCAATTAAGCCCGAAGGGGTGTTTTAACACCTAATACCCTAAAGTCAACTGACTTGGGAGCTATTGGCCCAAAGCTTGTTACATGGGTTAAAGATACATTGTGTTTTAAGTTGTATGTGTATATAAATAAAATAAAAAGAAGAAGAAAAAAAAAAGAGAAAAAAAAAGAAGAAAAAAAAAGTAATAATAATAATAATCACAACCCAAGGAAGTTCACCCTAAACATTTGAACATAATATTGTTTTCTTCCAACAAAAGCCCCATCATCTATGTTTTCATAAATTGAGCACATAAAAAGAAAGTTTATTAATATCTTGTTTAAGAAGTATGAAGCAGGAATATAAATTTAATGAGAGTTTGTTTATCTGGATAGATTAATGAAAGTTGAATGATGAATGCCTTGCTTTGTGAAACTTGCAAATTGTTTCTCTATTTTAACGCTTTAGATTACTAGGGACTAGTAATAAGCTGGTTAGGGGGTGTGATTAGTACTTAAAAGTGCATGTTTATCAAGGTTTTATATCATCATTTTGCACTTGAAGTATCAATAACTCCTTAACTAAAGCATGTTTTATAATAACAAGTTTGATAATATAAGATACCTTAATTTATGGTAAATGTTCATCTTAAATGCAGGCCTATCACATAAATAAAAAGATTGAATGATGAGTTTAAGTATTGAAAGTGAAAGGACAAAGAGATAGCCAAACTTAGAAAAGAGATGCTGGTGTAGTCCAAACCGGAATATTGCTCGGTAATTGGATCATATCTAGAGCTCTAGATCTCGGATTTAGGTCCATTTTATATGGATGGAAAGGTAAGACAAAGGCCTAAAACTTTATGAGGAGCCCAAGATTTAAAAAGGTCATTTTGAAGTCCAAATTGAAGGAACAACGAAGAAGTCCGAAGCTGTCCTACAGCCCAGACACTATTTAATGTTCAGCCCATATCTTGAGTTCTAGAAGTCCAAATGACCTCATCTTTTTTTTGTTGGAAAGCTGAGACAATTTCCTAGAACATTCTTGAGGATTCTGGGAAAATTATGATGTTAGGAATAACGTCTTATTCAGACAACAAGATAAGGATTGTCACCAAGTCAAGATGTGGCCACCCACTCATCTATTAGTCAACAAATCAATAGTTTCAAATTTTGGCCTATAAAAGGAGGCACTTACCATGTATTGAGGCATCTTGGTTTTCAGATCAAGATCATGCTCTTGCTTTCTCTCTTTGTATTGCTTATGTTTTGCTTTCATTAATATCAAGTTTATGCACTTCATTTCCTTTCCTTTACTTAGTTAACTTCTTTCTCATTTATGTTCTTATCTTGTTCATCTATGTTTCTTTCTTTTATTATGTTTAGCTAAGTTAATTATGTCAAGGTGAAAAGGGTACACTAATGGTGTAAGAATAAGTATAATATAAACTTAACATGGACCTTAACGTTGGATACTAACATGTTTTATATTTGTTATCTTGTTCACTTTTAATACTTTGCTTGTTAAATGGTTAATCTAGATTTATGTTGTATAACACTTGGTACAACAAATACTTGGTACTTTCATAGCCCATACTGTATGGTATAACCGACACCTGAGCTATGAAAGGAACTTGATTTGTTGTTAACATAAGTTATAATCATGAATGCCTGCCAACATTTACAATAAAACAGCCTCCGGAAACTCTTGAAAAACATTTTAGACCGATCCAACCATCGGATCTATAGTTATGGTATTTCCCGAACGGACGTCGTTGACGTGGAGTACCAATTCCATGCTACTTCGTGTAAAACAACCTACGGAAACCCGTGAAAAAAAATTTAGAACGATCCAACGGTCGGTTCTTTAGTTTTGGACCTTTTGGGCTGGTACTCTAGTCGTGTCGCTGGTATTGCCCGACCGGACGTTGTCTGCGTTGAGTACTGAGTCCATGCTACTCCATGTAAAAAAGCCTATGGAAACTCGTGAAAAACATTTTAAAGAGATCCAACCGTCGGATCTATAGTTACAGACCTTTTGGGCCGGTTCTCTAGTCGTGTCGGTGGTATTGACCGACCGGACGTCGTCTGCGTGGAGTACCGAATCCACGCTACTCCATGTAAAACAGCCTCCGGAAACCCTGAAAAACATTTGAGAGCGATCCAACGATCGGATCTTTAGTTATGGATGTTTTGGGACGATAGTATAGTGGTGTAGGTGGTATGGCCCGAGCGGAAGTGGTCAGCAAGGAGTACCAATTCGACGTTACTCCTAGTAAAACAGCCTATGGAAACTCGTGATAAACATTTTAGAGAGATCCAACAGTCGGATCTCTTGTTAAGGACCATTTGAGCCAGTACTCTGATCGTGTCGGCGGTAGTGCCCGATCGGGCGTCATCTGCGTGGAGTACCGATTCCACGCTACTTCATGTAAAACAACCTCCGAAAACTCCTGAAAAACATTTTAAATGATCCAACGGTTGGATCTATAGTTATTGACCTTTTGGGCCAGTAGTATAGTCGTGTAGGTGGTCTGGCCCGAGCGGAAGTTGTCGGAATTGAGTACCCATTCGACGCTACTCCTTGTAAAACAGCCTATAGAAACTCGTGATAAACATTTTAAAGCGATCCAACGATCGGATCTATAGTTATGGATGTTTTGGGCTATTACTATAGTCGTGTAGGTGGTTTGGCCCGACCGGAAGTCGTCGGCATGGATTACCCATTCTACACTACTCCTTGTAAAACAGCCTATGAAAACTCGTGAAAAACATTTTAGAGCGATCCAACTGTTGGATCTCTAGTTATGGACCTTTTGAGCCAGTACTCTAGTCGTGTCGATGGTAGTGACCGATCGGACGTCGTCTGCGTGGAGTACCCATTCGACGTTACTCCTTGTAAAACAACCTATGAAAACTCGTGAAAAAAGTTTTAGAGCGATCCAATGTCGGATCTATAGTTATGGACCTTTTGGGCCGATACTCTAGTCGTGTCGGTGGTATTGCCCGACCGGACGTCGTTTGCGTGGAGTACCCATTCGACGTTACTCCTTATAAAACAGCCTATGGAAACTCGTGAAAAACATTTTAGAGCGATCCAACTGTCGGATCTCTAGTTATGGACCTTTTGAGCCATTACTCTAGTCGAGTCAGTGGTAGTGCCCGACAGGACGTCGTCTGCGTGGAGTACCGATTCCACGCAACTCCATGTAAAATAGCCTCCTTTTGAAACTCATGAAAAACATTTTAAAGAGATCCAACTATCGGGTCTATACTTATGGACCTTTTGGGCTGGTAGTATAGTCGTGTAGGTGGTATGGCCCGAGCGGACATTGTCGGAATGAAGTACCCATTCGACGCTACTCCTTGTCAAACACGCTATGGAAACTTGTGAAAAAAAATTTAGAGCAATCCAACGGTCGGATCTTTAGTTATGGACCTTTTGAGCTAGTACTCTAGTCTTGTCGGTGTTATTGCCCGACCGGACGTCGTCTGCGTGGAGCACCGAATCCACGCTACTCCATGTAAATCAACCTCCGAAAACTCCTGAAAAACATTTTAGACCGATCCAACAATCGGATCTATAGTTATGGATGTTTTGGGCTAGTAGTATAGTCATGTGGTAGGTATGGCCCGAGCGGACGTTGTCAGCAAGGAGTACCCATTTGACGTTACTCCTTGTAAAACAATCGATGGAAACTTGGAAAAACATTTTAGAGAGATCCAACTATCGGATCTCTAGTTATGGACCTTTTAAGCCAGTACTTTGGTCGTGTCGGTTGTAGTGCCCGACCAGACGTCGTCTGCGTGGAGAACTGATTCCATGCTACTCCATGTAAAACAGCCTCCGAAAACTCCTAGAAAACATTTTAGAGCGATCCAACCGTCGGATTTATAGTCATTGACCTTTTTGGCCGATACGCTAGTCGTGTCGATGGTATTGCCCGAACGGACATCGTTGGCGTGGAGGACCAATTCCATGCTTCTCCTTGCAAAACAGACTACAGAAACTCGTGAAAAAAATTTTAGAACGAACCAACGGTCGGATCTTTAGTTGTAGACCTTTTGGGCCGGTACTCTATTCGCGTTGGTGATATTACCCGACTAGACGTCGTCTGCGTGGAGTACCGAGTCCACCCTACTCCTTGTAAAAGAGCCTATGGAAACTCGTGAAAAACATTTTAAAGAGATTCAACCGTCGGATCTATCGTTATAGACCTTTTGGGTCGGCACACTAGTCATATCAGTGGTATTGCCCGACCGGACGTCGTCTGCGTGGACTACCGAATCCATACTACTCCATGTAAAACAGTCTCTGGAAACTCCTGAAAAACATTTAACAGTGATCCACTAGTCGGATCTAGAGTTATGGATGTTTTGGGCCGGTAGTATAGTCGTGAAAAACGTTTTAGAGCGATCCAACGGTCGGATCTCTAGTTATGGACCTTTTGAGCTAGTACTCTGGTCGTGTCGGTGGTAGTGCCTGACCGGATGTCATCTGCATGGAGTACCCATTCAACGTTACTCCTTGTAAAATAGCCTATGGAAACTCGTGAAAAACGTTTTAGACCGCTCCAACTGTCGGATCTCTAGTTATGGACCTTTTGAGCCAGTACTCTGGTCATGTCGATGGTAGTGCCTGATCCGACGTCGTCTACGTGGAGTATTGAGTCCACGCTACTCCATGTAAAAGAGCCTATGGAAACTCATGAAAAACATTTTAAAGAGATCCAACCGTCGGATCTATAGTTACGGACCTTTTGGTCCGGCACTGTAGTCGTGTCGGTGGTATTGCCTGACCGGACGTCGTCTGCGTGGACTACCGAATCCAAGCTACTCCATGTAAAACAGCCTCCGGAAACTCTTGAAAAACATTTTAGACCGATCCAACCATCGGATCTATAGTTATGGTATTGCCCGAACGGACGTCGTCGGCGTGGAGTACCAATTCCATGCTACTCCGTGTAAAACAACCTACAGAAACACGTGAAAAAGAATTTAGAACGATCCAACGGTCAGTTCTTTAGTTTTGGACCTTTTGGGTTGGTACTCTAGTCGTGTCGCTGGTATTGCCCGACCGGACATTGTCGGAATTGAGTACCCCTTCGACGCTACTCCTTGTAAAACAGCCTATGGAAACTCGTGAAAAACATTTTAGAGAGATCCAACTGTCGGATTTCTAGTTATGGACCTTTTAAGCCAATACTCTGGTCGTGTCGGTGGTATTGGCCAACCGTACGTCGTCGGAGTGGAGTACCGATTCCACGCAACTCCATGTAAACCAGCCTCCGGAAACTCCTGAAAAACATTTTAGACCGATCCAATCATCGGATCTATAGTTTTGGACCTTTTGGCCCGGTACTCTGGTCGTGTCGGTGAAATTCCCCGACCAGACGTCGTCGTCGCGAAGTACTGATTCGACGCTACTCCTTGTAAAACAAGCTACAGAAACTCGTGCAAAAAATTCTAGAGCAATTCAACGGTCGAATCTATAGTTATGGACCTTTTGGGCCAGTACCCTTGTCATGTCGGTGGGATTGCCCGACCAGATGTCCTCTACGTGGAGTACCGATTCCACGCTACTACATGTAAAACAGCCTCCGGAAACTCCTGAAAAACTTTTGAGACCGATCCAATGGTCGGATCTATAGTTATGGACCTTTTGGGCCGGTACTCTTGTTAAGTCGGTGGCATTGCCCGCCCGTACGTCCTCGGTGTGGAGTACCGATTACACGCTAATCTATGAAAAACAGCCTCCGAAAACTCCTGAAAAATATGTTAGAGTGATCCAATGGTCGAATCTATAGTTATGGACGTCTTAGGCCGGTACTCTTATCGTGTCAGTGGTATTGCCCGACCGGACATCATCAGCGGGGAGTACCGATTCCACGCTACACCTTGTAAAACAGATTACGGAAACTCGTCCAAAAAATTTGAGAGCGATCCAATGGTCGGATCTTTAGTTATGGACCTTTTGTCCCGGTATTCTAGTCGTGTCGATGGTAGTGCCCGACCAGACGTCCACTATGTGGTGTACCGATTCCACGCTACACCATGTAAACAACCATCGAAAGCTCCTAAAAAACATTTTAGACCGATCCAATGGTCGGATCTATAGTTATGGACCGTTTGGGCCGGTACTCTTGTCGTGTCGGTGGTATTTCCCGATCGGACGTTGTCTGTGTGGAGTACCGAGTCCACACCAGTTCATGTAAAGCAGCCTCCGAAAACACCTAAAAAACATTTTAGAGTGATCCAACAGTCAGATCTATAGTTATGGAGCTTTTGGGTCGGTACATTTGTAGTGTCGGTATTATAATTCCCGATCCGACATCCTCTGTGTGGATTACCGAGTCCATGCTACTCCATGTAAAACATCCTCCAGAAACTCCTGAGAAACATTTTAGAGCGATCCAACAGTCGGATCTATAGTTATGGACCTTTTTGGCCGGTACTCTAGTTGTGTCGGTGGAACTGCCCAACCGGACGTCATCGGCGTGGAGTACCGATTCCACGCTACACCTTGTAAAACAGCCTATTGAAACTCATGAAAAAAAATTTAGAGTGATCGAACGGTTGGATCTTTAGTTATGGACCTTTTGATCCGGTACTCTAGTCGTGTCGGTGGTATTGTCCGACCGTACGTCGTCGGAGTGGAGTACCGATTCCATGCAAATTCATGTAAAACAGCCTCCAAAACTCCTGAAAAACATTTTAGAGCGATCCAACGGTAGGATCTATAGTTATGGACCTTTTGGCCCGGAACTCTAGTCGTGTACCCGACCGTACGTCGTCGGCATGGAATACAGATTCCACTCCACTCCATGTAAAACAGCCTCCGGAAACTCCTGAAAAACATTTTAGGCCGATACTCTGGTCGTGCTGGTGGTATTGCCCGATCGTACTTCGTTGGAGTGGAATACCGATTCCATGCAACTCCATGTAAAACAGCCTTCAAAAACTACTGAAAAATATTTTAGAGCGATACAATGGTCGGATCTATAGTCATGGACCTTTTGGGCCGGTACTCTTGTCATGTTGGTGGTATTGCCCAACCGGACGTCGTCAGCTTGTAGTATCGATTCCATGTTACTACTAGTAAAACAGCCTACAGAAACTCGTGCAATACATTCTAGAGAGATCCAATGGTCGGATCTTTAGTTATGGAGCTTTTGACCCGGTATTCTGGTCGTGTCGGTGGTATTGCCCAACCGGACTTCGTCAGCTTGGAGTACCGATTCCCTGTTACTCCTTGTAAAACAGCCTACGGAAACTCGTGCAAAACATTTTCGAGCGATCCAATGGTCGGATCTTTAGTTATGGACCTTTTGACCCGGTATTCTAGTCATGTCGATGGTATTGCCCGACCTGGACGTCCTATGCGTGAAGTATCCACGCTACTTTATGTAAAACAGCCTTCGGAAACTCCTGAAAAGAAATTTAGAGCGATCCAACGGTCGGATCTATAATTAGGGACCTTTTGGCTCCTTACTCTGGTAGTGTCGATGCTATTGCCTGACCGGATGTCGTCGGCATGTATTACCGATTCCACGTTACTCCATGTAAAACAGCCTCCGGAAACTCCTGAAAAACATTTTAGAGCAATCCAACAGGCGGATCTATAGTTCTGGACCTTTTGGCCGGTTATTTCTTGTCGTGTCGGTGCTATTGCCCGACGGGACGTCATCTGCGTGGAGTACCGATTCCACGCTACTCCATGTAAAATAGCCTCCGGAAACTCCTGAAAAACATTTTAGAGCGATCCAACGGCCGAATCTATTGTTATGGATGTTTTGGGTCCGTGCTATAGTCGTGCCCGCGGTATTGCCCAACCGGATGTCATCGGAGTGGTGTACCAGTTCCATGCTACTCCTTGTTATACGGCCTACGGAAATTCATGAAAAACATTTTAGAGCGATCCAACGGTTGGATCTATAGTTATGGACCTTTTGGGCCGGTACTCTAGTCCTGTCGGTGGTAATGCCAAACCGGACGTCGTCTGCGTGGAGTACCGATTCCACGCTACTCAATGTAAAAAAACCTTTAGAAAATCCAGAAAAACATTTTACATGGATCCAATGGTCGGATCTATAGTTATGGACCTTTTGGGCCAGTACTCTAGTCGTGTCCGTGGTATTCCCGACCGGATGTCATCGGAGTGGAGTACCGGTTCCATGCTACCACTTGTAAAACGGCCTACGGAAACTCATGAAAAAAATTTTAGAGCGATCCAACGGTCGGATCTTTAGTTATGGAGCTTTTATGCCGGTATTCTAATCGTGTTGGTGGTATTGCCCGACCAGATGTCATCGGCGTGGGGAACCGATTCCACACTACTCCATGTAAAACCCCCTCCTAAAAGTCCTAAAAAACATTTAAGAGCGATCCAACGGTCGGATCTATAGTTATGGACCTTTTGGGCCGCTACCCTGGTCTTGTCCATGGTAATGTCCGATCGTTCGTTGCGTCGTCGTTATAGATACCGGATTCCACACTACTCCCATGTAAAAACAGCCTCTGGAAACTCCTAAAAATCATTTTAGAGCGTATCGCAGAACAGTCCCGATCTATAGTTATGGACCTTTTTTTGAACCGATTATTCTAGTCGTGTCGCGGTATTGCCCGACCAGACGTTGTCTGCGTGGAGTACCCATTCCACACTACTCCATGTAAAAACATTCCTCCTGAAAAAAACATTTCTAGAGCGATCCAAATGGTCGGATCTTTAGTTATTGATCTATTAAGCCAGTACTCTAGTCGTGTTGGTGGTATTGCCCAACTCGAACGGTCGTCTCCGTGGAGTATGATTCCATGCTAGTCCAAAGCAAAACAGCCTTAAAAAACTCCTGAAAAACATTTTAGACTTATCCAACGGTTCGATCTATAGTTATGGACCTTTTAAGCCGGTACTCTTGTCGGGTCCGTGGTATTGCCTGACAGTACGTTGTCGGCGTGCGGTACAGATTCCACTCTACTCCATGTAAAAAACCCTCCAGAAACTACTGAAAAACATTTCACAGAGATCCAACGGTCGGATATATAATTATGGACCTTTTCGGCAGGTACTCTAGTCGTGTTGGTGGCATTGCCCTACCGGATATCGTCGGCGTGGAGTACCAACGCTTCTCCTCCTTGTAAACAGCCTACCGGAAACTACTGAAAAACATTTAAGAGTAATCCAACGGTCGGATCTATAGTTATGGACCTTTTTAAGACCTACTCTATTCGTGTCGGTGGTATTGGCCCGACCGGACGCCCGTTCGAGTACCGATCCACCTACTCCATTAAAACAACTACGAAAACCGTGATAAAAAATTTTAAGTTGTTGCTAGCGATCCAATACCATCGTCGGGCTGGGGGATCTTTAGTTCTGGTCACATTTTGGACTCTGTTTCTCCGCCGCCTCTGTCGTCGACTTGCAACGGGTATGATCCGACACGTCGGACTTGTCGTGTTGCGAGTACCGATCCCACGCTACTCGATGTAAAGGAAAAGTGAGGTACCAGTCCAATATGCGCTTAAACTCGTTGATAAACATTTTACACATTTTATAGAGCGCATCCAATTAATCGAATCTTATAGTTCTGGCCTTTTTGGGCCAGTACTCTTGTTGTGTCGGTGTTATTGCCCAACCGGATTCGTCGGAGAGTACTTTATTCCAGAACTCGCTACTACATGTTAAAACAGGCCTCCGGAAACTCGCTGAAAACTAATCCTGTTTTAAGACTCAGGTACGTGGTGATCAACGATCGGATCTATAGTTTCGAAACTTGTAGGGTCAGTACCGGACTTTGTTCTTTATGGGTCGTGTCGGTGGTATGTCCCGACCGGGAAGTCGTCGTTGCCTGGAGTGATCGATTCCACGCTACTCCATCGTAAAACAACCACTTATAAACTCCTAAAACACATTTTAGAGCGGTCCAACGATCGGATCTATAGTTATGAACTTTTAGGTCGGTACTCTGGTCGTGTCGGAGGTAGTGCCAACCGAACGTGGTCTGCTGGATACCATTATAAGGCTACGACCAATGTAAAAACAACGTCCGAAACTAAACTCTTGAAAAAACATTTTAGAGTGATCCAACGGTCAGATCTATAGTTTTGGACCCTTTGGGCCGGTACTCTGGTCATGTCGGTGGTATTGCCACCGGCGACGTCGTCGGCTTGGAGTACCCTTCCATCGCTACTCCTTGTAAAACAGCCTACGAAAACTCGTGAAAAAAATTTTAGAGCGATCCAACGATTGGATCTTTAGTTATGGATATTTTGATCCCCGGTACTCTCAAAGGTGTTGGTGGTATTGCCCACGACACGTCGTGTGCGGTTCTGAATTGCAACTAGAGTCCACGCTACTCCATGTAAAGGAGCATATGGAAACTCGTGATAAACATTTTAGAGCGATCCAACCGTCGGATGTATAGTTAGGACCTTTTGGGCCGGTACACTTGTCGTGTCGGTGGTATTGCCCGACCGGACGTTGTTAGCTTGGGTAGTACCCGATTCGACGCTACTCCATGGTAAAACAGCCTCTGGAAACTACTGAAAAACATTTTATAGGCGATCAACAGTCAGATCTCATAGTTAAGGACGTTTTGGGTCCGTAAGTATAGTCTGTCGTGTAGGTGGTAAGGGCCTGATCGTCGGATGTCGTCGGCATGGATATCCCATTCTACGGTACCTTGTAAGAAAACAACCCCATACAGAAACTCGATGAAAAAAATTTTCAAGCGATCCACGTATCGGATCTTTAGTTATGGACCTTTTGAGCTCGGTACTATATGTCGTGTAGTGGTATAGCCCGACCGACGTCGTCTGCGTGGAGTACCGTAACGCTACTGTTGTGATTGTGCCATGTAAAACAGGCCTCCAGAATACTCCCTGAAAAACATTTTAAAGCGATCTAAAATTACGGTCGAGTCTATAGTTATGGATGTTTGGGCCAGTACTATAGTAGTCGTAGGTGGGGTATGGCCCGACCGGATGTCGTTCGGCATGGCATTACCTCTACTCTAGTGCTAACTTTGTAAAAACAGAACCTACGCAAACTCGTCATGAAAAAATTTAGAGCGATCCAACGGTCGTATCCTTTACCATTTATTGACCTTCTGAGTCGGTACTCAAAGTCCGTGTCGGTGGTATCCCGACCGGATATCGTCGCTGTGCGATGGAGTTTGATTAAGATTCCATACCTCTGGAACAAAACTGAAAAACTTTTTAAAATGATCCGCTCCAATATTAGCTCGGAATCTATAGTTGTGGGACCTTTTGGGCCTACATGGTACTCTAGTCGTGTCCTTGGGATTGCTTGATCGGCAGGATCAGTCGCGTCGTGCGGTTAGTAACTAAGTCCATGCTACACCCAATGTAAAACACGCCTCCGTAATACTCCTAAAATACTTTTAGAGTAATCCAACAGTCAGATCTATATGTTATGGACGCTTTCTTACCGACAGGTACTCTCTTGTCCCCGGCTGCGGTGGTATTCCCCAACCTCGGACATCCCTCCCGTGTGGATAATCTGAGTCTACCACTGGTACTTCCCATAGTAAAAAAGCCCTTTCGGAAACTCCTCATGAAAAAAACATTTTAGAGGGCATCCAACAAAGATTGGTCGATCTATAAGTTATGGATTTTTGGCCTCTGGTACTCTCGTTGTAGGGTGGTATTTCCCAACCGGACTGGTATCGCTGCGTTCTGATGATCCACACGCTACTCCATGTATAATTATAAACAATCGCCTCTGGAAACTCCTGAAAAACATTTTAAGAGGGATCAAGACAGCCAAATCATATTATGTTAGGACATCTTCGTGTGGGCCGTATCCTATAGCGACCGGTTCGCTTCGCTAACTCACTCCTTTGTAAAACGTTCTACTCCGAAAACTGTCAACAAAGGTTTTTTTAGAGGATCCAACGGTGTCATCTATAGTTATGGAGCTTTTTGTGCCGGTATTCCTAGTCATGTGGTGTTATTGCCCGACCCGGACATCGTTCGGCGTGGCGTTCTGATTACATTCCACGCGGAAATCCATAATAACAAACCGCCTCCTCGCAAAAGTCCTTCAAATAACAGTTTAAATGAGCGAAATGTAACGGCAATATCTAGTTATGGACCTTTTGGGCCGCCCTACCTAGTCTTGTCCGTGGTGGTATCGCTGTAACATCCGCTTAGTGCGTCGACGTTGTCCCATCGTAAGAGTCACTTCCACGCTACCAGGTCCATGTGAAAAACAGCCTGCCAAAACTGTAATGAAAAATCATTCCTAGAGCGATTACAATCCAAAGTCTGATCTATAGTTTTTTCTATGACCTTTTTACCCGAACTCTGAGTTGTCGTGTCGGTGGGATTGGCCGAGACTAACATCGTCGCGCGTGCGAGTACACAGAGTCCACACCTACTCCCATTGTGAACCCGCACAAGTCCCAAAACTCCTATAAAAATATTTTTAGGAGCGATCCAGTTCGTGGTCAATATGTGTAGGTTTGACCTTTTGAGCCGCCCGGTAACTCTAGCTTCGTGCGGTGGTTTAGGTATTGCCCCGACCGGAGGTCGTCTTCGTGATGGTAGTACCCCTTCCACGCTACTCCATTGGAAAAACATACACTCCTGAAACTCGAAAAAATATTTTCAAGAGCGATCAAAGATTCGTATCTTTAATAGTTATTGAACCTTTTAGACCCGGTACTTCTGGTGTCGTGTGGATGGTTATTGCTCGCCAGACGTCGTCTCCGTGGAGTACCGATCACGCTACTCCATTAGTAAAACATCGCTTCAAGACTCCTGAAAAAACATTTTAAACTTATCCAACGTCCGATCTACTAACGGACCTTTTAGGGCTGGTACTGCTGGTCGGTGTCCGTGGTATGCCTGAGACACACGTCGTCGGCGTTCAATTAACGATTCCAACTCTACTTCCGTGTTAAAAAGTCCTCCAGAAACTTCCTGAAGAAACTTTTACAAGCGATCCAACGGTCAGTCGTATAGTTATTGGACTTTTTGGGCAGGTACTCTAGTCCTGGTGGCATTGCCCTCGGACGTCGTCGACCGTGTAGAATACCATTCCACGCTGTCTCCTTGTTTAAAACAGCCTACAGAAAAACTCCTTGAAAAACATTGAGAGCGATCCAAACGTCGACGGTCGGATCTGATATTAAGGACGTTTGGGTGTGGCCAGTAGTATAAAGTCGTGTCGGTGGTATTGGCCCCGAGCGACACGTGGGTCAGCATGGATACCGCTTACATCTATGGTAATATTCTTGAACAGCCCTACTCAGAAACTCATGAAAAACATTTTAGAGCGATCCAACGGTCAGATCTTTAGTTATTGACCTTTCTTGGGCCCGGTTACTCAAGTCGTGATTGGTGGTATACGACCGGACTGTCGTCTGCGTGGAGTATCGATTCCACGCTAACTCATGTAAAACAGCCTTGGAAACTCCTCAAAAAACCATTTTAGAGTGATCCAACGGTAGTTCGAGTCTATAGTTAAATAAGACCTTTGGCCGGTACTCTGTGTGTGTTGTGTTATTGCCGAACCGGACTACGTCCTCTGCGTGAGTATCGAATCTACGCTACTCCATGTAAAAAACCAAACATCCGGAAACTCCCTGAAAAACTTTACAGCGATCCAACGGTCGGATCTATAGTTATGGACGTTTTGGGCTGGTAGTTATAGTCGTTGTAGGTAGTACTAGACAAATCCATGCTTCTTGTATAAACACCTTTGTAAAACAGCCGTACAGAAACTACTGAAAAGAAAAATTTTTTAGAGGATCCACGGTCAGTGAACCTCATTCGTTATGGACCTTTTTGGGCTGGTATTCTGGTTCGTGTCGGTATTGCCCGATCAGACATGTCCGTTCTGTGAAGTTCCGAGTCCACGCTACTCCCATGAAGTCAAACGCCTCAGAGCTTATGGAAACTCGGAAAAAAATTTTAGAACGGATCGCCAACCGTTGATCTATAGTTACGGACCTTTTGGGCCGGTTACTATACTGGTCATGTCGGTGATATTGCCCCATCGGACGTTGTCGGCATGATACCCATTCTACGCATACTCCTTGTAAAATCGGCTTATGGAAACTCGTGAAAAAAACATTTTAGAGCGACTCCAACGGTTCGGATCTTTAGTTCATGAACATTTTGACCGGTTACTCAAGTGTTGTCGGTGGTATTGCCCGACT
The DNA here is from genome assembly GCF_005239225.2 of Populus alba. Lineage (NCBI taxonomy): Eukaryota > Viridiplantae > Streptophyta > Magnoliopsida > Malpighiales > Salicaceae > Populus > Populus alba. Next base: position 2,967,265 of record NC_133293.1, read on the forward strand.
GCAACGTCGTGTGCGTGGAGTACTGAGTTCCACGCTACTCCATGTAAAGGAGACATATGGAAACTCGTGATAAAAGTTTTTAGAGCGATCCAACGTCGGATGTATAGTGTTATGGGACCTTTTGAGCTTGTTACCACTTGTCGTCGTGTCGGTGGTATGCCCGACCGGACGTTGTTTAGTGGAGTTACCAATTCCACTGCTACTCCATGATAGAACAGCCTCTGGAAACTCCTGAAAAACATTTTACAGCGATCCAACGGTCGGATCTATAGTTATGGACCTATTGGTCTGGTACTCGTTGTTAGCGGTCGTATTGCCCGACCGGTACGTTGTCGCATAGAGGTACCGGGTTTACTCAATACGCTCTAATCATGTATATAACAGCCTCCGAAACTCTGAAAAACGTTTTAGAGCGATCCGCAACGGTCGGATCTATAGTTATGGACCTGTTGGGCTAGGTACTCTTCGTCGGTCGGTTTGTATTGCCCGACCGAAGTCGTCTGCGTGGAGTACTTGAATCCACGCAACTCCATGTAAAACAGCGTCCAGAAACCATGAAAAATATTTTAGACCGATCCAATGATCGTCTATAGTTATGGATGTTTTTGGGCCGGTAAAGTATAGTCGTGTAGGTGGTATGGCCCGAGCGGACGTTTCGTCAGTCATGGTTCTGTACATGCCATTCAAGTAACGCTACTCCCTTTTGGGGCCAGGAAATTGAAAAATTTTGGGGCCGATACGCTGGTCAACGGTCGGTCTATGGTATTACCCGACCGCAATTTTGTCGTCGTCGTCGTCGTGTATGGCGAGTACCGATGTGGAGAGCACTTCATTGTAAAACAGCCTCCGCAAACAACTGTTAAAAAACATTTCAGGGAGCGATCCAATAGTCGGAATCTTTAGTTATGGACCTTTTTGAGGCCGATACTCCGGTCGTGTCCGTGGTAGGCCCAACCGGACAGGCGTCGAATTGGAGTACCAGATTCTACGCTACTCCATGTAAAACAGCCCTCTGGAAACTCCTGAAAAACATTTTAGAGCGATCGGAACGTCGGATCTATAGTTATGGAACCTTTTGTGCCTAAATCTTGTCGTGTTCGTGGTATTGCCCGATTGGACGGTTCATCGCGTGAGTACCGAAGTCATGCTACTCCATGTAAAACCAAGCCTATGGAAATTCTCGGTGAAAAACATTTTAGAGCGATCCAACCGGTGATAGTTAGTCGATACCGCCACATCCTAGGGCCCGCGTACGCGGGTCGTGTCGGCTGGTATGGCAATGGCGCCAAAACCCAGACGTTGTGACGTCGTGGAGTACTGTAGTCGAAGTACTCCGAAACGCGTCTTTCTGATTGCTCACTCCAAGTAAAATAGCCTCCGCAACTGTGAAAAAATATTTTAGAGCGATCCTAACGATCGGCATCTTAGTTATGGACCTTTTTTAAGCCAGTACTCTGTCGTGTCGGTGGTATTGCCCGACCGGACGTCGTCTCGTGGAGTTTTTATTTACTGATTCGACGCTACTCAAAACAGCTCCGCAAAAACTCGAGAAAAACCATTTTAAAGTGATTCCAAACAGTCGGATCTTTAGTTATGGACCTTTTGAGCCGATACTCTACGTGTCCGTGGTAGTGCCCAACCGGACATCGTCAAAACAAGACCGGGGTTCCATGACTCCAACGCGCTACTGTCCAAGTAAAACATCCTCGAAAACTCCTGAAAAACATTTTTAGAACATGAATCCAACGATCGGCATCTATAGTTATGAACCTTTTTATTTACCTGGTACTCTGTTGTGTCCGGTAGTATGCCTGATGGGGCATCAATGTGGAGTTCCGATTCCATGCTAGCTCCATGTAAAAAGCCTCCACGCTCCGAAACTCGTGAAAAACATTTTAGAGCGATCCAACGGTCGGATCTATAGTATGGACATTTTGGGCCGGTACTCTTCGGTCGTGTCGTGGTGGTATTGCCCGACCGGACATCGTTTGTGAGTTTTGGATTTCATGCTACTTTCCATGTAAAAACAGTCTCCGCAAAACATGAAAAACATTTTGAGCGATCCAATCTTGGATCGTTAGTTATGGACCTTTTGAGTGGTACTCTGTCATGTCGTGTCGTGTATAGTTGGCCCGACCCAAGACATCGTCGAAATGGAGTACCGATTCCACCATGGCTCTTCGGACGTAAAACAGCCTCCGAAAACTCCTTAAAAACATTTTAGATCAATACAACGTCAGATCTATAGTTATAAGGGACCTTTTGAGCCGGTACTCTGGTCGTGTCCGGTGGTATTGCCCAACCGGAAGTCGTCAGTGGGATGTTTCGATTCCATGCTACTCCATGTAAAACAGCCTTCGAAAGCTCCTGAAAAACATTTAGAGCGATCCAATACGTTCGGATCTATAGTTGGAGGGACCTTTTAGTTACTCTGGTCGTGTCGGTGGTATGGTCCCCGACTTTGACATCGTCGTCGGAATGGAGTCCGGTTATTCCGCGATACTCCCATGTAAAACAGCCTATTGTGAAACTCATAAAAAATTTAGAGCGATCCAACGGCGAATCTCTAGTTATGACCTTTTTAAGGTGTACGCTGGTCATGTCGGTTGTATTGCCCCCCACATCGTCGGAGAGGAGTACTGAATTCCTCGGGTAAAAACATCTCCGGCATACTCTTGAAAAACTTTTTAGAGTGCGATCCAACGGTGGATCTATAGCTTTTGGACCTTTTTAGGCTTACTACTGGTCGTGTCCGTGGGTATTGCCCGACAGACATTGTCAGCGTGGAGTTCCGATTCCATGCAATCCATGTAAAACAGCCTCGGAAACTCTGAAAATTTAAAGCGATCCAAGCAGACGGTCGATATTATCCAATAAGTTATGGACATTTTGGTGATACTCTGTCGTGTCGGCGGTAGTATTGCTTAACGGACGTCCATCGGAGTGGAGTATCAGTTCACGCTACTCCATAAACACCTCTGGGGAACTCTTGAAAAACATTTTAGAGCGATCCATCGATCGTCTATAGTTAAGGACCTTTTGGGCCGGTACTCTGTCGTGTTGGTATTTGCCCGACGACGTTTGTCACGTGGAGTTCCGATTCCATGCTACTCCATGTAAAACAGTCCAACGAAAAAACTCTTGAAAAAATTTTAGAGCGTATCCAACGGTCCAATATTAGTTATGGATCTTTTGAGCCGGTACTTTGTCGTGTCGGTGGTGTTGCCCGGACGTCCTCGCATGCATGGTTCTGTTCCGATAACCGACGTCCATGTAAAACAGCCTTCCAGAAACTCCCCTCCCCCTTTTTCCCATGAAAAAAAATTTTAGAGCGATCCAACGGTCGGATCTATAGTTATGGACCTTTTTACCACGGTATGCTACCTCTAAAAAGTTGTAGTCATGTTTGTTATTGGCCCGACGGAAACATAAGTTGTCTCGGAAGTATTCTGCCCATTACGCTACTGGAATAAAAAGAAGCCTCCAAAAACTCCTGAAAAAATTTTACAGCGATATCCAACGGTCGGATCTATAAATTATGGAACTTTTGAATTATTAACTCTAGTCGTGTTCGGTGGTCTTGGCCTGAACGGACGTCATCGAGTGCCAGTTCACGACTCTTCCATGTAAAACAACCTCCAGAAACTCCTGAAAAAAAATTTTAGAAGCGATCCAAACGGTCGATCTAATAGTTAAGGACCTTTTGGGCCCGGGCCGTACTCTGTCATGTCCATGGTATTGCCCGACCGCGATATATTTTGACAATCTTCGGAGTGCGTTGATTACACCTACTCCAGTCAAAACACGCTTTCTTCCACGAAACAGCCACCAAGAAACTCATGAAAAAAATTTTTAGAGCGGATCCAACGGTTGGATCGAATATATAGTTATGGCTTTTTACCTTCCCGGTATGCGGTACTCCGGATGTATGAGTGCGTTGCTGTACAGCCAACATCCTCCGAAACGGACCCAACGATCAATCGTGTCGGTGGTAAACATAAACAACCTCCAGAAAAAAATTTTAGAGCGATCTCTAAAGTCATGTCGGGTAAACGGTCCAACTCTACTTTATCGTGATTTGAAACATTTTAAAATTTAGGGAAGCGACCAACGGTCGGATCCGCTTTTTACCCCCGGTACTTCTGTCGTGTCGGTGGTATGGCCCGATTAGACGGACATCCGTCGACTGGAGTAATCGACTGACACTACTTACATGTAGAAACAACCTCCAGAAAACTCATGAAAAAAATTTTAGAGCGAATCCAACGATCGGATTATAGTTATGGACCTTTTGACGCAGGTACTCTAGTCGTGTTTTCGGTGGTATGCCCGACCGGATCGTCGGATTGTCGCGGTTTCTGATAACCGACACGCTACTCCATGTAAAGAGCCTCAAGAAAACTCCATATGAAAAACATTTTAGAGCGATCCAACGGTCGGATCTATAGTTAATGACATTTTTACCTGGTACTCTGGTCGTGTTGGTTGGTATGCCCGACCGTGACGTCGTCCAAGTGGATTTACCGAGTCCACGCTACTCAATGTAAAACAACCTTCAAAAACTCTTGAAAAAAAATTTAGCGCGATCCGACGGTCGGATCTATAGTTTTTGACCTTTTGGGCCGGTACTCTGGTCGTGTCGTAGGTTTGCCCACGTACGTCGTCGGAGTGGAAGTACCGATTCCACTCTACCCAAGTAAAACAAGCCTCCGGAAAGTCCTGAAAAAACATTTTAGAGAGCGATCCAATGTCGGATCTATAGTTATGGATGTTTTCAGCCGGTACTTTAGTCGATTCCGTGGTATTGCACAACTAGACGTCGTCGACATGGATTACCGATTCCACGCTACTCCTTGTAAAACGGCCTACGGAAACTCCTGAAAAACATTTTAGAGCGATGCAAAGGTCGGATCAATTGTTATGGACCTTTTTGGCCGGTACTCTGCCGTGTGGTGGTTTTGCCCACCGGACGTCGTCACCGTGGAGTACCGATTCCGCGCTACTCCTTGTAAAACAGCCAATGGAAACTCGTAAAAAACTTTTTAAACAGATCCAACGGTCCAATCTTTAGTTATGGATCTTTTGAGCGATACTCTATCGTGTCAATCGTGTTGGCTAGGACATAGACGTCGTTGGCATGGAGTACCGACTGCACTCTACTCCTTGTAAAATGGCCTACAAAAACTCCTCAAAAACATTTTAGAGCAATCCAAAGGTCGGATCTATAGTTTTGGACCTTTTGATCTGGTACTCTAGTCTTGTCGGTGGTATTGCCCGACTGGACGTCGTTCGGAGTGGAGTACAGTTCCATGCTACTCATGTAAAACAGCCTCCGGAAACTCCTGAAAAACATTTTAGAGCGATCCATTGGTCGGATCTATAATTAAGCACCTTTTAGGCCGGTACTCTAGTCGTGTCCATGGTATTGCCTGACCGGACAGCGTGGAGTTTCGATTCCATGCTACTCCATGTAAAACAGCCAACGAAAACTATTGAAAAACATTTTAGAGTGATACAACAGTCCCATATTTAGTTATGGACCTTTTGAGCCGGTACTCTATTGTGTCGGTGGTGTTACCCAAACAGACGTCGTCGGCATGGAGTACCGAGTGCACTCTACTCCTATTACAACGGCCTCCGAAAACTCCTGGAAAACATTTTAGAGTGATCCATCGGTCGGATCTATAGTTAAGGACCTTTTGGGCCGGTACTCTAGTAGTGTCCGTCGTATTGCCCGACCAGACATTGTACGTGGAGTTCCGATTCCATGCTACTCCATGTAAAACAGCCTGTGAAAACTCTTGAAAATCATTTTAGAGCGATCCAATGGTTGGATCTATAGTTATGGACCTTTTGAGCTGGTACTCTATCGTGTCGATGGTGTTGCCCAGATAGACGTCGTCGGCATGGCTTACCAACTGCACATTACTTCATGTAAAACAGCCTCCGTAAACTCTTAAAAAACATTTTAGAGTGATCCAACGGTGGGATTTATAGTTATGGACCTTTTGGGCCGGTACGCTGGCTGTGTCCATGGCAGTGCCGACCGACGTCGTCATTATAAGTGTGGAGTTCCGAGTCCAAGCTACTCCATGTAAAACAGTCTACGGAAAGTTGTGAAAAACATTTTAAAGCGATCCAACGGTCGGATCTATAGTTATAGACCTTTTAGGCCGGAACTCTGGTCGTGGCGGTACTATAGCCCGATCGGACATCATCGGCGTCGAGTACTAATTCCATGCTACTCCTAGTAAAACATCCTACAGAAACTCGTGAAAAATTTTTTAGAGCGATCCAATGGTCGGATCTTTAGTTATGTACCTTTTATGTCAATACTCTGGTCGTGTCGGTGGTATTGCCCGACCGGACGTCGTCTGCATGGAGTAATGATTCAAAGCTACTCCATGTAAAACAACCTTCTTAAACTCCTGAAAAACATTTTAGAGCGATCCAACGGTCGGATCTATAGTTATGGAACTTTTGGGCCGGTAATCTAGACGTGTCTGTGGTATTACCCGACCGTACGTCGTCGGCGTGGAGTACCGAGTCCACGCTGCTCTATGTAATAAAGCCTCCAGAAACTCCTGAAAAACATTTTAGAGCGATCCAATGGTCGCATCTTTAGTTATGCACCATTTAGGCCGGTACACTGGTCGTGTCGGTGGTATTTCCCCACCATATGTCGTCGAACAGGACTAACGATTCCTCGTTGTTCCATGTAAAATAGCCTCCGAAAACTCCTGAAAAACATTTTAGAGCGATCCAACGGTCCCATCTTTAGTTATGGACTTTTTGGGCCGGCACGCTGGTCGTGTCGATGATATTGCCCGACCATACGTCGTCAGTGCGGAGTATTGATTCCACGCTACTCCATGTAAAACAGCCTCCGGAAAATCCTGAAAAACATTTTAGAGTGATCCAATGGTCGAATCTATAGTTATGGACCTTTTGGTCCGGTACTTTAGTTGTGGCGGTAGTATAGCGCGACCTGGCATCATCGGCATAGAGTACCAATTCCACGCCACTCCTTGTAAAACGTCCTATGGAAACTCCTGAAAAACATTTTAGAGCGATGCAAAGGTCGGATCTATAGTTATGGACCTTTTGATCCGGTACTATAGTCGTGTCGATGGTATTGCCTGATCGTACGTCGTCGGTGTGGAGTTTCGATTCCACTCTAATCCATGTAAAACAACCTCCGAAAACTCGTGAAAAACATTTTAAAATGATCCAACGGTCGCATCTTTAGTTGTGGACCTTTTGGGCCGGTACTCTAGTTGTGTCGGTGGTATTGCCTGATCATACGTCGTCGGCGCGGAGTACCGATTCCACGCTACTCCATGTAAAACAGCCTCCGGAAACTACTGAGAAATATTTTAGAGCGATCCAAAGGTCGAATCTATAATTATGGACCTTTTGGGTTGGTACTCTAGTTTGGCGGTAGTATAGAGCGACCAGACATCGTCGGCGTCGAGTACCGATTCCACGCTACTCCTTGTAAAATGGCCTATGGAAACTCCTGAAAAACCTTTTAGAGCGATGCAAAGGTCAGATCTATAGTTATGGACCTTTTGGGTCGGTACTATAATCATGTAGGTGGTATAGCCCGACTGGACGTCCTCGTCATGGAGTACCGATTCCATGCTACTACTTGTGAAACAGCCTCCGGAAACTCGAGAAATAAATTTTCGAGTGATCCTACGGTTAGATCTTTATTTATGGACCTTTTAAGCCGTGGTGTTGCCCGACCCGACGTGGTCTGCATGGAGTACCGAGTCAATGCTACTCCATGTAAAACAGCCTCCGGAAACTCCTGAAAAACATTCTAGAGCAATCCATTGGTCGAATCTATAGTTATGGACCTTTTGGGACGGTACACTGGTCGTGTCCGTGGTATTGCCTGACCGGACATCATTAGCGCAGAGTTACGTTTCCATGCTACTCCTTGTAAAACAGCCTCCGAAAACTCGTGAAAAAAATTTTAAAGCGATAGAACAGTTGGATCTTTAGTTATGGACGTTTTTGAGCCGGTAGTTTGGTCGTCTTGGTGGTATTGCCCGACCGGACATGGTATGCGTGGAGTACCAATTCCACACTACTCTATGTAAAATAGCCTCCGGAAACTCCTGAAAAACATTTTAGAGCGATCCCACGGTCGTATCTTTAGTTATGTACCTTTTGTTTCGGTACTCTGGTCATGTCGGTGGTATTGCCCCACCGGACGTTGTCTGCTTGGAGTAACGATTCGAAGCTACTCCATGTAAAAGAGCCTCCGAAAACTCCTGAAAAACATTTTATGGCAACCAACGGTCTGATCTATAGTTATGGACCTTTTTGGCCCCGGTAATCTGGTGGTGTCTGATGATTGCCCGATCGTTACATCGTTGGCGTGGAGTTCCGATTCCACTCTAATCCATGTAAAACAGCCTCCGAAAACTCGTGAAAAACATTTTAGAGCGATCCAACAGTCGCATCTTTAGTTATGGACCTTTTAGGCCGGTACTCTAGTCGTGTCGGTGGTTTGCCCGATCATACGTCGTCGCGCATGGAGTTCCGATTCCACTTTAATCCATGTCAAACAGCCTCCGAAAAGTCGTTAAAAACATTTTAGAGCGATCCAACCGTCCCATCCTTAGTTATGGACCTTTTGTGCCGGCACGCTGGTCGTGTTGGTGATATTGGCCGACCATACACGTTGGCGTGAGTCCGATTCACGCCTACTTCCATGTAAAAACAGACTCTGGAAGCTCCTGAAAAACTTTTTAGAGCGATTTAATGGTCGAATCTATAGTTTCATGCACCTTTGGCCGGTATGCTGGTCGTGTCGGTGGTATTGCCCCACTGTACATCGTCAGAGAGGAGTACCAATTCCTCGCTACTCCATGTAAAACAGCTTCCAGAAACTCTTGAAAAAATTTTTAGAGTGATCCAACTGTCAGATCTATAGTTATGGACCTTTTGGCCCGGTACTCAGGTCATGTCGTTGATACTGCCCGGCCAAACATCTTCGGCGTGGAGTACTGAGTCCACGCTACTCCATGTAAAACCGTCTACGGAAACTCCTGAAAAAAATTTTAGAGCGATCCAAAGGTCGGATCTATAGTTATGGAACTTTTGGCCCGGTACTGTGGTCATGTCGCTGATATTGCCCAACCAAACATTGTCGGTGCGACGTATCGATTCCACGCTACTACTTGTAAAACAGCCTATAGAAACTCCTGAAAAACATTTTAGAGCAATCTAACGGTAGAATCCCTAGTTATGCACTTTTTGGGCCGGGACGCTGGTCGTGTTGGTGGTATTGCCCCATTGTATGTCGTCGAAGAGGAGTACCGATCCTTGCTACTCCATGTAAAACAGCCTGCAGAAACTCCTGAAAAAAAAATTTTAGTGCGATCCAACGGTGAGATCTATAGTTATGGACCTTTTAGCCCGGTACTCTAGTCATGTCGCTGATATTGCCCGACCAAACATTGTCGGTGCGGCGTATCGATTCCATGTTACTCCTTGTAAAACAGCCTATGGAAACTTCTGAAAAACATTTTAGAGCGATCCAACGGTCGGATCTATAGTTATGGACCTTTTGGACCGGTACTCTAGTCGAGTCCGCGGTATTGCCCGACCGGACGTCATCAGCGTGGAGTACCGATTCCATCTTACTCCATTTAAAACAGCCTACGAAAAGTCGTGAAAAACATTTTAGAGCAATCCAACGATCGTATCTATAGTTATGGACCTTTCCGGCGGTACTATGGTCGTGCGGTGTATGGCCGAACATTGTCGGCGAGGAGTTTTGATTCCACTCGAATCCATGTAAAACAGCCTACAGAAACTTGTGAAAAACATTTTAAAGCGATCCACCAGTCACATCTTTAGTTATAGACCTTTTAGGCTTGTACTCTGGTCCTGTCGGTGGTATTGCCTGACCGTACGTCGTCGGTGTGGAGTACCGATTCCACTCTAATCCATGTAAACAGCCTCCAGAAAGTCGTTAAAAACATTTTAGAGCGATCCAACGGTCGCATCTTTACTTATGGACCTTTTGGGCCGGTACGCTGGTCGTGTCGGTGGTATTGCCCCACCGTACATCGTCGGAGAGGAGTACCGATTCCACTCTAATCCATGTAAAACAGCCTTCGAAAAGTCGTTAAAAACATTTTAGAGCGATCCAACGGTTGCATCTTTAGTTATGGACCTTTTGGGCTGGTATGCTGGTCGTGTCGGTGGTATTGTTCCACCGTACGTCGTCGAAGAGGAGTACCAATTTCTCGCTAATCCATGTAAAAAAGGCTCCGGAAACTTGTGAAAAACATTTTAGAGCGATCTAACAGTCCCATCCTTAGTTATGGACCTTTTGGGTTGGCATGCTGGTCGTGTCGGTGATATTGCCCAACCATACATCGTTGGCGCGGAGTACCGATTCCACGCTACTCCAAGTAAAACAGCCTTCAGAAACTCCTAAAAAACATTTTAGAGCGATCCAATGGTCGGATCTATAGTTATGGACCTTTTGGGCCGATACTCTATTCATGTCGTTGATATTGCCCGACCAAACATCATCGATGCGGCGTATCGATTCCACGCTACTCCTTGTAAAACAGCCTATGGAAACTCCTGAAAAACATTTTAGAGCGATCCAACTGTCGGATCTATAGTTATGGGCCTTTAGGACTGGTACTCTAGTCGAGTCCGCTGTATTGCCCGACCGGACGTCATCAGCGTGGAGTACCGATTCCATCTTACTCCATTTAAAACAGCCTACAGAAAGTCGTGAAAAACATTTTAGAGTGATTCAATGATCGTATCTATACTTATGGACCTTTTCGGCTGGTACTGTGGTCGTGGCGGTGGTAGGGCCCAACCGTACGTCGTCGGCGTGGAGTTCTGATTCCACTCTAATCCATGTAAAACTGCCTCCGGAAACTCATGAAAAACATTTTAAAGCGATCCAACGGTCGCATGTTTAGTTATGGACCTTTTAGGCCGGTATTCTAGTAGTGTTGGTGGTATTGCTCGACTGTACGTCGTTGGCATGGAGTACTAATTCCACTCTAATCGATGTAAAACAGCCTTCGGAAAGTCGCTAAAAACATTTTAAAATGATCCAACGGTAGCATGTTTAGTTATGGACCTTTTAGGCCGGTATTCTGGTCGTGTTGGTAATATTGCCCGACCATACATCATCGGCGCGGAGTACCGATTCCACGCTACTCCATGTAAAACAGCCTCTGAAAACTCCTGAAAAACATTTTAGAGTGATCCAACGGTCGCATCTTTAGTTCGGACCATTTAGGTCGGTATGCTAGTCGTGTCGGTGGTATTGCCCCACCATATGTCGTCGGAGATGAGTACCGATTCCTCGCTAATCCACGTAAAACAGCTAACAAAAAATCCTAAACAAAATTTTAGAGCGATCCAAAGGTCGAATCTATAGTTATGGACCTTTTAGGTCGGTACTCTGGTCTGGCGGTGGTAGTATAGCGCGACCAGACATCGTCGGCGTTGAGTACCGATTCCACGCTACTCCTTGTAAAACGGCCTACGGAAACTCCTGAAAAACATTTTAGAGCCATGCAAAGGTCGAATCTACAGTTAGGGACCTTTTGGGTCGATACTCTGGTCTGGCGGTAGTATAGCGCGACCAGACATCGTCAGCGTCGAGTACCGATTCCACGTTACTACTTATAAAACGGCCTATGAAAACTCCTGAAAAACCTTTTAGAGCGATGCAAAGGTTAGATCTATAGTTATGGACCTTTTGGGTCGGTACTATAATCATGTAGGTGGTATAGCCCGACTGGACGTCGTCGTCGTCGAGTACCGATTCCATGCTACTCCTTGTAAAACAACCTCCAGAAACTCGAGAAAAAATTTTTCGAGTGATCCTACAGTTAGATCTTTATTTGTGGACCTTTTGAGCCGGTACTTGGGTCATGTTAGTGGTATTGCCCGACCCGACGAGGTCTGCGTGGAGTACCGAGACCACGCTATTCCATGTAAAACAATCTATAGTTATAGACCTGTTGGGATGGTACACTGGTCGTGTCCGTGGTATTGCCCGACCGGACGTCATCAGCGTGGAGTTAGTTTCCATGCTACTCCTTGTAAAACTGCCTCCGAAAACTCGTGAAAAAAATTTTAGAGCGATAGAACGGTCGGATCTTTAGTTATCGACCTTTTGGCCCGATAATCTGGTCATGTTCGTTCTATTGCCCGACTGGACGTCGTCGGCGTGGAGTATCGAGTCCACGCTAGTCCATGTAAAACAGCCTCCGGAAACTCATGAAAAACATTTTAGAGCGATCCAACGGTGGGATCTATAGTTATGGACCTTTTGGGCCAGTACTCTGGTCCTGTCCGTGGTATTGCCCGACCAGACGTTGTCATCGTGGAGTTCTGTTTTCATGCAACTCCATGTAAAACAGCCTACATAAACTCTTGAAAAACATTTTAGAGCAATCCAACGATCGGATCTATAGTTAAGGACCTTTTGGGTCGGTACTCTAGTCGTTGCGGTAGTATAGCTTAACCGGACGTCGTCGACATGGTGTACCAATTCCACGTTACTCCATGTAAAACGGCCTACAGAAACTCTTGAAAAACATTTTAGAGCGATCCAAAGGTCGGATCTATAGTTATGGACCTTTTAATTCGGTACTCTAGTCATGGCGGTGGTAGCTCCCGACCAGACGTCTTCGGAGTGGAGTACTAGTTCCACGATACTCCATGTAAAACAGCCTTCGAAAACTCCTGGAAAACATTTTAGAGCGATACATCAGTCGGATCTATAGTTATGGACCTTTTGGGCTTGTACTCTGGTCGTGTCCGTGGCATTGCCCGATCGGACGTTGTCAGCGTGGAGTTCTGATTTCAAGCTACTCCATTTAAAACAGCCTACAGAAACTCTTGAAAAACTTTTCAGAGCGATCCAACGGTCCCAACTTTAGTTATGGACCTTTTGGTCTGGCACGCTACACATGTCGATGATATTGCCCGCCAATACGTCGTCGGTGCAGAGTACCAAATCCACGCTACTACATGTAAAACAACGTCCGGAAACTCTTGAAAAACATTTTAGAGCGATCCATCGGTCGGATCTATAGTTATGGACCTTTTGGGGCCGGTACTTTGGTCTTGTCTGTGTTATTGCCCGATCGGACGTTGTCACCGTGGAGCTCCGATTCTATGCTACTACAAGTAAAACAGCCTACGAAAACTCTTGAAAAACATTTTAGAGAGATCCAACGGTCCAATCTTTAGTTATAGACCTTTTGAGCTGGTACTTTGTCGTGTTGGTGGTATTGCCCGACTAGATGTCGTCGGCGTTGAGTTTCGATTCCACGCTACTCCTTGTAAAACGTCCTACAGAAACTTGTGAAAAACATTTTAGAGCGATCCAACGGTCGGATCTTTAGTTATGTAGCTTTTGTGCCGGTACTCTGGTCGTGCCGGTGGTATTGCCCGACCGGACGTCGTCCGCATGGAGTAACGATTCCAAGCTACTCCATGTAAAATAGCCTCCGAAAACTCATGAAAAAAATTTTAAAGCGTTCCAACAGTTACATCTATAGTTATGGACCTCTTGGGCCAGTAATCTGGTCGTGTCATTGGTATTGCCCGATCGGACATTGTCGTTGTGGAGTATCGAGTCTATGTTACTCGTTGTAAAACAGCCTCCATAAACTCGTGAAAAACATTTTAGAGCGATCCAACGGTCGGATCTTTAGTTATGTACCTTTTGTGTTGGTACTCTGGTCGTGTCGGTGGTATTGCCCGACCGGACGTTGTCTGCGTGGAGTACCGTTTCAAAGCTACTCCATGTAAAACAGCCTCCGGAAACTCCTGAAAAACATTTTAGAGCGATCCAAAGGTCGAATCTATAGTTAGGGACCTTTTAGGTCGGTACTCTAGTTTGGCGGTAGTATAGAGCGACCAGACATCGTCGACATCAAGTACCAATTCCACGCTACTCCTTGTAAAATGGCCTACGAAAACTCCTGAAAAACCTTTTATAGCGATGCAAAGGTCAGATCTATAGTTATGGACCTTTTGGGTCGGTACTATAATCATGTAGGTGGTATAGCCCGACTGGACGTCGTCGTCGTGGAGTACCGATTCCACACTACTCCTAGTAAAACAGCCTCCGGAAACTCGAGAAACAAATTCTCGAGTGATCCTACGATTAGATCTTTATTTATAGACCTTTTGAGCCGGTACTCTGGACGTGCCTGTGGTATTGCCCGACTCGACGTGGTCTGCGTGGAGTACCGAGTCAACGCTACTCCATGTAAAACAGCCTCCAGAAACTCCTGAAAAACATTTTAGAGCAATCCAATGATCGGATCTATAGTTATGGACCTTTTGGGACGGTACATTGATCGTGTCCGTGGTATTGCCCGACCAGATGTTATCAGCGTGGAGTTACGTTTCCATGCTACTCCTTGTAAAACAGCCTCTGAAAACTCGTGAAAAAAATTTTAAAGTGATAGAACGGTCGGATCTTTAGTTATGGACGTTTTGAGCCGGTAGTTTGGTCGTCTTGGTGGTATTGCCCTACCAGACATGGTATGCGTGGAGTACCAATTCCACGCTACTTTATGTAAAACAGCCTCTGGAAACTCCTGAAAAACATTTTAGAGCGATCCAATGGTCAGATCTTTAGTTATGTACCTTTTGTTTCGGTACTCTGGTCGTGTCGGTGGTATTGCCCCACCGGACGTTGTCTGCGTGGAGTAACAATTCAAAGCTACTCCACTCTAATCCATGTAAAACAGCCTCCGGAAACTCATGAAAAACATTTTAGAGCGATCCAACAGTCGGATATATAGTTATGGACCTTTTGGGCTGGTACTCTCATCGTGACGGTAGTATTGCCCGACCGGACGTCGTTGGCGTGGAGTACTGAGTCGACGCTACTACGCGTAGAACGTCCTACGAAAACTCATGAAAAACGATTTAGAATGATCCAACGATCGGATCTTTAGTTATGGACCTTTTGAGCTGGTACTCTGGTCGTGTCCGTGGTATTGCCCTACCGCACGTCGTCGGAGAGGAGTACCGATTCCTCGCTACTCCATGTAAAATAGCCCCCGGATACTCCAGAAAACCATTTTAGAGCCATCCAATGACCGTATCTATAATTTTGGACCTTTTGGCCCAGTACTCTGGTCGTGTCGGTGCAATTGCCGGACCGAACGTCGTCGATGTGGAGTACCGATTCCACGCTACTCCATGCAAAATAGGCTTTGAAAACTCCTGAAAAAACATTTTAGAGCGATCCAATGGTCGGATCTATAGTTATGGACCTTTTCGGCTGGTATTATGGTCGTGTCATTGGAATTGCCCGACCGTACGTTGTTGCAATGGAGTACCAATTCCACAATACTACATGTAAAACAACCAATGGAAACTCCTAAAAAACATTATAGAGTGATCCAACGGTCGAATCTATAGTTATAGACCTTTTGGGCTGGTACTCTAGTCGTGTCGGTGGAATTGCCCGATCGTACGTTGTCGGCGTGGAGTACTGATTCCACTCTAATCCATGTAAAACAGCCTCCGCAAACTCGTGAAAAACATTTTAGAGTGATCCAACGGTCGGATATATAGTTATGGACCTTTTGGGCCGGTACTCTAGTCGTGGTGGTAGTAGAGCCCGACCGGACGTCGTCGGTGTGGAGAACCAAGTACATGCTACTCCGCGTAAAACGTCCTACGGAAACTCATGAAAAACGTTTTAGAATGATCCAACAGTCGGATCTTTAGTTACGGACCTTTTGAGCCCAATAATCAAGTCGTGTCGGTGCAATTGCCTAACCGGACATCGTCTGCGAGGAGTATCGATTCCACACTACTCCATGCAAAACAGGCTTCGAAAATTCCTGAAAAACATTGTAGAGCGATCCAACGATCGGATTTATAGTTATGGACCTTTTAGGCCGGTACGCTGGTCGTGTCGGTGGTAGTGCCCAATCGTACGTCGTTGAAGAGGAGTACCGATTCCTCGCTACTCGATGTAAAACACCTCTGAAAACTCCTGAAAAACATTTTAGAGGGATCCAACGATCGAATCTATAGTTACGAACCTTTTGAGCCGGTACTCTGTTCGAGTCGGTGGTATTGCCCAACCGTACGTTGTCGGAATGGAGTACCGATTCCACAATACTCCATGTAAAACAACCTATGGAAACTCCAGAAAAACATTTTTGAGCGATCCAACGGACGGATCTATAGTTATGGACCTTTTGGTCCGGTACCCTAGTCGTGTCGCGGTATTGCACGACCGAACGTCATCGTCGAGGAGTACTAATTCCACGCTACTCGTAAAACAGCCTCTAGAAACTAGTGAAAAAAAATTTAGAGTGATCCAACGGTCGAATCTATAATAATGCACCTTTTAATTCAGTACTCTGGTCGTGTCGGTGCAATGGCCTGACCGGACGTCGTCGGCGCGGAGTACTGATTCCATGCTACTCCAAGCAAAACAGGCTTCGAAAACTCCTGAAAAACATTTTAGAGTGATCCAATGGTCAGATCTATAGTTATGGACCTTTTGGGCCAGTACTCTAGTCGTGTCCGTGGTATTTCCCTACCGGACGTCGTCAGCGTGGAGTTCCGAGTCCATGCTACTCCATGTAAAATAGCCTACGGAAACTCGTGAAAAACATTTTAGAGCGATCCAACGGTCGGATCTATAGTAATGCACCTTTTGCGCCGGTACTCTGGTCATGGCGGTGGTATAGCCTCTCCGAACGTCGTCAGCGTGGAGTACCAATTTCATGCTACTCCTTGTAAAACGGCCTATGGAAACTCGTGAAAAACTTTTTAGAGAGATCCAACAGTCGAATCTTTACTGATGCACCTTTTGTGCCGCTACTTTGGATGTCTCGGTGGTATTGCCTGACCGAACGTCGTCGGCGTCGAGTACTGACTCTACGCTACTCCATGCAAAACAGGCTTCGAAAACTCTTGAAAAACATTTTAGAGCGATCCAACAGTCGGATATATAGTTATGGACCTTTTCGGCTGGTACTCTTGTCGTGTTGGTGGTATTGCCCAACCATACGTCGTCCGAATGGAGTACCGGTTCCGCGATACTCCATGTAAAACAGCCTCCGGAAACTCCTGAAAACATTTTAGAGTGATCCAACGGTCGGATCGATAGTTATGGACCTTTTGGGCCTATACTCTAGTCGTGTCCGTGGTATTGCCCTACCGGATGTCGTCAGCGTGGAGTTCCGAGTCCATGCTACTCCATGTAAAACAGCCTACGGAAACTCGTGAAAAACATTTTAGAGCGATCCAACGGTCGGATCTTTACTGATGCACCTTTTGTGCCTCTACTCTGGTTGTCTTGGTGGTATTGCCCGACCGGACGTTGTCGGTGTGGAGTACCGAGTCCACGTTACGCCTTGTAAAAATAGCCTTCCGCAAATCGTGTAAAAAATTTTAGATCGATCCAACGGTCGGATCTTTAGTTATGGACCTTTTCGGCTGGTACTCTGTTCGTGTCGGTGGTACTGCCCGACCGGACATGGTTTGCGTGGAGTACCGATTCCACGCTACTCAATGTAAAACAGCCTCCGGAAACTCCTGAAAACATTTTAGAGCGATCCAATGGTCGGATCGATAGTTATGGACCTTTTGGGTCGGTACTCTAGTCGTGTTCGTGGTATTGCCTGACCGGACATCGTCAGCGTGGAGTTCTGAGTCCATGCTACTCCATGTAAAAGAGCCTACAAAAACTCGAGAAAAACATTTTAGAGCGATCCAACAGTCGGATCTTTACTTATGTACCTTTTATGCCGCTACTCTGGTCGTGTTGCTGGTATTGCCCGACCGTACGTCGTTAGGGTGGAGTACCGAGTCCACCCTACACCTTGTAAAAATAGCCTTCCACAAATCATGAAAAAAATTTCTGACCAATCCAATGGTCGGATCTTTAGTTATGGACCTTTTGGGCCGGAACTCTGGTTGTGTCGTTGGTATTGCCCGACCGTACGTCGTAGGCGCGGAGTACCGATTCCACGCTACTCCATTTAAAACAGCCTTCGAAAACTCTTGAAAAACATTTTAAAGGGATCTAACGGTCGGATCTATAGTTATGGACCTTTGGGGCCGGTACTCTGGTCGTGTCGGTGATATTGCCCGATCGAACATCGTCGTCGTGGAGTACCGATTCCACGCCACTCCTTGTGAAACAGCCTCCACAAATCTTGAAATTTTTTTTGGAGCAATCTAACAGTCAAATCTTTAGTTATGGACCTTCTGAGCCGGTACTCTGGTCGTGTCGGTGGTATTGCTCGACCAGACGTCGGTGGCATGGAATACCGATTCCATGCAACTCCTTGTAAAATGGCCTACGGAAACTCGTGAAAAACATTTTAGAGCGATCCAACGGTCGGATCTTTACTTATGGACCTTTTGGCCCGATACTATAATCGTGCAGGTGGTATAGCCCGACCAGACGTCGTCAGCGTTGAGTACCGATTCCGCCCTACACCATGTAAAACAGCCTCCAGAAACTCTTGAAAAACATTTTAGAGCGATCCAATGGTCGGATCTATAGTTCTGGACCTTTTGGGCCGGTACTCTAGTCGTGTCCGTGGTATTTCCCGACCGGATGTCATTCACATGGAGTTCTGATTCCATGCTACTCCTTGTAAAACAGCCTCCGGAAACTCATGAAAAAAATTTTAGAGCGATCCAACGGTCGGATCTTTAGTTGTGGACCTTTTGAGCCGGTACCGTGGTCGGTGGAATTGCCCAACCGGACATGGTTTGCGTGGAGTACCGATTCCATACTACTCCATGTAAAACATTTTAGAGCGATCCAACGATCAAATCTATAGTTATGTACCTTTTGGGCCAGTACTCTAGTCGTGTCCATGGTATAGCCTGACCGGACGTTGTCGTCGTGGAGTGGCGATTCCCCGCTACTCCTTGTAAAATAGCCTATGGAAAATCATGAAAATTTGTTTACAGGGATCCAATAGTCAGATCTATAGTTATGGACCTTTTGGGCCAGTACTCTGGTCGTGTTGTTGGTATTGCCCGACCGGACGTCGTAGGCGTGGAGTACCGAGTCCACACTACTCCGTGTAAAACTTCCTACGGAAGCTCGTAGGGGTGTCTCAACACCTAATGCCCTAAGACCAACTGGTTTGGGAGTCATTAGCCTAAATCTCGTTACATGAGTTAAATATACATTATGTTTTAAGTTGTATGTGTATATAAATAAAATTAAAAAAAAAAAAAGAAGAAGAAGAAGAAGAAGAAGAAAAAGAAGTAATAATAATAATAATCCCAAACCCAAGGAAGTTCACCTTAAACATTTGAACATAATATTGTTTTCTTCCAACAAAAGCCCCATCATCTATGTTTTCATATATTGAGCACATAAAAAGAAGGTTTATTAATATCTTGTTTAAGAAGTATGAAGCAACAATATAAATTTAATGAGAGTTTGTTTATCTAGATAGATTAATAGAAGTTGAATGATGAATGCCTTGCTTTGTGATACTTGCAAATTATTTCTCTATTTTAACGCTTTAGATTACTAGGGACTAGTAATAAGCTGGTTGGGGGGTGTGATTAGTACTTAAAAGTGCATGTTTATCAAGGTTTTATATCATCATTTTGCACTTGAAGTATCAATAACTCCTTAACTAAAGCATGTTTTATAATAACAAGTTTGATACTATAAGATACCTTAATTTATGGTAAATGATCATCTTAAATGCAGGCCTATCACATAAATAAAAGGATTGATTGATGAGTTTAAGTATTGAAAGTGAAAGGACAAAGAGATGGCCAAACTTAGAAAAGAGATGCCGGTGTAGTCCAAACCGGAACATTGCTCGGTAATTGGATCATATCTGGAGCTCTAGATCTCGGATTTAGGTCCATTTTATATGGATGGAAAGGTAAGACAAAGGCCTACAACTCTCATGTAGAGCCCAATATTTAAAAAGGCTGTTTTGAAGTCCAAACTGAAGGAACAACGAAGAAGTCCGAAGCTGTCCTGCAGCCCAGACACTATTTAGTGTTCAGCCCATATCTTGAGTTCTAGAAGTCCAAATGACCTCATCTTTTTTTTGTTGGAAAGATGAGACAATTTCCTAGAACATTTCTAAGGATTCTGGGCAAATTATGATGTTAGCAATGACGTCTTGTTCAGACAAGAAGATAAGGATTGCCACCAAGTCAAGATGTGGCCACCCACTCATCAATTAATTAACAAATCAATAGTTCCAAATTTTGGCCTATAAAAGGAGGCACTTACCATGTATTGAGGCATCTTGGTTTCCAGATCAAGATCATGCTCTTGCTTTCTCTCTTTGTATTGCTTATGTTTTGCTTTCATTAATATCAAGTTTATGCACTTAATTTCCTTTTCTTTACTTAGTTAACTTCTTTCTCATTTATGTTCTTATTTTGTTCATTTATGTTTCTTTCTTTCATTATGTTTAGCTAAGTTAATTATATCAAGGTGAAAAGGGTACACTAATGGTGTAAGAATAAGTATAATATAAACTTAACATGGACCTTAACGTTGGATACTAACATGTTTTATATTTGTTATCTTGTTCACTTTTAATACTTTGCTTGATAAATGGTTAATCTAGATTTATGTTGTATAACACTTGGTACAACAAATACTTGGTACTTTCATAGCCCATACTGTATGGTATAACCGACACCTGAGCTATGAAAGGGACTTGATTTGTTGTTAACATAAGTTATAATCATGAATGCCTGCCAATATTTACAAGTATTAGCTTTATTCGAATAAGATAACTAATGGAATCATGTTAACAATTTATAATCTGATTGGAACCTCCTTTATGTGTGGTTTCCACTTGAAGTAATAAGAGTTTATACTATACTTGTTTTGAAGTACCATTAGTGATCCTCTAACCTTGACATTTATTTTTTATCTTTGTTTAATCCTTACATTAATCTTTCAACTCAAAGTTCTCATTAATTTCTTCCTTCTCTTTTTTATTCTTGTTGTTGTTGTTGTTGTTGTTGTTGTTATCTATTCATAAACTCAGTATATAGGCTGGAAACCTGTGACCCGATCTTTTAGATCATTCTCAGGTATAACAACGCCACATACTGAGTATTATTATTATTATTACTAGTACTAGTACTACTATTGTTATTATTATCGTTATTATTGTTATTGTTGCATTGTTATTTATAATTTATACAATTAACCTATCTGTGGTTCGACCCTGGTCTTGCCGGGTTATTTATTACTTCGACACTCCTGCACTTGGGAGAAGACATCAAGCTTTTGGTCGTGTCAAGTTTTTGGCGCCGTTGCCGGGGAGGTAAATTCTTGTATAAATTATAATATTTAATTTATTTTCTCTTTTCAATTTTCATTTTATCTAACTTTTGTTTTCTTTGTTTTGTTTTGTTTCTTTTTCTTCTATTTTCTTTTCTTCCTTTTATTCTCTTTTTACACGTGCATGCGAGTTTGGTCACGTACATTAAGTGGTCGACTTTGTAGGGTATTCTCATCATTTTCAGAAAATATGGCCGAAGAAGATAATCAATCGCTTCATAATGAGAATAATGAGAATAACCGTATGAGAACACTTAGAGACCACATGAATCCCACAAGAACAAGTGCACCCTCATGCATAGTTTTCCCTCCTGATGCATCTCATTTTAATTTTAAGCCAGACATTATTCAACTTTTACCTTCTTTTCATGGCTTAGACCTAGAAAATCCATACTTGCATTTAAGGGAATTTGAGGAGGTCTGTAATACCTATAATGACTCAAATTGTAGCATGAACACCATTCGATTAAAGCTTTTTCGTTTTTCATTAAAAGATAAAGCTAAAACATGGCTATAAAATTTGAGACCAGGATCCATTCGTGCTTGGGATGAAATGCAACAACAATTTTTAAAGAAGTTTTTTCCATCTCACAGAACAAACTCTTTCAAAAGACAAATTATCACTTTCACTCAAAAGCCAGGAGAAACATTTTACCAATGTTGGGATAGGTATCGAGATTTGTTTAATACTTGCCCACATCATGGTTTTGAAACATGGAGATTGGTTTCACATTTTTATGAAGGTTTAACACCTAGAGATAGGCAAATGGTTGAATTGATGTGCAATGGAACTTTTGAAGATAAAGATCCTAATGAAGCAATGGAGTACCTAGACTTGCTAGCCGAAAATTGGGACACCACAAGTACTTATGAGGCACCAAGTAAAACTCAACCTCATACATCTAGTGGAGGTATGCACAACCTTAGGGAAGATCATAACCTCCAAGACAAGTTTGCATCTTTAGTTAGAAAAGTCGAAGCACTTGAATTGAAAAAGAGTGGTCAATTAAAATCTGTTCAAGACATTGTGTGTCAAATCTGTGAAACCAAGGAACACTCAACAAATGATTGTCCAACTTTGCCTTCTTTTAAGGAATGCCTCCATGAACAAGCCCATGCTTTAAACAGTTTCCAAAGACCCAACCATAACCCATACTCCCAAACGTATAACCCTAGTTGGAGAAATCACCCAAATTTCAGTTGGAAGAGTGATAGCAACAATGCACAAACTTCACAGTCACCGTTTCAAGCACACCATAATTTTCAACCACAACAAAATCCAAAGGGGCAATACAATGCAAATGCAAGTGGTTCTGGAAGCCAACACATGGATCAAGTCAAATCAGTCATCACTCTTCGTAGTGGTAAGGTTATTGAAAAACCCATTCTTGAACCTTGTAAGAAAGATGATGAGTCTATCTCTGAGGGTAAGGAAGGGGTTGAACCTGAACATTGCAAAGAAAAGACTGATTCCCCGCCAGCACTTCCATTTCCTCATGTCATGACCAAACAAAGGAAAGTCAATCACAACTCTGAAATCTTTGAAATTTTCAAACAGGTAAGGATCAATATACCTTTGTTAGATGCTATTAAACAGGTTCCTTCCTATGCTAAATTTTTGAAAGATTTGTGCACTGTGAAGAGAAAACTGAATGTGAAAAAGAAAGCCTTTTTAGCCGAACAAGTAAGTGTCATTCTCCATAACAATAATGCTTTGAAATATAAAGACCCTGGTTGTCCTACAATTTCTTGCTTTATTGGAGAACATAAAATTGAAAGAGCCTTACTTGATCTTGGAGCTAGTGTGAATTTACTTCCATATTCAGTCTTTCAAAGTCTCAAAGTCTAGGTGAGTTTTAAAACCAACTTCTATAACTCTTTTACTTGCCGATAGATCTGTAAAAGTGCCTAGAGGAATAGTTGAGGATGTGTTAGTACAAGTTGATAAATTCATTTATCCTGTGGATTTTCTTGTCTTGGATACACAACCTGTTGAAGCATGTAATTCAATTCCTGTCATTTTAGGACGTCCATTTCTTGCCACTTCTAATGCATTGATTAATTGTAGGAATGGACTGATGAAGCTATCATTTGGAAACATGACATTGGAGATGAATATTTTCAACATTTACAAGTAACCTGGAGATGATAATGATTTACAGAAAGTGGACTTTATTGAAAAATTAGTTCATGATCAATTTCAAACCACTTCTAGTGAAACTGAGATTGATGAATCTGATGATTTGCAAATGGTCTACTTTTAAGAATCAAAGGCATGCAATTGGAGACCACAAATTGAAGAATTGCCACAACGATCAATTGAGCCCATACCTCCAAGTGTTCAACCACCAAAACCTGAATTGAAGCCGTTACCATTTAATCTCAAATACTCATTTTTGGGAGAAAATGAAACTTTTCCAGTAATAATCTCTTCCAAACTTAATGCACATCAAGAAGGTAAGTTATTACAGATTTTGAAAATGCACACAACTGCATTAGGATGGACCATAGCTGACATAAAAGGAATTAGCCCTTTGATTTGCACACACAGGATTTATTTGGAGGAAAATGTTAAACCCTCTTAGAGAAATTGCAACGAAGGCTTAATCCTAATATGAAGAAAGTAGTGAAAAATAAAGTCATTAAGCACTTCTAGATAATGGAATCATTTATCCTATTTCTGACAGCAAATGGGTAAAGTCCTACCCAAGTTGTACCCAAAAAGTCTGGAGTCACCTATGATAACGAATGAGAAAAATGAGTATTCCAACTAGGACTGTTACTGGTTTGGCGCATGTGCATTGACTATAGGAAACTTAATTATCAATGACTAGAAAGATCATTTTCCCTTTACCGTTTCATGTGACCAAATCCTAGAAAGAGTGCAGGTCATGAATTTTATTGTTTCCTGAGAATGGCTCTTCAGGTTTACAATCAAATTGAAATTGCATATGGAAGATCAAGAGAAAGAACTACTTTCACATGTCCATTGGTACTTTTGCATATGATTTCGAGGATGGCTTGTGATTATGTAAGTGCACGGCAGCGCAGCGTTCAAAGATGCTATGCCTAGCATATTTAGTGATCATGGTTTGAACGTTTTCTTGTAAATTTATTATGGATGATTTTTCTGTGTTTTGGTGATTCATTTTGATGATTGTTTGACTTAACTTAGAAAGGTTTTGAGGGCAGCGTGTTGAAGAGAAAGATCTTGATATGGAATTGGGAAAAATGTCGCCTTTAATGGTAACAAACGACATTGTCTAATGGTCACATTGGTTTCATCAAGAAGGAATTGAGGGGTTAAATCTAAAACTCGGAGTTAATTCGCCAAACTTACAACACCGAAATCTGTTAAAGATGTTAGTTATCATTCTTAGGACATGCTGGTTTTTTAGCAGGAAGGTTCATCAAGTTTTAGTGTAATAGTCTAAGCCCTTGAAGTAACCTTTAACAGGATAATATTTTTGAATGGACTGAATACATTGTGAAGAAGCCTTTGTTAACTTAAACTGCTTACTTTGCTCGCTGTCATTCCAACCACTCCTGATTGGTCATTACCCCTTTGAAATAATAATGTGGGCTGTTGATTATGCCGTGCGGTGCTGTCTTTGGGAACAAAGAAAAGATAAGAACGCTATGTGATTTACTTATGCAACGTAAAATTTAAAAGATAATGCTCAAAATGCATTACACCACACAACTGAAAAAGAATTCATTGCGTGTTTTGCTGTGTGAATAAATTCAGGTCTTATCTTGTTGGCTCACACTGTTGTTTGTTTTTTTAGTGATCATGGCATGCATATGAAATATCTTCCTTTTCTAAGAAAGAATTCCAAGGCTAGATTTGGATGTGGCTGAATTTTTGTTAGCTTCAAGATTTGATATCACAATCAAGAGCAGAAGGCAACCCAAAAAGTTGTTGGCAGATCATTTGTCAAGATTAACAGCAGATTCGAAATCTAACATGACACACCATTGAATACACTTTCCGGCGATTGAATCTATTATTTTTTTCGCTTTATACGATATGCCTTGGTTTTGCTAGATATGTTAATTTCTTGTTCAGGACTAATTGCAGCCTCAAATTGGAGTACCCAAGACAAATAGAAAAAGTTCTTGAAACGAAGTGAGAACTTTTATTGGATGTCACACTGTATATTATTCAATATATTAGTCCTGATCAAATATTTGAATGATGCATTCCTGACAATGAGATAGGAGTGTGTAACATTAAATTTGTCTTGTCTGAGAGGCAATGATGGGGGTCATTATCTCATAAGCAAGACAACTGGCAAAATAATTACAAAGTGGATTTTTTATTGCGCCACCATGTTCAAAGACTCACAAATGCATTCTAGCAAGACTTACAGTGTGAAAATTGTAACAACCCGGCTTTCCAGCCCAATCACAGTAAATTTTTTTTTTATATATTTAAAACACATGGTGTCGGTAATTAGGGAACTTGAAGCTTCACATCATCAAAGTACAATCCACTTCATTTAAGTGAATCTACATCAAACACATAATATCAAAGTTGCATGATTTTGAAGATATATTAAACAGAATATATTACAGTCATAAGTTTTGCATTCCTATCCCCTAATAGACATCACAATTTTTAAACAAAAAGGATCTAGTAAAAGTTATACATTCAGTAGCATTGATCCATACAAAATACATTGTGATATGGAATGCATCTACATGATTCCTTGCAAAAGATAGGTTCTGTGTATCGGGTTCCTAAACATCTCATTGGTGTCACGTCCCTGCAGTAGTATAAAACATTTAAGAGGATTGAAAATACTTAATAATAATAATGGTACTAACGGTTTGGCCATTAATAAAGTATTAACATTTTATAATTTATTCATTAGTAGTTGATATACAACTAGTAATACAATTAGATGCAGCAGTTTTCGAATTGTAACTAGCCGAAGCTAATCAGTCTTTTCTCCCAACCCATCCACTCGGACGAATATGTTTAGCCAAATAAGTCTTTCTTGTTCAGGTCATCATTTCTATAAATACGATATGTTTGAAGGCCATTAGCCGAAGCTAAATCCGAACTGTTACTGTCCCGGATCCACTGTTATTAGTCTTGAAGCTACAGTTACCATTTCCCGTCTCGAACTGTTACTGTCTAATTCATTTTTCAGTTACTGTCCATTTTGAACTGTT
This sequence comes from Populus alba, assembly GCF_005239225.2. NCBI lineage: Eukaryota > Viridiplantae > Streptophyta > Magnoliopsida > Malpighiales > Salicaceae > Populus > Populus alba. The sequence goes on from NC_133293.1 coordinate 2,993,801, forward strand.
ACTGTCTCATTTTTGAACTGTTACTGTCTTTTTTTTTGAACTTTTACTGTCTTAACTGTCACTGTCTCATTTTTTGAATTGTTACTATCTAGACATTTTTGAACTGTCACTGTCTCATTTTTGAATTGTTACTATCTAGACATTTTTGAACTGTCACTGTCTCATTTGGTGACCCATGACGGGAGTTTTATAACTCAAAATTGAGCAAAGACCAATTTCATTAATTAGCCAACATTCAAAATACAATTTCTATAAGGAATATGATCCTAATTCTTTCATCCTCCTACCCGAAATCTCTTGAAAATCAAGAGACGAAAACTGTTCTAGATTCGTCAACCTTTCTATTTACACACAACACAAGAAGTTCTTTAATTTAGTAATTCATACTTTTTCCTCAATTTTAAGTCTAAGAACTAAAATCTATGATTTAACATCCAGTCATCAATGAAAAATCAACTTTGCAAAGACTCATAAAACAGGTTTAGAATTCCTTACTTTCAGCACACAACATCACAGCAGAACACATTAATTCCAGCACAACAACATCACAGCAGAACACATTTATTTCAACACAACAACATCACAGCAGAACACATTAATTTCTGCATAAAATCTTTAAATAAATTTCCAGCAGAAACCAACACATACATGCATGCGACCCACCCCATAGTTAGAGCCAGCCCTCTATCATGATTTTTATTTCCATTTTATTATTTGTTAGATGTTCTGAAATTGGCTTGATTTTCACTTTTTTGCTTGTTCTCTATTTAATTTCAGCTTCCTTCACAGCTGGCTTAGGTCTTAGATCAATTCTTTTTCTTAGGTTTTTCTTCTTCATTTTCATTTTTTTTTTATCTTAAGGGGAGAGAAAGAGTTTCAGACCCATACCTTCTGAATTTAACTAATTTTGAGGAAGGTGTTGACACTATTCTTTCTCTTCAGCTGCTGGTTCTCCTCATTCTTCTCCTCTCACGTTTTCCAGCTCTCTTTTTCCTCTCCTCTATGCAGCTGCCCACTCCTCTCTCAAGTCTCATCTCTCCCTCACAAGTTCGCAAAGTCATTCTCTACTGGTTTGATTCACGTTCTGTTGTGAAAGGGAAGGAAGGAATGACATGCAGCTGCTGGTTTGGGAAGAAGATGGATCAATTCACTCTCCTCTCCTTGTATTTATACTCCCATCAAAAGAAATGGTTTGTTTGGGTTGGTTTAGATGTATCCTTATCCTTGTTTTTGTTTATCTTAAAGCCGGTTTTTTTTTTTTGTTTGGTGATTACATTCTCCCCGCCTAATATGAATTTCGTCTCGAAATTTAAGCAGTTTCACACTCCATACCTGGTAGTTCAAATAAATTGGGTACTTTTTCCTTTCTTCGGGTGTGGTGGTCTGCCACTGAAAATAGTCCCCATCTCTCTTTTTGCTATATCCTGATACCCCCCTTGCTTTCTCCATACATGCCTCCAGAGCTTGTGCAGCCTCAATCAAACTCCCTCACCGATTTAAATCGCAAGGCGATCAATCCTTGTCTCAAATCCTGTCGTAAAACCATCTCTCCAACTTTTCAATCATATGTTCCTGCTGTCGGTCATATAGTGTGGGGCGAACAATGAGAGGTCATGGAATCTCCTTTCATACTCCAATACTGACATATCACCCTGTTCTTAATGCCAAGAAACTCTTGTTCTTTCACCTTGCGATGATACTTGGAATAAAACTGATTCTCAAACTCTGTCTTGAAATCACTCCAAGTTAGTGTCTCGGTCGCACGCTTCAGCTGAAAAACTATTTCCCACCATGTCATTGGCCCTATCAGACAGTAATTGGCTATGCACAATTTACCCTCAAAACCCTCGGGTGCTTATTTGAATCATTGTCTTTTCCGCCTTCCTGATCCATCTCACAGCTATCTCTGCATCTTGTTCCCCCATATACGGTTCACAGGCCCCATTTCCTTCATACTTTTGACTAATCGCACAGTGGCACCACATTATCCATGTCATGCTAGTCGTAGGGGCTGCTGGTGGAATCTGCGTGGGTGGGAGTTGCTTGTGCCCGCTGAACTAGCCATGCCTTCCATCACGGCTTTAACTATTTGTACAAGGAGTCCCGCATCTACATATTGTTGGGGGCACACCATTAAACAGTAGATGGTTGTGCTTCCGATCTTTCTCGCTGCTCCGTTGCGACTGGGGGTGTTTCCTCTGTCCGATAGGCCTCGAGCCTTCCCCTGCCACCTTAGTATCTTCCCCCTACAAGGTTTCGGGGGAGAGAACCACCCACGCCGTAAATAGTATCGAGCATGAGATGCCGTATCATCCAGGATCTTCATCTTGCCAACCTTGGGTTACCTTGTTCATGCCTCCTTTCGAAGGAGGGCGGCTCAGTTCGTGTCCCTCTTGTCGGTACCGTGCGTACCATCCTGAAATTTGTCGTAACAACACATTTATTAAAGATCCTCAGGATCTATACCAAGTGCTCTGATACCAACTGTAACAACCCGGCTTTCCAAGCCCAAATCAACAGTAAATTTTTTTTTATATATATTTAAAACACATGTGTCGGTAATTAGGAAACTTGAAATCTTCACATCATCAAACTACAATCCATACAATCCACATTTCATTTAAAAGTGAATCTTACACAAACACATAATATCAAAGTTGCATGATTGAAATCATATTATCAGAATATATACATAGTCATAAGTTTTGCATTCTATCCCACTAATAGACATCACATTTTTAAAACAAAAAAGGATCTAGTAAAAGTTATACATTCAGTACATTGATCCATACAAAATACATTTGATTATAGAATGCATCTACATGATTCCTTTCAAAAGTAGGTTCCCGTGTTATCGGGTTACCTAAACATCTCATTGTGTGACGTCCCTTGCAGTAGTATAAAACATTTAAGAGGATGAAAATACTTAATAATAATAATAATGGTACTAAACGGTTTTTGGCCCATTAAATAAAGTATTAACAGAGAGAGATTTATAATTTATTCATGTAGTTGATATAACAACTAGTAATACAATTAGATGCACAAGTTTTCGAATTGTAACTAGCCGAAGCTAATCAGTCTTTTCTCCCAACCATCCACTCGGACGCCATTAGCCGAAGCTAATCATTCCTTGTTCCGGCCATCCTTTCGGATGCCATTAGCCGAAGCTAATCATTCAATTGTCCCGGCCATCCACTCGGATGCCATTAGCCGAAGCTAATCAGTCCATCATCCCGGCCATCCATACGGATGCTAATCATTCAGTTACTGTCTCATTTTTGAACTGTTACTGTCTCATTTTTGAACTGTTACTGTCTTTTTTTTTTTGAACTGTTACTGTCTTTAACTGTCACTGTCTCATTTTTGAATTGTTACTGTCTAGACATTTTTGAACTGTCACTGTCTCATTTTTGAATTGTTACTATCTAGACATTTTTGAACTGTCACTGTCTCATTTGGTGACCCATGACGGGAGTTCTATAACTCTAAATTGAGCAAGACCAATTTCATTAATTAGCCAACATTCAAAACTACAATTTCTTAAGGAATATGATCCTAATTCTTTCATCCTCCTACCCGAAATCTCTTGAAAATCAAGAGACGAAACTGTCTAGATTCGTCAACCTTTCTATTTACACACAACACAAGAAGTTCTTTAATTTAGTAATTCATACTTTTTCCTCAATTTAAGTCTAAGAACTAAAATCTATGATTTAACATCCAGTCATCAATTGAAAATCAACTTCAAAGACTCATAAAAAACAGGTTAGATTCCTTACTTTCAGCACACAACATCACAGCAGAACACATTAATTCCAGCACAAACAACATCACAGCAGAACACATTTATTTCAACACAAAACAACATCACAGCAAAGAACACATTAATTTCTGCATAAAATCTTTAAATAAATTCCAGCAGAACACACATACATGCATGCTGACCCACCCCATAGTTAGAGCCAGCCCTCTATCATGATTTGTTATTCCATTTTATTTATTTGTTAGATGTTCTGAAATTGGCTTTATTTTCACTTTTTTTGCTTGTTCTCTATTAGATAATTTCAGCTTCCTTCACACAGCCTGGCTTAGAGGTCTTAGATCAATTCTTTTCTTAGGGTTTTTTTCTTCATTTTCGTTTTTTTTTTATCTTAAGGGGGAAGGAAGAGAGTTTCATGACCCATACCTTTTACTGAATTTAACTAATTTTGAGGAAGGTTTGGACACTATTCTTTCTCTTCAGCTGCTGGTTCTCCTCATTCTTCCTCCTCTCACGTTTTCACTCTCTTTTCCTCTCTCTCTATGCAGTGCCCACTCTCCTTCAAGGTCTCATTCTCCCTCACAAGTTCGCAAAGTCATCTCTACTGGTTTGATTCACGTTTCTGTTTGTGTAAAAGGGAAGGAAGGAATGACATGCAGCTGCTGGTTTGGGAGAAGATGGATCATTCACTCTCCTCTCCTTGTATTTATACTCCCCATCAAAAGAAATGGGTTGTTTGGGGTTGGTTTAGATGTATCCTTATCCTTGTTTTGGTTTATCTAAAGCCGGTTTTTTTTCTTTGGTGATTACAAAAATTGTCAAAAGTTGGGATCTATTTCAAAACGTCACATTATGCCTTTAAATCCTATTCTTGTCATTGAGATCTTTGACTGTTAGGTATAGATTTCATGTGGTCCATTTATCATTTGTTTCGTGTACATATTAGTCGCAGTAGATTATGTTTCAAAATGGATAGAGGCAATTCCAAGTCGAAACAATGATAACAAAACAGTGATAAAGTTTTTTGAAAGACAATATTTTGAGTGTCAATTTGGAATTCCTCGAGCCATAATAAGTGATGTGGAACACATTTCTGCAACAAAGCCATTTGCTTCTTTAATGAAGAAATATGGATATCACACACAAAAGTTGCCACCCCTTATCACCCTTAAGACAAGTGGACAAGTAGAGCTTTGCTAATAGGAGATCAACACAAATCTTGGAGAAAATTACGGTGAACCCTAATCGGAAAGACTAGTCTTTTAAGACTTAATATGCACTTTGGGCTTATCGAACTGCATTATAAAATCATTAGGTATGTCACCTTATAGACTAGTCTTATGGAAAACCTTGTCACTTGCCCTGTGGAAATTGAACATAAAGCTTTATTGGGCTATTTAAAGCTTTCAATTCAAAACATTGATGATGTTAGTCAGCTGCGAAAATTGCAAATAAATGAGCTTGAGGAAATTAGAAATGATGCATATGACAATTCAAGAATTCATAAAGCAAGAATCAAAGAGTTTCATGACAAGAAAATACTGAGAAAACACATTCAATGTTGGTCAAAAACTTGCTTTATAATTCTCGACTCCATTTTATTTCCTGGAAAACTAAGATCAAGATGGAGCGGTCCTTTTATTGTGAAACATGTGTATCCATATGGGGCCTGTGATATCGAGAATCCAAAGAATGGCAATGTTTTCAAGGTAAATGGGCATCGATTGAAAAGTTTATTTTGACAATTTTTCAGTTGAAAATGACTCTACTGAATTGAGTGATCCTGTATATAAAGATTGATTTCTTTTTCTCACATTGTTTTCGTGTTTGTTTTGGTGTATCTTTTGTTTTGCTAGTTTCTCTCACCCACGGTCAAAATGACAAATAACGGTACTCCGTGACTCTTAAGTCGGTTCTTTTCAGTTTCCCATGATAACTGATATTTGTGTATATAATTGTGCAATTCTCTGCTCTTTCTTCTTTCTTTGAATCTCTCATCCAATTCTCATTTAAAAATGGACACCACTCTTGAGAAATTGAAAAAGTATTTTCCCGCTCTGCCTTAGAATGCGATTACAAAAATTTACCGTGCTAGGTGTGAAAGATTGAGGTTGTTAATGAACCATGGAATTCATGAAGATATTCGTTGGCTGATTGAAGCAAAGGTCCGATTATCAGGTGAGTCCTCCAATTCTTTCATTTCACACATGCCTGGAACAGGTAAAATGCACTTTTGCAAAAGAAACGTTGTGCAAAACGACTGACAGTCTTCACAGATGTGCCAGATGGACTTGTAATGCGACATGTCGTTCTTTAGGAATGGTATCTGTAAACCGTGAAGATAAAATACAATTCATTAAGGATGGCCTGAGTAAGGGGTCTTTAGATAATCTTTTGTTTGACCCTTGAGACGCATCCTAGTGGAGATGTGCATCGTGTAATTCATGATTTATGGCCACAATTCCATAAAGAACATGATCGACTTAGTCTTGGGAATCTGACTAAAAAAGACCCTGTTTGCCAGTTTTTTAAGGAAAACTGGATGGAAGCCTATCCTCGACCCATAGAGGCGCATTTAAGCCGTTCTGGACGTAAAAACCAAGGGGAAGATGGGAGCCACAATCACAACTACCTGTACATACATGCTTTGTCAAAATAAATAAATAAAGAGAGAGAGTGTGAGACTACAGTTGGCCTACATATAGGTGGTATGATTGCATTTTCACTTTTTCATCTATAAATTCTTCTCTTCCTTCCCTTCATTTCTACTCATCCCATACATTCATCAAATATAGAAGTGTGTAGAAATGGCAGGTTCCTCAAGTCATCACATAAGAAATATTTGTGTTTTCGGTGGATCCAGCCCTGGGAAAGAAAAAGAGTTTTTAGAATCAGCAAATCATCTTGGTCAAGTACTTGCTGAGAGAAAGATTCATTTAGTGTATGGGGGAGGTAGCCTTGGGTTAATGGGAGGTGTGTCAATGGCTGTATTTTTAGGAGGCAGTCAAGTTTTGGGGGTTGTTCCCAAGGCTTTAGCAAATGGGGACATCATTGGAAAAACAATTGGAGAGGTTCTACAGGTCCCAACAATGTCTGACCGACTGAATACCATGTTTAACCATGTTGATGCCTTCATTGACTTACCAGGTGGTCTGGGCACATTGGAAGAGATCTTTCATATTTCATCTTGGGCCCAACTGCATATTCACCATAAACCTATAGGTTTGTTAAATGTTAATGGTTTTTATGATAAGTTGTTGTCTTTCCTTGATCAAGCTGTGGAACAGGAATTTCTAACATCTTCGGCACGACAAATCATAATCTCTGCTGCTACTGCTGAACAATTGATTGACCAACTACAATCTTTCATCCCTGTCATTGATCCTTGCATGAGTCGCCTAGATTGGTCAGCTAAGGAAAGCCGTAAAAAGCTTAGATTAGATTTGAGCCTTCATCTGTGAAACCTTGTGTCTTTTGTGTTATTAATAGCATATTATTTTGTTGTGTTACTTCTTATATTTGTTTAAGTGTGTTTCAGGTTTGTCATTGTTCGCTGTTTCAGGTGATGTCTTCTATACTCTATCTTTTCTACCTTAGGACATTGAGGACAATGTCTCGTTTGGTTGGGGGGAGAGGGTAGTAGTTTATAAAAAAAAAAAAAAACTAACCAATTAACTGTTGTTGTTTTTAAAAAACCATTTGGCAAAACTGTTATTACTAGGATGACAGAGTAAAGAGGAATTATTCTTGAGAAGCATCGTAGTAAAAATTTTCTAATGGTTATTTGCAATATTCATAACAATGCCTATTAGAATACTTCTTGAAATATTTCAGGTTTACAAACTCTCGCATTGTTATTCACTTTGATTCTGCTCGTATACTCATTTAACAAGTATTATTAAACCTTTCATTTTCACACACACACTTTAACATATGATTGTGGGTTGCATATTGAATTATTACATTATTTATGTTCTTTTGTTAAAGGTAACAACTAAGGGAAAGGGATAGTATATAATTTGCAAAAAAAAAAAATTGATAATATTGATGATAATAAAAACGTAGATAAGTTTGGTTTCGTAGCCTCCCTAACCTAAGCAATTAAGCCCGAAGGGGTGTTTTAACACCTAATACCCTAAAGTCAACTGACTTGGGAGCTATTGGCCGAAAGCTTGTTACATGGGTTAAGGAGAAAAGCTTAAGGGAATCAAACATTGCACTATCTACGTATCAGTATCTACAACCCGAGTTGTTAAGCTCGTAGGGGTGTCTTAACACCTAATGCCCTAAGACCAACTGGTCTGGGAGTCATTAGCCTAAAACTCGTTACATGGGTTAAAGATACATTATGTTTTAAGTTGTATGTGTATATAAATAAAATTAAAAAAAAAAACAAGAAGAAGAAGAAGAAAAAAAAGAAGTAATAATAATAATAATTCCCAAACCCAAGGAAGTTCACCTTAAACATTTGAACATAATATTGTTTTCTTCCAACAAAAGCCCCATCATCTATGTTTTCATATATTGAGCACATAAAAAAGAAGGTTTATTAATATCTTGTTTAAGAAGTATGAAGCAACAATATAAATTTAATGAGAGTTTGTTTATCTGGATAGATTAATAGAAGTTGAATGATGAATGCCTTGCTTTGTGATACTTGCAAATTGTTTCTCTATTTTAACGAGATTACTAGGGACTAGTAATAAGTTGGTTGGGGGGTGTGATTAGTACTTAAAAGTGCATGTTTATCAAGGTTTTATATCATCATTTTGCACTTGAAGTATCAATAACTCCTTAACTAAAACATGTTTTATAATAACAAGTTTGATACTATAAGATACCTTAATTTATGGTAAATGCTCATCTTAAATGCAGGCCTATCACATAAATAAAAGGATTGATTGATGAGTTTAAGTATTGAAAGTGAAAGGACAAAGAGATGGCCAAACTTAGAAAAGAGATGCCAGGGCAGTCCAAACCAGAACATTGCTCGGTAATTGATCATATCTGGAGCTCTAGATCTCGGATTTAGGTCCATTTTATATGGATGGAAAGGTAAGACAAAGGCCTACAACTCTCATGAGGAGCCCAATATTTAAAAAGGTTGTTTTGAAGTCCAAACTGAAGGAACAACGAAGAAGTCCGAAGTTGTCCTGCAGCCCAGACACTATTTAGTGTTCAGCCCATATCTTGAGTTCTAGAAGTCCAAATGACCTCATCTTTTTTTTGTTGGAAATCTGAGACAATTTCCTAGAACATTCCTGAGGATTCTGGGCAAATTATGATGTTAGCAATGACGTCTTGTTCAAACAAGAAGATAAGGATTGTCACCAAGTCAAGATGTGGCCACCCACTCATCAATTAATTAACAAATCAATAGTTCCAAATTTTGGCCTATAAAAGGAGGCACTTACCATGTATTGAGGCATCTTGGTTTGCAGATCAAGATCATGCTCTTGCTTTCTCTCTTTGTATTGCTTATGTTTTGCTTTCATTAATATCAAGTTTATGCACTTAATTTCCTTTTCTTTACTTAGTTAACTTCTTTCTCATTTATGTTCTTATTTTGTTCATTTATGTTTCTTTCTTTCATTATGTTTAGCTAAGTTAATTATGTCAAGGTGAAAAGGGTACACTAATGGTGTAAGAATAAGTATAATATAAACTTAAAATGGACCTTAACGTTGGATACTAACATGTTTTATATTTGTTATCTTGTTCACTTTTAATACTTTGCTTGTTAAATGGTTAATCTAGATTTATGTTGTATAACACTTGGTACAACAAATACCTGGTACTTTTATAGCCCATACTGTATGGTATAACCGACACCTGAGCTATGAAAGGGACTTGATTTGTTGTTAACATAAGTTATAATCATGAATGCCTGCCAACATTTACAAGTATTAACTTTTGAGCTGGTACTCTGGTCGGGTCGGTGGTATTGCCCGACCGGATGTGGTCTGTGTGGAGTACTGATTCCATGCTACTCCTTGTAAAACAGCCTCTGGAAACTCATGAAAAAAATTTAAGAGAGATCCAATGGTCGGATCTTTAGTTATTGACCTTTTGAGCCGGTACTCTCGTCGTGTCGGTGGTATTGCCCGACCGGACGTGGTCTGCGTGGAGTACTGAGTCCACGCTACTACATGTAAAACAACCTTCGGAAACTCGTGAAAAAAAATTTAGAGCGATCCAACGGTCGAATCTTTAGTTATGGACCTTTTGAGCCAATACTCTAGTCGTGTCGGTTGTATTGCCCGACCGGACGTGGTCTACGTGGAGTACCGATTCCATGCTACTGCATGTAAAACAACCTCTGGAAACTCGTGAAAAACATTTTAGAGCCATCCAACGGTCGAATCTATAGTTATGGACCTTTTGTCCCGGTACTATGGTCGTGTCGGTGAGTCTGCCCGACCACATGTCGTCGGCCTAGAGTACCGATTCCACGGCACTCCATGTAAAATACCATTGGGAAACTCTTGAAAAACATTTTAGAGCGATCCAACTGTCGAACCTATATTTATTGACCTTTAAGGCCGATAATTTGGTCGTGTTCGTGGTATTGCCCGAACGGACATCATCGGAGTGGAGTACCGAGTCCACGCTACTCCTTGTAAAACAACCTCCGGAAACTCCTGAAAAACATTTTAGAGCGATCCAACGGTCATATCTATAGTTATGGACCTTTTGGGCCGGTACGCTAGTCGTGTCGGTGGTATTGCCCCACCATACATTGTCGGATAGGAGTATCGATTCCTCGCTACTCCATGTAAAACAGCCTCTAGAAACACCTGAAAAATATTTTAGAGTGATCCAACTGTCGGATCTATAGTTACGGACCTTTTGGGCCGGTACGCTAGTCGTGTGGTGGTATTGCCCGACCGGACATCTTCGTCGTGGAGTATTGATTCCACGCTACTACTTGTAAAACGACCTTCGGAAACTCGTGAAAAAAAATTTAGAGCGATCCAACGGTCGAATCTTTAGTTATGGACCTTTTGAGCCAATACTCTAGTCGTGTCGGTTGTATTGCCCGACCGGACGTGGTCTGCGTGGAGTACCGATTCCATGCTACTGCATGTAAAACAACCTCTGGAAACTCGTGAAAAACATTTTAGAGCCATCCAACGGTCGAATCTATAGTTATGGACCTTTTGTCCCGGTACTATGGTCGTGTCGGTGAGTCTGCCCGACCACATGTCGTCGGCCTAGAGTACCGATTCCACGGCACTCCATGTAAAATACCATTGGGAAACTCTTGAAAAACATTTTAGAGCGATCCAACTGTCGAACCTATATTTATTGACCTTTTGGGCCGATAATTTGGTCGTGTTCGTGGTATTGCCCGAACGGACATCATCGGAGTGGAGTACCGAGTCCACGCTACTCCTTGTAAAACAACCTCCGGAAACTCCTGAAAAACATTTTAGAGCGATCCAACGGTCATATCTATAGTTATGGACCTTTTGGGCCGGTACGCTGGTCGTGTCGGTGGTTGTGCCCCATCGTACGTCGTCGGAGAGGAGTACCGATTCGTCGATGCTCCTTGTAAAACAGTCTCCGGAAGCTCGTGAAAAAATTTTTAGAGCGATACAACGGTCAGATCTATAGTTATGGACCTTTTGGGCCGGTACGCTAATCGTGTCGGTGGTATTGCCCGTCTGGACGTCGTCGTCGTGGAGGATCGATTCCACTCTGCTCGTGAAAAAAACTTTAGACCGATCCAACGGTCGGATCTTTAGTTATGGACCTTTTGAGCCGGTACTCTAGTCATGTCAGTGGTATTGCCCGACCGGACGTGGTCTGAGTGTAGTACCGATTCGACGCTACTCCATGTAAACACGGCCTCCGGAAACTCTTGAAAAACATTTTAGAGCGATCTCACATTCGGAACTATAGTTCTGGACCTTTTGGGCAGATAATCTGGTCGTGTTCGTGGTATTGCCCGACCGGACATCGTCAGCGTGGAGTACCGAGTCCACGCTAATCCTTGTAAAACGACCTACAGAAACACGTTAAAACTTTTTAGAGCGATCCAACGGTCGGATCTTTAGTTATTTACCTTTTGTGCTCGTACTGTAGTCGTGTCGATGGTATTGCCCGACCGAACGTCGTTTTCGTGCAGTAACGATTCCAAGCTACTCCATGTAAAACATCCTCCGAAAACTCCTAAAAAACATTTTAGAGCGATCCAACGGTCAGATCTATAGTTATGGACCTTTTGGGCCAGTACGGTGGTCGTTTTGTTGGTATTGCCCGACCGGACGTCGTCGTCGTGGAGTACCGGGTCCACGCTACTCCTAGTAAAATAGCCTATAGAAACTCCTGAAAAACATTTTAGAGCGATCCTACGGTCCGATCTATAGTTCCGGACCTTTTGGGCCGGTACGCTGGTCGCGTCCGTGGTATTGCCCAACCACACATTGTCGTTGTGGAGTATCGATTCCATGCTACTCGTAAAACGGCCTCTAGAAACCCGTGAAAATTTTTTTTAGAGAGATCCAACGGTCGGATCTATAGTTATGGACCTTTTGGGCCGGTACGCTAGTCGTGTCGGTGGTATTGCCCCACCATACATTGTCGGATAGGAGTACCGATTCCTCGCTACTCCATGTAAAACAGCCTCTAGAAACACCTGAAAAATATTTTAGAGTGATCCAACTGTCGGATCTATAGTTACGGACCTTTTGGGCCGGTACGCTAGTCGTGTGGTGGTATTGCCCGACCGGACATCTTCGTCGTGGAGTACTGATTCCACGCTACTACTTGTAAAACGACCTTCGGAAACTCGTGAAAAAAAATTTAGAGCGATCCAACGGTCGAATCTTTAGTTATGGACCTTTTGAGCCAATACTCTAGTCGTGTCGGTTGTATTGCCCGACCGGACGTGGTCTGCGTGGAGTACCGATTCCATGCTACTGCATGTAAAACAACCTCTGGAAACTCGTGAAAAACATTTTAGAGCCATCCAACGGTCGAATCTATAGTTATGGACCTTTTGTCCCGGTACTAAGGTCGTGTCGGTGAGTCTGCCCGACCACATGTCGTCGGCCTAGAGTACCGATTCCACGGCACTCCATGTAAAATACCATTGGGAAACTCTTGAAAAACATTTTAGAGCGATCCAACTGTCGAACCTGTATTTATTGACCTTTTGGGCCGATAATTTGGTCGTGTTCGTGGTATTGCCCGAACGGACATCATCGGAGTGGAGTACCGAGTCCACGCTACTCCTTGTAAAACAACCTCTGGAAACTCCTGAAAAACATTTTAGAGCGATCCAACGGTCATATCTATAGTTATGGACCTTTTGGGCCGGTACGCTGGTCGTGTCGGTGGTTGTGCCCATCGTACGTCGTCGGAGAGGAGTACCGATTCGTCGATGCTCCTTGTAAAACAGTCTCCGGAAGCTCGTGAAAAAATTTTTAGAGCGATACAACGGTCAGATCTATAGTTATGGACCTTTTGGGCCGGTACGCTAATCGTGTCGGTGGTATTGCCCGTCTGGACGTCGTCGTCGTGGAGTATCGATTCCACTCTGCTCGTGAAAAAAACTTTAGACCGATCCAACGGTCGGATCTTTAGTTATGGACCTTTTGAGCCGGTACTCTAGTCATGTCAGTGGTATTGCCCGACCGGACGTGGTCTGAGTGTAGTACCGATTCGACGCTACTCCATGTAAACACGGCCTCCATAAACTCTTGAAAAACATTTTAGAGCTATCTCACATTCGGAACTATAGTTCTGGACCTTTTGGGCAGATAATCTGGTCGTGTTCGTGGTATTGCCCGACCGGACATCGTCAGCGTGGAGTACCGAGTCCACGCTAATCCTTGTAAAACAACCTACAGAAACACGTTAAAACTTTTTAGAGCGATCCAACGGTCGGATCTTTAGTTATTTACCTTTTGTGCTCGTACTGTAGTCGTGTCGATGGTATTGCCCGACCGAACGTCGTTTTCGTGCAGTAACGATTCCAAGCTACTCCATGTAAAACATCCTCCGAAAACTCCTAAAAAACATTTTAGAGCGATCCAACGGTCAGATCTATAGTTATGGACCTTTTGGGCTAGTACGGTGGTCGTTTTGTTGGTATTGCCCGACCGGACGTCGTCGTCGTGGAGTACCGGGTCCACGCTACTCCTAGTAAAATAGCCTATAGAAACTCTTGAAAAACATTTTAGAGTGATCCTATGGTCCGATCTATAGTTATGGACCTTTTGGGCCGGTACGCTGGTTGTGTCGGTGGTATTGCTCGACCGGACATCGTCGTTGTGGAGTACCGATTCCACGCTACTCGAAGAACGGCCTCTAGAAACTCGTGAAAAAACATTTTAGAGTGATCCAACGGTCGGATCTATAGTTATGGACCTTTTGCGCCGGTACGCTAGTCGTGTCGGTGGTATTGCCCCACCATACGTTGTCGGATAGGAGTACCGATTCCTAGCTACTCCATGTAAAACAGCCTCTAGAAACTTCTGAAAAACATTTTAGAGTGATCCAACAGTCGGATCTATAGTTATGGATCTTTTGGGCCGTGACACGACCAAAAGCTTGATGTCTTCTCCCAAGTGCAGGAGTGTCGAAGTAATAAATAACCCGGCAAGACCGGGGTCGAACCACAGAGAGGTTAATTGTATAAATTATAAATAACAAGACGATAACAACAACAACAACAATAATAACAACAATAATAATTATTATACTCAGTACGTGGGGTTGTTATACCTGAGAATGATCTAAAGATCGGGTCATAGGTTTCCAGCCTATATACTGAGTTTATGAAAAGATCAAAGATATATATTATATAATATAAACAAAATGTAAATAATAATAATAATAATAATAATAATAATAAAAGCAGAAGATGAAGAAATTAATGAGAACTTTGAGATGAAAGATTAATGTAAGGATTAAACAATGATAAAAACAAAATGTCAAGGTTAGAGGATCCACTAATGGTACTTCAAACAAGTATGGTATAAACTCTTATTACTCAATTGGAAACCACACATAAAGGAGGTTCCAATCAAATTATAAATTGTTAACATGATTACATTAGTTATCTTATTCGAATAAAGCTAATACTTGTAAATGTTGGCAGGCATTCATGATTATAACTTATGTTAACAACAAATCAAGTTCCTTTCATAGCTCAGGTGTCGGTTATACCATACAGTATGGGCTATGAAAGTACCAAGTATTTGTTGTACCAAGTATTTGTTGTACCAAGTGTTATACAACATAAATCTAGATTAACCATTTAACAAGCAAAGTATTAAAAGTGAACAAGATAACAAATATAAAACATGTTAGTATCCAACGTTAAGGTCCATGTTAAGTTTATATTATACTTATTCTTACACCATTAGTGTATCCTTTTCACCTTGACATAATTAACTTAGCTAAACATAATGAAAGAAAGAAACATAAATGAACAAGATAAGAACATAAATGAGAAAAGAAGTTAACTAAGTAAAGGAAAGGAAATGAAGTGCATAAACTTGATATTAATGAAAGCAAAACATAAGCAATACAAAGAGAGAAAGCAAGAGCATGATCTTGATCTGGAAACCAAGATGCCTCAATACATGGTAAGTGCCTCCTTTTATAGGCCAAAATTTGGAACTATTGATTTGTTAATGAATTGATGAGTGGGTGGCCACATCTTGACTTGGTGACAATCCTTATCTTCTTGTCTGAACAAGACGTCATTGCTAACATCATAATTTGCCCAGAATCCTCAGGAATGTTCTAGGAAATTGTCTCAGCTTTCCAACAAAAAAAAGATGAGGTCATTTGGACTTCTAGAACTCAAGATATGGGCTGAACACTAAATAGTGTCTGGGCTGCAGGACAGCTTCGGACTTCTTCGTTGTTCCTTCAGTTTGGACTTCAAAACGGCCTTTTTAAATCTTGGGTTCCCCATAAAAGTTGTAGGCCTTTGTCTTACCTTTCCATCCATATAAAATGGACCTAAATCCGAGATCTAGAGCTCCAGATATGATCCAATTACCGAGCAATGTTCTGGTTTGGACTGCACCCGCATCTCTTTTCTAAGTTTGGCCATCTCTTTGTCCTTTCACTTTCAATACTTAAACTAATCAATCAATCCTTTTATTTATGTGATAGGCCTGCATTTAAGATGAGTATTTACCATAAATTAAGGTATCTTATAATATCAAAGTTGTTATTATAAAACATGCTTTAGTTAAGGAGTTATTGATACTTCAAGTGCAAAATGATGATATAAAACCTTGATAAACATGCACTTTTAAGTACTAATCAGGCCGGTATGCTAGTCGTGTCGGTGGTATTGCCCGATCGGACGTCGTCGTCGTGGAGTATCGATTCCACTCTGCTCCTTGTAAAACAGTCTCCGGAAGCTCGTGTAAAAAATTTTAGAGCGATCCAACGGTGGGATCTTTAGTTATGGACCTTTTGAGCCGGTACTCTGGTCATGTCGGTGGTATTGCCCGACCAGACATGGTCTGAGTGGAGTACCGATTCCACGCTACTGCATGTAAAACAGCCTCCGGAAACTCTTGAAAATTTTTTTCGAACGATCCCACGTTCGGAACTATAATTGTGGATCTTTTGGGTAGATAATCTGGTTGTGTTCGTGGTATTTCCCGACCGGACGTCGTCAGAGTGGAGTACCGAGTCCACGCTAATCCCTGTAAAACGGCCTACGGAAACACGTTAAAAACTTTTTAGAGCGATCCAACTGTCGGATCTTTAGTTATTTACCTTTTATGCCCGTACTGTAGTCGTGTTGATGGTATTTGCCCGACCCGAACGTTGTTTTCGTGCTAGTAACGATTCCAAGCTACTCCATGTAAAACATCCTCCAAAAACTCCAAAAAACATTTTAGAGCGATTCAACGGTCAGATCTATAGTTATGGACCTTTCAGGCCAATACGGTGGTCATTTCGTTGGTATTGCCCGACCGTACATCGTCGGCGTGGAGTACCGGGTCCACGCTACTCCTAGTAAAATAGCCTATAGAAACTCCTGAAAAAAATTTTAGAGCGATCCAACAGTCGGATCTATAGTTATGGACCTTTTTGGGCCGGTACGCTTGTCGCGTCGGTGATATTGCCCGACCGGACGTCGTCGTTGTGGAGTACTGATTCCACGCTACTCGTAAAATGACCTCTAGAAACTCGTGAAAAAAAATTTTAGAGCGATCCAACGGTCGGATCTATAGTTATGTACCTTTTGGGCCGGTACGCTAGTCATGTCGATGGTATTGCCCCACCATACATTGTCAGATAGGAGTACCAATTCCTCGCTACTCCATGTAAAACAGACTCTAGAAACTCATGAAAAACATTTTAGAGTGATCCAACGGTCGGATCTATAGTTATGGACCTTTTGGGCCGGTACGTTAGTCGTGTCGGTGGTATTGCCCGACTGGACATCGTCATCGTGGAGTATCGATTCCACTCTGCTTCTTCTAAAACAGCCTGCGGAAACTCGTTAAAAAAATTTTAGAGTGATCAAACGGTCGGATCTTTAGTTATGGACCTTTTAGGCTGGTACTCTAGTCGTGTGGGTGGTATTGCCCGACCGGACGTCGTCGGCGTGGAGTACTAATACCACGCTTATCCATGTAAAACAGCCTCTGCAAACTACTGAAAATTTTTTTAGAGTGATTCAACAGTCGGATCTATAGTTCTGGACCTTTTGTCCCGGTACTCTAGTCGTGTTGGTATTGCCCGACCACACTTCGTCGGCGCGGAATACCGATTCCACTCTACTCCATGTAAAACAGCCTCTGGAAACTCCTAAAAAACATTTTAGAGCGATCCAACGGTCGAATCTATAGTTATGGACCCTTTGGACTGATAATCTGGTCGAGTTCGTGGTATTGCTCAACCGGACATCATCGGCGTGGAGAACCGAGTCCACGCTACTCCTTGTAAAATGGCCTACAAAAACTCATGAAAAACTTTTTAGAGTGATCCAACGGTCGGATCTATAATCAAAGACCTTTTGGACCGGTACTCTGGTCATGTCCGTGGTATTACTCGACCGGACGTCGTTGGAATGGAGTACAGATTCCACAATACTCCATGTAAAACCGCCTATGGAAACTCCTGAAAAACATTTTAGAGCGATCGAATGGTCAAATCATTGGTTATGGACCTTTTGGGCCGGTACGTTGGTCGTGTCGGTGGTAGTGCCCCACCAGATATCGTTGGCGTGGAGTACCTATTCCACGCTACTCCATGTAAAACAGCCTCTGGAAACTCTTTAAAAACAATTTAGAGCGAACCAACGGTCGTATCTATAGTTGTGGACCTTTTAGTCCGCTACTTTACTGTGTCAGTGGTATTGCCCGACCGGACGTCGTCGGCACGGAGGGCCCAGTTCACGCTAGTCCTTGTAAAACAACATATGGAAACCCCTGAAAAACATTTTAGAGCGATCCAACGGTCGGATCTATAGTTATGGACATTGTGATCCGGTACTATAGTTGTGTCGGTGGTATTGCCTGACCGGACGTCGTTGAAGTGGAGTACCGATAACACGCTACTCCATGTAAAACAACCTTCGGAAACTCCTGAAAAACATTTAAGAGCGATCCAACGGTCGAATTTATAGTTCTGGACCTCTTAGGCCGATACTCTGTCGTGTCGGAGGTATTGCCCGACCGGACGTCGTCGGCGTGGAGTATCGAGTCCACACTACTCCTTGTGAAATAGCCTCTGAAAACTCTTGAAAAACATTTTAGAGTGATCCAACGGTCGGATCTATAGTTATGGACGTTGTGATCTGGTACTATAGTGGTGTCGGTGGTATTGCTCGACCGTACGTCGTTGAAGTAGAGTACCGATTCCACGCTACTCTATGTAAAACAGTCTATGGAAACTCCTGAAAAACATTTTAGAGCAATTCAACGGTCGTATCTATAGTTATGAACCTTTTGGTCTTGTACCCTAGTCGTGTCCGTGGTATTTCTCGACCGTACGACGTCGGCGTGGAGTACCAATTCCGTGCTACTGCATGTAAAACAACATTCAAAAACTCTTGAAAAACATTTTAGAGTGATCCAACAGTCGGATCTATAGTTATGGACCTTTAGGGCCGGTACTATGGTCGTGTCTGTGGTATTGCCCGACCGGACGTCGTCGGTGTGGAGTACCAAGTCCATGCTACGCCTAGTCAAAATAGCCTTCAAAAAATCATGAAAAAAAATTTAAAGCGATCCAACTGTCGAATCTTTAGTTATGGACCTTTTGAGCCGGTACTCTAGTCGTGTCAGTGGTATTGCCCGACTGGACGTCATCTGCGTGGAGTGCCAAGTCCACGCAACTCCGGGTAAAACAACCTCTGGAAACTCCTTAAAAACAATTTAGAGCGATCCAACGGTCGTATCTATAGTTATGGACCTTTTGGGCCGGTACTCTGCCGTGTTGGTGGTGTTGCCCGACCGGACGTCGTCGGCGCGGAGTGCCGAGTCCACGCTACTCCTTGTAAAATAACATATGGAAACTCCTGAAAAACATTTTAAACCGATCCAACGGTCGGATCTATAGTTATGAACATTGTGATCCGGTACTATAGTTGTGTCGGTGGTATTACCCGACCGTACGTCGTTGAAGTGAAGTATCGATTCCACGCTCTTCCATGTAAAACAGTCTATGGAAACTCCTGAAAAACATTTTAGAGCGATCCAATGGTCGGATCTATAGTTATAGACCTTTTGGCCCTGTACTCTGGTCGTGTCGGAGATATTGCCCGACCGGACGTCGTCGACGTGGAGTACCGATTCCACGCTACCCCATGTAAAACAAACTCTGAAAACTCCTGAAAAACATTTCAGAGCGATCCAATGGTCGAATCTATATTATGGACCTTTTGGCCCCGTACTCTAGTCGTGTCGGAGATATTGCCTGAACGGACGTCGTCGACGCGGAGTACCAATTCCACGCTACTCCAAGTAAAACAACATTTGAAAACTCCTGAAAAACATTTTAGATTGATCCAACGGTCGGATCTATTGTGATGGACCTTTTAGGCCGGTACTATGGCCGTGTCCGTGGTCTTGCCCGACTGGACGTCATCGGCGTTAAGTACCAAGTCCATGCTACACCTAGTCAAAATAACCTTCAAAAAATCATGAAAATTTTTTTAGAGCGATCCAACGGTGGAATCTTTAATTATGGGCCTTTTGAGCCGGTACTCTAGTCGTGTCGGTGGTATTGCCCGACCGGACGTCGTCTGCGTGGAGTAAGAATTCTACGCTACTCCACGTAAAACAGCCTCCAGAAACTCCTTAAAAACAATTTAGAACGATCGAACAGTCGTATCTATAGTTGAGGACCTTTTGGGCCGCTACTCTATCGTGTCGGCGATATTGCCTGACCGGACATTGTTGGTGCGAAGTACCGAGTCCACGCTAGTCCTTTTAAAACAACATATGGAAATCCCTGAAAAACATTTTAGAGCGATCCAACGGTCGGATCTATAGTTATGGACGTTGTGATCTGGTACTATAGTTGTGTCAGTGGTATTGGTGGACTGTACGTCGTTGAAGTGGAGTACCAATTCCACGCTACTCCATGTAAAACAGCCTCCAGAAACTCCTGAAAAACATTTCAGAGCGATCCATGGTCGGATCTATATTATGGACCTTTTGGCCCCGTACTCTAGTCGTGTCGGAGATATTGCCTGACCGAACGTCGTCGATGTGGAGTACCGAATCCACGCAACACCTTGCAAAAATAGCCTTCCAAAAATCGTGAAAAAAATTTTAGAGTGATCGAATGGTCGGATCTTTAGTTATGGACCTTTTGAGCCGGTAGTCTAGTCGTGTTGGTGGTATTGCCCGACCAGACGTCGTCTACGTGGAGTAATGATTCCAAGATACTCCATGTAAAACAGCCTCTGGAAACTCTTGAAAAACATTTTAGACCTATCCAACGGTCGGATCTATAGTTATGGACCTTCCAGCCGATTCTCTGGTCCTGTCGGTGGTATTGATCGACCGGACGTCGTCCGCGTGGAGTAACTAGTCCACACTACTCCATGTAAAATTGCCTTAGAAAACTCCTGAAAAACATTTTAGAGCGATCTAACAGTCGGATCTATAGTTATGCACCTTTTGGGCTGGTGCTCTGGTCGTGTCCATGGTATTGCCCGACCGGACGTCGTCGGTGTGGAGTACCAAGTCCACGCTACACCTTGTAAAAATAGCCTTCCGAAAATCATGAAAAAAATTTTAGAGCGATCCAACGGTCGAATCTTTAGATACGGATCTTTTGATCCGGTAATCTAGTCGTGTCGGTGGTGTAGCCCGACTGGATGTCATCTGCGTGGAGTAACGATTCTAAGCTACTCAAAGTAAAACAGCCTCCGCAAACTTCTGAAACCTTCGCAAACTCTTGAAACACATTGTAGAGCGATCCAACGGTCGAATCTATAGTTATGGACCCTTTGGGCCGGTACTCTGGTTGTGTCGGTGGTATTGCCCGACCGTACGTCGTCGGCAAAACCACACCTTACTTTGGACATAACAACGTGTATGGAAGATGTTCTCCCTTTGTTGATTAGTTTCATCTTCCTTGACCTGAACCTAAAGTGTTCACCTTATTACCAAGGACTCCTCAAGCAATAATGCTAACTCATCCCCATCA
Organism: Populus alba; assembly: GCF_005239225.2. Classification (NCBI taxonomy): domain Eukaryota; kingdom Viridiplantae; phylum Streptophyta; class Magnoliopsida; order Malpighiales; family Salicaceae; genus Populus; species Populus alba. Next base: position 3,015,216 of record NC_133293.1, read on the forward strand.
TTATCCTCCAATGGTGGCATGCTTTCACAATCAGATTTGTCAATTTCATATTCCACATCACCATTATCTCTAATCATCATGATTCTCTTGTTTGGACACTCTGAAGCATAATGTCCATGTCTTTGGCACCTAAAACATTTAATATCACGAGTACGTTTAGGTTGAATTTCAGATTTACCTTTGGCATCAATAGGGACATCAACTTTAGCCTTTGATGGTTTTGTTCTAGAAGGAACAAAGGATCTTGACCAGACAGTACCCTATCTCTTTAGATTCGGCTTCCAATATGATGAAGAACCCAAATTAAACACTGGTCAAGCATGCCCCTTCCTAAGTTGTCTCTTCACCTTCATAGCCATGTGAACCATGTCCTCTAGCTCCACATAATGTTGTAGCTCAACCACATTAGCAATGTCTCGATTCAACCCATTAAGAAATCTAGCCATGGTGGCTTCTCTATCCTCAACAACATTCGCTCGAATCATTATTATATCCATCTCTTTGTGATATTCATCTACTATCTTATAACCTTGATTCAGACTGTAGAGCTTCAGATATAAGTCTCTGTAATAGTGGTTTGGCATAAATCGTCTCCTTAGTAAGACTTTCATCTCCCCCCAAGTCTGAACGGGTCGCTCCTCATTCCTCCTTCTATAGATCACAATCTGATCCCACTAAATCAATGCAAACTCTGTAAACTCAATTATCACCAAATTCTTCTTTTTTTTGTTTAGAATAGCTATGGCAATAAAAAATCCAATCTACCTTTTTCTCCCACTCCAAATAAGCCTCGGGATCATTTTTACCTTGAAAGTTAGGAATTTTAAGTTTAATGGTGTCCAAGTCCCCATCCATATCTTTATAAGTGCTCATGACACGGAAATTCACATTCCTCCTAGCCCTATTCAGTCCAGACCTGATTCCTTGGGTTATTTATAGCCTTCCATGCAGCCCCATAATCCTAGAAACAAAAGGAAAATGTAGCCACCCATGTTATTTTCAAGTGGTAATAGGATTCTTTTGTTTCCTTTCTTGTCCTCACTTCATAGCCCAAATAAGGTTGTATTGGACCCCTCTTACACATGGATAAGATGTATTAAGGTCTCCTCTTGATACTCCAATGGACCTTTCAATTCTGACTTGGTTGAAACCTTTAAAACCAATGCATTCAATGCCTCTTTCAATGTCTTTGTCTTGGACCGAGTCATTAGACCATTTGGAACATGTAATGGGTCTTTGCTGGTGTTTCTAGGCTAGTCCACATCACTTAGTCAGGGTTAATTTGCAAGAAAAACTTTCCAAGCTTAAACAGGGACTACAAATGATATTTTTTAATATTCTTAAAGAATTATCAAAGATAGCCTTTTCTCATTTCAAACGCATCTATTTAGTATTAGTAGGCTTTAACTTTCTCTCATTATGATTAGTTTGGACATGCAAAATTATTTTTCATTGTGGTCATGAATCATTTCTCATTCATTTAAAACTCAACTTCAATGTTATTATATGGTGTTTGGTTTATTTTATGGGTTTGTAAGCGTTTGGTCACCTTACTAGTATATCACTTGAATTCTCAAAACTTACTTGTTAAAAACAAACACCAATTTGACATCTGCATTATACTAATAACTTTGATTTCTGAAAGACCTCTATAAAAAAAAACAAGTCTTTTAAGTTTATGAGATCATGCAAAGTTTTTTTTTTTTTTTTTTTAGAGAAAAAAGAAAATACATTAAAGAATTCATGGCCAAACTTCAACTTAATAAGTAAAGTACATCAGGCATAATACTTCTTTACAATGTCAGAGTTTACAGGTTTAGGCAAATCATCTCCTTTCATCTTAGTTAAAATTAAAGCTCCTTTAGAAAAAGCTTTCTTCATCACGTAAGGTCCTTTGTAGTTTGATGTCCATTTACTCTGATCTTCTTATGATGTCAACAAGGTCTTTTTTCAATATTAGGTCTCTCTCTTTAAATACTTTTGTCTTGAAAATTGTTGCTGCCTTAGGCACTCTGTTTTGGTACAACTGGTAGTGACAAATGGTTGTCAATCTCTTTTCACTTATCAGATTTAACTATTTAAATCTCATATTTGCCCATTTTGAATCTTTTAGCTTTGCATCCATTACAACCCTTAATGATGGAACCTCCATTTTAAAATGTATCACTGTTTCCATCCTATATACTAAAGAGTCAAGGGTTACACCTGTAGAAGTTCCAACTACGGTGCGGTGCACGTAAAGTGCGTATGGAAGCATCTCATGGCAATCCTTGTAGGTGACTATTATCTTCCAAATGATCTTGAGATTTCTGTTAGTTGTCTCGACTACCCCATTCATTTTGGGTCTATAGGGAGAAGAATTGAGATGCTTAATCTTTCACTTAGTGTAGAGCTCAACAATTAGCTTTCCATTGAAATTCTAAGCATTATCAGTTATCATTCTTAGTGCTACGCTACAACGATAAATAAAATCTTTCTTAATGAACCTTTGACCACCTTTTTGTGTCACATGCATGTAAAAGTTGGCTTCTACCTGTTTAGTGAAGTAGTCAATGGCTACTAAGATGAACTTATGCTCATTGCTAGCCTTTAGATTGATCGGTCCTATGACATCCAATCCCGACACATTGAAAGGCCAAGACGAGGCCATATTGAATAACGATGTTAGATGTGCATTTATCCTGTCACCATGTATCTCACACTTGTTGTGTTTTTTGACATAGTCTACACAGTTCCTCTCCTTGGTCAACTAGAAGCACCCATATCTCTGCATATTCCTTACCATCCCATGCCCATTAGCATAAGTGGCACATATTCCCTCTTGAATTTTCTATAATTCTTGAATAACCTTCCTCTCATTCAAACACATAAGCAAAGTTGATGTGAACCTTATGATCACGTGGTCATGCAATTCACATAATCAAGATTGAGATCTGATCTTGGAAAGCCAAAATATGTATGATAGGAGTGTGACACAATGGAAACCTAACCCAAGGAAGCAACACTATTAAAATGAAGTAGAATAACGCCATCAAGCCAGTAAATCTTTTAAGAACTGAAGAATGCAAGAATCACTCTCACACGTTAAAACTAAAAAATTCAAAAGTAATATTCATCACATGTTAAAACTATATTGCAACCCATTAAAGATCCATGTAAAGTTAAGAGATTCCTAAAACAAGCCTAACAGGGTTGGTATGGGGTCGGACACATCAACCCTTATTCCATATAAATTGGGCTCTTCTTAGACCTTAATTAGATTAATTAGAGGTTGTCCTTTATGCTCTTTAGATGTCCCAAGCTCCTCTAGGTCCATCTTGATCCATATCTTCTGAACAAGCCCATTCAATGCTTCCTTAGGCTTCTTTGCCCTAGCTCTTGTAATTGGTCCAATTGGCACCTCCAATGGGTCGTTGGCATAATTACGCTTAGTGTTGGGCTGATCCTCATCATCCCCTCTCTCTACAAAATGATTCAACCTCGAATCATCACCTGCATCAAACATAGTAAGATCAGAAACATTAAAGGTAGCACTAACACCATACTCACCTAACAAATCAACTTTATAAGCATTGTCATTGATTCTCTCAAGGATCTGAAATGGCTCATCTCTTCATGGTTGTAGCTTTGACTTTCTATGGGCTGGAAATCATTGGGCTGAAAGACAGCATGTTTGCACCCCTTATTAGCTTTGTTCGCATACATAAAGTTCCTTTTTTTTCAATTTGTTATCGCACACTCTCATGGAGTGTCTTCACCACCTGTGCTTTACGATTACCATCCAAACTAACCTTTTCATCAACAGGCAAAGGGATCAAATCCATGGGAGTTAAAGGGTTAAATCCATACACAATTTCAAATGGTGAAAATTCAGTAGTAAAATGCACAATGTGATTATATGCAAACTTTATAAATAGCAAAAAATCCTCCCAATTCTTTAAGTTCTTTTGAATGACAGCATGTAGAAGTTGTGTTAAGGTCCTATTAACTATTTTGGTTTGTCCATCTGTTTGGGAGTGACAAGTAGTTGAAAACAACAATTTAGTACCAAATTTTCCCCATAACACCTTCCAAAAATAGCTAAGGAACTTAACATCTCTACTAAACACAATGCTTTTAGGGACCTTGTGAAGCTGTACTATCTCCTAAAGAACAAATCAACAATGTTAGTTGCATCATCGGTTTTATGACATGTAATAAACTGTGTCATCTTTGAAAACCTATCAACAACTACAAAAATTGAATTCTTACCCTATTTTGACCTAGGTTAACCTAAGACGAAGTCCATCAAAATGTCTTCCCATGGTTCCTTAGGTATAGGAAAAGGGATATACAAGCCATGTGGTTGAGTATTAGACTTTGCTTTCCTACAAGTTATGCATTTATCGCATATGCGTTGCATATCTTTTTTCATTTTAGGCCAATAAAAATGCTCATGCAACAAATTTAAAGTCTTAACAACACCAAAATGCCCTATCAACCTACCTCCATGTGCTTCGCATACAAGCAATTTGATTAGTACTTAAAAGTGCATATTTATCAAGGTTTTATATCATCATTTTGCACTTAAAGTATCAATAACTCCTTAACTAAAGCATGTTTTATAATAACAAGTCTAATACTATAAAATGCCCTAATATATGGTAAATGTTCATCTTAAATGCAGGCCTATCACATAAATCAAAGGATTGATTGATGAATTCAACTACTGAAATTTGTGAAGATAAAGAGAGGGTGAAACTTAGAAAAGAGATGTTGGTGCAGTCCAAACTAGAACACTGTTCAGTGTTTGGGTCATATCTCGAGTTCTAGATGTTCAAATGACCTCAAATGTTTACACAGATTCAGTAAGTCATAGGCCTACAACTTTCATGTTTTCATCAAGATCTAAAAGGTCGTTTTTAAGTCCAAATTATAGCAACAACGGAGAAGTCTGAATTTGTCCTGCAGCTCGAACACTGTTCAGTGTTTGGCCCATAATTGAAGTTCTAGAATCCCAAATGACCTCCATTTTTTTTCCTGGAAAGCTGAGTCAATTTCCTACAACTTTCATGTTTTCTAGTGGACCCAGTTCGGATGGTAGCATTTTTTTTTTATTCAGACAAGAAGATAAGGATTTTCACCAAGTCAAAAGTTGGCCACCCACTCAACAATTAGTCATCAAATCAATAATTCCGAATTTTGGCCTATAAAAGGAGGCATTTTCCATGCATTTGGGAGCTTGGTCGTTCAGATCAAGTTCATGCTCTTTATTTCTCTTTTTATATTTTTTTTGTAATTTTTAAGTTTTGTTTTCATTAATATCTTGTTTATGCTTTTCATTTCCTTTCCTTTACTTAGTTAGCTTGTATTTTCTTTATGTTCTTGTTTTGTTTATTTATGTTTCTCTTCTTCATTATGTTTAGCTAAGTTTATTATGTCAAGGTGAAAAGGTTACACTAACGGTGTAAGAATAAGTATGGTGTAAACTCAACATGGACCTTAATGTTTAATATTAACATGTCTTATCTTTTTATCTTACTAATTCTTAATACCTTGCTTGTTAAATGGTTAATCTAGATTTGTGTTGTATAACACTTGGTACAACAAATGCTTGACACTCTCATAGCCCAACCGTATGGTATTACCTACACCTGGGCTATGAAAGGAACTTGATTTGTTGTTCACATCAGTTAATATCATGAATTCCTGATAATATTTAAAAGTTTGGTGTTATGTAAATAAGATAATTACTATATCATGTTAATAATTTATAATGAGCTATTAATGAGAAATCATCCGATTGGAACCTCCTTTGTGTGTGGTTTCCAATTGAATAATAAGAGTTTTATACTATACTTGTTTGAAATACCATTAGTGGATCCTCTAACCTTAACATTTATTTTTATCATTGTTTAATCCTTACATTAATCTTTCATCTCAAAGTTCTCATTAATTTCTTCATCTTCTTCTTTTACTACTACTACTACTAGTATTACTACTACTACTACTACTACTATTATTATTACTAATACTAGTACTATTACAATTACTATTACTATTATTATTAGTATTATTATTATTATTATATTTTATATTCTGTTTATATTATATAATTTATCTCTTTGATCATTTCATAAACTCAGTATATAGGTTGGAAACCTGTGACCCGATCTTTTAGATCATTCTCAGGTATAACAACGCCACGTACTGAGTATTATTATTATTATTACTACTATTAATATTATTATTACTATTACTATTACTGTTATTGTTATTATTATTGTTGTTGTTGTTGTTGTTGTCTTGTTATTTATAATTTATACAATTAACCTCTCTATGATTCGACCCCGGTCTTGCCGGGTTATTTATTACTTCGACACTCCTGCACTTGGGAGAAGACATCAATCTTTTGGTCATGTCAAGTTTTTGGCGCCGTTACTGGGGAGGTAAATTCTTGTATAAATTATAATATTATTTTATTTTTTTCTTTTCACTTTTCTTGTATCTAACTTTGTTTCTTTTGTTTTGTTTCTTTTTCTTTTCTTTTCTTCTTCCTTTTCTTCTCTTTTTGCACATGCATGAGAGTTTGTTCACGTACATTAAATGATAAACTTTGTAGGGTATCCTTATCTTCTTTAGAAAACATGGATGAAGAGGATAATCAGTCGCTTTATAATAAGAATAATCGGGTTAGAACACTTAGAGACTACATGAATCCAACAAGAACAATTGCTCGATCATGTATATTTTTTCCTCCTGATGCATCTCATTTTAATTTTTAGCCAGGCATTATTCAACTTTTACCTTCTTTTCATGGCTTAGATCTAGAAAATCCATACTTGCATTTGAGAGAATTTGAAGAAGTTTGTAACGCTTATAATGACTCAAATTGTAGCATGAACACCATCAGATTAAAGCTTTTTCCTTTTTCTTTAAAAGATAAAGCTAAAACATGGCTACAGAATTTGAGACCAGGATCCATTCGTGCTTGGGATGAAATGCAAAAACAATTTTTAAAGAAGTTTTTTCCATCTCAAAGAACAAACTCTTTCAAAAGACAAATCACCACTTTCACTTAAAAGCCAGGAGAAACATTTTACCAATGTTGGGATAGGTATCGAGACTTGATTAATACTTGCCCTCATCATGGTTTTGAAACATGGAGATTGGTTTCATGTTTTTATAAAGGATTAACACCTAAATATAGGCAAATGATGGAATTGATGTGCAATGGAACTTTTGAAGATAAAGACCCTGATGAAGCAATGGAGTACCTAGACTTGCTGGCTGAAAATGCTCAAAATTGGAACACTACGGGCACTTATGAGGCACCGGGTAAAACTCAACCTCATACATCTAATGGAGGTATGTATAACCTTAGGTAAGATCATGACCCCCAATCTAAGTTTGCATCTTTAGCTAGAAAAGTCGAGGCACTAGAATTGAAAAGGAGTGGTCAATTAAAATCTGTTCAAGACATTGTGTGTCAAATCCGTGAAACAAATGAACATGCAACCAATGATTGTCCAACTTTGCCTTCTTTCAAGGAATGCCTCCATGAACAAGCCCATGCTTTAAACAGTTTCTAAAGGCCCAATCATAACCTATACTCGCAAACATACAATCCTGGTTGGAGAAATCACCCAAATTTTAGTTAGAAGAGTGATAACAATAATGCACAAACTTCACATCCATCGTTTCAAGCACACCATAATTTCCAAAATTCACATGGATATGCACCTCTTTATGCTCCACCTCCTAGAAGAAATCTTGAGGAAACATTGCATTCATTCATTGAAAAGCAAGAGATAATCAACACTCAACTTGCTCAAAGTATGGCAGGTTTTAAAGATACTCTTGCAAAGTTAACATCTGCTCTCAGTTTTCAAGAGAACGGTAAGTTTCCATCTCAACCACAGCAAAATCCAAAGAAATACAATGTGAATGCAAGTAGTTCCAGAAGTCAACACATGGATCAAGTCAAATCAGACAACACTCTTCGCAGTGGTAAGGTTATTGAAAAACTCACTCTTGAACCTTGTGAGAAAGATGATGAATCAATCTCTAAGGGAAAGGAAGGGGTTGAATCTGAACATTGCAAAGAAAAGACTGATTTCCCACCAGCACTTCCATTTCCTCATGCCATGACCAAACAAGAAGCAATCGATGATGAAAAAGGCACCGAAAATGTTGTCGCGGATCATTTGTCAAAGTTGATAATAGATTCGACATCTGACATCACATCAATCAATGATTACTTTCCTGATGAATCTTTACTTTCTCTTAGTTCAATGCCTTGGTTTGCTAAAAATAACAATTTTCTTGCTTCAGGATTTTTGCTAGCTCATTTGGATAATCAAGATAAAAGAAAGTTTTGAGCGACGTGCAAAACCTTTATTGGGATGACCCTTACTTATTCAAATATTGTCCTGATCAAATATTTCAAAGATGCATTCCCGACAATGAGGTAAGTAGTGTCATTAAATTTTGTCACTCTAAAGCATGTAAGGATCATTTCTCGTCAAAAAAGACGACTGCAAAAATCTTACAAAATGGATTTTACTGGCCCACCATGTTCAAGGACTCATATGTATTCTGCAAAACCTGTGAAAATTGTCAAAAGGTAAGATTTATTTCAAAACATAGAGAGTCTTTAGATAATCTTCTATTGACTCTTAAGTCTCATCATAGTGGAGATGTGCATCAGGCAATTCATGATTTATGACCCCATTTTCATAAAGAACAAGCTCATCATAGTCTTGGGAATCTGACTAAAAAAGACCATGTTTGCCAGTTTTTAAGAAAACTGGATGGGAAGCCTATCCCCGACCCATAGAGGGCGTTTAAGCCGTTCTTGAACGTAAAACCAAGGAAAGATGTGAGCCACAATCATAACTACCTGTACATACACATGCTTTTTCAAAATAAATAAATAGAGAGAGAGAGAGAGAGAGTGAGAGAGACTACAACTGGCTTACATATAGGTGGTATGATTGCAGTTTCAATTTCTCATCTATAAATTCTTCTCTTCCTTCCCTTCATTTCTACTCAACCCATACATTCATCAAATATAGAAGTGTGTAGAAATGACAGGTTCCTCAAGTCTTCACATAAACAATATTTGTGTTTTCGATGGATCCAGTCCTGGGAAAGAAAAAGAGTTTTTAGAATTAGCAAATCATCTTGGTTAGGTACTAGCTGAGCGAAAGATTCATTTAGTGTATGGAGGAGGCAACCTTGGGTTAATGGGGGGACTGTCAATAGCTGCATCTTTAGGAGGTAGTCAAGTTTTGGGGGTTGTCCCCAAAGCTTTAGCACAAGGGGACATTATTGGAAAAACAATTGGAGAGGATTTACAGGTCCCCACAATGTCTGATCGACTGAATGCAATGTTTAACCATGTCGATGCCTTCATTGCCTTACCAGGAGGTCTGGGCACATTGGAAGAGATCTTTCATATTTCCTCTTGGGCCCAACTGCACATTCACCATAAACCCATAGGTTTGTTAAATGTTAATGGTTTTTATGATAAGTTGTTGTCTTTTCTTGATCATGCTGTGGAACAGGAATTTCTAACATCTTCAGCACAACAAATCATAATCTCTGTTGCTACCGCTGAACAATTGATCGACCAATTACAATCTTTCAATCCTGTAATTAATCCCTCCATGAGTCGCATAATTGATCAACTAAGGAAAGCCGTAAAAAGCTTAGATTGGATTTGAGCCGTACCATTAGTGAATCCTCTAACCTTAACATTTATTTTTATCATTGTTTAATCCTTACATTAATCTTTCATCTCAAAGTTCTCATTAATTTCTTCATCTTCTTCTTTTATTACTACTACTACTACTACTACTACTAGTATTATTATTACTAATACTAGTACTATTACTACTACTATTATTATTATTATTATTATTATATTTTACATTCTGTTTATATTATATAATTTATCTCTTTGATCATTTCATAAACTCAGTATATAGGCTGGAAACCTGTGACCCGATCTTTTAGATCATTCTCAGGTATAAACAATGCCACGTATTGAGTATTATTATTACTATTACTATTACTATTACTATTACTATTACTATTACTATTACTATTATTGTTACTATTATTGTTATTATTATTGTTGTTGTTGTTGTTGTCTTGTTATTTATAATTTATACAATTAACCTCTCTGTGGTTCGACCCCGGTCTTGCCAGGTTATTTATTACTTCGACACTCCTGCACTTGGAAGAAGATATCAATCTTTTGGTCGTGTTACAATTCACACATAAAACTTAATGGAACACACTAATGACTCTCTTGAAACAAATATCCATCAAGTCTATAGAACTTTCCAAAAGCTGAAGTTTCACAAACATTGTGAACATTAGCAAAATCACTATCATTCTTGTACAATTCTTTTATGTGTTTAAATCCTAGAAACCTATCATCTAAAGTAGATAAAAGAACATACCTGCGTGAAAGTGCATCAGCCATAATGTTTTCTTTTCCTTGCTTATACTTGATCACATATAAAAAGGTTTCAAAAAATTCAGCCCATTTAGCATGTCTCCTACTCAACTTACCTTGCCCTTTCAAGTGATTCAATGATTCATGATCTTGATGTATCACAAACTCCTTGAGCCACAGGTAATGCTGCCACGTCTCTAAAGTTCTTACCAAGGCATAGAGCTCCTTGTCATATGTAGGGTAATTTAAGGCTACCCCATTAAGTTTTTTGCTGAAATACACAATGGGCCTCTCATCCTGCATTAACAAGGCTCACATACCTATACTTGAAGCATCACATTCAACTTCAAAAGCTCTAGTAAAGTTAGGCAAAGTTAAAACAGGTGCCAAACAAAGTTTATATTTCAACAAATTAAAAGCCTTATCATGTTCATCATTCCATTTAAATCCAATAGACTTTTTCACAATTTTATTAAAGGTGATGTAATAGTACTAAAATCCTTCACAAACCCTCTATAAAAACTAGCAAGTCTATGAAAACTCCTTACCTCACTTATTGATGCGAACCTCGTGATCACGTGGTCATGCAACCCATAATCAAGATTGAGATCTGATTTCGGAAAGCCGAAATAGGTCTCATATGAGTGTAACATAATGGAAACTTGCCCCAAGACACCAACACTATTAGAATGAGTAGAATGATGTCACGAAGCCAGTTAATCTTCGAGAAGTCAGATCAGTTCATTCAAGAACTGAAGAATGCAACAATCACTCACACATGTTAAAACTGAAAAATTCAAAAGTAATAATCATCAAAGTAGCTAAAATTTTGGTTACATGTGTTTAAATAGTTCTTAAAAGTAACCCTAATGGATCTACCCTTGTGCGCTGAATTGACCCCATACAAAACTGACCCAAAAACCCTAAACTAAAAGCTCATAACCTAATCCAAACAAGCATTGGACCCTGATGCGAACTTCATGATCATGTAGTCACGCAACCCACACGTAAAGACACCAATTCCCGGAAAGCCAAGTAAATTGATAACTTGTACCTAGGCACCAGCACTATTAGAAAAGGCAACCCCCACCCAACGAATATTGATACGAGAAGTATAAGGATGACGCCACGAAGACAGTTGTTCTTTGATAAGTCGTTTTTCAGTTCTTTAGAGAACCATGGAAGGGAGATTATCTCACCAAAACACACACACACAAAGTGGGGCAAACAAGAAGTTTTATTAATCTAAATTGTCTAACCTTACTTGACTGGTTATGCCTTTATTTATAATGACTCCAAACTAAAATAAACTGTAATGGACCCCTTATGTGGACTTATATGATGCCCACTTACAATTAAACCCAAATAATATAAATAAACCCTAATGATGCGAACCTCGTGATCACGTGGTCACGCAACCCACAATCAAGATTGAGATATGATCCCGGAAAGCTGAAATAGGTCTGATATGAGTGCGACACAATGGAAACCTGCCCCAAGGCACCAACACTATTGGAATGAGTAGAATGACGCCACGAAGCCAGTTAATCTTCGATAAGTCAGATTCAGTTCGTTCAAGAACTGAAGAATGCAAGAATCACTTTCACACGTTAAAACTGAAAAATTCAGAATAATAATCATCCAAGCTGCCAAAATTTTGGCCTACATGAGTTTAAATAGTTCTTGAAAAGTTAACCCTAATGGACCCTTTATGTGGACTTATATGAGGTCCACTCAAAACTGGCCCAAAACCCTAAAATGAAAAGCCCATAACTTAATCCAAACAAGCCTTGGATCCTAGCTTAAAACAAAGTATGAATTAAGCCCAAACAAGCCTTGGGCTGTAGCTAACAAAATAAAATAAAGCCCTTATCTCATGGCCCAAATAAGATTGTATTGAACCCCTCTTGCACATGGATAAGATGTACTAGGATCTCCTCTTGATACTCCAATGGACCTTCCAATTCTGACTTGGTGGAAACCTTCAAAACCAATGCATTCAATGCGTCTTTCAATGTCTTTGTCTTGGACCGAGTCATTGGTCCATTTGGAACATGTAATGGGTCCTTGCTGGTGTTTCTGGGCTGGTCCGCATCATCCCCTCTCTCCTCGAAAGGATTCGACCTCGAATCAAAATCTGTGTCAAACAAAGTAAGATCAGCAACATTAAAGGTAGCATAAACACTATACTCACCTGGAAGGTCAATTTTGTATGCGTTGTCATTGATTCTCTCTAAAACCTGAAAAGGACCATCACCACGAGGCTGTAATTTTGATTTCCTTTGGTTAGGAAATCGTTCCTTACACATGTGCACCCATACCCAATCACCGGGTTGGAAAACAACCAGTTTATGTCCCTTATTTGCTTTAGAAGCGTAAAGTCTGTTCTTTTTCTCTATTTGTAGTCGAACTCCCTCATGGAGTTCTCTCACCATCTTTGCCTTCTTTTCACCATCTAAACTTACCCTTTCTTCAAAAGGTAAAGGAATTAAGTCCATAGGAGTTAGTGGATTAAAACCATAAACAATTTCAAAAAGAGAAAAAGTAGTAGTTGAATGCACAGTTCTATTATAAGCAAACTCAACAAAAGGCAAACATTCTTCCCAACTTTTCAAATTCTTTTGAATTACATCACGTAAAAGTTGGGATAATGTTCTATTCACTACCTCAGTTTGTCCATCTGTTTGAGGATGGCATGTTGTCGAAAATAAGAGTTTAGTTCCCAACTTTCCCCATAAGGTCTTCCAAAAGTAACTAAGGAACTTAACATCACGATCTGACACTATACTATTTAGGAATGCCATGCAAACGTACAATCTCTCTAAAGAACAAGTCTGCGATATGAGATGCATCATCTGTTTTATGGCATGCAATGAAATGCGCCATTTTAGAAAACCTATCTACCACAAACAAAGATAGAGTCTCTACGCTTTCTTTGACCTAGGTAAACCTAAAACAAAGTCCATAGAGATATCTACCCAAGGTTCAGTAGGCACAGGTAGTGGTGTATATAGTCCACGCGGTTGTACTCTAGATTTTGCCTTTCTACAAGCAATGCACTGTTCACAAAATTCGTTTGCACATCTTTTTTCATCTTTGGCCAATAGAAATGCTCATGCAATACATCCAAGGTTTTCGCAACCCCAAAGTGACCCATTAAACCACCCCCATGTGCTTCACGAACAAGCAATTCACGCAAAGAACTAGCAGGAACACACAATCTATTCTCTTTGAACAAATAACCATCCATCAAATAAAACTTACCGAAAGCCGAATGTCCACATGCATTATAAATCTCAGCAAAGTCAGAATCATTATCATACAATTCCTTCACATATTCAAAACCTAACAATCTAGTATTCATGGTGTGTAAAAGAACATACCTGCGCGAGAGTGCATCAGCTACGATGTTCTCTTTCCCTTGCTTATACTTGATTACGTAAGGAAAAGTTTCAATGAATTCAACCCATTTTGCATGCCTCCTATTCAACTTACCTTGTCCTTTCAGATGTTTCAAGGACTCATGATCCGAATGGATTACGAACTCTTTTGGCCACAAGTAATGCTGTCATGTCTCAAGTGCTCTTACCAAATCATAGAGTTCTTTGTCGTAAGTTGGATAGTTCAAGGTCGCTCCACTTAACTTCTCACTGAAATACGCAATAGGTCTCCGATCCTGCATCAAAACAGCACCTATTCCTATTCCAGACGCATCACATTCTATTTCAAATGCTTTTGTAAAATCAGGTAAACCCAAAACAGGTGCAGAACATAATTTCTCTTTCAAAAGAACAAATGCCAATTCTTGTTCCTCCCCCCATTTAAACACAACTGATTTTTTAACAACTTCATTTAAAGGGGCAGCTATTGTACTGAAATCTTTCACAAAACACCGGTAAAAACTAGCTAACCCATGAAAACTCCTTACCTCACTTACCGATTTGGGTGTAGGCCAATCCCGAATGGCCTTAACTTTCTCCTCATCCATCTCGATACCCTGTGCAGTTACAACATAGCCAAGAAACACAATTTTTCCATGCAAAAGGCACACTTTGTAAAATTAGCATACAATTTCTCACTATGCAACACACTAAGTACATTACGCAAATGATCAAGATGCTCAGTTAAGTTCTTGCTATATATCAAAATGTCATCAAAATACACAACCACAAACTTACCTATAAATGCACGCAAAACATGATTCATTAAGCGCATAAATGTACTAGGTGCATTTGTAAGTCCAAACGGCATTACTAACCATTCATACAAACCATGTTTAATTTTAAATGTTGTTTTCCACTCATCACCTTCTTTCATCCTAATTTGATGGTACCCACTTTTCAAGTCAATTTTAGAGAAAATACAGGATCCATGTAACTCATCTAACATGTCATCAAGCCTAGGAATGGGATGTCTATATTTTACCATTATGTTGTTGATGGCCCGACAATCAACCCACATCCTCCATGTTCCATCCTTCTTTGGCACAAGTAGCACGGGTACAGCACACGGGCTCATACTCTCACGAATGTAGCCCTTTTCCATCAGCTCATCAGCTTGCCTTTGAAGCTCCTTCGTCTCCTCGGGATTGCTTCTATAAGCTGGTCGGTTAGGAATTGAAGCTCCGGGTACGAAATCAATCTGATGCTCTATCCCCCTCAATGGTGGTAATCTGCTAGGAGTATCGTCGGGGAACACATCATCAAATCCCTACAACAAAGAAATAGCAACACTAGGCACAATATGATCAAGATCATTAGTATTAAAGTAAGCCTCTTTGTACACAAGTAAGATCATTGGCTTGTTAGTGAAAAATGCAAATCTGACCTCACCCTCTCTAGCATAAAAATTGGGTTGTTTCTTTAGTTTTTCCACACAATTCTCATCACACTTGCTGACTTTCTTCACTCCTCTTGTCTTACCTCCACTCTCGGCCAGATTTGGGTGTTTTTGAGTTGTGGTCGAATGGTTTGATTTGTTTGGGGTGTTGGCCGAATATTTGCTTGTGTTTGGATGGGTGGCCGAATGGGTTGTAGTGGTTTGGGTTCTAGCCGAATCTGATGGTCTTCTCTCCCCTTGTTCCTCACCTTGATTTTCTCTCCCCCATCGCCTCATTGCTCACTTTTTAGCTTTATTTGATCATCATACACCTGTTTGGGTGTAAGAGGTACAAGAGTGATGGTTTTACCATCTTTTACAATGGTATACCTATTTTTAACCCCCATCATGAATTGCCTTCCTATCATATTGCCATGGTCTCCCCCAACAAGATGTGACTTGCTTGCATTGGTACCACGTCGCACAGAACTTCATCAACATATTTCCCAATCGAAAATGGAACCACAACCTGTTTAGTCACTTTCACTTCACCACTATCATTCAGCCATTGCAATCTATATGGTTTAGCATGCTTAGCAGTACACAAATTCAGTTTACTAACAAGGGTGGCACTGCAAACATTAACACAGCTTCCACTATCTATAATTAAACCACACACCTTTCTTTGTACGTAACAACGTGTATGGAAGATGTTCTCCCTTTGTTCATTAGTATCATCTTCTTTGACCTGAACCTGAAGTGTTCGCCTTATAACCAAGGACTCCTCAACCGGTAATGCTAACTCATCCCCATCACTATCCTCCAATGGTGGCATGCCTTCACAATCAGAACTGTCACTTTCAGATTCCACATCACCATTATCTCTAATCATCATGATTCTTTTGTTTGGACACTCTGAAGCATAATGTCCATGTCCCTGACACCTGAAACATTTAACATCACGAGTACGTTTAGGTTGAGTTTCAGATTTACCTTTGGCATCAGTAGGGACATCAACTTTAGCCTTTGGTGGTTCAGTTCTAGAAGGACCAAAGGATCTTGGGCGGACAGTGCCCTCTCTCTTTAGATTTGGCTTCCAAGATGATGATGAACCCGAATTAAACGCTGGCCGAGCATGCCCCCTCCTAAGTTGTCTCTCCACCTTCGTCGCCATGTGAACCATGTCCTCTAGCTCCACATAGTGCTGTAGCTCAACCACATTAGCAATGTCTCGATTCAACCCATTAAGAAATCTAGCCATGGTGGCTTCTCTATCCTCAACAACATTAGCCCAAATCATTGCTATCTCCATCTCTTTGTGATATGCATCTACTGTCTTATAACCTTGATGCAGACCTTGGAGCTTCAGATATAAGTCTCTATAATAGTGGTTTGGCACAAATCGTCTCCTCATTAAGACTTTCATCTCCCCCCAAGTCTGAACAGGTCGCTCGCCATTCCTCCTCCTACTGATCACAATCTGATCCCACCAAGTGAACGCATACTCCATAAACTCAATTATCACCAATTTCACCTTTTTCTGTTCAGAATAGCTATGGCAATCAAAAATCCAATCTACCATTTTTCTCCCACTCCAAATAAGCCTCGGGATCGTTTTTACCTTGAAAGGTAGGAATTTTCAGTTTAATGGTGTCCAAGTCCCCATCCATATCTTCATAAGTGCTCATGCCACGGAAATTCACATTCCTCCTAGCCCTGTTCGATCCACACCTGATTCCTTGGCCAGCTGATGCAAAATCATAGTCATCTTCACCCCCATCTGCGTTTTCATCAACAAACTCTTCAAAATCAGATCTGACATTCCGTGCCGCCATACGGACCGTATTTCCCCGTCGATCAGCCCCACTATTCTGTTGCTTTATCGAATTCACCTCATCTTTCAGATCCTTGTACGTCCTAGACAACAGCTCAAGTTGCTGGCCTATGGATCGCAATTGGAAAGCTACGCCAACGTTTTGTGTCGCTGATTCGTTATTTTCAGACATTCTTTGAATTTGCAAAATTTGGTCAGTAGCACAAATATATCCTAACACCTCTCGTGTATCACACAAACAAAAAATTAAGGCTTTTCACTCTATTAAGCTCTCTACGCCTTTTACCTCACAACTTGCTTTCTTTTGGTTCTTTAGGAACTGAAATCAACAAATCAAAGTCAATAGCCTTCGCAGCGCACTCTAAATATAATTTTCAGACTCAAGAATCAATAAATATACTGAAAACAAAGCAAAACAAAACTAGGATTACGATTTTGCGAGTAGCAATGCAAATTCGTACGAATTGTGGACGAAACGAAGACACGAAATAAAACAGAAGCGAATGTTAAGAAAACAATTACTTGACTCCTAGATAATCCAAATATAGCAGAAACAAAAATATTTGGACAAAACTAAACAGCAAAGATCATGTTTTGAAACTTGAGGCAAATCTAACCTATTATGCAATTTTACGTAACAGAATTGAAACCCAGACCAAACGATCTCGAAATGACCTCAAATTCAATATTTAGTATTGCAATACTATGAAAACACCAAAAATCAATTTATAGGTCGTTCTATAATGTCTAGGTATCCAAATCCCTTGTATGATCAGTTTGCGGCAGAATTGAACCTCCAATTAAAACCTCCAGAAACCGATATCACAATAATCCCAAATTTAATATGTGGTGCAATCGCATACCCAATACTTAGAATATGAAGTTTCAATAGATTCCAAGGTGTTTTACCTAGGGTTCACTAAGAGTAGTGTTTTGCGGCAGAATTGAAACTCGAATTAAAACCTCAAGCAAATAATATCAGAATAAGCCCAACTTTGGTATATCATGCGATCCCACCCCCAATAGACTGAATATGAAGTTTAAATTGATTCCGAGGTGGTTTGCTTATGGTTCACCAAGATTTGTGTTTCTGCGGCAAAAATTGAATGATCCTTCAAATTTCAACTAATCACTCTTTTCTCTATTTCTTTCTGATTTTTTTTTCTTTTTAACAAACTGATATGATTAGAGACAGTAACAAGATGAAATATAAACTTTTTTTTTTTGGCTTAGATGACACAGACACGAAGAACAAGAAGATGGATGCAAACACTGAAAAACTTAAGGGACACTAAAAAAAAACAAAAATAACAGAATGATATGACCTTGTTTCGGAGCCTAGCTCTGATACCAACTGATGCGAACCTCGTGATCACGTGGTCACGCAACCCGCAATCAAGATTGAGATATGATCCCGAAAAGCCGAAATAGGTCTGATATGAGTGCGACACAATGGAAACCTGCCCCAAGGCACCAACACTATTGGAATGAGTAGAATGACGCCACGAAGCCAGTTAATCTTCGATAAGTCAGATTCAGTTCGTTCAAGAACTGAAGAATGCAAGAATCACTCTCACACGTTAAAACTGAAAAATTCAGAATAATAATCATCCAAGCTGCCGAAATTTTGGCCTACATGAGTTTAAATAGTTCTTGAAAAGTTAACCCTAATGGACCCTTTATGTGGACTTATATGAGGTCCACTCAAAACTGGCCCAAAACCCTAAAATGAAAAGCCCATAACTTAATCCAAACAAGCCTTGGATCCTAGCTTAAAACAAAGTATGAATTAAGCCCAAACAAGCCTTGGGCTGTAGCTAACAAAATAAAATAAAGCCCTTATCTCATGGCCCAAATAAGATTGTATTGGACCCCTCTTGCACATGGATAAGATGTACTAGGATCTCCTCTTGATACTCCAATGGACCTTCCAATTCTGACTTGGTGGAAACCTTCAAAACCAATGCATTCAATGCGTCTTTCAATGTCTTTGTCTTGGACCGAGTCATTGGTCCATTTGGAACATGTAATGGGTCCTTGCTAGTGTTTCTGGGCTAGTCCGCATCAGCTAAACTAAGAAGAAAATAATAATAAAATAAATAAATCCGAATTTAATATCCTAAATATGATAGGATCAGAGTTGTTGCCCTTTAGAAGTCCCATATGCTTTAGGAGAATCAAATCCAAAGATGGAATTAATTCTGAAATCTTCAGATATAGTGCCATATCAACCCAAATAGACAGAATATAAAATTTAATCAATTTATTTAATCAAGAAAGGATTCTGAAACATTAATGAATCCTTGCCACACTTGTAGATTATATTGCAGCTCATTAAAGATCATTGTGGAACTAAGAAATTCCCAAAACCAGCTGCCACATCCTTGTAGGAAAAGAATTCTAACCAAATAGAAAGTCCACAAGTCAAATGGAAGTAAATAACAAAATTTGTATAGCCTCTATTGACCAGTATTGCGGTGCCTTCACGAACTCTAATTGACCTGAAATTTTAACCCAAGATAGGAAAACATGTCTAGAGAGTCCACATAAAATATTACCCTAATCCAACGATCAGATTGAAAATTATGATTGTTGCCGTGAACCTGAACTGTTGCGCTTTTTATGCCAAAATCTGAATCTAACCTTACTTGGGTCGTATCACAAGGCTGAACCATATCATTCCCTCCCTCTTCAAGAAGATTCACCCTTGAATCTTGAACATGATTAATAACGACTTTAGTAGCCTCTTGTTTAAACCTTCGAAATTCCCTTGTTGCTAACACCTTTCTCCAACAACACTATATAGAAGTAGTGACTGACCAGAATTTCAAAGAACCATGTCGTACTAACCACTTGCATACATCCTTTTGAATGATAACCACAGTGGCTCTCCTTCATCTTTCATTCTTTTGGCGTTGTACCTCTTTTTCCCATGAAGCTTCAAGATCATAGAATAATCTTCTACACTTATTAACTTCTCATTCTAAAACCCCCAAACCATGGCTTAGTTTTTCGCATCATTCATCCATAATCATCCTTTGTTCCCTCTCCCTTGGTGAATACATGACACGAATAGGAGAAAAAAAAAACAAGAAGAAGACGAAGACAAGAATAAAGTCTATAACAGGAAGAAAACTAATTTTGACTCGAGATTATGAATTTGACTTTTGTTTGGACCAGAACTTATCAAAAAAACAAACAAATGCAAAAGTGATGAAAATGACTTAGCCAAATATCAAAATATGATGATAGTATAATGGCCGGAACGAAATCAACAGAAACAAAACAAGTTTTGAAAGACAATGCAAAACAAACCCGTTACAGCAAAACAAAACCCGATTCGAGAACTTAAAGAAAACGCAATCCAAATGACCTTGAATTTAATATATAGTATTAGAATACCAAGAAAACAACAAATATCAATTTATTGGTTGTTCTAGTATATCTAGGTACCCAAACCCCGTGTATGATCAGTTTGCAAAATTGAACCTCTAATTAAAACTTCCAGAAGAAGATATCAAAATAAGCCCAAATTTAATATATGACGTGATCTCATCCCCAATACGCATAATATGAAGTTTAAATTGATTCTAAGGTGGTTTGCTTATGGTTCACTAAGAGTTGTATTTCTACGGAAAAATTGAACTTCGAATTAAAATCGCAAGAAAACAATATTAGAATAAGACCAAATTTGACATATGATAATGTCATCCCCAATAGACTGAATATGAAGTTTAAATTGATTATGAGGTGGTTTTCTTATGGTTCACCAAGAGTTGTGTTTTTGCGGCAAAAATTGCAAGATCCTTCAAATTTCAACTAATCCCCCCCCTCTCTCTTTTCCTTATTTTTAATATACTAATATGATTAGAGGCAATAACAAGATGAAATATCACCCCCTCCTTTCTTTTTTTTTTTTGCTTAGATGACACAAACACAAAGAACAAGAAGATGGACGCAAACACTGAAAAACTTAAATGGAACACTGAAAAAATGAAAATAACATAAGGATATGACCTTGTTTCAGAGCCTAGCTCTGATACTAACTGATGCAAACCTCCTGATCACATGATCACGCAACCCACAATCAAGATTGAGATTTGATTCCGGAAAGTCAAAATAAGTCTGATATGAGTGTGACACAATGGAAACTTGCCCTAAGGCACCAACACTATTGGAATAAGTAGAATAACGCCACAAAGCTAGTGAATCTTCTATAAGTCAGATTCAATTCGTTCAAGAACTGAAGAATGCAAGAATTACTCTCACACATTAAAACTAAAAAATTCAGAAGTAATAATCATTAAAGCTGCCAAAATTTTGGTTACATGTGTTTAAATAGTTCTTAAAAGTAACCTTAATGGATCTACCCTTGTGGGCTGAACTGACCCCATACAAAATTGACCCAAAAATCCTAAACTAAAAAGCCCATAACCTAATCCAAATAAGCCTTGGACCCTAACTCAAAACAAAGTTTTAATTAAGCCCAAACATGAAAGAAAATAATAAAATAAGTAATTTGTCATTAAATACCACCAGCCCTTCTTTCCTTGTTTTGCTAAGATGAATAAAGAATCCTTACTTATAAGAAAAGGATTCTGAAACATTAATTAATCCTTGCCGCACTTATAGATTATATTGCAGCTCATTAAAGATACTTGTGGAACTACGAAATTCCCAAAACCAGCAGCCACATCCTTGTAGGAAAAGAATCCTAACCAAATAGGAAGTCCACAAATCAAATGGAAGTAAATAACAAAATTCATATAGCCTCTGTTGACTAGTTTTGCGGTGCCTTCCCAAACTCTGATTGACCTGAATTTTTAACCCTAGGTAGGAAAACATGTCTGGAGAGTCCACATAAAATATTACCCTGATCTAACTATTGGATTGAAAATTTTGATTGTTGCCGTGAACCTAAACTGTTGCACTTTTTATGCCAAAATCCGAATCTGACTTCCCTTGGATCGTATCATAAGGCTAAACCATATCACTTATCGATTTTGGTGTAGGCCAATTCCAGATGGCCTTAACTTTCTCCTCATCCATCTCGATACCCTACACAGTTACGACATAGCTAAGAAATATAATTTTCTCCATGCAAAAGGTACACTTCTTAAGATTAGCATACATTTGCTCAATTCACAATACACTACGTACATTACGCAAATAATCAGGATGCTCATTTAAGTTGCTATAGATCAAAATATCATTAAAATACACAGCAACAAACTTACCTATAAACGCACGCAATACATGATTCATTAAACGCATAAACATACTAGGCACAATTATAAGTCCAAATGGCATGATTAAACCATTCATACAAACTATGCTTAGTCTTAAATGCAATTTTCCACTCATCACCTTCTTTCATCCTAATCTAATGGTACCCACCCTTTAAATCAATTTTAGAAAAATACATGATCCATGTAGCTCATCTAACATGTTGATACTTTACCATTATGTTGTTATGGCATGATAGACACACATCCTCCATGTTCCATCCTTTTTAGGCACAAGTACCACTGGCACGACATGAGGGCTCATACTCTCATGAATGTACCCCTTCATCATCAACTCATCTACTTGCCTATGAAGTTCCTTGATATCCTCGGGGTTACTTCTATAAGCTAGACAATTAGGAATTGAAGCTCCGGTTACAAGGTTAATCTGATGTTCAATTCCCCATTAAATATCCTTATAAGGCTAGGATATTCCCAAAACAAGATTCCCAAAACAAACTGCCCAATCCTTGTATCATTAGGAAATACAAGCCTAATAAGGCTGTTATAGTACCGGACAAATCAGCCCCTTGTTCTACATGAATTGGCTCTTCTTGGACCTTAATAACATTAATTAGAGGTTGTCCTTTATGTTCTCTAGATGTCCCAAGCTCCTTTAGGTCCATCTAGCTCCATATAATCTGAACAAGCTCATTCAATGCTTCTTTACCCTAACTCTTCTAATCGGCCCAATTGGCACCTCTAATGGGTCGTTGGCATGATTACACTTGGTGTTGGGCTAATCCTTATCAGCTATCCTCAATTACGTTGTCCTGAATCATCATGATCTCCATTACCTTGTAATACTCATCAACTAACTTAGAACCCTGATTCAGACTTTGTAATTTAATATACAAATCCCTATAATAATGGTTAGGCACAAATCATCTCCTTTTTAACACTTTCATCTCCTCCCACAAAGCTATTAACCTTTCTCCATTCCTCCTCCTACCAATCACATTCTGATCCCACCAAATTAAAGCATAATTTGTAAATTCAATGACTACCAATTTCACCTTCCTCACCTCCAAATAGCTACAATAATCTAAAATCAAATCCACCCTTTTCTCTCACTTCAAATAAGCCTTTGGATTGTTTTTACCTTGAAAGTTAGGAATTTGAAGTTAAATGGAGTCAAAGTCCCCGTCCATATCTTCATAATTCCCCATACCATGGAAATTCACATTCCTCCTAGCCATATTCGATCTTGATATGATTCCTTGGCCAGCAAATGCAAAATCATGGTCTTCTTCACTCGTATTTGTGTTTTTTATCAACAAAACCCTCAAAATCAAACCTTCTAAACGACCCCACGAAGTGTATTTACTTGGAGATCAACCCCATTATTCTATTAACTTATCAAATTCACCTCGTCTTTTAGATCCTTATACGTCCTAGACAAGAGCTTGAGTTGATGGCTAATGGCTCGTAAATTGGAAAGCGACGTTAGTGTTTTGTGTCATTGATTCGTTGTTTTCAAACATTCTTTGATTCTGTAAAATTTGGTTAGGAGCACAAAATATATCCTCACACCTCTCATGTTTCATACAAAAATCAAGGTTTTTCACTCTAATAAGTCCACTATGCCTTTTACCTCACAAATTGTTTCTTTTGGTTCTTTAGAAATTGAAATCAACAAATCAAAGTTAATTGCCTCTGCAGCACAATCCAATTATAATTTTTAGACTAAAGAATCAATAATTATACTAAAATAAAGCAAAATGAATCTAAGATCATGATTTTACAAGTAGCAATGCAAATTCGTACAAATAGTGAACAAAACAAAGACAACATAAAACAGTAACAAATATTCAAAAATAATTACTTGACTCCTAAATAACCCAATTATAATAAAAAAAAAAACATGGATAAAAATAAACAGTAATGATCACGTTTTGGAACTTGACGCAAATCTGACCTATTAAGCAATTTTTAAGTAACATAATTGAAATCTAGACCAAATGATATCAGAATGACCTTAAATTCAATATTTTCTATTCTGATATCAAACAAACAAGAAATCTCAGTATATAGTATGTTCTCCTATGTCTAGGTACCCAAAGCCCCTTGTATGATTTGAACCTCAAATTAAAATCTTAAGCAAAAGATATCAAAATAAGCTCAAATTTAATATATGTTGCAATCTCACCCCCACTAGATAGAATATGAAGCATCAATTGTTTCTCAGGTGGTATGCTTATAACCACTAAGAGTTGTGTTTCTACGACACAAATAAACCTCAAATTAAAACCTCATGCAAACCACATGAAAGTGGGCCTCATCTAAGTCTACCTAAGGGGGGTCCATTAGGGTTTCTTAAGTTTATGAGTCAGTATAAAGAAAGGTATAATCATACATATAAGTTAGACAATTCAGATTAATAAAACTTTTTGTTTACCACACTTGTTGTGTGTTGGTGGGATAATCTCCCTTCCTTGGTTCTCTAAAGAACTAAAAAATGACTTATCGAATAACAACTGACTTCGTGGCATCGTCATTATACTTCTTGTTCATGAATCAAGGCATGTCAGTTTCTTGACCGTGTGATCAAGAGGTTCACATGATTTGGTATCAGAGCTAGGCTCCATTACTAGTTTTTTCCATAAAAAACTAAACAAGGGAAAATTAGATCAAATCAATTCAAAATTAGCTCAAATTTGATTCTCTGATTACTGGGGGTCCCAATTGGTTTTCAATTTTGGGTCTAATAAGGTTTGATTCATAATGTTTTTGCATCAGTATATCAAACCTTATCGTAAAATTCTCAAATTTTGTTTTCTGTCTATTTGGGTTGAAATTACACTATATCTGAAATTTTAACTCAATTGGATATCATTTACTTTAGGTTCCAAATTCGGACTGTAAATTGCATTATATCTGAAATTTTAGCTCAAATTTTGTATTATGATTGTTTTGCGTTAACTTTTGAAATTCGCTTTGTTTATGTTGTTTTCATTTCTTGTAGTATATTTTCAACTTTATGCCAATATTTGGGTGTTTTTTCATCCTTTTTCAATTTTTCATTTCTATTTTAATTCTAGTCTTCAGTTTCGTTCATATTTCAGATAGATTCGCTTGCTACTCATGAGACTATAATCATAGTTTTGTTTTGCTTGTTTTCTGGTTTTTATTGCTTCCTGAGTCATATATACATATTTGGATTGCGCTGTTAAGTTGGTTCTATTTGGTGTTGGTTTCCATTCTACAAGAATTGCAAGGTGAGATGAGAGGTGTGAGCTTGTGAGGATATATTAAGAGTGTTTGAACGAAAAATGAGCAACGTAAGGATATGTTTTTACCACTTACCAATTTTTGCAAGTAACTATCGTGTCAAATCAAAACAACACACGACCCCCTCCCGAGGGAGATCTTAAGTTCCAAATGCAAGCTATAATGCAGATGGTGGAGATGATGAATTTTGTTATGGGGAACATGTGTGACAGACTTTATAAGGTGAAGAGGCTAGTGCAAGCACCCAAAATGTGAGGAAGGTTGGGGCTGAACCAAAAGCAAATAGTGGCAATAGGGGCCGTTGGCCAAGGTGGGCTGATCAGAGGAGATTCAATACGAGGAAGGAAGAGAAACGGGGTTATGAGTTTCAAATATTCATGCTCATAATGCTTTTACAAGGCTAAACAACCCGTAAAGGTTTTAAAAGAAACAAATAAAGAATGTGAAGAATAGAGAACTTCAATTCAGCGCCAAAGGGATAAAAGACGTGATATGGTTCAACCTTGTGATACGACCCAAGGTCAAATTCGGATTTTGGCATAAAAAAGGCAACAATCCAAGTTCACGGCAATAGTCATAATTTTCAATCCGACCGTTGGATCGGGGTAATATTTTATGTGGACTCTCCAAACATGTTTGCCTACCTTGGGTTAAAAATTAAGGTCACTCGAAGTTCGAGAAGCCACCGCAATACTGGTCAACAGAGGCTGTATGAATTTTGTTATTTACTTTCATTTGACTTGTGGACTTCCTATTTGGTTATGATTATTTTCCTACAAGGATATGACAGTTGGTTTTCAGAATTTCTTAGTTCCAAAAGGATCTTTAATGAGCTGAAATATAATCTACAAGTGTGGCAAGGATTCATTAATGTTTCAAAATCTTTTTCTTGTAAGGATTCCTTATTCATCCTAGCTACATAAGGAAAGAAGGGCTGGTGGTTTTTAATGACATAATAGTTATTTTTATTATTTTCTTTCATCTTTGGGCTTAATTAAAACTTTGTTTTGAGCTAGGGTCCAAGGCTTGTTTGGATCAGGTTATGGGCTTTTCAATTTAGGATTTTTGGGCCATTTTTGTATGGGGTCAGTTCAGCCCACAAGGGTAGATCCATTAAAGTTATTTTTAAGAACTATTTAAACACATGTAACCTAAATTTCAGTAGCTTTTGATGATTATTATTTTGAATTTTTTCAATTTTAACATGTGAAAGTGATTTTTGCATTCTTCAGTTCTTGAATGAACTGACTCTAACTTATCGAAGATTAACTAGCTTCGTGACATCATTCTACTCATTCCAATAATGTTGATGCCTTGGGGCAAGTTTCTATTATATCACACTCCTATCAGACTTATTTTGGGTTTTTAGGATCAGATCTCAATCTTTTTTTTTTTTTTATCAAATGTAAGAAGTATATTAGATCAAAAAGAGCAAGACGAGCTTGCAATACAAGCTGGAAACCAGCAGAGTTCAGAATATATACATACAAGCGAATATGGAGTAAACACCCCAGAGACACAAAAACTGAAAATCAACGGAATTCAAGCTGAAAACCAGAAAAGGGAACATACTCCCTTGAACGAAGAAAATAATAACAAAACAGCTCAACAGATTAGCTGACCATTTCCTCAGCAATCAGCACCACCAAAGCCCAAGCTAACCATCTGATCAACCTGAGAGCAACCATCGAAGCCTAAAGCACAATCATCCAGCAAGGCAAGCAGACACCCATGCACGTCCTGACTCCAGCCATTGAAGACCGAAACATTCCTAGCCACAAATTTCTTCAACCCCATGCAGACAAGCAAGAAGAGGTTAGACCATGATGGGACAAGAGACCCAAGTATGCACTCCAAACTATTATTCAGAATGCAACATTATAAACCAGGGGATCTTTTTCATGAAAATACAGTATAGTGTAGAATAGTATCTAAAATTTCCTGAAAATAGCCTCAACTGATTTTCCAGCATTGTCAAAAATTCTCCTGTTTCTTTCCTCCCAAATCAGATACACAAGAACGGTTAGAGAAACTCTTCGCATTCTCGGCTGTAGGCCTTTTTTCCTGTTATGCAAAACCCGGGTGGCTATATCTAAGGAACACATATTTCTGTGTAGCCGGAGCCAGTGCTTGGCCTTTCTCCATAGAGAAGACGACCAGTCGCAAGTGAAGAAGAGATGAGCATGAGACTCTTCAACATTTTGACAAAGAGGGCATATAGGATCAGGGGAGAGAAATTGAAGACTATCTCTCGTTCTCAGCTTGCCCAAAATTGCCAGCCATAAGGAGAAGCTATGTCTTGGAAGAGACCATTGCTCCTAGACTACATTAGCCCAATGGACAGGATCGACTTTATGTCTGAAAAAATCATATGCATTGGCTGTAAGGGAACATTGATCAGATTGCCAGCTTGAGAGCAGCTGTTGCACTGGAGCAACCCCTCCACAAAGGCTAATCAATTTATTATGAATCGAGAAGATAGACTTCCACATAGGAGAGTCTGTTTTCTTGGTATCCAAGGACCAGATGGAGGCACGCATAATGTAGTAGTGGCTTACCCATCTAATCCAAAGGGAATCTGTCTTAGAGTGAATATTCCAAAGATGTTTGGCAAAGAAACTTTCATTTCTAGCTTTGATGTCATGAACCCCCAGACCCCCTTCATCTTTTGGCAAACACACTTGCCTCCAAGCAACAAGAGCCGATTGACTTCTAAGCATATCCTCAGTCCATAGAAAATTCATGTACAAACTGGTAATCCTGCTAATAACAACAGTTGGGATAGGGAAGATACTAATCCAAAACTACACCATGCCATGCAGGACTGATTTGATTAACTGCAGCCGACCTGCATAGGAGAGATACTTTCCCATCCAATTCTGTATAGCAGATTCTAATTGGTGAATGAGGGGTGAGAATTGGCTGGCGACAAGCTTGTGAGGGCTCAGAGGGACACCAAGGTACTTAAAGGGAAAGCTTCCTTCGGAGAACTGGGAGAGGCTTAGGATTGCCTGCTTCATATCCTCTGATACACCAGCGAAGAAAATAAAGGATTTGGATGCATTAATTACTAGCCCGGAAGCCTCCCTAAAAACTCGAAGTTGTTGGAGGATAATGTTAACGGAGGCCATGTCAAAACGGCAAAGCAGGAGAATATCATCAGCAAATCCAAGATGATTGATTCCCAAAGCTTGACATTTAGGATGGAAATTGAAATCTGAATGTTGGGTGGTGCTTTTTAGGAGTCTAGAGAAGTACTCCATGCAGATAATGAAGAGATAGGGAGACAATGGATCTCCTTGTCTAACACCACACTTGCCTTGGAAGAACCCGAAAAGATTATCATTAATGCAAATAGAGAAAGAGGCAGTCTCCACACATTTTATAACCAGATGAACAAACCTAGCAGGGAAACCCAGAAGAAGAAGCAGGTCGCGTAGAAAAGACCACTGAACAGTATCAAAAGCTTTCCTGAAGTCAATCTTGATGGTGCATCGGGGTGACACACGTTTCCTCCCATAACTTCTTAGTAGCTCTTGCATGAGATTAATATTGTCAGCCATTAGCCGCCCACTAAGAAAAGCATTTTGAGAAGGGCTGATGATCTCATTTAATACATGAGATAATCTCTCTGCAAGAAGCTTGGAAATAACTTTGTAAGTGGCATTGCAGCATGAGATAGGTCTGTAATCTGAAGCAATGTTGGCATTAGCTGATTTTGGGACAAGGGCTATGGTAGAGTGATTAATCTGCTTGACGATCTCCCCAGAAGCAAAGAAATCTTTAACAACAAAACAAAAGTCTTCGCCCACTATGCTCCAAGATTTTTTAAAGAATGCAGAGGTGTATCCATCTGGCCCCGGAGCTTTATTATCATCCATACTGAAGAAAACTCGTTTGATGTCATCAGCCGATACTGGGGCAAGGAGAAATTCGTGGGAATTAGCATTAATGCAGGTCCCCCTTTGAACAACATCAACACGCGGGGGAATAGTATTCTTTGCAGTCCCAAGCAGGTCTTTATAGTAAGCAATAAACACTTTGCCCACCTCTTCAGTCGAAGAAGTTAGTATGCCATCACTTCGAACAATTGCTGAAATGTGGTGTCTTTTATGTCGTTAACTCATGAAAGAGTGGAAGAATCTGGTTCCCTTGTCATAGTCTTTGAAAAAGGAACATTTAAGCTTTTGTACAAAGAACATCTTCTCAGCTGATTTGAGGTTTACAAGATTCAACCTTTGCTGTTTTTCTAGAGCAAGAAGATCACCATTGTCCATGTCATTCTGAAGGAGAAGTTGAGTATCGTCTAGCTCTTTCTCTGCTCTTGCGACTCTCTCTGAAATGTGACTGAAATGAAGATTGTTCAAAGTTTTCAGCTTGCCTTTTAAGTGCTTAAGTTTATTGCATAGAATATACATGTGGGACCCGTAGATATCCAAGGACCAATGTTGGGAGATGGTTTCCAAGAACTGTGGATGAGCAGCCCATATGTTAAAGAATTTGAAGTTCTGTTTTCCACAAAGTTCACGAGAACCCATTTGCACGGTAGAAGGTGAGTGGTCTGAGAAGGCTCCCGGGTTGCCAAAGTGAGCAAGAGTCGTTTGCTGTAAATTGAACCATTGGTTGTTTGCCATAACTCTATCTATCTTTGTCCAGATATTACCATTTGTCCATGTAAAATGGGAGCCCGTAGAGTTTAGGCCAGCTATCCCAAGATCAGAACAACAATTCCTGAAGTCAGAGGTTTCATAAGTGGAAACAGGCTCCCCGTTGTGCTTGTCTTCTTGAGAGAGAATAGAGTTGAAGTCACTAAGAAGCAACCATGGAGCATCCGGACCCCATCTTCTCAAATCCTCCCACAAATCTCTCCTGGCAGTAATGGTATTAAAACCATATATGAAGGTAGTTGTAAAACATAATTGTTGCACCAAAGTTGTAACCATAACGTGAATCCCTTGGGCAGAGAAGTGAAGCATGTCAACCTTAACTGTTTCAAGATTCCAAAACACAATTATACGGGCATAGGCTGCAGATTCAGCATTGCAAACAAACTTTCAAGCCTTTAACCGAAACTTATGCATGCATTCAACTTTAGGCAAAGACAGCTTAGTCTCTAGGAGACCACATACATCAATCTTCTTACTCTTCATGAGGCCAGTGACCTCATGCTGCTTGAGAGGGCTGTTCAGCCCTCTCACATTCCAGCAATGGATAATCATGGGTGGGGGAGGGTGGGAGGAGCCCGACCAACGCCAGCAACTGTATTGGAAGTCTTTTGAAACGAGCTCCTGGTGAGCACACCTAAACGTGGACGCTGAAAAGTCTTTGTGCCAGCTATGTCAACTGAGCAAGCAGGAGCTTTCCCCTTGGAAACATGTTGTCGGGCCTGCTGGTTACTTGGAGCATTATTTGCAACATTTTGTTGAGCTGGCTGGTTACCTTCAGAATGCACAGGAGGAGGTGACTGTCTCTTGTTCCCTGATTTATGCCTCTTTTTACCCACAGTATGCCACTCTTCTGAATCGACAGCTGTGACTTGGGAGCATGGCCGACCATCCTTAGCTGCACTAGACGTTGGGGGATGAGTGGGAGCCACGGGATCAGAGGCATCAACTGGAGAAAGATGAGTTGCACAAGACGTTGGGGGATGAGTGGGAACAATGGGTTCAGAGGTATCAACTGGAGAAGGAGCAATACTTGGGACTTGTACCGTGGGAGCAGCAGTAGATGGGGAATCCACAAGAGCTTGATCAACCAGGTTAAGACAAGTGGAGACCTTTTCTTTGCCTTTGACATTTGCTTTTGTAACTACACAAGCAGGGAAAACTGTCTCAACATTTGTGACTTCTTCCTTAGTCTTTGAGCATGTTCCAGTAGAGTGACCTCACACTTTACAGTGCTTGCAAAACTTGGGCAACGCTCATATATGACCTTTTGAGTGAGTGTGTTTCCATTGGGCAGGATGACATTGATGAATGATCTGAGGTCAGCTAGGAGGTCGATTTCCACAAGCACCCGAGCATATGAAACTCTCTCTTTGGTGGCAGTAAGTTTGTCACTTTGTATAGGCTTGCCCAAGACGCTTGATAGTTTTGATAAGCACCTAGGGGACCAACATTTCAATGGTAGATTTGGAAACTTAATCCAAACTAGAACTTGAGTCATTTCAGAGGATGAAAAATCAAAATACTAAGACATGGAACGCAGGATAAGAGGTCTACCATAGACAAGGTATGGACCTCCACACAACACAGAGCACTTATCCTCTTCATTTTGAAATTTATAAACAAGCCAACCCGATTCATGCATACGAAGTGTGGCTTTACATTTCCATACGTTCTCAATGATGCTAGTCAAAGCTCTATACCCAGGAAATTTTCTAGAAACATAACCAATGACACAAAGTTTCCACTCATCACAAGAATGGTCCAGGTCTTCAGTTAAGAAAGGGTAGGATGATATGTCATGTAAGGCTGAAAAATGCATGAGCTTCAGGCAAGATGAGATGTTTCTATTTGTAGAAAATAAATCTCTCCATGTACCATTAACAGGTGGTGGTGGAGCTGGTGGGTTACTTGTTTTAACAGATCCGGACGGGGTGAAGCTGGCATCTTAAGATCTAGTTGGTGGTTTAAGAGCAGTTGGAGATGAAGAAGGAGGTGGATCTGGGCTGATTGGAACCAGAGAAGGTGGTGAAGCTGAGCTGATTGGAATCGGGGAAGATGGTAGAGGGGACGTTGCATATTCATCATCCGAATAAGAGAAATTAAGTTACTCTTCTTCGAGATCTTCATTGGTAGGATGGTCAACTTCAAGGGACCCATTCAGAGCTATCTTTGTGCCAGAACCGCTGGCTTGGTTGACTATGGGGTGAGGGGACAGATCTGCACTAGAGATGTTGGAGCCGGCCAGCAAAGCAAAAGCTGATTTGATTCCAAGAACTGTAGTGGGAGGTGATGCTAGGACCTGTGCGCACTTGACAGATGTTGTTTTCCTTTTACTTTTTTCCATTTGAGAAAAGAAGTCGGAAAGAAAGGAAAAAAGTTGAAAGGAACGGGCACTAGTTACAGGGAAAGGAGACGGGTGTAGTGGACAGCCATGTTCAACGGAGGAGACAGCTTCGGGTGGAAGGAGAGCATCTCTCTCTAGTTTCTCTCTCTATCACTAAGGCTACTTCTGATCATATCTCAATCTTGATTGTGGGTTGCGTGCCCATGCAATCACGAGGTTCACATTAAGACAAAAGAGGACAGCAGTGGATGGGAAGACATGCTTATTTGAAATTATTATTGGCAACTACATTCATATAATGTTGTGTGCTAGAAAAGAACTCTAACGGTTGAAACAAGAGGCAAAGGAATTGTCCATCAAACCTGTTGGTGATTCGAGGATGAATTACCCAAGCAAGGTTAGATTCAGATTTTGGCGTAAAATTTCCAATTGTCCAATTTTACGCTTCTAAGCATAACTCCAAATCCAACTATTAGATCGAGCTGAATGTTTACATGAAAATTCCGGAGGTATTGTTCTATGTTGGTGTAAAGATTCAGATGAATCGAAGTTCAGTAAGTATATGCGATATGGTCGGAACAAGCTATATGAGATATGGTCGGAACAAGCTATATGAATTTTATTATTTCTTTCTTTTGACTCGTGGACTTCCTATTTGGCAAGGATCCTTTTTCTACAAGGACATTGCAGCTTGTTTTGGTAATCTGATGCGGACCAGCCCAGAAACACCAGCAAGGACCCATTACATGTTCCAAATGGACCAATGACTCGGTTCAAGACAAAGACATTGAAAGACGCATTGAATGCATTGGTTTTGAAGGTTTCCACCAAGTCAGAATTGGAAGGTCCATTGGAGTATCAAGAGGAGATCCTAGTACATCTTATCCATGTGCAAGAGGGGTCCAATACAACCTTATTTGGGCCATGAGATGAGGACAACAAAGGAAACAAAAGAATCCTACTACAACTTGGAAACAACATGGTGGCTACCTTTTGCTTTCGTTTCTAGAATTAAGGGGCTGCATGGAAGGCTATAAATAAGCCTTCAATCAGTTCTGTACTATTTTAGTTCATTCTCTTCTTCTCATGGCAGAACATGGATTTAATATTAGGGGCTTTATTTTATTTTGTTAGCTACAGCCCAAGGCTTGTTTGGGCTTAATTAATACTTTGTTTTAAG
This sequence comes from Populus alba, assembly GCF_005239225.2. NCBI lineage: Eukaryota > Viridiplantae > Streptophyta > Magnoliopsida > Malpighiales > Salicaceae > Populus > Populus alba. The sequence goes on from NC_133293.1 coordinate 3,049,022, forward strand.
CTAGGATCCAAGGCTTGTTTGGATTAAGTTATGGGCTTTTCATATTAGGGTTTTGGGCTAGTTTTGAGTGGACCTCATATAAGTCCACATAAGGGGTCCATTGAGGTTAATTCTTCAGGAACTATTTAAACCCATGTAAGCCAAAATTTCAGGAGCTTTGATTATTATTATTCTGAATTTTTCAGTTTTAACGTGTGAGAGTGATTCTTGCATTCTTCAGTTCTTGAACGAACTGAATCTGACTTATCGAAGATTAACTGGCTTCGTGGCGTCATTCTACTCATTCCAATAGTGTTGGTGCCTTGGGGCAGGTTTCCATTGTGTCACACTCTTATTAGACCTCTTTTGGCTTTCCGGGATTAGATATCAATCTTGATTGTAGGTTGCATGACCACGTGATCACGAGGTTCGCATCATATATACTGAGTTTATAAAAAGATCAAAGAGATATATTATATAATATAAACAGATTTCTGATGCGAATGAACAAGGCAAGACCAACAATGTCAGGATCCTTGATCAAACACAGAGCATACTTAACGTACATAAAATATAACAAGAATGTAAATAATAATAGTAGTAGTAGTCGTAAAAAAAGAAGAGAAAGAAATTAATGAGAACTTTGAGATGGAAGATTACTGTAAGGATTAAACAATGATAAAAACAAATGTCAAGGTTAAAGGATCCACTAATGGTATTTCAAACAAGTATAGTATAAACTCTTATTACTCAAGTTGAAAACCTCATACGAAGGAGGTTCCAATCAGATTATAAATTGTTAACATGATTACATTAGTTATCTTATTCGAATGATGCTAATACTTGTAAATGTTGCCAGGCATTCATGATTATAACTTAAATTAACAACAAATCAAGTTCCTTTCATAGCTCAAGTGTCGATTATACCATACAGTATGGGCTATGAAAGTGCCAAGTATTTGTTGTACCAAGTGTTATACAACATAAATCTAGATTAACTATTTAACAAGCAAAGTATTAAAAGTGAACAAGGTAACAAATATAAAACATGTTAATATCAAACATTAAAGTCCATGTTGAGTTTATACTATACTTATTCTTACACCATTAGTGAACCCTTTTCACCTTGACATAATAGATTTAGCTAAACATAATGAAAGAAAGAAACACAAATAAACAAGATAAGAACATAATTATACAAATAAAGGAAAGGAAATGAAGAGCATAAACAAGAAATTGATATAGCTTCAAATAAAACGTAAACATTACAAAATACAAAGAAAGAGAGCAAGAGCATGATCTTGATCTGAAGACCAAGATGCTTAAATGCATGGCAAATGCCTCCTTTTATAGGCCAAAATTTGAAACTATTGATTTGATGAATAATTGTTGAGTGGGTGGTTGTAGCTAACAAAATAAAATAAAGCCCCTAATATTAAATCCATGTTCTGCCATGAGAAGAAGAGAATGAACTAAAATAGTACAGAACTGATTGAAGGCATATTTATAGCCTTCTTCTATGTAGCCCTTTAATCCTAAAAACAAAAGGAAAAGGTAGCCACCATGTTGTTTTCAAGTTGTAGTAGGATTCTTTTGTTTCCTTTGTTGTCCTCATCTCATGGCCCAAATAAGGTTGTATTGGACCCCTCTTGCACATGGATAAGATGTACTAGGATCTCCTCTTGATACTCCCAAGAACCTTTCAATTTTGACTTGGTGGAAAACTTCAAAACCAATGCATCCAATGCGTCTTTCAATGTCTTTGTCTTGGACTGAGTCATTGGTCCATTTGGAACATGTAATGGGTCCTTAATGGTGTTTCTGGGCTGGTCCGCATCATTAGTTGTTTTTATTATTTTCTTTCATGTTTAGGCTTAATTAAAACTTTGTTTTGAGCTAGGGTCCAAGGCTTGTTTGGATTAGGTTATGGGCTTTTCAGTTTAGGGTTTTGGGCCAGTTTTGAGTGAACCTCATATAAGTCCACATAAGGGTTTTAACTGGCTTCGTGGCGTCATTCTACTCATTCCAATAGTGTTGGTGCCTTGGGACAGGTTTCCATTGTGTCACACTCCTATCAGACCTATTTCAACTTTTCGGGATCAAATCTCAATCTTGATTGTGGGTTGCGTGACCATGTGATCACGAGGTTTGCATCATTTGGTATCAGAGCTTGGCTCCATTAATCAGGTTATATCCTTCTGAAATTTTGGTTTCTTGTTGTTTCCACAAAAAATTCCTTAGTGTCCAATTTCTTCTTCTCTTGATTTGGCAGCATATCAGGGAAAAAAAAAATTTATTTCGTTTGGTTCCTGACCAAAATATATCAGTGGTGTAAAAAAAAGAGAGAATAAAAAAAGATAAAACAAGTAGTTCAAAAAGGCATTTATTTGTTTCTGCCGTAGAAAACTAAACAAAGGATAATTTGACCAAATCAACTCTGAATGAGCTGAAATTTGATTTTGTTATTACTGGGACCCTAATCACACCACATATTGATTTTGGGGTCAATTGGATATCATTTTCTTTGGGTTTCAAATTCGAGTCTAATCAGGTCTGATTCATAATGTTTTTGTGTCAGTATATCAAAACTTATCGTAAATTTACTTCCTTTTAACTTTTGGACTTCCTATTGGATTAGGATTTTTTTCCTACAAGGATCTGCCAGCTGGTTTTAGAAATTTTCTAGTTCCACAAAGATCTTTAATGAGCTACAATATAATCACCGAGTGTGGTAGAGATTCATTAATGTTTCAGAATCATTTTTCTTATAAGGATTCCTTATTCGCCCGTGTTCGGATGCCTTTTCCGAACTCCGATTCACATGATATTTTAACCCAAGGTAGGACAACATGTCAGGAGACTCCACGTAAAATGTCAGCTTGATCCAATGGTAGGATTGAGAATTATGATTGTTGCCATAAAACTGGATAGTTGCACATTTTACATCAAAATCCAAATTTAACCTTGCCTAAATCGTATCAGCTAGGCTCTGAAATAAGGTCATATATCCTTCTGTTATTTTTGTTTTGTTAGTGTTCCTTCAAGTTTTTCAGTGTTTGTGTTCATCTTCAAGTTCTTTGTGTTTGTGTCATTTAAGCAATAAAAACAAATAAAAAAGGGTTATATTTCATTTTATTACTTCATATTCTTTCTATTGGGGGCAAGATCACATCATATATCCAATTTGAATTTATTCTGATATCGTTTGCTTGGGGTTTTAATTCGAAGTTCAATTATGCTGCAGAAACACTACTATTAGTGAACAATAGCAAATCACCTCAGAATCAATTGCAGCTTCATATTCAATCTATTGGGCCTACGATCGCATTATAAGTCAAATTTGGGCTTATGTTTATATCTTTTGCTTGAGGTTTTAATTCGATGTTCAATTTTACCGTAGAAACACAACTTTTAGTTAACTATAAGCAAATCACCTCATAATTAATTGCAACTTAATATTCTGTCTATTGGTGGTGATATCACAACATATGTAAAATTTAGGGTAATTTTGATATAGTTTGCTTGAGGTTTAATTTTACAGCAGAAGCACTACTCTTAGTGAACCAAGCAAACTACGTTAGAATCAATTGAAACCTCATATTATGTGTAAGATCGCACCATATATTATATTTGGGTTTGTTTTGATATCGGCTTCTGGAGGTTTTAATTGGAGCTTTAATTCTGCCGCAAACTGATCTTACAAGGGGTTTTGGAGCCCAAACATAACATAACATCCTATAAAGTTTGAGTTATTGTTTGTTTGGTATCAGAATACTATATATTAAAATGAGAAGTCATTTGGATATCGGTTTCTTTAGGTTCCCAAATTGGGTCTTGTTTTGTCATCACGAGTCTGTTTGGTGTTATCTTTCAAAATTTGTTTTGTTTCTAATGATTTCATTCCTACCACTATACAATCATCATTTTTTACTTATTTTTGGCTGTAGTTTGAGTCATTTTGATCACTTTCACATTTGTTCGTTTTTCGATAAGTTCTGCTCCAAACAAAAGTCAGATTCGTAATCTCAAGTCTAAATCAGTGTTCTTCCTGTTATAAACTCTATTATTATCTTTGTCTTCTTCTTCTTGTTTTTTCCCCCTATTTGTGTCATGTATTAACCAATGGAGAGGGAACAGAGGAGGATTATAGATCAATGATGCCAAAAACTAAGCCATGGTTTGGGGGTTTTAGAACGAGAAGTTGATAAGTGTTAAAATATTATTCTTTGATCTTCAAGCTTCATGGGAAAAAGAGGTATGGCACCAAAAGAATGAAAGACGAAGCAAATCTTCTTGAAGAGGGAGGAAATGATACGGTTCAACCTTGAGATATGACCCAAGGTCAGATTCGGATTTTGGCATAAAATGTGCAATAGTCCAGGTTTACGGCAATAGTCAAAATTCTCAATCCAACTGTTGGATTGGGCTAACATTTTACTAGGACTCTCCAGACATGTTGTCCTACCTTTGGTTAAAATGTTCAGGTCAATCAGAGTTCGGGAAGGCACCGCACTACCGGTCAACATAGGCTATACAAATTTTGTTATTTACTTCCTATTTGATTAGGATTCTTTTTTATACGGATTAGCCCAACACCAAGCATAATCATGCCAACAATCCATTGGAGGTGCCAATTGAGCCAATCACAAGAGCTAGTTCAAAGAAGCTTAAAGAAGCATTGAATGGGCTTGTTCAGAACTTATGGAGCAAGATGGACCTAGAAGGGCTTGGGAAATTTAAGGAGCAAGAAGGACAACCTTTAATTCATCTAGTTCAGGTCCAAGAAGAGCCCAATTCATGTGGAAAAAGGGGTTGATATGTCCGGCCCAATACCAGCCTTGTTAGGCTTTTTTTTTTTTCCTCTGAATGCTACAGGATAAAAAGTCAACAATTTATTCTCCTAATTAAGAAAGGGAAGTTGGCCATATCTTATTCCTAAATAGGGGAGGACTATTTAATGTTTTTCCTAACAAAGGAAGGAAAGTAATTAAATCAGTAACAAAGGAGGAAATTTGTTCTCTTATTTGTGCAAGTTAAACAAGGAAATTGATGCGGACTAGCCTAGAAACACCAGGAAGGACCCATTACATGTTCCAAACGGACCCATGACTCAGTCCAAGACAAAGACATTGAAAGACGCATTGAATGCACTGGTTTTGAAGGTTTCCACCAAGTCAGAATTGGAAGGTCCATTGGAGTATCAAGAGGAGACCTTAGTACATCTTATCCATGTGCAAGAGGGATCCAATACAACCTTAATGACCCTAGGTAAAACACCTTGGAATCTATTGAAACTTCATATTCGGAGTACTAGGTATACGATCACACCACATATTAAATTTGGGATTATTTTGATATCAGTTTCTGGAGGTTTTATTTGGAGGTTCAATTCTGCCACAAACTGATCATACAAGGGGTTTGGGTACCTAGACATAAGAGAACGGCCTATAAATTAAGTATTAGTGTTTTCATAGTATTATATTACTAAATATTGAATTTGAGGTCATTTCGAGATCGTTTGGTCTGGATTTCAATTCTGTTACGTAAAAATTGCGTAACAGGATAGATTTGCATCAAGTTTGAGAACATGATCTATACTGTTTAGATTTGTCTAAATCTTTTTATTTATATTATATTTGGGTTATCTAGGAGTCAAGTAATTGTTTTCGCTAATATTCGCTTTTGTTTTATTTTGTGTCTTCGTTTCGTCCACAATTCGCACAAATTTGCATTGCTACATGCAAAATCGTAATCGTAGTTTCAATTTGCTTTGTTTTAGTATATTTTTTTTTATTCTTGAGTCTGCAAATTATAATTAGAGTGCGCTGCGAAAGCTACTGACTTTGATTTGTTGATTTCAATTCCTAAAGAACCAAAAGAAAGCAAGTTGTGAGGTAAAAGGCATAGAGAGCTTAATAGAGTGAAAAGCCTTGATTTTTGTTTTGTGTGATACACGAGAGATGTGAGAATTAATTTGTGCTACTGACCAAATTTTGCATATTCAAAGAATGTTTGAAAACAACGAATCAGCGACATAAAATACTGACGTAGCTTTCCAATTGCGATCCATAGGCCAGCAACTTGAGCTGTTGTCTAGGACATACAAGGATCTGGAAGATGAGGTGAATTCGATAAAGCAACAGAATAGTGGGGCTGATCACCAGGGAAATACGGTCCGTATGGTTGCATGGAATGTCAGATCTGATTTTGAAAAGTTTGTTGATGAAAACACAAATGGGGGTGAAGATGACTATAATTTTGCATCAGCTAGCCAAGGAATCAGGTCTGGACCGAACAGGGCTAGGAGGAATGTGAATTTCCGTGGCATGAGCACTTATGAAGATATGGATGGGGACTTGGACACCATTAAACTGAAAATTCCTATCTTTTAAGGTAAAAATGATCCCGAGGCTTATTTAGAGTAGGAGAAAAAGGTAGATTGGATTTTTTATTGCCATAGCTATTCTGAACAGAAAAAGGTGAAATTGGTGATAATTGAGTTTACGAAGTATGGGTTGATTTGGTGGGATCAAATTGTGATCAGTAGGAGGAGGAATGGGGAGCGACCCGTTCAGACTTAGGGGGAGATGAAAGTCTTAATGAGGAGGCGATTTGTGCCAAACCACTATTATAGAGACTTATATCTGAAGCTCCAAGGTCTGAATCAAGGTTATAAGACAGTAGATGAATATCACAAAGAGATGGAGATAGCAATGATTCAGGCTAATGTTGTTGAGGATAGAAAAGCCACCATGGCTAAATTTCTTAATAGGTTGAATCAGGACATTGCTAATGTGGTTGAGCTACAACACTATATGGAGTTAGAGGACATGGTTCACATGGCAACGAAGGTGGAGAGACAACTTAGGAAGGGGCATGCTCGGCCAGCGTTTAATTCGAGTTCATCATCATCTTAGAAGCCGAATCTAAAGAGAGAGGGTACTGTCCGGCCAAGATCCTTTGGTTCTTCTAGAACTGAACCACCAAAGGCTAAAGTTGATGTCCCTACTAATGCCAAAGGTAAATCTGAAACTCAACCTAAACGTATTCGTGATGTTAAATGTTTCAGGTGTCAGGGACATGGACATTATGTTTCAGAGTGTCCAAACAAGAGAATCATGATGATTAGAGATAATGGTGATGATGCGAACCTTGTGATCACGCAACCCACACGCAAAGACACCAATTCCCGGAAAGCCAAGTAAATCAGGTTTGATAGGAGTGTGACACAAAGATAAGTTGTACCTAGGCACCAGTACTATTGGAAACGGAGATCCCCACCCAACAAATATTGATTCGCGAACAAGTATAAGGATGACGCCACGAAGACAGTTGTTCTTCGATAAGTCGTTTTCAGTTCTTTAGAGAACTGTGGAAGGGAGATTATCTCACCAACACACACACACACACAAAGTGCGGCAAACAAGAAGTTTTATTATCCTCACACGCTCACACCTCTCGTCTCACCTTGCGGTTCTTGCGAAACTGAAACCAACACCAAGTAAAACCAACTTGGCAGCGCAATCCAAATATATATATGACTCAAGAAGCAATAAAAACCAGAAAACAAGCAAAAACAAAACTAAGATGATAGTCTCGCGAGTAGCAAGCAAATCTATCCGAAATACAAACGAAACTGAAGACTCGAATAACAATAGAAACGAAATATGCAAAGTATGATGAAACAACACCCAAATATGCAGCAGAAAAAAAATGAAAACAATAGAAAGAAAGCGAATTTCAAAACTTGACGCAAAACAGACTCGTTTCCGACGAGTTAAGTCCGAATCTGGAACCTAAAGTCAATGATGTCTAATTGAGCTAAATTTTAATATATAGTGCGATATCAACCCAAATAGACAGAATATGAAGTTTGAGCAATTTACGATAAGGTTTGATATACTGACGCAAAAACAATATGAATCATACGTGATTAGACCTGAAATTGAAAACCAAATCGAACGATATCTGACACGACCAAAAGCTTGATGTCTTCTCCCAAGTGCAGGAGTGTCGAAGTAATAAATAACCCGGCAAGACTGGGGTCGAACCATAGAAAGGGTAATTGTATAAATTATAAATAACAACACAACAACAACAACAACAACAATAACAATAATAACGATAATAATAACAATAGTAGTAGTAGTAATAGTAATAATAATAATAATAATAATACTCAGTACGTGGCGTTGTTATACCTGAGAATGATCTAAAAGATCGGGTCACAGGTTTCCAACCTATATACTAAGTTTATGAACAAATAATAATAATAATAATAATAATAGTAGTAATAGTAATAACAATAATAAAGAAGAGAAGGAAGAAATTAATGAGAACTTTGAGTTGGAAGATTAATGTAAGGATTAAACAATGATAAAAATAAATGTCAAGGTTAGAGGATGTGGATGGTACTTCAAACAAGTATAGTATAAACTCTTATTACTCAATTGGAAACCACACATAAAGGAGGTTCCAATCAGATTATAAATTGTTAACATGATTACATTAGTTATCTTATTCGAATAAAGCTATACTTGTAAATGTTGGCAGACATTCATGATTATAACTTATGTTAACAACAAATCAAGTTCCTTTCATAGCTCAGATGTCGGTTATACCATACAGTATGGGCTATGAAAGTACCAAGTATTTGTTGTACCAAGTGTTATACAACATAAATCTAGATTAACCATTTAACAAACAAAGTATTAAAAGTGAACAAGATAACAAACATAAAACATGTTAGTATCCAACGTTAAGGTCCATGTTAAGTTTATATTATACTTATTCTTACACCATTAGTGTACCCTTTTCACCTTGACATAATTAACTTAGCTAAACATAATGAAAGAAAGAAACATAAATGAACAAGATAAGAACATAAATGAGAAAGAAGTTAACTAAGTAAAGGAAAGGAAATGAAGTGCATAAACTTGATATTAATGAAAGCAAAACATAAGCAATACAAAGAGAGAAAGCAAGAGCATGATCTTGATCTGCAAACCAAGATGCCTCAATACATGGTAAGTGCCTCCTTTTATAGGCCAAAATTTGGAACTATTGATTTGTTAATTAATTGATGAGTGGGTGGCCACATCTTGACTTGGTGACAATCCTTATCTTCTTGTCTGAACAAGACATCATTGCTAACATCATAATTTGCCCAGAATCCTCAGGAATGTTCTAGGAAATGGTCTCATCTTTCCAACAAAAAAAAGATGAGGTCATTTGGACTTCTAGAACTCAAGTTTTGGGCTGAACACTAAATAGTGTCTGGGCTGCAGGACAACTTCGGACTTCTTTGTTGTTCCTTCAGTTTGGACTTCAAAACGGCCTTTTTAAATCTTGGGCTCCTCATGAAAGTTGTAGGCCTTTGTCTTACCTTTCCATCCATATAAAATGGACCTAAATCCGAGATCTAGAGCTCCAGATATGATCCAATTACCGAGCAATGTTCCGGTTTGGACTGCATCGACATCTCTTTTCTAAGTTTGGCCATCTCTTTGTCCTTTCACTTTCAATACTTAAACTCATCAATCAATCCTTTTATTTATGTGATAGGCCTGCATTTAAAATGAGCATTTACCATAAATTAAGGTATCTTATAGTATCAAACTTGTTATTAAAACATGCTTTAGTTAAGGAGTTATTGATACTTCAAGTGCAAAATGATGATATAAAACTTTGATAAACATGCAATTTTAAGTACTAATCACACCCCCCAACCAGCTTATTACTAGTCCCTAGTAATCTAAAGCGTTAAAATAGAGAAACAATTTGCAAGTTTCACAAAGCAAGGCATTCATCATTCAACTTCCATTAATCTATCCAGATAAACAAATTCTCATTAAATTTATATTACTGCTTCATACTTCTTAAACAAGATATTAATAAACCTTCTTTTTATATGCTCAATATATGAAAACATAGATGATGGGGCTTTTGTTGGAAGAAAACAATATTATGTTCAAATGTTTAAGGTGAACTTCCTTGGGTTGGGATTATTATTATTTACTTTTTTTTATTTTTTTTATTTTTATTTATATACACATACAACATAATGTATCTTTAACCCATGTAACGAGTTTTAGGCTAATGACTCCCAGACCAGTTGGTCTTAGGGCATTAGGTGTTGAGACACCCCTACGAGCTTAAACAACTCGGGTTGTAGATACTGATACGTAGATAGTGCAATGTTTGATTCCCTTAAGCTTTTCTCCTTAACCCATGTAACAAGCTTTAGGCCAATAGCTCCCAAGTCAGTTGACTTTAGGGTATTAGGTGTTAAAACACCCCTTCGGGCTTAATTACTTAGGTTAGGGAGGCTACGAAACCAAACTTATCTACGTTTTTATTATCATCAATATTATTATTTTTTTTTTTGCAAATTATATACTATCCCTTTCCCTTAGTTGTTACCTTTAACAAAAGAACATAAATAATGTAATAATCCAATGTGCAACCCACAATCATATGTTAAAATGTGTGTGTGAAAATGAAGGTTTAATAATACTTGTTAAATGAGTATATGAGCAGAATCAAGTGATAACAATGCGAGAGTTTGTAAACCTGAATATTTCAAGAAGTATTCTAATAGGCCAAGAATATTGCAAATAACCATTAGAAAATTTTTACTACGATGCGTCTCAAGAATAATTCCTCTTTACTCTGCCATCCTAGTAATAACAGTTTTGCCAAATGGTTTTTTTAAAAACAACAACAGTTAGTTGGTTAGTTTTTTTTTTTTTTAAAACTACTACCCTCTCCCCCCCAACCAAAACGAGACATTGTCCTCAATGTCCTAAGGTAGAAAGATAGAGTATAGAAGACATCACCTGAAACAGCGAACAATGACAAACCTTAAACACACTTAAACAAATATAAGAAGTAACAAAACAAAATAATATGCTATTAATAACACAAAAGACACAAGGTTTCACAAATGAAGGCTCAAATCTAATCTAAGCTTTTTACGGCTTTCCTTAGCTGACCAATCTAGGCGACTCATGCAAGGATCAATGACAGGGATGAAAGATTGTAGTTGGTCAATCAATTGTTCAGCAGTAGCAGCAGAGATTATGATTTGTCGTGCCGAAGATATTAGAAATTCTTGCTCCACAGCTTGATCAAGGAAAGATAACAACTTATCATAAAAACCATTAACATTTAACAAACCTATAGGTTTATGGTGAATGTGCAGTTGGGCCCAAGATGAAATATGAAAGATCTCTTCCAATGTGCCCAGACCACCTAGTAAGGCAATGAAGGCATCAGCATGGTTAAACATGGTATTCAGTCGGTCAGACATTGTTGGGACCTGTAGTTCCTCTCCAATTGTTTTTCCAATGATGTCCCCATTTGCTAAAGCTTTGGGGACAACCCCCAAAACTTGACTGCCTCCTAAAAATGCAGCCATTGAAACACCTCCCATTAACCCAAGGCTGCCTCCCCCATACACTAAATGAATCTTTCTCTCAGCTAGTACTTGACCAAGATGATTTGCGGATTCTAAAAACTCCTTTTCTTTCCCAGGGCTGGATCCACTGAAAACACAAATATTTCTTATGTGATGACTTGAGGAACCTGCCATTTCTACACACTTCTATATTTGATGAATGTATGGGATGAGTAGAAATGAAGGGAAGGAAGAGAAGAATTTATAAATGAAAAAGTGAAAATGCAATCATACCACCTACATGTAGGCCAGCTGTAGTCTCACACTCTCTCTCTTTATTTATTTATTTTGACAAAGCATGTATGTACAGGTAGTTGTGATTGTGGCTCACATCTTCCCTTGGTTTTACGTCCAAGAACGGCTTAAACGCCCTCTATGGGTCGGGGATAGGCTTCCCATCCAGTTTTCTTAAAAACTGACAAACAGGGTTTTTTTTAGTCAGATTCCCAAGACTAAGTCGATCATGTTCTTTATGGAATTGTAGCCATAAATCATGAAATACACGATGCACATCTCCATTAGGATGCGTCTCAAGGGTCAATAAAAGATTATCTAAAGACCCTTTACTCAGGCCATCCTTAATGAATTGTATTTTATCTTCACGGTTTACAGATACCATTCCTAAAGAACGACATGTCGCATTACAAGTCCATCTGGCACATCTGTGACAGACTTTCAATCGTTTTGCACGACGTTTCTTTGCAAAAGTGCTTTTACCTGTTCCAGGCATGTGTAAAATGAAAGAATTGGAGGACTCACCTGATAATCGGACCTTTGCTTCAATCAGCCAACGAATATCTTCAGGAATTCCATGGTTCATTAACAATCTCAATCTTTCACACCTAGCACGGTAAATTTTTGTAATCGCATTCTGAGGCAGAGCGGGAAAATACTTTTTCAATTTTTCAAGAGTGGTGTCCATTTTTAAATGAGAATTAGATGGGAGATTCAAAGAAAGAAGAAAGAGCAGAGAATTGCACAATTATATACACAGATATAAGTTATCATAGGAAACTGAAAGAACCGACTTAAGAGTCACGGAGTACCGTTATCCGCCATTTGACCGGGGTGAGAGAAACTAGCAAAACAAAAGATACACCAAAACAAACACAAAACAATGTGAGAAAAAGAATCAATCTTTATATACAGGATCACGCAATTCAGTAGAGTCATTTTCAACTGAAAAATTGTCAAAATAAACTTTCAACCGATGCCCATTTACCTTGAAAACATTGCCATTCTTTGGATTCTCGATATCACAGGCCCCATATGGATACACATGTTTCACAATAAAAGGACCGCTCCATCTTGATCTTAGTTTTCCAGGAAATAAATAGAGTCGAGAATTATAAAGCAAGACTTTTTGACCAACATTGAATGTTTTTCTCTGTATTTTCTTGTCATGAAACTCTTTGATTCTTGCTTTATGAATTCTTGAATTGTCATATGCATCATTTCTAATTTCCTCAAGCTCATTTATTTGCAATTTTCGCAGCTGACTAGCATCATCAATGTTTGAATTGAAAGCTTTAATAGCCCAATAAGCTTTGTGTTCAATTTCCACAGGCAAGTGACAAGGTTTTCCATAGACTAGTCTATAAGGTGACATACCTAATGATGTTTTATATGCAGTTTGATAAGCCCAAAGTGCGTCATTAAGTCTTAAAGACCAGTCTTTCCGATTAGGGTTCACCGTTTTCTCTAAGATCTGTTTGATCTCCCTATTAGCAAGCTCTACTTGTCCACTTGTCTGAGGGTGATAAGGGGTGGCAACTTTGTGTGTGATTCCATATTTCTTCATTAAAGAAGCAAATGGCTTGTTGCAGAAATGTGTTCCACCATCACTTATTATGGCTCGAGGAATTCCAAATCGACTCAAAATATTGTCTTTCAAAAACTTTATCACTGTTTTGTGATCATTGTTTCGACTTGGAATTGCCTCTATCCATTTTGAAACATAATCTATTGCGACTAATATGTACACGAAACCAAATGATGGAGGAAATGGACCCATGAAATCTATACCCCAACAGTCAAAGATCTCAATGACAAGAATGAGATTTAAAGGCATCATGTGACGTTTTGAAATAGATCCCAACTTTTGACAATTTTCATAAGTCTTGCAGAATGCATGTGAGTCTTTGAACATGGTGGGCCAATAAAATCCACTTTGTAAGATTTTTGCAGTTGTCTTTCTTGATGAGAAATGACCCCCACATGCCTCAGAATGACAAAATTTAATGACACTACTTACCTCATTGTCAGGAATGCATCTTCGAAATATTTGATCAGGACAATATTTGAATAAATAAGGGTCATCCCAATAAAAGTTCTTCACTTCGTTCAAGAACTTTCTTTTGTCTTGGGTACTCCAATGAGCTGGCAATTGTCCTGAAACAAGAAAATTAACAATATTAGCAAACCAAGGCATCGTAGAAACGGAAAATAAAGATTCATCGGGAAAGTAGTCATCGATTGGTGTGATGTCAGATTTCGAATCTGTTGTCAATCTTGACAAATGATCTGCAACAACATTTTCGGTGCCTTTCTTGTCTTTGATTGTGATATCAAATTCTTGAAGTAACAAAATCCACCGCACCAATCTAGCCTTAGAATCTTTCTTAGAAAGAAGATATTTCAATGCTGTATGATCACTAAAAACAACAAGTGAGCCAACTAGATAAGACCTGAATTTATCACAAGCAAATACTACTGCAAGTAATTCTTTTTCAATGGTGGTGTAATTCATTTGAGCACTATTTAAAGTTTTACTTGCATAGTAAATCACATAAGGTTTCTTATCTTTTCTTTGTCCCAAGACAGCACCCATGGCATAATCACTAGCGTCACACATTATTTCGAAAGGTAATGACCAATCAGGAGGTTGAATGACAGGAGCAGAAGTAAGCAAGTTTTTAAGTTTAACAAAGGCTTCTTCACAATGTTCAGTCCATTCAAAAATATTATCATTTGTTAGAAGGTTACTCAAGGGCTTAAATATTACACTAAAATCTTTGATGAACCTTCTGTAAAAACCAGCATGTCCTAAGAATGATCTAACATCTTTAACAGATTTTGGTGTTGGTAAGTTGGCAATTAACTCGATTTTAGATTTGTCAACCTCAATTCCTTTCGATGAAACAATGTGACCAAGTACAATGCCGTTTGTTACCATAAAGTGACATTTTTCCCAATTCAATACAAGATTCTTCTCTTCACACCTGCTCAAAACCTTTTCTAAGTTAGTCAAACAATCATCAAATGAATCACCAAAAACAGAAAAATCATCCATAAAAATTTCAAGAAAACGTTCAACCATATCACTGAATATGCTAAGCATGCATCTTTGAAACGTGGTGGTGCATTGCATAATCCAAAAGGCATCCTTCGATATGCAAAAGTACCAAATGGACATGTGAAAGTAGTCTTCTCTTGATCTTCCAATGCAATTTCAATTTGATTGTAACCTGAATAGCCATCTAGGAAACAATAAAATTCATGACCTGCAACTCTTTCTAGGATTTGGTCCATGAAAGGTAAAGGGAAATGATCTTTTCTAGTCATTGAATTAAGTTTCCTATAGTCAATGCACATGCGCCAACCAGTAACAGTCCTAGTTGGAATTAACTCATTTTTCTCATTCATTATCACAGTGACTCCAGACTTTTTGAGTACAACTTGGGTAGGACTTACCCATTTGCTGTCAGAAATAGGATAAATGATTCCATTATCTAGAAGCTTAATGACTTCATTTTTCACTACTTCTTTCATATTAGGATTAAGCCTTCGTTGCATTTCTCTAGAGGGTTTAGCATTTTCCTCCAAATAAATCCTGTGTGTGCAAATCAAAGGGCTAATTCCTTTTATGTCAGCTATGGTCCATCCTAATGCATTTTTGTGCATTTTCAAAATCTGTAATAACTTACCTTCTTGATGTGCATTAAGTTTGGAAGAGATTATTACCGGAAAAGTTTCATTTTCTCCCAAAAATGAGTATTTGAGATTAAATGGTAACGACTTCAATTCAGGTTTTGGTGGTTGAACACTTGAAGGTATGGGCTCAATTGATCGTGGTGGCAATTCTTCAATTTGTGGTCTCCAATTGCATGCCTTTGATTCCTGAAAGTAGACCATTTGCAAATCATCAGATTCATCAATCTCAGTTTCACTGGAAGTGGTTTGAAATTGATCATGAACTAATTTTTCAATAAAGTCCACTTCCTGTAAATCATTATCATCTCCAGGTTGCTTGTAAATGTTGAAAACATTCATCTCTAATGTCATGTTTCCAAATGATAGCTTCATCAGTCCATTCCTACAATTAATCAATGCATTAGAAGTGGCAAGAAATGGACGTCCTAAAATGACAGGAATTGAATTACATGCTTTAACAGGTTGTGTATCCAAGACAACAAAATCTACAGGGTAAATGAATTTATCCACTTGTACTAACACATCCTCAACTATTCCTCTAGGCACTTTTACAGATCTATCGGCAAGTAAAAGAGTTACAGTAGTTGGTTTTAACTCACCTAGATTAAGACTTTGAAAGACTGAATATGGAAGTAAATTCACACTAGCTCCAAGATCAAGTAAGGCTCTTTCAATTTTATGTTCTCCAATAAAGCAAGAAATTGTAGGACAACCAGGGTCTTTATATTTCAAAGCATTATTGTTTTGAAGAATGACACTTACTTGTTCGGCTAAAAAGGCTTTCTTTTTCACATTCAGTTTTCTCTTCACAGTGCACAAATCTTTCAAAAATTTAGCATAGGAAGGTACCTGTTTAATAGCATCCAACAAAGGTATATTGATCCTTACCTGTTTGAAAGTTTCAAAGATTTTAGAGTTATGATTGACTTTCCTTTGTTTGGTCATGGCATGAGGAAATTGAAGTGCTGGCGGGGAATCAATCTTTTCTTTGCAATGTTCAGGTTCAACCCCTTCCTTACCCTCAGAGATAGACTCATCATCTTTCTCACAAGGTTCAAGAATAGGTTTTTCAATAACCTTACCACTACGAAGAGTGATGACTGATTTGACTTGATCCATGTGTTGGCTTCCAGAACCACTTGCATTTGCATTGTATTGCCCCCTTGGATTTTGCTGTGGTTGAGATGGAAACTTACCTTTCTCTTGAAAATTGAGAGCAGATGTTAATTTTGCAAGAGCATCTTTAAAATCTATCATGCTATGAGCAAGTTGAGTGTTGATTGTCTCCTGCTTTTCAATGAATGCATGCAATGTTTCCTCAAAATTTCTTCTAGGAGGTGGAGCATAAGGAGGTGCATATCCATGAGAATTTTGAAAATTATGGTGTGCTTGAAACGGTGGCTGTGAAGTTTGTGCATTGTTTCTATCACTCTTCCAACTGAAATTTGGGTGATTTCTCCAACCAGGGTTGTACGTTTGTGAGTATGGGTTATGGTTGGGTCTTTGGAAACTGTTTAAAGCATGGGCTTGTTCATGGAGGCATTCCTTAAAAGAAGGCAAAGTTGGACAATCATTTGTTGAATGTTCATTAGTTTCACAGATTTGACACACAATGTCTTGAACAGATTTTAATTGACCATTTTTTTTCAATTTAAGTGCTTCGACTTTTCTAGCTAAAGATGCAAACTTGGCTTGGAGGTCATGATCTTCCCTAAGGTTGTGCATACCTCCACTAGATGTATGAGGTTGTGTTTTACTTGGTGCCTCATAAGTACCTGTGGTGTCCCAATTTTGAGCATTTTTGGCTAGCAAGTCTAGGTACTCCATTGCTTCATTAGGGTCTTTATCTTCGAAAGTTCCATTGCACATCAATTCAACCATTTGCCTATCTCTAGGTGTTAAACCTTCATAAAAATGTGAAACCAATCTTCATGTTTCAAAACCATGATGTGGGCAAGTATTAAGCAAATCTCAATACCTATCCCAACATTGGTAAAATGTTTCTCCTGGTTTTTGAGTGAAAGTGATGATTTGTCTTTTGAAAGAGTTTGTTCTGTGAGACGGAAAAAACTTCTTTAAAAATTGTTGTTGCATTTCATCCCAAGCACGAATAGATCCTGGTCTCAAATTTTATAGCCATGTTTTAGCTTTATCTTTTAATGAAAAAGGAAAAAGCTTTAATCGAATGGTGTTCATGCTACAATTTGAGTCATTATAGGTATTACAGACCTTCTCAAATTCCCTTAAATGCAAGTATGGATTTTCTAGGTCTAAGCCATGAAAAGATGGTAAAAGTTGAATAATGCCTGGCTTAAAATTAAAATAAGATGCATCATGAGGGAAAACTATGCATGAGGGTGCACTTGTTCTTGTGGGATTCATGTGGTCTCTAAGTGTTCTCTTACGGTTATTCTCATTATTCTCATTATGAAGCGATTGATTATCTTCTTCAGTCATATTTTCTGAAAATGATGAGGATACCCTACAAAGTCGACCACTTAATGTACGTGACCAAACTCGCATGCACGTGTAAAAAGAGAATAAAAGGAAGAAAAGAAAATAGAAGAAAACGAAACAAAACAAAACAAAGAAAACAAAAGTTAGATAAAATGAAAAGTGAAAAGAGAAAATAAAATAAATATTATAATTTATACAAGAATTTACCTCCCCAGCAACGGCGCCAAAAACTTGACACGACCAAAAGCTTGATGTCTTTTCCCAAGTGCAGGAGTGTCGAAGTAATAAATAACCCGACAAGATCGGGGTCGAACCACAAAGAGGTTAATTGTATAAATTATAAATAACAACACAACAATAACAACAATAACAACAATAATAACAATAGTAGTACTAGTAATAGTAATAATAATAATAATACTCAGTATGTGGCGTTGTTATACCTGAGAATGATCTAAAAGATCGGGTCACAGGTTTCCAGCCTATATACTGAGTTTATGAACAAATAATAATAATAATAATAATAACAACAATAACAACAACAATAATAAAGAAGAGAAGGAAGAAATTAATGAGAACTTTGAGTTGAAAGATTAATGTAAGGATTAAACAATGATAAAAATAAATGTCAAGGTTAGAGGATCCACTAATGGTACTTCAAACAAGTATAGTATAAACTCTTATTACTCAATTGGAAACCACACATAAAGGAGGTTCCAATCAGATTATAAATTGTTAACATGATTACATTAGTTATCTTATTCGAATAAAGCTAATACTTGTAAATGTTGGCAGACATTCATGATTATAACTTATGTTAACAACAAATCAAGTTCCTTTCATAGCTTAGGTGTCGGTTATACCATACAGTATGGGCTATGAAAGTACCAAGTATTTGTTGTACCAAGTGTTATACAACATAAATCTGGATTAACCATTTAACAAGCAAAGTATTAAAAGTGAACAAGATAACAAACATAAAACATGTTAGTATCCAACGTTAAGGTCCATGTTAAGTTTATATTATACTTATTCTTACACCATTAGTGTACCTTTTTCACCTTGACATAATTAACTTAGCTAAACATAATGAAAGAAAGAAACATAAATGAACAAGATAAGAACATAAATGAGAAAGAAGTTAACTAAGTAAAGGAAAGGAAATGAAGTGCATAAACTTGATATTAATGAAAGCAAAACATAAGCAATACAAAGAGAGAAAGCAAGAGCATGATCTTGATCTGCAAACCAAGATGCCTCAATACATGGTAAGTGCCTCCTTTTATAGGCCAAAATTTGGAACTATTGATTTGTTAATTAATTGATGAGTGGGTGGCCATATCTTGACTTGGTGATAATCCTTATCTTCTTGTCTGAACAAGACATCATTGCTAACATCATAATTTGCCCAGAATCCTCAGGAATGTTCTAGAAAATTGTCTCAGCTTTCCAACAAAAAAAAGATGAGGTCATTTGGACTTCTAGAACTCAAGTTTTGGGCTGAACACTAAATAGTGTCTGGGCTGCAGGACAACTTCGGACTTCTTCGTTGTTCCTTCAGTTGGACTTCAAAACGGCCTTTTTAAATCTTGGGCTCCTCATGAAAGTTGTAGGCCTTTGTCTTACCTTTCCATCCATATACAATGGACCTAAATCCGAGATCTAGAGCTCCAGATATGATCCAATTACCGAGTAATGTTCCGGTTTGGACTGCATCGGCATCTCTTTTCTAAGTTTGGTCATCTCTTTGTCCTTTCACTTTCAATACTTAAACTCATCATTCAATCCTTTTATTTATGTGATAGGTCTGCATTTAAGATGAACATTTACCATAAATTAAGGTATCTTATAGTATCAAACTTGTTATTATAAAACATGCTTTAGTTAAGGAGTTATTAATACTTCAAGTGCAAAATAATGATATAAAACATTGATAAATATGCACTTTTAAGTACTAATCACTCATGCTTTAAACAGTTTTCAAAGGCCCAATCATAACCCATACTTGCAAATATACAACCCTGGTTGGAGAAACCACCCAAATTTAAGTTGGAAGAATGATAACAATAATGCACAAACTTTGAGGCCACCATTTCAAGCAAACCATAATTCCCAAAATTCTAATGGATATGCACCTGCTTATGCTCCCCCTCCTAGAAGAAATCTTGAGGAAACTTTGCATGCATTCATTGAAAAGCAAGAGACAATCAACACTCAACACTCAACTTGCTTAAGGCATGACAACTTTTAAAGATACTCTTGCAAAGTTAACATCTGCTCTTAGTTTCCAAGAGAAAGGTAAGTTTCCATTTCAACCACAACATAATCCAAAGGGGCAATACAATGCAAATGCAAGTAATTCTGGAAGTCAATACATGGATCAAGTCAAATCAGTCATCACTCTTCGTAATGGTAAGGTTATTGAAAAACCCACTCTTGAACCTTGTGAGAAAGATGAGTCAATCTCTAAGGGTAAGGAAGGGGTTTTATTTGAACATTGTAAAGAAAATATTGATTCTCCGCCAGCACTTCCATTTCTTCATACCATGACCAAACAAAGGAAAGTCAATCACAATTTCTGAAATCCTTGAAACTTTCAAAAAAGTAAGGATCAATATACCTTTATTGGATGCTATTTGATATGGTTCAACCCTATGATACAACCCAGGTAAGGTCAGATTCGGATTTTGGCGTAAATAGCGCAACAATCCAGGTTTACAACAACATTCATAATTCTCAATCTGACCGTTGGATCGGGATAATATTTTATGCGGACTCTTCAGACATATCTTACTACCTTGGGTTAAAAATTCAGGTCAATCAGAGTTCGGGAAGGAACCGTAATACTGGTCAACAGAGGCTATACGGATTTTGTTATTTACTTCCATTTGACTTGTGGACTTCCTATTTGGTTAGGATTCTTTTCCTACAAGGATGTGGCAGCTGGCTTTGGGAATTTCCTAATTCCATAAGGATCTTTAATGAGCTGCAATATAATCTACAAGTGTGGCAGTGATTCATTAATGTTTCAGAATCCTTTTCTTATAAGGATTCCTTATTCATCCAAGCTACACAAGGAAAGAAGGGCTGGTGGTATTTAATGATAGATTAGTTATTTTTATTATTTTCTTTAATGTTTGGGCTTAATTAAAACTTTGTTTTGAGCTAGGGTCCAAGGCTTGTTTGAATCAGGTTATGGGCTTTTTAGTTTAGGGTTTTGGGCCAGTTTTGAGTGGACCTCATATAAGTCCACATAAGGGGTCCATTAGGGTTTATTTTAGTTTGTAGTCACTATAAATAAGGGCATAATCAGACATGTAAGGAAGACAATTCATATTAATAAAACTTCTTGTTTGCCGCACTTTGTGTGTGTGTGTTGGTGAGATAATCTCCCTTCCATGGTTCTCTAAAGAACTGAAAACGACTTATCGAAGAACAACTGTCTTCGTGGCGTCATCCTTATACTTCTCGTTCGCGAATCAATATTCGTTGAGTGGGGGTCTCCATTTCCAATAGTGCTGGTGCCTAGGTACAAGTTATCTTTGTATCACACTCCTATCAAACCTGATTTACTTGGCTTTCCGGAAATTGGTGTCTTTGCGTGTGGGTTGCGTAACCACGTGATCACGAGGTTCGCATCAAGGTTTGTGAAGGATTTTAGTACTATTGATGCACCTCTAACTGAAATTGTTAAAAAGTCTGTTGGATTCAAATGGAATGATGAACAGGATAAGGCTTTTAATTTGTTGAAAGATGAACTTTGTTCGACACTAGTTTTAGCTTTGCCTGACTTTACGAGAGCTTTTGAAGTTGAATGTGATGCGTCAGGTATTGGTATAGGAGCTGTGTTAATGCAGGATAAAAGGCCGATTGCGTATTTCAGCGAAAAACTTAATGAGGCAGCTTTGAATTACCCTACATATGACAAGGAGCTCTATGCCTTGGTAAGATCTCTAGAGACGTGGCAACATTACCTGTGGCCCAAGGAGTTTGTCATACATTCTGATCATGAATCATTGAAGCACTTGAAAGGGCAAGGTAAGTTGAGTAGGAGACATGCTAAATGGGTGGAATTTATTGAAACCTTTCTGTATGTGATCAAGTATAAGCAAGGAAAGGAAAACATTGTGGCTGATGCACTTTCGCGTAGGTATGTTCTTTTATCTACTTTGGATGCTAGATTTCTAGGATTTGAACATACAAAAGAATTGTACAAGGATGATAGTGATTTTGCTAATGTTTACAATGCTTGCGAAACTTCGACTTTTGGGAAGATTTATAGACTTGATGGATATTTGTTTAAAGAAAGTCGATTGTGTGTTCCATTAAGTTCTATGCATGAATTGCTTGTACCTGAAGCACATGGGGGCGGGTTGATGGGGCATTTTGGTGTTGTTAAGACTTTGGATGTGTTGCATGAGCATTTTTATTGGCCTAAAATGAAAAAAGATGTGCAGCGCATATGTGATAAATGCATAACTTGTAGGAAAGCAAAGTCTAGGAATCAACCACATGGCTTGTATACCCCTTTGCCTGTACCTAAGGAACTATGGGTAGACATTTCGATGGATTTTGTCTTAGGTTTACCTAGGTCAAAACAGGGTAGGGATTCAATCTTTGTAGTTGTTGATAGGTTTTCAAAGATGGCACACTTTATTCCATGTCATAAAACCGATGATGCCACTAACATTGCTGATTTGTTCTTTAGGGAGATAGTACGACTTCACGGGGTCCCTAAGAGCATTGTTTCTGATAGAGATGTTAAGTTCCTTAGCTATTTTTGGAAGGTGTTATGGGGAAAATTGGGTACTAAATTGTTGTTTTCAACTACTTGTCACCCCCAAACAGATGGACAAACCGAAGTAGTTAATAAGACCTTAACACAACTTCTGCGTGCTGTCATTCAAAAGAGCTTAAAGAATTGGGAAGATTGTTTGCCATTTATAGAGTTTGCATATAATCGTAGTGTGCACTCTACTATTGAATTTTCACCATTTGAAATTGTGTATGGATTTAACCCTTTAACTCCAATGGATTTCATTCCTTTGCCTGTTGATGAAAGGGTTAGTTTGGATGGTAATCATAAAGCACAGGTGGTGCAGACACTCCATGAGAGTGTGCGGCAACAAATTGAAAAGAGGAATCGTGTGTATGCGACCAAAGCCAATAAGGGGCGCAAACATGTTGTCTTTCAGCCCGACGATTGAGTTCGGGTGCATATGCGTAAGGAGAGATTTCTGGCCCTTAGAAAATCAAAGCTACAACCACGAGGAGATGGGCCATTTCAGATGCTTGAGAGGATCAATGACAATGCTTATAAAGTTGATTTGCCAGGTGAGTATGGTGTTAGTGCTACCTTTAATGTTTCTGATCTTACTTTGTTTGATGTAGGCAATGATTCGAGGTCAAATCCTTTTGAAGAGAGAGGGGATGATGCGGATCAGCCCAACACTAAGCTTAATCATGCCAACGATCCATTGGAGGTGCCAATTGGGCCAATCACAAGAGCTAGGGCAAAGAAGCTTAAAGAAGCATGGGCTTGTTCAGAACTTATGGAGCAAGATGGACCTAGAAGGGCTTGGGACATTTAAGGAGCATGAAGGACAACCTTTAATTCATCTAGTTCAGGTCTAAGAAGAGCCCAATTCATGTGGAACAAGGGGTTGATATGTCCGGCCCAATACCAGCCTTGTTAGGGCTTGTTTTGTTTCCTAATGCTACAAGGATAAAAAGCTAGCAATTTATTCTCCTAATTAAGTAAGGAAGTTGGCCATATCTTATTTCTAAAGAGGGGAGGACTATTTAATGCTTTTTTCCCTAACATAGGAAGGAAAGTAATTAAATCAGCAACAAAGGAGGAAATTTATCCAAGCTGATCAAGGACATCAAAGGAAGGGGGGCAGCAACACAAATTTGATTCTAGCATATTTAGGATGGTAATTTTCGGATTTTTATTATTTTTATTATTTTCTTATTAGTTTTTGGGTTATTATTACTTATTTGGGTCAATTGTAAGTGGGCTTCATATAAGTCCACCTAAGGGGGGTCCATTAGGGTTTCTTTAAGTCTAGAGTCAGTATAAATAGAGGCATAACCAAACATGTAAGGTTACACAATTTTCATATCAATAAACTTCTTTGCTACACTTGTTGTGTGTTGGTGGGATAATCTCCCTTCCTTGGTTCTCTAAAGAACTGAAAACGACTTATCGAAGAACAACTGGCTTCGTGGCGTCATCCTTATACTTCTCGTTCGCTAATCAATAATCGTTGGGTGGGGGTTTACATTTTCACTAGTGTTGGTGCCTAGGTACAAGTTATCTTTGTGTCACACTCCTATCAAACCTGATTTACTTGGCTTTCAGGGAATTGGTGTCTTTGCGTGTGGGTTGCGTGACCACGTGATCACGAGGTTCGCATCAGTCCAAGGCTTGTTTGGATCAGGTTATGGGCTTTTTAGTTTAGGGTTTTGGGCCAGTTTTGAGTGGACCTCATATAAGTCCACATAAGAGGTCCATTAGGGTTAATTTTTCAAGAACTATTTAAACTCATGGAGGCCACAATTTTGGCAGCTTTGATGATTATTATTCTGAATTTTTCAGTTTTAATTGGAGGTTCAATTCTACCGCAAACTAATCATACAAGGAGTTTGGGTACCTAGAAATAAGAGAACGACCTATAAATTGAGTTTTGGTGTTTTCATAGTATTGTAATAATACATGTTAAATTCGACGTCATTTGGATATCGGTTTCTTTAGGTTCCTGAATTAGGTCTTGTTTTGTCGTAACGGGGCTGTTTGGTGTTATCTTTCAAAACTTGTTTTGTTTCTGTTGATTTCATTCCTACCATTATACTATCATCATATTTTGATATTTGGCTGTTATTTGAGTCATTTTCATCACTTTCGCACGTGTTTGTTTTTTCCGATAAGTTTGGGTCCAGACAAAAGTCAGATTCGTAATCTCGAATCTAAATCAGTGTTCTTCCTATTATGAACTCTATTCTTTTCATCTTTTTTTTATTTTTTTTCCCCTATTTGTGTCATGTATTCACCAAAGGAGAGGGAATAGAGGAGGATTGTAGATCAACGATGCGAAAAACTAAGCATGGTTTAGGGGTTTTAGAATGAGAAGTTGATAAGTGTAGAAGATTATTCTATGATCTTCAAGCTTCATGGGAAAAGGAGGTACAGTGCCAAAATGATGAAAGATGAAGGAGAGTCACTGTGGTTATCATTCAAAAGTATGTACGCAAGTGGTTAGTACGGCGTGCTTATTTAAAATTCTTGTCAGTCACTACTTCTATACAATGTTGTTGGAGAAAGGTGTTAGCAATAAGGGGATTCTGAAGGCCTAAACAAGAGGCTACTGAAGTTGCTATTGATCATATTCAAGATTCGAGGGCGAATCTTCTTGAAGAGGAGGGAATGATACGGTTCAGCCCTATGATACGACCCAAGTAAGGTCAGATTCAGATTTTGGCGTAAAAAGCGCAACAGTCCAGGTTTACGGCAACGGTCATAATTCTTAATCCGACTGTTGGATCGGGCTAATATTTTATGTGGACTCTCCAAACATGTTTTACTACCTTGGGTTAAAACATCAAGTCAATCAGATTTTGGGAAGGAACCACAATACTGGTCAACGGAGGCCGTACGAATTTTGTTATTTACTTCCATTTGACTTGTGGACTTCCTATTTGGTTAGGATTCTTTTCCTACAAGGATGTGACAGCTTGTTTTGGAAATTTCCTAGTTCCACAAGGATCTTTAATGAGCTGCAATATAATCTACAAGTGTGGCAGTGATTCATTAATGTTTCAGAATCCTTTTCTTATAAGGATTCCTTATTCATCAAAGCTACACAAGGAAAGAAGGGCTGGTGGCATTTAATGACGGATTAGTTATTTTTATTATTTTCTTTAATGTTTGGGCTTAATTAAAACTTTATTTTAAGCTAGGGTCCAAGGCTTGTTTGGATCAGGTTATGTGCTTTTCAGTTTACGGTTTTGGGCCAGTTTTAAGTGGACATCATATAAGTCCACATAAGAGGTCCATTAGGATTAATTTTTCAAGAACTATTAATTTTTCAGTTTTAACGTGTGAGAGTGATTCTTGCATTCTTCAGTTCTTGAACGAACTGAATCTGACTTATCGAAGATTAACTGGCTTCGTGGCGTCATTCTACACATTCCAATAGTGTTGGTGCCTTGGGGTAGGTTTCCATTGTGTCACACTCTTATCAGACCTATTTCGGCTTTTCGGGATCAGATCTCAATCTATTTTTTTTTTTTTATCAAATGTAAGAAATTTATAGATCAAAAAGAAGCAAGACAAGCTTGCAATACAAGCTGGAAACCAGCAGGGTACAGAATATACATAAATTGAAGCCATAAGCTAGGGAACAGGCTCCCCAGAAAAACAAGCAAGAAACCAGCAGAACAAGGGATATACCTAAGTACCACCGAACCTGCATACAATAAACTGGAAAAACCAGCAAACCCACAACCAGAATCTAGCCAGCCAGAATAGACCCGGCAAATAAACAAGCAAAACAGCAAATCAGCAAGCACCTAGAGGAGCGCCAGGACAACAGCCAGCAGCACAGCAAAACCACAAGGTCTACAAGTCTACAGAAAAATCTGCCAAAAAGATATCTAACAGCCAGTAGGGGCCCAGCTAAGCAGACCAAACAGCAGCAGAAACGGCCAACCAGCTACCAAAAGGGGCCGCATATCACAACCAGGAATGACCACAAGGCCTTTCCAGACAGCCTAAATACACAAGCAGAAGCCAAAGGATCCTGCCAAACAAATATGATAACATCAACAAAGCAATGTAGGATCATCTGGACGATGATGATATTGGAATGCAGCAGCAGGAGCTTTAGATTGCCTAATGGCAACTGCTTTGCTTCGGGTAATGTATTGCCTTTTAGGGGGGGTTGTAGATGATGTATCTATAGCTGCAGAATGGTGGGAAATAGACTGAGGGGGCTCAGTGACAGCAACCTTGGACCTCTTGCGATCTGGAGCCTGAGTGCTCATTACTCCAGCAGTAGCTGCTTCAGTAGTCATAGGATCCTCTTGCATATCTTTAGAAGGACCTGCACAGTGTTGAACCTGTTGCACAACTGCAGCAATCTCTACAGAAGGATTAGGACTGGCTGAACCAGTTGGAGGCTGATGAGATCGCTTTTTGTTTATTGATTTGAGTCCTTTAGAGCATATGAGAGTTGAATGACCAAGGGACTTACACTGTCTACAAAACCGGGGCAAGGATTCATACACAATATGTTGTTGTAAAGCAATGCCATTGGGCAAGATCACATTAACCGATGATGGCAAGATGGATAGGAGGTCTACTTCAATAAGAATTCTAGCATAAGAGACCCGAGTCATAAGTGCTGTAGGATCATCACATTTGATGGGTTTCCCAATCATGCTAGCAATCTTGGATAAGCAAATATTATTCCAACAACGTAATGGCAGATTAGGAAAACGGACCCATGTTGGCATAGAAGATAGTTCTGTAAATTGAAAGTAAAAAAATGCTGGCATTATCCGCAGGATAAGAGGCCTACCAAACACAGCATAAGGACCTGCTCCTAAAACATCTAGCATCTTGGATTCAGAAGAGAATGTAAAAATCAGCCAACCCGAATCATGCATAGTGAATGAAGCTCTATGTTGCCAAGTACGGTTGATGTATGATAATAGAGCAGCATAACCTGGGCATTTCCCAGCCACAAACTCAATCAAGCAATGCTTCCAGTGAACATCAATTTCACTTACATCACTTTCCTGAAGATGACAGGAAGCAGAGGAGGAATAGGTAGGAAAGTGAACAAGAGTAGGGGATAGGGAATGTGGGGAACCTGGGGAATCGTTTATAGGAGAGCTGGTGCTATTACCAGTCTGGGGCGTTCCGATCGCAGGTGATACATGAGTGGCACCCACAGGGGAAAGAGAAATCCCAGGGCAAAACATAGAGGGAAAGTAGATGAGGTAGAAGCGATATCACCTGAGCTGGGGTAGGGCCTACTAAGGTGAGCCACACCATGACACTTAGAATTAGGGTCCGAAACCTAGGGGGTTGACTTGGAACAGCCAGAGAAATCACCATTATGTCCAGAAGGAGCAGGGGAACCTTTCTTACACATGGATTTGTTCTTCCTTCATGACGAAACCCTAGCATCGCTGGAGAAGACTGTGAAATCAGCCAAGGCAGCCTTCGTATAAGGTGGAGTGAAGGTTGGGGAAGTGGGATGAACTAGGGAACATCTCCTAGACTGATCTCTTGAGGTGTGCGAAGCTGAGGTGTGTTGATTTGATTGGAGACAGAAATAGTCCATGCTGGAACGAGTAATGGATTATTTAACTTTGGATTTTGTCATATTGACCGATAGAAGAACTCTAGGGAGCAGTAATCAGACCAGTGAAGAAATAGGTGACTAGAGAGGGAAGAACTCAAATCAACAGGACCGCTTCTCTCACTACACCATGAGTTTCTCTCACTAGACTGCAATTACTCCACGACTGAGAGCTCTTTCTTGATCAGATCTCAATCTTGATTGTGGGTTGCGTGATGATCACGAGGTTCGCATCAGTTGCACATTGAATTATTATATTATTTACGTTCTTTTGTTAAAGGTAATAACTAAGGGAAAGGGATAGTATATAATTTGTAAAATAATAATAATAATAATAATAATAATAATAATAATAATAATAAAAGCATAGATAAGTTTGGTTTCGTAGCCTCCCTAACCTAAGCAATTAAGCCCGAAGGGGTGTTTTAACACTTAATACCCTAAAGTCAACTGACTTGGAAGCTATTGGCCCAATGCTTGTGATGCGAACCTCGTGATCACGTGGTCACGCAACCTACAATCAAGATTGAGATCTCATCCCGGAAAGCCAAAAGAGGTCTGATAAGAGTGTGACACAATGGAAACCTATCCCAAGGCACCAACATTATTGGAATGAGTAGAATGACGCCACGAAGCTAGTTAATCTTCGATCAGTCAGATTTAGTTCGTTCAAGAACTGAAGAATGCAAGAATCACTCTCACACGTTAAAACTGAAAAAAAATCAGAATAATATTCATCAAAGCTGCTGAAATTTTAGCTTACATGAGTTTAAATAGTCTTTGAAAAATTAACCCTAATGGACCCCTTATGTGGACTTATATGAGGTCCACTTAAAATTGACCTAACACCCTAAACTGAAAAGCCCGTAACTTAATCCAAACAAGCCTTGGATCCTAGCTGAAAACAAAGTATTAATTTAGCCCAAACAAGCCTTGGGCTGTAGCTATCAAAATAAAAATAAATCCCCTAATATTAAATCCTTGTTCTGCCATGAGAAGAAGAGAATGAAGTAAAATATTACAGAACTAATTCAAGGCTTATTTATAGCCTTCCATGTAGCCCCTTAATCCTAGAAACAAAAGGAAAAGGTAGCCACCCATGTTGTTTCCTTTGTATAGGATTCTTTTGTTTCCTTTGGTAAGCTGTCCTCACTTCAAGGCCCAAATAAGGTAGCCCAACAAAACAAAAACTTGTATTGGACCCCGCCCTCCAAGTCTTTGGATGTTTTCATCTGTTTGTTGAACATATCAGATGATATTATTTGATCAAAAACCAATTCGAAGTTTAGACACATCCTCTTCTGGCCATGGGAATCCATTCATCCAAGCTTTTTGTCATTCTTGGATTGGTGGTTGTGATCTTCATTATTGCAGAGACAGAGTGAGCACTCCATGAATACCAACCGATGAAGTCTATCCTGGGGCGTTGAGAGTTTCCGCCACCCAAAGAAGAAATGCATGATATGAGACCTTTCAATTCTGACTTGGTGGAAACCTTCAAAGTCAATGCATTCAATGCCTCTTTCAATGTCTTTGTCTTGGACCGAGTTATTGGACCATTTGGAACATGTAATGGGTCCTTGCTGGTGTTTCTGGGTTGGTCCACATCAGCTTGCTACATGGGTTAAGGAGAAAAGCTTAAGGGAATCAAACATTGCACTATCTACATATCAGTATCTGCAACTCGAGTTACTAAGCTCGTAGGGGTGTCTCAACACCTAATGTGATGCGAACCTCGTGATCACGTGGTCATGCAACCCACACGCAAAGACACCAATTCCCGGAAAGCCAAGTAAATCAGGTTTGATAGGAGTGTGACACAAAGATAACTTGTACCTAGGCACCAGCACTATTCGAAATAGAGACCCCCACCCAACAAATATTGATTCGCGAACGAGAAGTATAAGGATGACGCCACGAAGATAGTTGTTCTTCAATAAGTCGTTTTCAGTTCTTTAAAGAACCATGGAAGGGAGATTATCTCACCAACACACATAAAGTGCGGCAAACAAGAAGTTTTATTAATATGAATTGTCTCCTTACATCTCTGGTCATGCCCTTATTTATAATGACTCCAAACTAAAATGAACCCTGATGGACCCCTTATGTAGACTTATACGATGCCCACTTACAATTAAACCCAAGTAATATAAATAAACCCTATAATAATAATAAAATAAATAAATCTGAATTTAAAATCCTAAATATGATAGGATCATATTTGTTGCCCTTTAGAAGTCCTATATAAGCTGGAGAATCAAATCTGAAGGTCAAATTATTTCTGAAATCTTCTTTCCTTTTTGTAGCTAGGATGAATATGGAATCCTTATAAGAAAAGGATTCTGAAACATTTATGAATCATTGCCACACTTGAAAACTATGTTGCAACCCATTAAAGATCTTTGTAGAATTAGGAGATTTCCAAAATAAGCTGCCATATCCTTTTAGGAAAAGAATCCTAGCCAAATAGGAAGTCCACAAGTCAAAAGGAAGTAAATAACAAAACTCGTACAACCTTTGTTGACCTGTATTTGGATGCCTTGCCGAACTCCAATTGGCATGATATTTTAACCCAAGGTAGGCAAACATGTCAGGAGCCTCCACGTAAACTTTCAGCCCAATCCATTGGTAGGATTGAGAATTATGACTATTTCCGTAAAACTGGATAGTTGTGCATTTTATGTGAAAATCCGAATTGGACCTTGCATGGATCGTATCATAATGCCCGAAGACCAACTGGTCTTGGAGTCATTAGCCGAAAGCTCATTACATGGGTTAAAGATGCATTGTGTTTTAAGTTATATATATATATATATATATATAAAGAGAAGAAAAAGATAATAATACTAACCCAAGGAAGTTATCCTTAAATATTAGAACAAAAATTGTGTTTTCTTCCAAGTAGAGCCCCATAACTATATATTGATATTTTGAACATAAAAGAAAGGTTTATTAATATCTTGTTTAAGAGGTATTGAGTAGATATATGAATTTAATAAGAGTTTGTTTATCTCGATAGATTAATGGAAGTTGAATGATGAATGCCTTGCTTTATGGAATTTGCAAATTGTTTTTCTATTTTAACGCTTTGATTACTAGGGACTAGTAATAAGCTGGTTGGGGTGTGTGATTAGTACTTAAAAATGCATTTTTATCAAGGTTTTATATCATCATTTTGCACTTGAAGTATCAATAACTCGTTAACTAAAGCATGTTTTATAATAACATATCTTTAATTTATGGTAAATGTTCATCTTAAATGCAGGCCTATCACATAAATGAAATGATTGATTGATGAGTTTAAGTATTGAAATTGAAAGGACAAAGAGAGGGTCAAACTTAGAAAAGAGATGTTAGTGCAGTCCAAACTAGAACATTGTTCGATAATTGGGTCATATCTTGAGTTCTAGATGTCAAAATGATCTCAAATGTTTGGACAAATTTGGTAAGACATAGGCCTACAACTTTCATGTGGATTCCAAGATTTAAAAAGGCTGTTTACGAGTCCAAATTATAGCAACAATGGATAAGTCTGAATCTGTCCTACAATCCAAATGATGCGAACCTCGTGATCACGTGGTCACGCAACCCATAATCAAGATTGAGATCTGATCCCAGAAACCCGAAATAGGTCTGATAGGAGTGTGACACAATGGAAACCTGCCCCAAGGCACTAACACTATTGGAATGAGTAGAATACGAAGCCAGTTAATCTTCGATAAGTCAGATTCAGTTCATATTCAGTTCATTTACGAACTGAAGAATGCAAGAATCACTCTCACATGTTAAAACTGAAAAAATCAGAATAAAATTAAAAAAAAGCTGCTGAAATTTTGGCTTTCATGGGTTTAAATAGTTCCTAGAGAATTAACCTGAATGGACCCCTTATGTGGACTTATATGAGGTCCACTCAAAACTGGCCCAAAACCCTAATATGAAAAGCCCATAACTTAATCCAAACAAGCCTTGGATCCTAGCTTTAAAAAAAGTATTAATTAAGCCCAAACAAGCCTTGGGCTGTAGCTAACAAAATAAAATAAAGCCCCTAATATTAAATCCATGTTCTACCATGAGACGAAGAGAATGAATTAAAATAGTACAGAACTGATTAAAGGCTTATTTATAGCCTTCCATGCAGCCCCTTAATCCTAGAAACGAAAGGAAAAGGTAGCTACCATGTTGTTTCCAAGTTGTAGTAGAATTCCTTTGTTTCCTTTATTGTCCTCATCTCATGGCCCAAATAAGGTTGTATTGGACCCCTCTTGCACATGGATAAGATGTACTAGGATCTCTTCTTGATACTCCAATGGACCTTTCAATTCTCACTTGGTGGAAACCTTCAAAACCAATGCATTTAATGCGTCTTTCAATGTCTTTGTCTTGGACCGAGTCATTGGTCCATTTGGAACATGTAATGGGTCCTTGCTGGTGTTTCTGGGCTGGTCTGCATCACCAAATGACCTCAATTTTTTTTCCTAGAAAGATAAGACAATTTTCTATAACTTTCATAAGTATAGGTGATTCCAGTTCTGATACTAGCAATGATGTTTTATTCAGACAAGAAGAAAAGGATTTTCACCAAGTCAAGAGTTGGCCACCCACTCAACAATTAGTCATCAAATCAATAGTTCCAAATTTTAGCCTATAAAAGGAGGCATTTTCCATGCATTTAGGGGCTTGGTTGTTCAGATCAAGAACTTGCTCTTTCTCTCTCTCTTTATATTTTTTTTTTGTAATTCTTAAGTTTTGCTTTCATTAATATCTTGTTTATGCTTTTCATTTCCTTTCCTTTACTTAGTTAACTTGTATCTTATTTATGTTCTTATTTTGTTCATTTATGTTTCTCTTCTTCATTATGTGTAGCTAAGTTTATTATGTCAAGGTGAAAAGGTTACACTAATGGTGTAAGAATAAGTATAGTGTAAACTCAACATGGACCTTAATGTTTAATATTAACATGTCTTATCTTTTTACCTTACTAATTCTTAATACCTTGCTTGTTAAATGGTGAATCTAGATTTCTATTGTATAACACTTGGTACAACAAATACTTGGCACTCTCATAGCCCAACCGTATGGTATTACCTCCACCTGTGCTATGAAAGGAACTTGATTTGTTGTTAACATAAGTTATCATCATGAATTCCTGATAATATTTAAAAGTTTGGTGTTACTTAAATAAGATAATTAATATGATCATGTTAACAATTTATAATGAGCTATTAATGACAAATCATCCGATAGGAACCTCCTTTGTGTGTGGTTTCCAGTTCAATAATAAGAGTTTATACTATACTTGTTTGAAATATCATTAGTGGATCCTCTAGCCTTGACATTTGTTTTTATAATTGTTTAATCCTTACATTAATCTTCCATCTCAAAGTTCTCATCAACTTATTCTTCCTATTCTTATTCTTCTTCTTCTTCTTCTTTACTACTACTACTATTATTGTTGTTGTTGTTGTATTATTGTTGTCTATAATTTATACAATTAACCTCCTTACGGTTCGATCCCAGTCCTGTCGGGTTATTTTTTACTTCAACACTCATACACTTGGA
Organism: Populus alba; assembly: GCF_005239225.2. Taxonomy (NCBI): domain Eukaryota; kingdom Viridiplantae; phylum Streptophyta; class Magnoliopsida; order Malpighiales; family Salicaceae; genus Populus; species Populus alba. The sequence continues at coordinate 3,082,778 of NC_133293.1, forward strand.
AGAAGACATCAATCTTTTGGTCATGTCATGCAGCAAACAAGAAGTTTTATTAATTTAAATTGTTTAACCTTCATGTTTGGTTATGCCTTTATGTATTCTAACTCTTGACTTAAATAAACCCTAATTGACCTCCCTTAAGTGGACTTATATAAGGCTAGTTACAATTGAATCAAATAAGTAATAATAACCCAAAAACTAAGAAGAAAAAAATAAAAATAATAAAAATCTGAAAATTATTATCCTAAATATGCTCGAATTAGATTTGTCACCTTAAAAAGTCCTAAATAGACTAGGAAATCTGATTTGAAGGTAGAATTAATTATTAAGCCTTCTTTCCTTGTTGTAGCTAAGATGAATGAGAAATCCTTGTAAGAAAATGATTTTGAAACATTTATGAATTGTTGTCACCCTTGGAAACTATGTTGCAGCCCATTAAACATCTTTGTAGAATTAGGAGATTCCCAAAACAAGTTGTCACATGCTTTTAGGAAAAGAATCATAGCCAAATAGGAAGTCCACAAGTCAAAAGAAAGTAAATAACAAAACTCGTACAGCCTCTGTTTACCAGTATTGTGGTGTCTTCCCGAACTTCGATTGACTTGAAAGTTTAACCTAAGGTATGAAAATATGTCAGGAAACACCACGTACAATTTCAGATCGATCCAACGATCGGATTGAGAATTATGATTGTTGCCGTAAAACTAGATGATTGCACATTTTGTCAAAATACAAATTTGATGCCTAGATCGTATCAGTAAGCTAGACAAATTTAACTAGCACATGTTTTTGCCCTTTATTGAAACACAAACTAACATAATTTAAAACGGCTATAACATCTTGCACAAAAGTCCAATGCAATCATAGTTGGACAACCTAGAAAGATCATACTTTGAAATTAAAATCCACATTGTAATGTATGAGTTCAAATTCATCCACTATTCTGACAATAAACAACATCAACTCCTTCACTTATTTGCATTACCAATCCAAATTCAAGAGACCAACATCAAAAGAACCATTAAGGGCTTTTTCCCATGTCCAAGTTCTAATTGTAGGCAAATAAGCACCTTTGAACCAATTCCAAACAAACTGCTAGCTTTTAACTCCGATGTAGCTTCAATCATTCCAGATTAGGTCCATATAGACGAACGAGAGTCGTTGTTGTTATCATTCAAGGCCCTTTACAGTTGATTCACTCTTGCTCTTGTTATTGGGCCTTCTGAATCCTCTTGTAGATTTGGTTCAGCTTTACGAGATGGATTATAATCTCCATGATGCAAATCATCAGCCCCAAGTTGAGAATGATTTGTCCTCAAATCATTATCGTCAATATCATCCAAGTATGGAGTCAAGTCTTTCACATTAAAAGTATTTGATACATTGTAATCACCAAGAAGATCTACCTTATGTGCATTGTCATTCACCTTCTCTATAATTCAAAATGGACCATCAACTCTTGGCATCAACTTGGACTTACGTTTGCTTGGAAATCTGCCCTTGCTAGTATGAATCCAAACAAGATCTCCAAGTTCAAACATAACCATTTTCCGCCCCTTGTGAGCTTGTTTAGCATACTTTGTCGTTTTCCCCTCAATATGTAACCGAACTTGCTCATGTAGTTTCTTCATCAATTCTGCCTTTCTAATTCCATCCATAGACATCCTCTCATTAATTGGAATAGAAACAAGATCAATAGGAACACAAGGATTAAAGCTTTCACAACCTCAAATGATGATGAAAATTTTGTAGCCCTATGCACCCTATGATCATATGCAAACTCCACAATAGGCACACAAGTATCCCAATTCTTCAAATTCTTATGTATAACAGCTCGTAACAAGGAAGATACAATTTGGTTTACTACCTCAGTTTGTCCATCAGTTTGTGGATGACATGCCGTACTGAAAAGTAATTTTGTTTCAAGCTTCCTCCAAAGAGTTTTCCAAAAATGGCTTAAGAACTTTGTATCACAATCAGAGACAATGATTTTAGGAACTCCATGTAAACAAACAATCTCTTGAAAGAACAAATCATCAACATGTACTGCATCATCAGTTTTGTTGCAAGGAATGAAATGGGACATTTTGGAGAATTAATCAACCACAACCATTATTGAATCCTTCCCATGCTGTGAGGTAACCCATGCTAACATCCATCCATGGTAACCCAAGTACATCCATCCATGCTAACACCACATTAACTTGCCCTTTCTTGTACTTTATGACATAAGGAAATGATAAACTCCATCCATTTAGCATGTCTTTAATTCAGCTTGCTTTGCCCCTTAAGATACTTCAAGGATTCATGATCAGTATGTATAACAAAATCTTTAGGCAACAAGTAGTGCTTCCATACCTTTAGAGCCCGAATTAGAGCATAGAACTCCTTGTTATAAATAGAGTAGTTCAAAGTGCTCCATTTAACTTTTCACTAAAGAATGCAATTGGCCTCTTGTCTTGCATCAAAATAGCCCCAATTCCAACTCTAGAAGCATCACACTCTATTTTAAATGTTTTAGCAAAGTCTGGAAGTGCTAACACTGGAGCAATACACAACATTTCTTGAATTAGCTCAAAAGTTTTTTGCGCATCTTCACTCCATCTAAACTTGTTCCCTTTTTTTTAAGCATTCAGTCATAGGAGCAATAATAGAGCTGAAGTCTTTCACAAATCGCTTGTAGAAAAAAGCTAAACCATGGAAACTCCTCACATCAGTGATAATAGCAGGTTTTGGTTAGTAACACTGCTAGAGATAATATATACAAAAAACACAACACTTTCATTATAGAAGTAACACTCAGTAACATTGCTGGTGTTTCTATTGCTAGAATGATGCGAACCTCATGATCACGTGGTCACGCAACCCACAATCAAGATTGAGATCTGATCCTGAAAACCCGAAAATAGGTCTGATAGGAGTGTGACACAATGAAAACCTGCTCCAAGGCACCAACACTATTGGAATGAGTAGAATGACGCCACCAAGCTAGTTAATCTTCGATAAGTCAAATTCAGTTCGTTCAGGAACTAAAGAATGCAAGAATCACTCTCACACATTAAAACTGAAAAATTCAGAATAATAATCATCAAAGCTGCCAAAATTTTGGCTTACATGGGTTTAAATAGTTCCTGAAGAATTAACCCTAATGGACCCCTTATGTGGATTTATATGAGGTCCACTCAAAACTAGCCCAAAACCCTAATATGAGAAGCCCATAATTTAATCCAAACAAACCTTGGATCCTAGCTTAAAAAAAAGTATTCATTAAGCCCAAACAAGCCTTGGGCTGTAGCTAACAAGAGAATGAACTAAAATAGTACAGAACTGATTGAAGGCTTATTTATAGCCTTCCATGCATCCTCTTAATCCTAGAAACAAAAGGAAAACGTAGCCACCATGTTATTTCCAAGTTGTAGTAGGATTCCTTTGTTTCCTTTGTTGTCCTCACTTCATGGCCCAAATAAGGTTGTATTGGACCCCCCCTGTACATGGATAAGATGTACTGGGGTCTCCTCTTGATACTCCAATGGACCTTCCAATTCTGACTGGGTGGAAACCTTCAAAACCAATGCATTCAATGTGTCTTTCAATGTCTTTGTCTTGGACCGATTCATTGGTCCATTTGGAACATATAATGGGTCCTTGCTGGTGGTTCCGGGCTGGTCCGCATCATAGAATCTCATAAAGTTTCAAACACAACCCTAAGATGCTTCGCATAATCATCAAAGGTCTTGCTATACACCGGGACATCGTCAATATACACTACAACAAAGAGCCCAATATACTTTCTTAAAACATGATTCATAAGCCTCATAAATGTACTAGGGGCATTAGATAACCCAAATAACATTACCATCCATTCATATAACCCCTATTGATGTGGACTAGCCTAGAAACACCAGCAAGGACCCATTATATGTTCTAAATGGTCCAATGACTCGGTCCAAGACAAAGACATTGAAAGAGACATTGAATGCATTGGTTTTGAAGGTTTCAACCAAGTCAGAATTGAAAGGTCCATTGGACTATTAAGAGGAGACCCTAGTACATCTTATCCATGTGCAAGAGGGGTCCAATACAATCTTATTTGGGCCATGAAGCAAAGATAGCAAAGGAAAATAAAGAATCCTACTATAACTTGGAAATAACATGGGTGACTACATTTTCCTTTTGTTTCTAGGATTAAGGGGTTGCATGTAAGCCTATAAAATAAGCCTTGAATCAGTTTTGTCATATTTTACTCTCTTCTCTTTTCTTATGGCAGAACATGGATTTAATATTAGGAGCTTTATTTTATTTTTTTAGCTACAACCCAAGGCTTGTTTGGGCTTAATTAATACTTTGTTTTCACCTAGGATCCAAGGCTTGTTTGGATTAAGTTATGGGCTTTTTTCAGTTTAGGGTTTGGGTCAGTTTTGAGTGGACCTTATATATAAGTCCACATATGGGCTCCATTAGGATTAATTTTTTTAACTATTTAAAACTCATGTAAACCAAAATGTCGATAGCTTTAATGATTATTACTCATGTAAAAATTATGTATCAGGTTAGATTTGCGTCTTTCATCCATTCTCCTCTTAATCATTAAGTTTTCCCACCATAAAAGAGCGTAATCCATAAACTCAAGTGCTACTCCCAGCTTGCACTTCCTTTGTTCAGAATATTCATACTATTCAAACACCTTTTCAGGCATTATTCAACTTTTACCTTCTTTTCATGGCTTAGATCTAGAAAATTCATACTTGCATTTGAGAGAATTTGAAGAAGTTTGTAACACCTATAATGACTTAAATTGTAGCATGAATACCATTAGATTAAAGCTTTTTTCTTTTTCATTAAAAGATAAAGCTAAAACATGGCTACAAAATCTTAGGTTAGGATCCATTCATGCTTGGGAGGAAATGCAACAACAATTTTTAAAGAAGTTTTTTCCATCTCATAGAACCAACTCTTTCAAAAGACAAATCACCACTTTCACTCAAAAACCAGGTGAAACATTTTACCAATGTTGGGATAAGTATCGAGACTTGATTAATACTTGCCCTCATCATGGTTTTGAAACATGGAGATTGGTTTCATGTTTTTATAAAGGATTAACACCCAAAGATAGGAAAATGGTGGAATTGATGTGCAATGGAACTTTTGAAGATAAAGCAATGGAGTACCTAGACTTGCTAGCTGAAAATGCTCAAAATTAGGACACTACGGGCACTTCTGAGGCACCGGGTAAAACTCAACCTCATACATCTAATGGAGGTATGTATAAACTTAGGGAAGATCATGACCTCCAATCCAAGTTTGCATCTTTAGCTAGAAAAGTCAAGGCACTAGAATTAAAAAAGGAGTGGTCAATTAAAATCTGTTCAAAACATTGTGTGTCAAATCTGTGAAACAAATGAACATGCAACCAATGATTGTCCAACTTTGTCTTCTTTCAAGGAATGCCTCCATGAACAAGCCCATGCTTTAAACAGTTTCCAAAGGTGATGCGAACCTCGTGATCACGTGGTCACGCAACCCACAATCAAGATTGAGATCTGATCCCGGAAAGCCGAAATAGGTCTGATATGAGTGCGACACAATGGAAACCTGCCCCAAGGCACCAACACTATTGGAATGAGTAGAATGACGCCACGAAGCCAGTTAATCTTCGATAAGTCAGATTCAGTTCGTTCAAGAACTGAAGAATGCAAGAATCACTCTCACACGTTAAAACTGAAAAATTCAGAATAATAATCATCAAAGCTCCGAAAATTTGGCCTCCATGAGTTTAAATAGTTCTTGAAAAGTTAACCCTAATGGACCCTTTATATGGACTTATATGAGGTCCACTCAAAACTGGCCCAAAACCCTAAAATGAAAAGCTCATAACCCAAAAATGAAAAGCCCATAACTTAATCCAAACAAGCCTTGGATCCTAGCTTAAAACAAAGTATGAATTAAGCCCAAACAAGCCTTGGGCTGTAGCTAACAAAATAAAAATAAAGCCCTTATCTCATGGCCCAAATAAGGTTGTATTGGACCCCTCTTCCACATGGATAAGATGTACTAGGATCTCCTCTTGATACTCCAATGGACCTTCCAATTCTGACTTGGTGGAAACCTTCAAAACCAATGCATTCAATGCGTCTTTCAATGTCTTTGTCTTGGACCGAGTCATTGGTCCATTTGGAACATGTAATGGGTCCTTGCTGGTGTTTCTGGGCTGGTCCGCATCATCCCCTCTCTCCTCGAAAGGATTCGACCTCGAATCAAAATCTGTGTCAAACAAAGTAAGATCAGCAACATTAAAGGTAGCACTAACACTATACTCACCTGGAAGGTCAATTTTGTATGCGTTGTCATTGATTCTCTCTAAAACCTGAAAAGGACCATCACCACGAGGCTGTAATTTTGATTTCCTTTGGTTAGGAAATCGTTCCTTACACATGTGCACCCATACCCAATCACCGGGTTGGAAAACAACCAGTTTACGTCCCTTATTTGCTTTAGAAGCGTAAAGTCTGTTCTTTTTCTCTATTTGTAGTCGAACTCCCTCATGGAGTTCTCTCACCATCTTTGCCTTCTTTTCACCATCTAAACTTACCTTTTCTTCAAAAGGTAAAGGAATTAAGTCCATAGGAGTTAGTGGATTAAAACCATAAACAATTTCAAAAGGAGAAAAAGTAGTAGTTGAATGCACAGTTCTATTATAAGCAAACTCAACAAAAGGCAAACATTATTCCCAACTTTTCAAATTCTTTTGAATTACATCACGTAAAAGTTGGGATAATGGTCTATTCACTACCTCAGTTTGTCCATCTGTTTGAGGATGGCATGTTGTCGAAAATAAGAGTTTAGTTCCCAACTTTCCCCATAAGGTCTTCCAAAAGTAACTAAGGAACTTAACATCACGATCTGACACTATACTCTTAGGAATGCCATGCAAACGTACAATCTCTCTAAAGAACAAGTCTGCGATATGAGATGCATCATCTGTTTTTATGCATGCAATGAAATGCGCCATTTTAGAAAAACCTATCTACCACAACAAAGATAGAGTCTCTACCTTTCTTTGACCTAGGTAAACCTAAAACAAAGTCCATAGAGATATCTACCCAAGGTTCAGTAGGCACAGGTAGTGGTGTATATAGTCCATGCGGTTGTACTCTAGATTTTGCCTTTCTACAAGCAATGCACTGTTCACAAATTCGTTGCACATCTTTTTTCATCTTTGGCCAATAGAAATGCTCATGCAATACATCCAAGGTTTTCGCAACCCCAAAGTGACCCATTAAACCACCCCCATGTGCTTCACGAACAAGCAATTCACGCAAAGAACTAGCAGGAACACACAATCTATTCTCTTTGAACAAATAACCATCCATCAAATAAAACTTACCGAAAGCCGAATGTCCACATGCATTATAAATCTCAGCAAAGTCAGAATCATTATCATACAATTCCTTCACATATTCAAAACCTAACAATCTAGTATTCATGGTGTGTAAAAGAACATACCTGCGCGAGAGTGCATCAGCTACGATGTTCTCTTTCCCTTGCTTATACTTGATTACGTAAGGAAAAGTTTCAATGAATTCAACCCATTTTGCATGCCTCCTATTCAACTTACCTTGTCCTTTCAAATGTTTCAAGGACTCATGATCCGAATGGATTACGAACTCTTTTGGCCACAAGTAATGCTGCCATGTCTCAAGTGCTCTTACCAAATCATAGAGTTCTTTGTCGTAAGTGGGATAGTTCAAGGTCGCTCCACTTAACTTCTCACTGAAATACGCAATAGGTCTCCGATCCTGCATCAAAACAGCACCTATTCCTATTCCAGACGCATCACATTCTATTTCAAATGCTTTTGTAAAATCAGGTAAACCCAAAACAGGTGCAAAACATAATTTCTCTTTCAAAAGAACAAATGTCAATTCTTGTTCCTCCCCCCATTTAAACCCAACTGATTTTTTAACAACTTCATTTAAAGGGGCAGCTATTGTACTGAAATCTTTCACAAAACGCCGGTAAAAACTAGCTAACCCATGAAAACTCCTTACCTCACTTACCGATTTGGGTGTAGGCCAATCCCGAATGGCCTTAACTTTCTCCTCATCCATCTCGATACCCTGTGCAGTTACAACATAGCCAAGAAACACAATTTTTTCCATGCAAAAGGCACACTTTGTAAAATTAGCATACAATTTCTCACTATGCAACACACTAAGTACATTACGCAAATGATCAAGATGTTCAGTTAAGTTCTTGTTATATATCAAAATGTCATCAAAATACACAACCACAAACTTACCTATAAATGCACGCAAAACATGATTCATTAAGCGCATAAATGTACTAGGTGCATTTATAAGTCCAAACAGCATTACTAACCATTCATACAAACCATGTTTAATTTTAAATGTTGTTTTCCACTCATCACCTTCTTTCATCCTAATTTGATGGTACCTACTTTTCAAGTCAATTTTAGAGAAAATACAGGATCCATGTAACTCATCTAACATGTCATCAAGCCTAGGAATGGGATGTCTATATTTTACCATTATGTTGTTGATGGCCCGACAATCAACACACATCCTCCATGTTCCATCCTTCTTTGGCACAAGTAGCACGGGTACAGCACACGGGCTCATACTCTCACGAATGTAGCCCTTTTCCATCAGCTCATCAGCTTGCCTTTGAAGCTCCTTTGTCTCCTCGGGATTGCTTCTATAAGCTGGTCAGTTAGGAATTGAAGCTCTGGGTACGAAATCAATCTGATGCTCTATCCCCCTCAATGGTGGTAATCTGCTAGGAGTATCGTCGGGGAACACATCATCAAATCCCTGCAACAAAGAAATAGCAACACTAGGCACAATATGATCAAGATCATTAGTATTAAAGTAAGCCTCTTTGTACACAAGTAAGATCATTGGCTTGTTAGTGAAAAAAATCTGACCTCACCCTCTCTAGCATAAAAATTGGGTTGTTTCTTTAGTTTTTCCACACAACTCTCATCACACTTGCTGAATTTCTTCACTCCTCTTGTCTTACCTCCACTCTCGGCCAGATTTGGGTGTTTTTGAGTTGTGGTCGAATGGTTTGATTTGTTTGGGGTGTTGGCCGAATATTTGCTTGTGTTTGGATGGGTGGCCGAATGGGTTGTAGTTTAGTTCCCAACTTTCCCCATAAGGTCTTCCAAAAGTAACTAAGGAACTTAACATCACGATCTGACACTATACTCTTAGGAATGCCATGCAAACGTACAATCTCTCTAAAGAACAAGTCTGCGATATGAGATGCATCATCTGTTTTATGGCATGCAATGAAATGCGCCATTTTAGAAAACCTATCTACCAGAATGCAAGAATCACTCTCACACGTTAAAACTGAAAAATTCAGAAGTAATTATCATCAAAGCTGCCGAAATTGTGGCTTACATGAGTTTAAATATTTCTTGAAAAGTTAACCCTAATGGACTCCTTATGTGGACTTATATGAGGTCCACTCAAAACCCTAAACTGAAAAGCCCATAACCTGATCCAAACAAGCCTTGGACCCTAGCTCAAAACAAAGTTTTAATTAAGCCCAAACATTAAAGATAATAATAAAAATAACTAATCTGTCATTAAATATCATCAGCCCTTCTTTCCTTGTGTAGCTAGGATGAATAAGGAATCCTTATAAGAAAAGGATTCTGAAACATTAATGAATCACTGCCACACTTGTAGATTATATTGCAGCTCATTAAAGATCCTTATGGAACTAGGAAATCCCCAAAGCCAACTGCCACATCCTTGTAGGAAAAGAATCCTAACCAAATAGGAAGTCCACAAGTCAAATGGAAGTAAATAACAAAATCCGTACAGCCTCCGTTGACCAGTATTGTGGTTCCTTCCCAAACTCCGATTGACCTGAATTTTTAACCCAAGGTAGTAAGATATGTCTGGAGAGTCCACATAAAATATTATCCCGATCCAACGGTCAGATTGACAATTATGATTGTTGCCGTAAACCTGGACTGTTGCGCTTTTTACGCCAAAATCCGAATCTGACCTTACTTGGGTCGTATCACATGGCTGAACCATATCATTCCCTCCCCCTTCAAGAAGATTTGCCCTCGAATCTTGAATACGATTAATAGTGACTGCAGTAGCCTCTTGTTTAAGCCTTCGGAATCCCCTTCTTGCTAACACCTTTCTCCAACAACACTATATAGAAGTAATGACTGACAAGAATTTCAAATAAGGACGCCGTACTAACCACTTGCGTACATACTTTTGAATGATAACCACAGCGACTCTCCTTCGTCTTTCATCCTTTTGGCGTTGTACCTCTTTTTCCCATGAAGCTTGAAGATCATAGACTAATCTTCTACACTTATCAACTTGTTGTTCTAGAACCCCCAAACCATGGCTTAGTTTTTCACATTGTTGATCTACAATCCTTCTCTGTTCCCTCCCCCTTAGTGAATACATGACACATATAGGAAAAAGAAAACAAGAAGATGATGAAAAGAATAGAGTTTATCACTGGAAGAACACTGATTTAGATTCGAGATTACGAATCTAACTTTTGTTTGGACCAGAACTTATCGAAAAAAAAAACAAACAAATGCGAAAGTGATGAAAATGACTCAAACAATAGCCAAATATCAAAATATGATGATAGTATAATGGCAGGAATGAAATCAACAGAAACAAAACGAGTTTTGAAAGATAACACCAAACAGACCCGTTACGACAAAACAAGACCCAATTGAGGAACCTAAGGAAACTGATATCCAAATGACCTCGAATTTAATATCTAGTATTAAAATACTATGAAAACACCAAAACTCAATTTATAGGTCGTTCTCTTATTTCTAGGTACCCAAACTCCTTGTATGATCAGTTTGCGGCAGAATTGAACCTCCAATTAAAACCTCCAGAAGCCGATATCCAAATAAGCCCAAATTTAATATATGGTGCTATCTCATCCCCAATACACATAATATGAAGTTTCAATTGATTCTAAGGTGGTTTGCCTATGGTTCACTAATAGTAGTGTTTCTGCGGCAGAATTGAACCTCGAATTAAAACCTCAAGCAAATAATATCAGAATAAGCCCAAATTTGATCTATGATGCTATCCCACCCCCAATAGACTGAATATGAAGTTTAAATTGATTCGGAGGTGGTTTGCTTATGGTTCACAAAGATTTGTGTTTCTGCGGTAAAAATTGAATAATCCTTCAAATTTCAACTAATAACTCTTTTCTCTATTTCTTTCCCTTTTTTTTTTCTTTTTAATAAACTGATATGACTAGAGACAGTAACCAAAAGAAATATAAACTTTTTTTTTTTTAGATGACGCCAACTCGAAGAACAAGAAGATGGACGCAAACACTGAAAAACTTAAGGGAACACTAAAGAAAGAAAAAAAAAAACGAAAATAACAGAATGATATGACCTTGTTACGGAGCCTAGCTCTGATACCAACTGATGCGAACCTCGTGATCACGTGGTCACGCAACCCACAATCAAAATTGAGATTTGATCCCGGAAAGCCGAAATAGGTCTGATAGGAGTGTGACACAATGGAAACCTGCCCCAAGGCACCTACACTATTGGAATGAGTAGAATGACGCCACGAAGCCAGTTAATCTTCGATAAGTCAGATTCAGTTCGTTCAAGAACTGAAGAATGCAAGAATCACTCTCACACGTTAAAACTGAAACATTTAGAAGTAATTACCATCAAAGCTGCCGAAATTGTGGCTTACATGAGTTTAAATAGTTCTTGAAAAGTTAACCCTAATGGACTCCTTATGTGGACTTATATGAGGTCCACTCAAAACCCTAAACTGAAAAGCCCATAACCTGATCCAAACAAGTCTTGGACCCTAGCTCAAAACAAAGTTTTAATTAAGCCCAAACATTAAAGATAATAATAAAAATAACTAATCTGTCATTAAATACCACCAGCCCTTCTTTCCTTGTGTAGCTAGGATGAATAAGGAATCCTTATAAGAAAAGGATTCTGAAACATTAATGAATCACTGCCACACTTGTAGATTATATTGCAGCTCATTAAAGATCCTTATGGAACTAGGAAATCCCCAAAGCCAGCTGCCACATCCTTGTAGAAAAAGAATCCTAACCAAATAGGAAGTCCACAAGTCAAATGGAAGTAAATAACAAAATCCGTACAGCCTCCGTTGACCAGTATTGCGATTCCTTCCCAAACTCCGATTGACTTGAATTTTTAACCCAAGGTATTAAGATATGTCTGGAGAGTCCACATAAAATATTATCTCGATCCAACGGTCAGATTGACAATTATGATTGTTGCCGTAAACCTGGACTGTTGCGCTTTTTACGCCAAAATCCGAATGTGACCTTACTTGGGTCATATCACATGGCTGAACCATATCAGGTATCTTATAGTATCAAACTTGTTATTACAAAACATACTTTATTTAAGGAGTTATTGATACTTCAAGTGCAAAATGATGATATAAAACCTTGATGAAAATGCACTTTTAAGTACTAATCATCAAGAGTTGGCCATCCACTCAACAATTAGTCATCAAATCAATAATTCTGAATTTTGGCCTATAAAAGGAGGCATTTGCCATGTATTTAGGAGTTTGGTTGTTCAGATCAAGTTCATGCTCTTTATTTCTCTCTTTATATTTTTTTTTATAATTTGTAAGTTTTGCTTTCATTAATATCTTGTTTATGTTTTTCATTTTCTTTCCTTTACTTAGTTAACTTGTATTTTCTTTATGTTCTTGTTTTGTTTATTTATGTTTCTCTTCTTCATTATGTTTAGCTAAGCTTATTATGTCAAGGTGAAAAGGTTAAACTAATGGTGTAAGAATAAATATAGTGTAAACTCAACATGGATCTTAATGTTTAATATTAACATGTCTTATCTTTTTATCTTACTAATTCTTAATACCTTGCTTGTTAAATGGTTAATCTAGATTTGTGTTGTATAACACTTGGTACAACAAATGTTTGGCACTCTCATAGCCCAACCATGTGGTATTACCTACACCTGGGCTACGAAAGGAACTTGATTTGTTGTTAACATCAATTAACATCATGAATTCCTGACAATATTTAAAAGTTTGGTGTTATGTAAATAAGATAATTCATATGATCATGTTAATAATTTATAATGAGCTATTAATGACAAATAATCCGATTGGAACCTCCTCCGTGTGTGGTTTCCAAATTGAGTAATAAGAGTTTATATTATACTTGTTTGAAATACCATTGGTGGATCCTCTAACCTTGACATTTGTTTTTATCATTGTTTAATCCTTACATTAATCTTCCATCTCAAAGTTCTCATTAATTTCTTCCTCCTCTTCTTTTTAGTACTACTACTACTACTCCTCCTCCTCCTCCTCCTCCTCCTACTACTACTACTACTACTACTATTATTATTATTTACATTCTGTTTATACTATATAATATATCTCTTTGATCTTTCATAAACTCAGTATAGAGGCTGGAAACCTGTGACTCGATTTTTTAGATCATTTTCAAGTATAACAACGCCACGTACTGAGTATTATTATTATTATTATTGTTATTATTATTGTTGTTGTTATTATTGTTTTTGTTATTGTTCTATTGTTATTTATAATTTATACAATTAACCTCTCTGTGGTTCGACCCCGGTCTTGCCGGGTTATTTATTACTTCGACACTCCTGCACTTGGAAGAAGACATCAATCTTTTGGTCATGTCAATTACATCTCAACATGGGAAGGTTCCCATAAGGTAAATTTTCTAAGCTCAAACTAAGGGTTGGTAGTATTTTAAGGTTCTGAAGCGAATTGGTGAAAATGTGTACAAAATTGAGTTACTTGCTTACAAATACATTTCATACACTTTTAACGTTGTTGATTTATCTCGTTTTTATTGTGACAACTCAACATTTGACTCAAGGTCAAGTCTTTTTCAACCAGGGGAACATGAACAGAAGTGTCCTCTACTAGTCCAAATGGAGTTGGGTTACTTGAATTTGGGTTAGCATTGTAAATGAAGGATGTTTTTGAGGTTGTTTCCTTTCAGCCTGTGGTCAACTTTAAGCCCAAATTTCATCTTTTTATTACATGGGAAAATGAGCATATTCTATGTGGTTTTCAAGTTCAGAATGTCATCTTTCCAGATTATTTAGCCATGTATGCATTGAAGTTTTCTATAAAGAGTTATGTTAGTTTTTAATTTTGAGTGCTTCCTAAGTGTCTATTTGCATTTTATAGACTGAAAAAAGAGTATTGTTATTTATTGTCTAAAATTATTCTAAATTCAATCATTAGGTCTCATTTACTTTAATTTGTGTTTTCTAGACTTGGAGGGATGTTCCAAGTATATAATTGTGATTCAAACCATATACTGGGATCTTTAAGAAAATTTTGAATTGAAGTCTTTTGAGTTGGCTGATTAGCATTTATCAAATTCTATATCTCATTAGTGAGCGGTGGACTTATTTCCTTTACTTTGAATCTCTAAAGTGGTGATTTAATTTATATATTTAAAGTGGTGAGTCGATACGATCCAGGCAAGGTTAAATTCGGATTTTGACGTAAAATGTGCAACTATCCAGTTTTATGGCAAAAGTCATAATTCTCAATCCTACCATTGGATCAGGCTGCAATTTTACGTGGAGTCTCCTAACATGTTGTCCTACCTTGGGTTAAAATATCATGTCAATCGGATTTTGGCAAGGCATCCAAACACAGGTCAACAGAGGTTATACGGGTTTTGTTATTTACTTCCTTTTGACTTGTTGATTTCCTATTTGGCTAGGATTCTTTTCCTAAAAGGATATGGAAGCATATTTTGGAAATCTCCTAATTCTACAAAGATCTTTAATGGGCTGCAACATAGTTTCCAAGTGTGGCAAGGATTCATAAATGTTTCAGAATCCTTTTCTTACAAGGATTCCTTATTCATCCTAGCTACAAAAAGGAAAGAAGATTTCAGAATTAATTCGACCTTTAGATTTGATTCTCCTAGCTTATATCGGACTTCTAAAAAGCAACAAATCTGATCCTATCATATTTAGGATATTAAATTTTGATTTATTTATTTTATTTTTATTTTCTTCTTAGTTTAGGGTTTATTTATATTATTTGGGTTTAATTGTAAGTGGTCATCATATAAGTCCACATAAGGGGTCCATTAGGGTTTATTTAAGTCTAGAGTCAATATAAATAAAGGCATCACCAGACATGTAAGTTAGACAATTCAGATTAATAAAACTTCTTGTTTGCCGCACTTTTTGTATGTGTGTTGGTGAGATAATCTCCCTTCCATGGTTCTCTAAAGAACTGAAAAACGACTTATTGAAGAACAACTGTCTTCGTGGCGTCATCCTTATACTTCTCGTTCACGAATCAATATTTGTTGGGTGGGGGTCTCCGTTTCCAATAGTATTGGTGCCTAGGTACAAGTTATCTTTGTGTCACACTCCTATCAAACCTGATTTACTTGGCTTTCTAGGAATTGGCGTCTTTGAGTGTGGGTTGTGTGACCATGTGATGACGAGTTTCGCATCATTAGTTGTTTCCATCTGAATATTTTGGGTTTGAAACCTTACAGTGGTGAGCAAAAAACAATTTCTTTTATGTGAGTGGCCTTTGTTTTATTGTTATCAAGAATTAATCAAGCCCTTTAAAATCAACTCATCAACTTACATTTGTAACTCTGCATGCTCAGTTGGACACATTAAAAAAACTGCCTTGTTTGGAAGCATAACACCCAGAATGAAGTCAATACAGTGTTGCATATCCATTATTAGAGGAAGGCCATATGGTATTTCTTAAGGAACTACATCAGAAAATCCATCAAAAAAAGGTTACACTTCTGGAGGCAATTCATTTATTCCATCATTTTCCTAAAAAGCGACAAGAGCATAAAACAAATTGATGTGGACTAGCCCAGAAACACCAACAAGGACCCATTACATGTTCCAAATGGTCCAATAACTTGGTCCAAGACAAAGACATTGAAAGAGGCATTAAATGCATTGGTTTTGAAGGTTTCCACCAAGTCAGAATTAAAAGGTCCATTGGAGTATCAAGAGGAGACCCTAGTACATCTTATCCATGTGCAAGAGGGGTCCAATACAACCTTATTTTGGCCATGAAGTGAGGACACCAAAGGAAACAAAAGAATCCTACTACAACTTGAAAACAACATGGGTGGCTACCTTTTCCTTTTGTTTCTAGGATTAAGGGGCTGCATGGAAGGCTATAAATAAGCGTTGAATCATTTCTGTAATATTTTACTTCATTCTCTTCTTCTCATGGAAGAACAAGGATTTAAAATTAGGGGCTTTATTTTTATTTTGATAGCTACAGCCCAAGGCTTATTTGGGCTTAATTAATATTTTGTTTTCAGTTAAGATCCAAGGCTTGTTTGGATTAAGTTATAGGCTTTTCAGTTTAGGGTGTTGGGCCAGTTTTGAGTGGACCTCATATAAGTTCACATAAGGGGTCTATTAGGGTTAATTTTTCAAGGACTATTTAAATTCATGTAAGCCAAAATTTTGGCAGCTTTGATGAATATTATTTTGAATTTTTTAGTTTTAACGTGTGAGAGTGATTCTTGCATTCTTTAGTTCTTGAATGAACTGAATCTGACTTATCGAAGATTAACTGGCTTCGTGGCGTCATTCTACTCATTCCAATAGTGTTGGTGCCTTGGGGTAGGTTTCCATTGTGTCACACTCTTATGAGACCTATTTTGGTTTTCCGAGATCAAATCTTAATCTTGATTGTGGGTTGCGTGACCACGTGACCACGAGGTTCGCATCAGTTGGTATCAGAGTTAGGCTCCGAAACAAGGTCATATCCTTTTGTTGTTTTTGATTTTTTTTAGTGTTCCTAATACGATCCAGGCAAGGTCAAATTTGGATTTTGACGTACAATGTGCAACTATCCAGTTTTATGACAATAGTCATAATTCTCAATCCTACCATTAGATCGAGCTATAATTTTAACTCAATTGGACATTATTTACTGTAGGTTCCAGATTTCGACTTAACTCGTTGTAAACGAGTTTGTTTTGCGTCAACTTTTAAAATTCAGATTCTTTTTGTTGTTTTCGTTTCTTGTAGTTTATTTTCATCATATCCAACATATCCGGGTGTTGTTTCATTATTTTTCATATCTTGTTTTTGTTTTTTATCCATTGTTCAATATGCTCTTAGAGTTGCTGGATTTGCCTTCTCATTTTATCCATTTTAAGAGCATGAATATTCCTTTCAAATTCTTGCATGTTATTTGCGAACAACAATGATTGTAAAACAAAAGCTCTATTTAACCAACTTGATACTAGGATGGTATTAAAATTCAACAGCAAAGGTGAACTCACACTAAAGAAAGTGTTTTTCTCTCACTACACTAAAGTTTTGAAGTGAAGAGATAGAAATACAAACAACTCACAAATCTAAAGATACAGATAAAATCACCACTTTATAGATATAGAGTCAAGGAAATAAGTCCACCACTCACAAATGAGATATGAAACTTGATAGATGCCAATTGACCAAATCAAAACACTTTAATTCAAAATTTTCAAAAAGATCTTAGTACATGGTTTGAATCATAACTATATACTTGGAGCATCACTCCATGTTTTCAAATAACCAAATTAACATAAAATGAGACATAATAATGGAAGTTCGAAGAATTCTAGACAATAAATAACAATAACTTGTTTTTGACATAGGAAGGGCAAATAGTCTACCTAAGAAGTACTAAAATTAGAACTGACATGACTCTTTGTAGAAAGCTTCAACTAAACAAATGACATTCTGAACTTGAAAACCATATAGGATAGACTCATTTTTTCCATGCAATAAAGAGATGAAATTGGGCTCAAAGTTGTCTACAGAATGACATCAAACAACCTAAAAAACATCCTCCATTTGTAATTCTAACCTAATTGAATTTAGCAAAATTCTAACCTGAATTCAAGTAACCCAACTCCATTTGGATCTATAAAGGGACACTCCTATGCTAATAATGGTGCACCAATCCTGATGTGAACCTCGTGATCATGTGGTCACGCAACCCACACGCAAAGACACCAATTCCCGGAAAGCCAAGTAAATCAAGTTTGATAGGAGTGTGACACAAAGATAACTTGTACCTAGGCACCAGCACTATTGGAAACGGAGATCCCCACCCAACGAATATTTATTCGCGAACGAGAAGTATAAGGATGACGCCACGAAGACAGTTGTTCTTCGATAAGTCGTTTTCAGTTCTTTAGAGAACCATGGAAGGGAGGCTATCTCACCAACACATATACACAAAGTGCGACAAACAAGAAGTTTTATTAATATGAATTTTCTTCCTTACATGTCTAGTTATGCCCTTATTTATAGTGACTGCAAACTTAATTAAAACTTTGTTTTGAGCTAGGGTCCAAGGCTTGTTTGGATCAGGTTATGGGCTTTTCAGTTTAGAGTTTTGGGCTAGTTTTGAGTGGACCTCATATAAGTCCACATAAGGGGTCCATTAGGGTTAACTTTTCAAGAACTATTTAAACTCATGTAAGCCACAATTTCGGCAGCTTTGATGATTATTATTCTGAATCTTTCAGTTTTAACGTGTGAGAGTGATTCTTGCATTCTTCAGTTCTTGAACGAACTGAATCTGACTTATCAAAGATTAACTGGCTTCGTGGCGTCATTCTACTCATTCCAATAGTGTTGGTGCCTTGAGGCAGGTTTCTATTGTGTCGCACTCATATCAGACCTATTTCGGCTTTCCAGGATCAGATCTCAATCTTGATTGTGGGTTGCGTGACCACATGATCACGAGGTACGCATCATCTATACTGCTCGGGAGACATTTGAGAAGGAACGACATATTCACATGTTCAGATCATACGAGACACGACACTTTAATTTCTTCCTCTTTCACCAATCAAAAAGAACTCATGTACAGAAATAAACCACGGGAATAGCTTATAGCTGAGAGCATGTCCAGCTTGATATTAGCGCACCAATCCAACTGAGCTAGCAATAAGAAATCAGATAGCTATTTGGCAAACTAGCAACCCATCCTGGAAGTTTAAAACCAGAGAAAAATAGATTGGAGGCACAGATGATTCATGAAGAGAATAATAACAAAGATTAACCACAAAACCATAATTTTTTACATGCCAAAAGGATTACAGTTAATCCAATTATCCACAACAGCTGAATTCACATCCTTGACAGTATTAGAAACTGATGAAATTTAAAGAAACAAAATCTATAGAAAATGACATGTCATGACTTTGCATAAAAGACTAATTGATCAACCCCTAGCTTTTCAACCTTTCATTTACTCGCATTATCCATGTTTTAACTACAGCCAGTGCATAGCCTGCTCAGGAATCTTCAGGTGGCTGCGGTGTTTGCTGTGGCCAAATCTGCTGGGCCACATAAGGGCTAGACTGTTGGCCATAAAGAGATTGATCCACCACAGGCTTTCTTACAGTCATCCCCGGAGCAGAGACCTGGGGAGCAAGCTGATGTGGCATGTAATAGTAGGGAAGAGCATCAGGTGGACCTCCAACTGGAAGACTCCCTCTTGGGACTGATGCTAACACCTCATCTTTCAAATCCTCCCTTGGGACAATATCAACCAGAAAATCAAAAATATCAGTTCTTGTAATTGCTGCAGCAATGTCATTCTTTTGAAGTGTTCTCCTTTTGTTCTCCTCTGTGTGATTCCAAGAACGCAATGTCAGTTCTAAAATAAACATCTCACAGGCCCTGGCAAATATGACAGGAGCTTCAGCTGATATCATCCTTACATCTTCATCTGCCTTCATAATCTTCTTAATCCTAGCCAAGGGCAGGCTATGGTTCTTAAAATCAGCAGTCTGCTCAATTTCTTGATACTGATTTGCCCAGAAAGTTTGAAGTTGTTGCTGCAACTGTTGCTGCTGTTGTTGGTAGATGTGCTGGTAAGCAAGTTGGTGTTGAGCAAGCTGAGCTGAAGCAGCAGCAAGAACTGCTGGTTGAGTAGGAGATTGAACTGATCCAGTTGCAGAAGGTCCCATCATCTGGTTAGGTTGATATGAAGCCATTCCATAAGCAACCGGAGCTGTCCTTTCAATCATGCCTACTGTTGGAGGCTGCCCATGGCCTTGCTGGTCCATTCCACCAGGGTTAGCTGGCTTGGCAATGTTGTTTATGCTACAATTTCCAGTTAAACAACCAAATACACAAAAACTGTCAGGCTGTGTTGTAGGAGATAAAAGTATCTACTTTCAAAGCCAGATAAAGGTGATAGCTTCTTCCATTTATTTTTTCTTGGGACTTAAATGTGGTAGCTGCTAGCTTCTAACAGGCTAAATCAATATAAACTCAAAGAACCTCGATTTACACCTTAGATATGATATAAACAATTAACATAGAAGACATCTTCAAGACTGCTAAAGTGTATTTTTGAATATATATATATATATATATATATATATATATATATATATATATATATATATATAATAACAGTGCACCTTTTAAAAATACCCCTTCCTTTGAACGAGGTTTTTCCACGAGGTAATCCAGGTATCTGTTTTACTAAAAAAAAAAAAAAAAGTTCCACTCTTCGAACCCAGATAACTCATAGACCACCTGTGAACATCAATGCACTAAAATAGAAAATCGTGAAAGCAGAGCTTTCTGATAAATTGTGAAGCTCCTCTATACATTTTCCCAGCAACCTCCAGAATTTTACAAGCAATACGAGGAAAATGTTAATCAAAGCATTAAGGAAAAGTTAAACCAATCATCTACAACTTGATATTCCATTCAAGTTATGTTTGCTTTATGGCAGGCAATTGATTGCAGTGACAGAGAAAAAAAAAATTCCCATGAAAGACAAGAAGATTCCAGCCCCAACCCAAACTGCCCCTCTCTAAAATCAATACAACTCACCAGCAATTTGTACCTGGATGACCAGCAAATTAATCATGCACTGCAATTCATCTAATCATTCATTTGGACTCTAGGGTTTAAGAATCTCGCTGAGTTAACTCAACTTCAACTCAGTAAATCAAAATAAATAGATAAACACAAAGCACAAACACCCTGTAATACTATAATGATCAGAATCAGTTGCATGCGTTCTTAAAACCGTAAAAAGAACACAACGAACTACATTTAAGAAGAAAATCAAGACATTAACCTAACACATGATTATCTATTTTCGTAAAAAAGATAAAATAAAATTTATTCGTTACCAGTCCTGTCCTGTCTGATTCGTTCGTTGAACTTGTGATCTTCCTCTTAAAGAAGCAAAAGAAACACGAACAACTGACAGTCAAGTCGAGGGTTTTAATGATAAAAAGAGAAGTTAAAAATAGAAGAGGGGTTTAAGTTTAATGTTAAAAATTTAAGAACTGATTACTTAATTTAAAATCAAACTTAGTTTTTTGTTTATAGTAGTAAAATAATAAATAAAGGAAAGGAAAGAAAGGATCGAAGCGTATTAACGAATTTTGAAGGTTGGATTTTGATATCTGTGTCAGTCGCCAATTTATTTCTCTCGGAAGTTGGTGGAGCCGACTCCAAGTCCAAGTCCAACTCCACTAACAAAAAGAAAAAAAAAAAGTCAGTTCGGTTCCGCTGATGGTCTGCAATTGCTAAGCATAGCTGTTAATAATACAACCCGTTTGGCATATTGACCCGAAAATATTAGAGTTAAAAATTATATTCTTAATTGAATAATTGAATAGGATAAAACATTAATGTTGTGAAATCTGGTTGATATTATTAGATTTTAATAAATTGATTCCAAACATGACTATGCTATTATAAAAAAAAATATTATTTTAATAAAAATAATTAATTCAAGTTTATCCAGTAATTTATGAATTAATTCAATAATCTACTTACTTAAAGTATTTTTCAGTAAGCTTTTAGGCAGGATTTCACAATTATACTAATGATAGTATTTTTCTTTCTTATTTATTTGACTTTTTTATCAAATTATAAGTTTACCCTTCTAAAGTGTTATTATTCTAAAATACAGAGGTTTTTTTTATGTAATATAAAATTTAGTCTTTATAAACTACCTATATTTGTACTCAGGTCACCATATAAAAACTAAAAAGTACATTGATACAATCCAAGTAATATCAAAAAATCTCTTAGGAGTTACAATTGGTTAAGTCATAAGACTTAAAGTTACGAGGTTCAAAAAGATTTTTAATGAACTTCTTTAAGACACATAAAATAAAGTGAATTTCAAGAAGATATTAAATAATAACATACAAGTCTTAATTAATTTAATTCATATTCAAGAAGAGTTTGTAGGTGGGTATTCAACATTACAAAAAGATTGGAATAAAAAAAAATATCAATTTTAAATTCTCTCTCCTATATTTCGATCATAACTTGATCTAAAAAAGGAAACTTTAATGTGATTATAGTTGAATTGGAAAATATACACTGATAGTTTGCCAATAATATATGGCACACCATTTCATTCATTGAAAAGAGAAAGAACCGTGCATTTGAAGTTAAGTTTTGATTTTATCAATAGATTATAAAAAACAACTTTAGTTTCATTTAAATTAGTTGGGCTATTGTTTTATTTATCTTTTAGTTATTATTAGGTCTTTTAGAGATATTCAAAACTTTATTTAAATTTAGGTTATTGGATTATTATTATTTATTATGTTTATCCATATTCTTTCTTCCTAATTTCAGCTAGGGTCTTGTTTTTTTCTTTTTCTTTTTTTTAAAGCCTATGCTTATCTTATTTTTTTCAAAGTTTGCATCAAACCATGTATTAAGAAAAATCATCTTACTTAAATTCTTGATTTTGCCAAACACATCAAAGAAGAATTGTGTTCTTGATTTTTATCTTTTATCTTTATTGATTTTGGCCTAGAATAAAAAAGAAAAGAAAAGAGATCAAGTTCTTGCTAAATTGTGTGGGTAAAAAAGGGAAAAATTATAAGAATTGATTGATTGACATATTAGGACATAATCAAATACAAGCACTTTAGTTTTAGGGTTGACTGAAATTTTCTTAATTTTGTCGAATAAGTACATACCAAATCTTGATATTGTCAAATTAAATTCTTATTTTTCTAGGATTATCTTACCTTGTTTCATTAAAAACTTGGTAAGTATAGATCTTTTTTACTTTATTTTAATTATTTTCTTGAAATTGAATCTTGATTTCTTGAATCAGTTAGGTCTTTTTGAATCTTTAACATAAACTTCATTGTTTTTTATTTCGTGTCTTCTTTTTGTCATTATATTTCACATGAATTCTCATTATTATTCATAAATCTATCCTCAATTTTATTTTGATTAGTTTCATATATTTCTTGATTCTTGATTATTATAAAATCATTACATTGTTTTGATTGATTATTTGATAAGTTGTTTAGTTATCTTTAAGAACCCAAGTAAGCGAATAATGAGGTAAAGGGCATGGTGAGATTATTAGAGTGAAAAGCCCAATTGAATTGTGTGAAATACGAGTGGAGTGACATTAAATCGAGTGTAAACATTTAAGGGAGTGTGTGAGTAAATTATTATTTGTCACTAACCTTTATTATAGGTATTTACAATATCATCAAAAAGTGTGACACGATCGAAGGTGAAGAAGGATCCTATAGAAAAGACAAGATAAGTTAGAGATAATGATAGTGGTTTTGATGGGAAAGATATATAAATTGAGTATTGAGATGATTAATAGACATAATGATCATAGTCGTAAAGGAAATGAGATTAAAAGATCTACTAAATGAGCATTTTCTTCTCTAAATGAAAGTGTAACTGAAAAATTTAATGATGATAATATAGTTAATTATGAAAGGAAATCTTGTACAAGATCAAACATTATTTAAAGCAAAAGATGGTTTTAAACAAAAAATAGGTTTTTGTTGTTTACATAAGGCTAATTTTATCTAACCAAAAGCTAGTATTATCTAAAAGATTGACTTGGTGTGAAAATGTTTTTTTTATTTTTCTTTAAATATATAATGTAAACGTAAAGAAAATGTATTTAATATCAACTTATTGACTTCATTTGTCATACATTAAGAAGCAAAGGCCCTAAAATACCATTATTTGTCTTGTTCTCAAAGCTAGTAAGCCTTGACGTATAACTAAGTTTTTTATTTTTAAATTATCCGAGTGTTGTGTTCATAGGCATAGAAAATGATTCATTCATTCATTTATTTGATCCAAAGCATGTCATTTATTTGGAAAAAAATTAGTGTAAATACTTTATTTATTTTACATATAGTAGTTAAATTAATACATGATAGATATAATTTTAATTTTAATTTATTATTTATTGATATAATTTGTATATATCATATATTTTTTTCTTAAATTTATAAATTATAAGTCAATATATAATGTTAACCTTAAAAAGAAAACAAAAGAAGTTATTGAACCAATTGGAGAGTTAGCAAAGTATTGTTGTGCCAAAAATAATAAGAAGTATTTATATTTCATAGGATGCATTAACTCTCATCTCATATTTCTAATATTTGATAATACAAAAAAAAAAAAAAAAAAGATAGACTTTGTTTTTCTAGCCTGACTAAGCTACCATCTAGAGCCAAACAAGTTCACCATTTTTTCTCTATGCTCTCTCTTTCTCTCTCTTCTTTCCCTCTCTCTCTCTCTCTGTTTTTATTATTATTATTATTATTATTATTATCTATGTTGACTCTTCTATATCAAGTTGCATAAGCTAACTTAGACAAGCTACCTTAACATGAATGAGCTGCAAAATAGAACTGTCACTTCATGGTGAAACAATCTAGATTTTTTCAATGTGGGCTATATATTCTTAGGTTTAGCAAGAGAGAGAGGGATTTTTATCATCTCAATAACACCAAAAAAACACTTCAATTATCTCTATATCTATACTTTTTTTACATTATATTTTTCTTAAAAAAACCCTAAATTGACTTAAGCATGGGAGGGTTATTTTGCAGCTAACGCCTATTGCCTAGCCTATTATTATGCACAAAGAAAACCTAGGTCTAGTGAAGTTTTCTTAGCTTTATTAGTGGCACCGTCTATGGGGAAAAAATCTAAACAAAAAGCCTTGTTTGTTTCTTGTCATAATCTTTCTTATACAGGATCTTAAAGTCTTTGTGGCGAAAAAAACTAAAATACTAAGAGAAAGAGTTATTGGCCTACCACCATCCTCACCAGCTCTAATAGACCTCCAATAGCTAGCTCAGCAGATGAGAGCACTCATAAAGACTATGCTAGCTACTCAGTAACAACTCAAGGCTCTTTTTGTCTATCCGCTAAGTAGATTAGAGCACTTTATAGAGGTTGTGCTAGCTACCTAACAATAACTTAAGACTCTTTTTATTTATCCACAAAATATATCAGTTTTTATATAATTGTTTGCTCCTTTTGTCACACTATTTATACCTCATGTACAATGAAAACTCCAATTCCCAAAAGAGACTGCCCAAAACAAGATGGAAAAATATAGACACCATTCCTTTACCCTTGCAAGGAGTAGATCATGTTACCATAAGGAACATTCTCACATAGGATTATCTAAGTATGGTCTTCATAGATAAAAAAAAAAGAAAAAAAGAAAAGAAGTATGGCTCAGGGCCATAACCTTTGTTATCGACCCCATTCTCCCACAAAGTCTCACTCTAGCACTCTAAAACTTAAATGGCTACACATACAAAAATAAAAAGGACTCAAGTCAGATATAAGATTCACCACTATGTTATAATGTGTTGAACACTCGTCTCCCCATGAAATTTATAGTTGTCAAGATGAACTTGGACAACTATGATGGCTTATATAAATCCTAGAAAACATGTTCAAACGTTAGGAGCAACTTGAAACTGGTGATTCAGGATACCAATGCCATGTATAAAATACTCATTACCACTTTTCAAGAATTTACACAAGCTTGGTACCATAGTCTGAAGTCTAGTTCCATATCTAGTTTTATGACTTACATAACAAACTAATCACTTGTTTCAGTATAAGCATTTATGCCATAAAAAATTTAACCAAACTCTTCTCCATCACCCAGCTAGAGAGAGAAAGCATTAAAGCCTATTTGAAAAAAAAAATTAATAAAGAGATGTTAAATGTAGAAAACCTGTTGAAGCCAATAACGATAAAAGCCTTGATCAATATAGTACACAACTACTCCATGTGAGAACATCTCTACACACTACTTGATAGAAGTCTCCTTAATGTGAAGCAAGTTATGGAAAATCATATTTGTGTGGAAGAAGCAAGTGTATCATGATAGGAGGAGCATCCTCTCTTTCACAAATAAAGAGAAATATCTTCAAAACATGCTAATAGATGTCCCCCTTAAGATAACTAATCATTTAGGGATAATCTTATAATTTCTGCAATAACAGATTGGTATACCTAGAATCGATGACTACTCCATTGAATACAACTAAAGTTGAAGTGTTGATGATAATTATGGGAAAAGATTATATGCAATACCCACCACTAATGAAGTAAGATGTAAGAAAGAAAAACCCAAAAAAAGTATTGCTTATTCTATAAGGATAAGGGTCATAGTACTAAGAGTGTTTTGCTCTGAAAAAAAAAAGAGAGAGAGAGAGAAAGGCTCATAGCAAACGACTATCTTTAATAGTTTGTAAAAAGACAATAAGAGAAACAAGGAGAGGGATTAAAGGCTCCCTATAAGTCTCTCCTAGAAATGTAAATGATTTTAGGATGAGATTCATCTGGTAGAGATTCTATTGGAAATAAAAAGGCTTATGGAAAACATATGCTATTGTAAAAAAATCTAAAATTGAAGGGGCGACACTTTCCCATGAAGATGTCTTGATAACTTTCATGATACTACCCAACTATAATATGTAGATGGTACTTATTAATGATAAAAGTGCTATGAACATCCTCTCATAGGATGCAATGACATAGATGGGTGTGGACACTTCTAAGTTGGCTCTAATGAGGAATTATTTTATAGGAATTGAAATGAAAAGAGTGCTAATAAAAGGTCCTTTAAATCTTTTAGTGACTATTAGAACATACCCAAAATGTCACACGCTTCAACAAACATTCATGGTGATCAAGATGAACCTCTCCTATAATGTCATACATGTTAGGCCCTTTCTTCATAAGATCAATATAGTTATCAACAACAGGTACGTGGCTATGAAATTCCCTATAGACAAGGGGGTGGCTATTTGAGAGAAAGTCATCTAGTCTTTAGAAAGTGTACATTAACCTATTTGAAGGGAAATAAAATCTTTGTGTGTGGAACATACAACACCCATGAAAGAAAAGCCTAAAATAAAAACATGAGCTATGGAAGAGTTGAAAATAGTTGGTCTCCATCCAAAAAAATTCCTACACCAAGATTGGGTACTAGATCGTGAGCAAGAGAAAGCCTTGGTAAAGCTCTTTAATATCCACAAATATAAAAAAAACTTCTTCAAGCCATAAAATATACTTGGCATCAACCTTATTTAGTAAAAAAGATAAATTTTATAGGATAACAATAAAAAGCCATCTTAGAGGAGATAAATAAGTTGCTAAAGGTTAGGTTTATCTGTGAAGTAGTGTACCTAGAATGGCTTACCAATATGGTCATGGTGAAAAACCCATATGGAAAATGGAAAATGTGTGTTAACTTTACCAACCTTAGTAAGGTGTGCTCCAAAGATAGTTTTCAATTACCAAAAATAAACCAGTTGGTTGACTTCATGACTGGTTTTGAGCATTTGAGTGTTTTGAATGCTAATTCAGGATATCATCAAATTCTTATGCATTCTTATGATGAAGAGAAGACATGTATCAATGAATGGTGAATAAAGTTTTCAAGAGTCAAATAGGTCAAAACAGGGAAGCCTATGTTGACGACATGTTGATTAAAAACATGAATTTTAAGAAACATCTTCAGAACCTGCAAGAGGTCTTTTCTATTCTATAACATCAATGATGAAATCAAATCTAGCCAAATATGCCTACGCCATAAAAGAAGGAAAGTTTTTAGGTTTCTTGGTTAGCATGAGAGGTGTTGGGCCCAATCCTAAAAAATTACAAGCTATCCTAAACATGATTCCTTCTCAAGTGTTAAAGGATGTCTAAAGGTTAATAGGAAGAATCACGACCCTTAACAGATTCATTTCATACCTTGAAGAGTGTTGCTTACTATTCTTCAAAATGCTAAAGATTATCTCTAGTTTTAAATGGATTCTAAAGTGTTAATGATTAGTACTTAAAAGTGCATATTTATCAAGGTTTTATATCATCATTTGGCACTTAAAGTATCAATAACTCCTTAACTAAAACATGTTTTATAATAACAAGTCTAATACTATAAAATGCTTTAATATATAGTAAATGTTTATCTTAAATGCAGGCCCTATCACATAAATCAAAGGATTGATTGATGAGTTCAAGTATGGAAATTGAAAGGACAAAGAGAGAGCTAAACTTAGAAAAGAGATGTTGGTGCAGTCCAAACTGGAACACTATTCGGTAATTGGGTCATATCTCGAGTTCTAGATGTCAAAATGATCTCAAATGTTTACACATATTCAGTAAGACATAGGCCTACAACT
This sequence comes from Populus alba, assembly GCF_005239225.2. Taxonomy (NCBI): domain Eukaryota; kingdom Viridiplantae; phylum Streptophyta; class Magnoliopsida; order Malpighiales; family Salicaceae; genus Populus; species Populus alba. The sequence goes on from NC_133293.1 coordinate 3,111,347, forward strand.
TTCATGTGAACACTAAGATCTAAGAAGGCTGTTTGCAAGTCCAAATTATAGCAACAACGGAGAAGTCCGAATCTGTCTTGTAGCCCGAACACTATTCAGTGTTTGGCCAATATCTGGAGTTCTAGAAGTCCAAATAACCTCAATTTTTTTTTCTTGAAAAGCTGAGTCAATTTCCTACAACTTTCATGTTTTCAAGTGGTCCCAGTTCTTATGCTAGCAATTTCGTTTTATTCATACAAGAAAATAAGGATTTTTACAAAGTCAAGAGTTGGCCACCCACTCAACAATTAGTTATCAAATCAATAATTCTGAATTTTGGCATATAAAAGGAGTCATTTGCCATGTATTTAGGGGCTTGATTGTTCATATCAAAAACTTGCTCTTGCTCTCTCTCTTTATATTTGTTTTTGTAATTCTTAAGTTTTGCTTTCATTAATATCTTGTTTATGCTTTTCATTTCATTTCCTTTCCTTAGTTAACCTGTATCTTATTTATGTTCTTGTTTTGTTTATGTATGTTTCTCTTCTTCATTATGTTTAGCTAAGTTTATTATGTCAAGGTGAAAAAGGTTACACTAATGATGTAAAAATAAGTATAGTGTAAACTCAACATGGACCTTAATGTTTAATATTAACATGTGTTATCTTTTTATCTGACTAATTCTTAATACCTTGCTTGTTAAATGGTTAATCTAGATTTGTGTTGTATAACACTTGGTACAACAAATGCTTGGTACTCTCATAGCCCAACCGTATGGTATTACCTACACATGTGCTATGAAAGGAACTTGATTTGTTGTTAACATAAGTTAGCATCATGAATTCCTGACAATATTTCAAAGTTTGGTGTTACGTAAATAAGATAATTAATATGATCATGTTAACAATTTATAATGAGCTATTAATGACAAATCATCCGATTGGAACCTCCTTTGTGTGTGGTTTCCAAATTGAGTAATAAGAGTTTATACTATACTTGTTTGAAATACCATTATTGGATCCTATAAACTTGACATTTGTTTTTATCATTGTTTAATTCTTACAGTAATCTTCCATCTCAAAGTTCTCATTAATTTCTTCCTCTTCTTTTTTATTATTACTACTACTACTACTACTACTATTTACATTCTTGTTATATTTTATGTATGTTTTGTGTTTGATCAAGGATCCTGACATTGTTGGTCTTGCCTTGTTCATTCGCATCAGAAATCTATTTATATTATGTAATATATCTCTTTGATCTTTTCATAAACTCAGTATATAGGCTGGAAACCTGTGACCCGATCTTTTAGATCATTCTCAGGTATAACAACGTCATGTACTGAGTATTATTATTATTATTATTATTATTATTATTATTACTATTACTATTATTATTACTATTACTATTACTATTATTGTTATTATTATTGTTGTTGTTGTATTGTTATTTATAATATATACAATTAACCTCTATGTAGTTCGACCCCGGTCTTGCCGGGTTATTTATTACTTCGACACTCCTGCACTTGGGAGAAGACATCAATCTTTTGGTCGTGTCAGCCAACAAGTCTTTAAAAAACTCAAACTCCATTTATCCTCCCTAAAAATCCTTTCACATCCTAAAAAAAGAGATTATCTTTTTCTTTATTTAGAGGCTGCAGATTTAGTAATCAGTGTAGCATTAATATGAGATAAATAAGGAATCTGAAAGCTTGTGTATTATGCATCAAGGTACTTCATGATGCTTTAATAAGATATATGAAAATTAAAAAAGTGGCCTTCGATTTGGTTAGTGCTGTAATAAAGCTGAAGTCATATTTCTACGTACACCAAATAATTATATTAACTGACTAGCCTTTCAAAGTATTTTTTTCACAAACTTGACTTGTTCATAATGCGAACCTTATGATCATATGGTCACACAACTCACAATCAAGATTAATATTTGATCCTGGAAAGCTGAAATAGGTTTGATATAAATGTGACACAATGAAAACATGTCCCAAGCACCAACACTATTGGAATGAAGTATGTTATAACCCAATTTTGGCTCGTTGACTTTTTAATTTAATTTTATCGGGGTTAAAATGTAAAATTAAAAGATCAGGGACATATTTAGATGAAAAGTGTGATTTGTCAATTTATGAAAAACTAGGGACTGTAATGTGCTTTTGTCATTATATCTTTATCATCAAGATAATGATAGCCATCCTTTTTTCGAATTTGATTCTTAATCAAATTCAAATTTCAAAGAAGAGAATGAGTTTATTTGGAACATTGTTTCTCATTTGCAATGGGACTCTTTCACTATAAATACAAATCCTAGTGCATGTGCCTAAAAGGGAAGAAATTACAAGAAAACCTAAGTTGAAGAATACAAAAAAAAAAAAAAAAAAACCTAATTGGTTGTATGACTAAGCAAACCCTAACAAACAAATGGCCTCCACAACCCTATCTCCAACCTAGAACCATTACAAATCATTGAGCCATCATCGAGGGTCACAACTTCTTCTCCCCCGTGGCTAGTTCCTCCACGTCTCATCTGGCGCTGCTCTATCTCTCTTCTCCCCATGGCAGCAGCTCCAAGGGGACAGAACAAATGAACAAAAACACAAGGACAAATGGAGTGAAAAGAGACCAAAAGAGAGAACAAAGCAAGCACAAAAACAGAGAGAACATGAGACCAAAAGAGAGAACATAGGAGAAGTGAACGAGAAACGACATTGCCATCATCTTCATCCCTTCGTCTCTAGAACTAGGCACGTTCTTTTTACTTTGTAATTTGTATTTGACATTGTGCGAAAGTAATTTTAATTACCTTTGCACTGTGCACAACATGCGTGAATAGTTCACGCATGCATGCAACAGTGGCCATCCATGCCTACTAGGTCTAGGCCAACCTGTACAATAAGGCTCGATCCAACCCCCCCAAAAAATAATATAATAAAAAATACCTTTATTTTTCTTTTAATCCAAATTGTGGATTTATTCATTAGCATCAAAGTAAGGATTGCTATACCTTTTGGATTACGTAATATTTACCAACGCCGGAGTTGAAAACATTTGTGATGTGGACCAGTCAAAAACACTAGTAAGGACCCATTACATGTTCCAAATGGTCCAATGACTTGGTCGAAGACAAAGACATTGAAAGAGGCATTGAATGCTTTCGTTTTGAAGGTTTCCACCAAGTCAGAATTGAAAGGTCCATTGGAGTATCAAGAGGAGACCCTAGTAAATAAGGGGTCTAATACAACCTTATTTGGGCCATGAAATGAGGACAACAAAAGAAACAATGGGTGGCTACCTTTTCCTTTTGTTTCTAGGATTAAAGGGCTAAATGGAAGGCTACAAATAAGCCTTGAATCAGTTATGTAATATTTTACTTCATTCTTTTCTTATCATGGTAGAACATGGATTTAATATTAGGGGCTTTATTTTATTTTGTTAGCTACAGCCCAAGGTTTATTTGGTCTTAATTAATACTTTGTTTTAGCTAAGATCTAAGGCTTGTTTGGATTAAGTTATGGGCTTTTTAGTTTAGGGTTTTGGATCAGTTTTGAGTGGATCTCATATAAGTCCACATAAAGGGTCAATTAGGGTTAATTTTTCAAGAACTATTTAAACTCATATAAGCCAAAATTTCAGCAGCTTTGATGATTATTACTTCTGGATTTTTCAGTTTTAACGTGTGAGAGTAATTCTTGCATTCTTCAGTTCTTAAACAAACTGAATCTGACTTATCGAAGATTAACTGGTTTCGTGGCATCATTCTACTCATTTTAATAGTGTTGGTACCTTGGGGTAGGTTTCTATTGTGTCACAATCCTATCAGACCTATTTCAGCTTTTCGGGATCAGATCTCAATCTTGATTGTGGGTTGCGTGACCACGTGATCACAAGGTTCGCATCAGTTGGTATCAAAGCTAGGCTCCGAAACAAGGTCATATCCTTTATGTTATTTTCATTTTTTTTACTATTCCTTTAAGTATTTCAGTGTTTGCGTCCATCTTCTTATTCTTCATGTTTGCTTCATTGATTAGTACTTAAAAGTGCATTTTTATCAAGGTTTTATATCATCATTTTGCACTTGAAGTATCAATAACTCCTTAACTAAAGCATGTTTTATAATAACATATTAAGCACTTTTAAATCTCGGATTCCACATGAACGTTGTAGGCCTATATCTTACCTTTCCATCCATATAAAGCAGGCCTAAATCCGAAATCTATAGCTCTAGATATGATCCAATTACCGAACAGTGTTCCCGTTTGGACTGTACCAACGTCTCTTTTCTAAGTTTGGCCCTCTCTTTGTCCTTTCAATTTCAGTACTTAAACTCATCAATCAATCCTTTGATTTATGTGATAGGCCTGCATTTAAGATATCTTAAATGCATTTACCATAAATTAAAGGTATCTTATATGATTAGATATGTTATTATAAAACATGTTTTAGTTAAGGAGTTATTAATACTTCAAGTGCAAAATAATGATATAAAACCTTGATAAAAATGCACTTTTAAGTATTAATCACACCCCCCAACCAGCTTATTACTAGTCCCTAGTAATTAAAGCGTTAAAATAGAAAAACAAGTTGCAAATTCCACAAAGCAAAGCATTCATCATTCAACTTCTATTAATCTATCCAGATAAACAAACTGTCATTAAATTCATATATCTGCTGACATGATCAAAAGCTTGATGTTTTCTCCCAAGTGCAGGAGTGTCGAGGTAATAAATAACCCGACAAGACCGGGGTCGAACCACAGAGAGGTTAACTATATAAATTATAAATAACAACAACAACAACAACAACAATAATTAGTAGTAGTAATAGTAGTAATAATAATAATAACAATAGTAAAAGTAGTAGTAGTAGTAGTAGTAGTAATGATATTAATATTAATAATAGTAATAGTAATAATAAAGAAAGCTTTGAGATATAAGATTGATGTAAGGATTAAACAATAATAAAAACAAATGTCAAGGTTAGAGGATCATCCACTAATGGTACTGCAAACAAGTATAATATAAACTCTTATTACTTAACTAGAAACCACACACAAAGGAGGTTCCAATCAGATTATAATTGTTAACATGATTACATTAATTATCTTATTCGAGTAATGCCAATACTTGTAAATATTATCAGGTATTCATAGTGATAACTTATGTTAACAACAAATCAAGTTCCTTTCTGATACGATCCAGGCAAGGTCAAATTCGGAATTTGACGTAAAATGTGCAACTATTCAGTTTTACGGCAATATTCATAATTCTCAATCCTACCATTGGATCGGGTTGAAATTTTACATGGAGTCTCCTCACATGTTTTCCTACATTGAATTCAAATATCATGTCAATCGGAGTTCAGCAAGACATCTAAACACGGGTCAACAGAGGCTGTACGAGTTTTGTTATTTACTTCCTTTTGACTTGTGGACTTCCTATTTGGTTAGGATTCTTTTCCTAAAAGGATGTGGTAGCTTATTTTGGAAATCTCCTAATTCTACAAAGATCTTTAATGGGCTGCAACATCGTTTCCAAGTGTGGCAAGGATTCATAAATGTTTCAGAATCCTTTTCTTACAAGGATTCCTTATTCATCCTAGCTACAAAAAAGAAAGAAGATTTCAGAATTAATTCCACCTTAAGATTTGATTCTCCTAGCTTATATGGGACTTCTAAAAAGCAAAAAATCTGATCCTATCATATTTAGGATATTAAATTCGGATTTATTTATTTTATTGTTATTTTCTTCTTAGTTTAGGGTTTATTTACATTATTTGGGTTTAATTGTAAGTGGACATCATATAAGTCCACATAAGGGGTCCATAGGATTGATTTAAGTCTAGAGTCAGTATAAATAAAGGCATCATCAGACATGTAAGTTAGACAATTCAGATTAATAGAACTTCATGTTTGCCGCACTTTGTGTGTGTGTGTTGGTGAGATAATCTCCCTTCCATAGTTCTCTAAAGAACTGAAAAACGACTTATCAAAGAACAACTGTCTTCGTGGTGTCATCCTTATACTTCTCGTTTACGAATCAATATTCGTTGGGTGGGGGTCTCTGTTTCCAATAGTGCTGGTGCCTAGGTACAAGTTATCTTTGTGTCACACTCTTATCCAACCTGATTTACTTGGCTTTCCGGGAATTGGTGTCTTTGAGTGTGGGTTGCGTGACCACATGATCACAAGGTTCGCATCATTTGGTATTAGAGCTTGGCTCCATTAATCAGGTTATATCCTTCTGAAATTTTCGTTTCTTGTTATTTCCGCAAAAATTCCTTAGTGTCCAATTTCTTTTTCTCTTGATTTGGCACAATATCAGAAAAAAAAAAAAAAAAAACAAGAAGAAAGAAAAGAAAAGTTATTTCATTTGGTTCCTGAACAAAAGATATCAGTGGCATAAAAAAGAAGAGAAAAAAAGAAAAAGAAAAAAAAAAATTGTTCAGAAAGGCATTTATTTGTTTTTACTGCAGAAAACTAAACAAAGGAAAATCTGACCAAATCTACTCAGAATGAGCTCAAATTTGATTTATTACTGGGACCCTATTCACACCACATATTGATTTTTGGGTCAATTGGATATCATTTGCTTTGGGTTCAAATTCGGGTCTAATCAGGTCTGATTTATAATGTTTTTGCGTCAGTATATCAAACCTTATCGTAAATTGATCAAATTTTATATTCTGTCTATTTGGATTTATATTGAACTATATTTGAAATTTTAACTCAATTGGACATCATTTACTATAGGTTCCAGATTTCGACTAAACGAGTCTGTTTTGCGTCAACTTTTAAAATTCAGATTCTTTCTGTTGTTTTCATTTCTTGCAGTTTATTTTCATCATATCCAATATATCTGGGTGTTGTTTCATTGTTTTTCATATCTTGTTTCTGTTTTTTATTCGAGTCTTCAGTTTCGTTCATATTTCGAATAGACTCGTTTGCTACTCGTGTGACTCTTCATAGTGCACAGATCTTTCAAAAATTTAACATAAGAAGGAACTTGTTTAATAGCATCCAACAAAGGTATATTGATCCTTACCTGTTCGAAAGTTTCAAAGATTTTAGAGTTGTGATTGACTTTCCTTTGTTTGGCCATGGCATGAGGAAATGGGAGTGCTGGCGGGGAATCAGCCTTTTCTTTGCAATGTTCAGGTTCAACCTCTTCCTTACCCTCAGAGATAGACTCTTCATCTTTCTCACAAAGTTCAAGAGTGGGTTTTTCAATAATGTTACCACTACGAAGAATGATGACTGATTTGACTTGATCCATGTGTTAGCTTCGAGAACTACTTGCATTTGCAATGTATTGCCCCTTTGGATTTTGCTGTGGTTGAGATGGAAACTTACCTTTCTCTTGAAAACAAAGTGCAGATGTTAATTTTACAAGAGTATCTCTAAAATTTGTCATGCTTTGAGCAAGTTAAGTGTTGATTGTCTCTTGCTTTACAATGAATGATGCGAACCTCGTGGTCACGTGGTCACACAACCCACAATCAAGATTGAGATCTAATCTCGGAAATCCGAAATAGGTCTGATATGAGTGTGACACAATGGAAACCTACCCCAAGGCACCAACACTATTGGAATGAGTAGAATGACGCCACGAAGCTAGTTAATCTTCGATAAGTCAGATTCAGTTCGTTCAAGAACTGAAGAATGCAAGAATCACTCTCACACGTTAAAACTGAAAAATTCATAATAATAATCATCAAAGCTGCCGAAAGTTTGGCCTACATGAGTTTAAATAGTTCTAGAAAAGTTAACCCTAATGGACCCCTTATGTGGACTTATATGAGGTCCACTCAAAACTGGCCCAAAACCCTAAACTGAAAAGCCCATAACTTCATTCAAACAAGCCTTGGATCCTAGCTTAAAATAAAATATTAATTAAGCCCAAACAAGCCTTGGGCTGGAGCTAACAAAATAAAATAAAGCCCCTAATATTAAATCCATGTTCTGCCATGAGAAGAAGAGAATGAACTAAAATAGTACAGAACTGATTGAAGGCTTATTTATAGCCTTCCATGTAGTCCCTTAATCCTAGACACAAAAGGAAAAGGTAGCCACCATGTTGTTTCCAAGTTGTAGTAGGATTCTTTTGTTTCCTTTGCTGTCCTCATCTCATGACCCAAATAAGGTTGCATTGGACCTCTCTTGCACATGGATAAGATGTACTAGGATCTCCTCTTGATACTCCAACGGACCTTCCAATTCTGACTTGGTGAAAACCTTCAAAACCAATGCATTCAATGCGTCTTTCAATGTCTTTGTCTTGGACCGAGTCATTAGTCCATTTGGAACATGTAATGGGTCCTTGCTGGTGTTTCTGGGCTGGCCCGCATCAATGAATGCATGCAATATTTCTTCAAGATTTCTTCTAGGAGGGGGGCATAAGGAGGTGCATATCCATGAGAATTTTGGAAATTATTGTGTGCTTGAAACGGTGGCTATGAAGTTTGTGCATTGTTGCTATCACTCTTCCAACTAAAATTTAGGTGATTTCTCCAACCAGTGTTATACGTTTGTGAGTATGGGTTATGGTTGGGCCTTTGGAAACTGTTTAAAGCATGTGCTTGTTCATGGAGGCATTCCCTAAAAGAAGGCAAAGTTGGACAATCATTTGTTGAGTGTTCATTGGTTTCACAGATTTGACACACAATGTCTTGAACGGATTTTAATTGACCACTCTTTTTCAATTCAAGTGCTTTGACTTTCCTAGCTAAAGATGCAAACTTGGCTTTAGAGGTCATGATCTTCCCTAAGGTTGTGCATACCTCCACTGGATGTATAAGGTTGAGTTTTACTTGGTGCCTTATAAGTACTTGTGGTGTCCTAATTTTGAGCATTTTCGGTTAGTAAGTCTAGGTACTCCATTGCTTTATTAGGGTTTTTATCTTCAAAAGTTTCATTGCACATCAATTCAACCATTTGTCTATCTCTAGGTGTTAAACCTTCATAAAAATGTGAAACCAATCTCCATGTTTCAAAACCATGATAAGGGCAACTATTAAGCAAGTCTCGATACCTATCCCAACATTGGTAAAATGTTTCTCCTGGCTTTTGAGTAAAAGTAATGATTTATCTTTTGAAAGAGTTTGTTTTGTGAGATGAAAAAAACTTCTTTAAAAATTGTTGTTGCATTTCATCCCAAGCACGAATAGATCCTGGTCTCAAATTTTGTAACCATGTTTTAGCTTTATCTTTTAATGAAAAAGGAAAAAGCTTTAATCTAATGGTGTTCATGTTACAATTTGACTCATTATAGGTATTACAGACCTCCTCAAATTCCCTTAAATGCAAGTATGGATTTTCTAGGTCTAAGCCATGAAAAAAGGTAAAAGTTGAATAATGCCTGGCTTAAAATTAAAATGGGATGCATCAAAAGGGAAAACTATGCATGATGGTGCACTTGTTCTTATGGGATTTATATGGTCTCTAAGTGTTCTCATACGGTTATTCTCATTATTCTCATTATGAAGCGATTGATTATCTTCTTCGGCCATATTTTTTGAAAATGATGAGGATACCCTACAAAGTTGACCATTTAATGTGCGTGACCAAACTCTCATGCACGTGTAAGAAGAGAATAAAACGAAGAAAAGACAAGAGAAGAAAAAGAAACAAAACAAAACAAAGGAAACAAAAGTTAGATAAAATGAAAAGTGAAAATAGAAAATAAATTAAATTAAATATTATAATTTATATACAAGAATTTACCTCCCCAGTAATGGCGCCAAAAGTGTAGGAGTGTCAAAGTAATAAATAACTCGGCAAGACCGGGGTCGAACCATAGAGAGGTTAACTATATAAGTTATAAATAACAATAACAACACAACAACAACAACAACAATAATTATTAGTAGTGGTAGTAATACTAATACGAATACTAATAATAACAATAATAGTAGTAGTAGCAGCTCATGAGAACCCGATTGAAGACTACTTCTTCACGGGTATCTTTCTCTGTTGGTCTCTATGAGGCCATCGTGAACCTACAATTTTGTCTCTTCTCTCGAATTAACCTCCAAGGGAAGTTTTGGTTCTTCAACACCCGGTTTTGGCACTTGGAGTATCCTTTTCATATCAAGCTCCTTTTGGCTTATCCCCTCCAAATCACAAATACCCAGCCCTCACCTACTTTGCTGATGGGTCTTTTGGCGTGATGTCTGTGTTGGATCTAGGGCAGAGACTGTTTTCCCACATCTTGCAGCATTGCCACCCCTTGGAACCCTAGCTGGTGGGTCCTGCTCTTGGGACGGGATTATGGGTTCTGACTTTATGATCAAGATCCTCTTCTTGGCGAGGGATCTAGAGGAAGATTTTCTCACCACAATGATACAAATTTTCCATTTCGTGCTTGCGAACAGATTCTCTGGGCTACCGTTGTTGGGGTCTTTCTCTTCTAGGTGCTTCAACTGCTGACGCTATTGGGTGTAAGTAACAATTTTCCTAGTTTGCTAGAGGGTTCTACCCTCTTCTTTCGGTTGTTGTTATTGTCTTCATTCTGTTCTGCCTCTGGTTTCCTGCTGTTGTTTGGGTTGCTAGAGGCGTTGATTACTTTAGGTTGCCATGTCTACTTAACATGGCGTTTTCTAAATGGTGATGGTATTTCCACGATGATTGATTACCGAAGCAAATGGAGCTTGTCTCTTTCCGTAGGGTGAGCATTCTGTCTGGATTGTTGGTAAGCCTATGTTTGGTTTCTTCATCCTGTTGTCCCTGCTGATTGACCGATGGCCTGGTCTCTGGTAGTTGGTCAATGTGTTTTTGAATGGGTTGGTCGGGTAACCTGACTGCCCTGGGATATTGTCCTTTTTGTTAAGCTTTTGCTTTTTGCCTTTTTAATTATGCTCCAGCTCGTATATCCTGGCTGGTTGGTTTGCCCTCATTGGTGATGACGTGCTTGATCTGGAGAATTATCAGCTTGTAGCAGTGATCACTCAGGAGAACTATGTGTTAGTGCTGTACGCAGCTTGGTTGACAATGGTCTTCACTATGGGTGGAGGCTCTCTAATTATCAGCTTAGTGGCTGATGCTTGTCTTAGCTTGCCTCCCGGTTGGTGTGACTTTGGTGTCATAATCCAGCACTCCTTGCTGGAATGTTTGGACTGGCGGTCATCATAAGGATTGTAGTTGCTGGTGGCTTCCTTCTGCTGCCCTTTGCCTGCTTGGTAGGAACTCATTACGGTGAGGGTGAGGTTCTCTCCCCAAAGATATGGTCCTATTGTAGTGCTGAGCAAAGGGTCTGCTTTCTGCTGGTTTGCCGCTTTGGTTTATCTCTTATGCTGGCTATAATTGGTTGCTCATCTTGGAGTAGCTGATGCTTGTCTAAGCTTACCTCCTGGTGGTGTGGCTTGCTGATGGTGTGGCCCATGTATTGGGTCTTTGATTTGGTGTCACATTCCAGCACCTCTTGCTGGAACGTTTGGGCTGGTGGTCCTTATATGAGTGATAGCTGATGGCGGCTTCCTTCTGCTGCCCTTTGCCTGTTTGGTTGGAATTCATTAGGGCGAGGGTGAGGTTCTCTCCCCAAAGATATGGTCCTATTGCAATGTTAAGCAAAGGGTCTACTTCCTGCTGGATTAACACTTTGGCTCACTTGTGTTGCTGCTATAAGCAGCTTGGATTGCCATTATGAAGCTTACCATGCGGCTGAGCTTGGTCTGACCGGGTGAGGATTCTGCATGGTTATGGTTGATGGTCTTCACGGTGGATGGAGGCTCTCTTGTTACTACTTCATGCAGTTGGATATGCTGTTCTTCTTGAACCTAGCTGGATATCCCTTGGATATACTGCTTGTTATTGGGAGAGCAGGTTGCTGGCGTTGTTAGCTTCGCTGATGTTCGCTCTGTTGCGTTAGTGCTGATTTTTGGGTGCCGGTTTGGTACCTGGTCTTCAATTTTATGCTAGCTTTTGCTAGTCTTGTTGCTGCTCAGTGCAGCATGTTGCATTGTGCAGCTTTGATTTACTTCTGCCTACATGGGGGCTGCCATGTTTATGTATTTGTGTTCTTGCATTGGCCAGTGCTAGGGAGTGTGTTCCTTGGTACTTGCTATGGGATTATCCCCTATGATCTATTTACTGTTCTGCTGGTTTCCAGCTTGTACCGCAAGCTTGTCTTGCAAACATTTTTTATCTATAAACTTCTTACCTTTGATCAAAAAAAAAAATAGTAGTAGTAGTAGTAGTAGTAATGATATTAATAATAGTAATAGTAATAATATAGAGAGCTTTAAGATGTAAGATTGATGTGAGGATTAAACAATAATAAAAACAAATGTCAAGGTTAGAGGATCCACTAATGGAACTTCAAATAAGTATAATATAAACTCTTATTACTTAACTGGAAACCACACACAAAAGAGGTTCCAATCATATTATAATTGTTAATATGATTACTTCAATTATCTTATTCAAGTAATGCCAATACTTGTAAATATTATTCATGGTGATAACTTATGTTAACAACAAATCAAGTTCCTTTCATAGCACAGGTGTAGGTTATACCATACGGTTGGTGATACGGTTCAGCCCTGTGATACGACCCAAGTAAGGTCAGATTCGGATTTTGGCGTAAAAAGCGCAACAGTCCAGGTTTACGGCAACAGTCATCATTCTCAATCCGACCATTGGATCGGGCTAATATTTTATGTGGACTCTCCAGACATATCTTACTACCTTGGGTTAAAATTGCAGGTCAATCGGAGTTCGGGAAGGCACCCCAATACTGGTCAACAGAGGCTGTACGGATTTTGTTATTTACTTCCATTTGACTTGTGGACTTCCTATTTGATTAGGATTCTTTTCCTCCAAGGATGTGGGAGCTGGTTTTGAGAATTTCCTAGTTCCACAAGAATCTTTAATGAGTTGCAATATAATCTCCTAGTGTGGCAAGGATTCATTAATGTTTCAGAATCCTTTTCTTATAAGGATTCCTTATTCATCCTAGCTACACAAGGAAAGAAGGGCTGGTGGTATTTAATGACAAGTTACTTATTTTTATTATTTTCTTTCATGTTTGGGCTTAATTAATAGTTTGTTTTCAGCTAGGATCCAAGGCTTGTTTGGATCAGGTCATGGGCTTTTTAATTTAGGGTTTTGGGCCAGTTTTGAGCGGACCTCATATAAGTCCACATAGGAGGTCCATTAGGGTTAATTTTTCAAGAACTATTTAAACTCATGTAAGCCACAATTTCGGCAGCTTTGATGATTATTATTCTGAATTTTTCAGTCTTAACGTGTGAGAGTGATTCTTGCATTCTTCATTTCTTGAACGAACTGAATCTGACTTATCGAAGATTAACTGGCTTCGTGGCGTCATTCTACTCATTCCAATAGTGTTGGTGCCTTGGGGCAGGTTTCCATTGTGTCGCACTCATATCAGACCTATTTCGGCTTTCCGGGATCAGATCTCAATCTTGATTGTGGGTTGCGTGACCACGTGATCACGAGGTTCGCATCAGTTGGTATCAGAGCTAGGCTCCGAAACAAGGTCATATCATTCTGTTATTTTCGTTTTTTTTTTTTTTAGTGTTCCCTTAAGTTTTTCAGTGTTTGCGTCCATCTTCTTGTTCTTCGTGTCTGTGTCATCTAAGCAAAAAAAAAAAAAAGTTTATATTCCATCTTGTTACTGTCTCTAATCATATCAGTTTGTTAAAAAGAAAAAAAAAACAGAAAGAAATAGAGAAAAGAGTGATTAGTTGAAATTTGAAGGATCATTCAATTTTTGCCGCAGAAACACAAATCTTGGTGAACCATAAGCAAACCACCTCGGAATCAATTTAAACTTCATATTCAGTCTATTGGGGGTGGGATCGCATCATATATCAAAGTTGGGCCTATTCTGATATTATTTGCTTGAGGTTTTAATTCGAGGTTCAATTCTGCCGCAGAAACACTACTATTAGTGAGCCGTAAGAAAAACACCTTAGAATCAGTTGAAACTTCATATTATGTGTATTGGGGATGAGATCGCACCATATATTAAATTTGGGCATATTTTGATTCCGGCTTCTGGAGGTTTTAATTGGAGGATCAATTCTGCCGCAAACTGATCATACAAGGAGTTTGGGTACCTAAAAATAAGAGAACGACGTATAAATTGATTTTTGGTGATTTCACAGTATTTTAATAATAGAAATTAAATTCGAGGTCATTTGGATATCGGTTTCTTTAGGTTTCCCGAATTAGGTCTTGTTTTGTCGTAACGGGTCTGTTTGGTGTTATCTTTCAAAACTTGTTTTGTTTCTGTTGATTTCGTCCCTGCCATTATACTATCATCATATTTTGATATTTGGCTGTTGTTTGAGTCGTTTTCATCACCCTTGCATTAGTTTGTTTTTCAATAAGTTCTGGTCCAAACAAAAGTCAGATTTGTATTCTCGAGTCTAAATCAATGTTCTTCATGCTATAAACTCTATTCTTGTCGTCGTCTTCTTGTTTTTTTCCCCCTATCTGTGTCATGTATTCACTAAGGGAGAGGGAACAGAGGAGGATTGTAGATCAACGATGCGAAATACTAAGCCATGGTTTGGGGGTTCTAGAACGAGAAGTTGATAAGTGTAGAAGATTATTCTATGATCTTGAAGCTTCATGGGAAAAAGAGGTACAACGCCAAAAGGATGAAAGACGAAGGAGAGTCGCTGTGGTTATCATTCAAAAGTATGTACGCAAGTGGTTAGTACGGCGTGCTTATTTGAAATTTTTGTCAATCACTACTTCTATACAGTGTTGTTGGAGAAAGGTGTTAGCAATAAGGGGATTCCGAAGGCTTAAACAAGAGGCTACTGAAGTCACCATTAATGCTATTCAAGTTTCGAGGGCGAATCTTCTTGAAGAGGGAGGGAATGATACGGTTCAGCCCTGTGATACGACCCAAGTAAGGTCAGATTTGGATTTTGGCGTAAAAAGCGCAACAGTCCAGGTTTACGGCAACAGTCATCATTCTCAATCCGACCATTGGATCGGGCTAATATTTTATGTGGACTCTCCAGACATATCTTACTACCTTGGGTTAAAATTGCAGGTCAATCGGAGTTCGGGAAGGCACCCCAATACTGGTCAACAGAGGCTGTACGGATTTTGTTATTTACTTCCATTTGACTTGTGGACTTCCTATTTGATTAGGATTCTTTTCCTCCAAGGATGTGGGAGCTGGTTTTGAGAATTTCCTAGTTCCACAAGGATCTTTAATGAGTTGCAATATCTCCTAGTGTGGCAAGGATTCATTAATGTTTCAGAATCCTTTTCTTATAAGGATTCCTTATTCATCCTAGCTACACAAGGAAAGAAGAGCTGGTGGTATTTAATGACAAGTTACTTATTTTTATTATTTTCTTTAATGTTTGGGCTTAATTAATAGTTTGTTTTCAGCTAGGATCCAAGGCTTGTTTGGATCAGGTCATGGGCTTTTTAGTTTAGGGTTTTGGGCCAGTTTTGAGCGGACCTCATATAAGTCCACATAGGAGGTCCATTAGGGTTAATTTTTCAAGAACTATTTAAACTCATGTAAGCCACAATTTCGGCAGCTTTGATGATTATTATTCTGAATTTTTCAGTCTTAACGTGTGAGAGTGAATCTTGCATTCTTCAGTTCTTGAACGAACTGAATCTGACTTATCGAAGATTAACTGGCTTCGTGGCGTCATTCTACTCATTCCAATAGTGTTGGTGCCTTGGGGCAGGTTTCCATTGTGTCGCACTCATATCAGACCTATTTCGGCTTTCCGGGATCAGATCTCAATCTTGATTGTGGGTTGCGTGACCACGTGATCACGAGGTTCGCATCAGTTGGGCTATGAAAGTGCTAAGCATTTGTTATACCAAGGGTTGTTTAACACAAATCTAGATTAACCATTTAACAAGCAAGGTATTAAGAGTGAGCAAGATAATAAATATAAAACATGTTAGTATCAAGCATTAAAGTCTATGTTGAGATTATACTATACTTATTATTACACTGTTAGTGTAACCTTTTCACATTGACATAATAGATTTAGCTAAACATAATGAAAGAAAGAAACATAAATAAACAAGATAAGAATATAATTATATAAATAAAGGAAATGAAATGAAAAGCATAAATAAGAGATTAATATAACATCAAATAAAAATTAAACATTACAAAATACAAAGAAAGAGAGCAAGAGCATGATATTGATTTGAACACCAAGATGCCTAAATGCATGGCAAATGCCTCCTTTTATAGGCCAAAATTTGGAACTATTGATTTGATGAATAATTGTTGAGTGGGTGGCCACATCTTGACTTGGTGAAAATCCTTATCTTCTTGTCTGAATAAAACGTCATTGCTAACATCATACTGTAATCACCTATACTCATGAAAGTTCTAGGAAATTCTCTTAGCTTTCCAGGAAAAAAAATTAAGGTTATTTGGACTTCTAGAACTCGAGATATGGGCTGAACACTGAACAGTGTCCGGGCTCCAGGACAAATTTGAACGTTTCTGTTGTTGATATAATTTGGACCTGAAAATGGCCTTTTTAAATCTTGGACTCCACATGAAAGTTGTAGACCTATGTCTTACCTAATCTGTGTAAAAAATTGAGGTTATTTGGACATCTAGAATTCGAGATATGACCCAGTTACTGAACAGTGTTTCAGTTTGGACTACACCAACATCTCTTTTCTAAGCTTCACCCTCTCTTTATCTTCACAATTTCAGTGGTTGCATTCATCAATCAATCCTTTGATTTATGTGATAGGCCTGCATTTAAGATGAATATTTACCATGTATTATGGCATTTTATAGTATCAAACTTGTTATTATAAAACATGCTTTAGTTAAGGAATTATTGATACTTCAAGTGCAAAATGATGATATAAAACCTTGATAAACATGCACTTTTAAGTACACTAAAACCCAACACGTCCTAAAATCTTAGAAGGTTACTCAAGGGCTTAGATATTACACTAAAATCTTTGATGAACCTTCTGTAAAAACCAGCATGTCCTAAGAATGATCTAACATCTTTAATAGATTTTGGTGTTGGTAAGTTGGCAATTAACTCAATTTTAGATTTGTTAACCTCAATTCCTTTCGATGAAACAATGTGACCAAGTACAATGCCGTTTGTTACCATAAAGTGATATTTTTCCCAATTCAATACAAGATTCTTCTCTTCACACTGTTCAAAACCTTTTCCAAGTTAGTGAAACAATCATCAAATGAATCATCAAAAACAGAAAAATCATCCATAAAAATCTCAAGGAAACGTTCAACCATATCATCGAATGTGCTAAGCATGCATCTTTGAAATGTGGCTGGTGCATTACATAATCCAAAAGGCATTCTTTGATATGCAAAAGTACAACTCTTGATCTTCCAATGCAATTTCAATTTGATTGTAACCTAAATAGCTATATAGTCAATACGCATGCACCAACTGGTAATAGTCAATATTTTTCACTACTTCCCCAGGTAATAGGAATAGAGATGCCCAATAGACCTAGATGGAGAATAAGACTGAGTTAATCAGTTGTACTCGCCCTGCGAAAGAGAGTGTTCTGCATGTCCAATGTCGAACTTTGGCGGTAATTCGATCCACGAGGCCCTTACAATTAACAGCCTTTAGTCTGGACGAGATAAGAGGCACTCCCAAATATTTCATAGGAAGCTCCCCCTCTCTAAACCCAAGAATACTGATAATCTGTTCCCTCTCAGCACCTAACGAACCGCTCAAGAAGATGTCACTTTTGTTTGGATTTGGATATAGACCTGATAGAACCTGAAACTCTGTGAGTACATTTTTGATCATACGGATTGAATGTACATCCCCTTTGCTGAATATCATCAAGTCGTCGGCAAAGCAAAGATGAGAAATTATGTCCTTCTTGCATCTCCAGTGGAACTTGAAGTTTTGGTTGGCACTCATATTGCAGAACAGCCCTGACAGGATTTCCATGCATAGGACAAACAAATATGGAGATAATGGATCACCTTGTCTCAGCCCTCTCCCCCCTTGGAAGTAACCCGCAAGTTCACTGTTGACGTTGATTGAGAATTGACATGATGTAACACAAACCATGATCCAATCAATGACTATTCTAGGGAATCCCATTTTTATCAATGTAGCATCAACGAAATCCCACCGAACAGAGTCATAAGCCTTCATCAGGTCTACTTTCATAGCACAATGAGTAGGACCCATAGTTGTGTGATAGCCTTTCATTAGTTCCTGAGACAAAAGAATATTGTCGCTGATTCTCCGTCCAGAGATAAAAGCTGTTTGATACGGACCTACTAAGGATGGTAAAACAACTTTCATTCTCCCAGCTAGAATCTTCACGATGCATTTGTATACTGTATTGCAGCAACATATAGGACGAAAATCTGTCAACCTCGTAGGATTAGCAACTTTAGGGATAAGGGAAATGGATGTAGCATTCATTTCTTTAAGCATTCTACGAGTCTGGAAGAAGGAGCTAACAACGTTGATTACATCTTCCCCCACTATGTGCCACATTCTTTTGAAGAAACCTACGTTGAAGCCATCTGGACCAGGAGCTTTGTTGTTTTTCAAACTAAACATAGCATGCTTAATCTCCTCTCTTGTTACATCTTGTGCTAGTACATGCTGTTGAGTTGACGACAATTTGTAATTAATTGCCGATTGCATCACTTCCTCGTTCAGGACCCTAGGCATCTGTTTCACTCCCAATACACGCTGGAAGTATGCAATTACTTCTGATTTGACTGCCTCGTGTCCTTCAGCGACTTCTCCATCCTCCCTTGTAACCGAGAGAAGCTTATTTCTATTCTGTCTACCATTTACTGATTTGTGAAAGTAGCTAGTATTCTGATCCCCCAAGCTAAGCCATTGTATCCTTGCCTTTTGTCTGAAAAAACACTCTTCCGCCCTGATAGTAGAAGCATAGTTACGAACAACATCTCTTTCTCGCATACGCAATGTTGGATCCTCAGGCGCTGTATGCAGAGCTTGTTGAGCCCTATCCATGTGATCTTTTGCATCTTTGACTCTATCGGAAATATTGGAGAAGTGAGTCTTATTGAAATGTTTAAGTTCCTGCTTTAGTTTCCTTAGTTTGCAACATAGTTGATACATTGGACAACCTCCCGAATGCTGATCCCATACTTTCTTCACCAAGGGCATGAACTCGTCATGGTCCATCCACATATCGAAGAATCTGAATGGTTTCTTTATGTTCTGAACATTGCCAGTGACTTTTACCACCATGGGAGAATGATCTGACATACCAGCAGGCAAGAATCTCGCTTCCGACAATGGGAAGCGCATATTCCACTTCTCATTCACAAGCACTCTATCTAGTTTCCGCATAATCATATTCTCAGGACATTGGTTCGTCCAAGTATAATGCATACCTGAATACCGAAGATCATCCACTTTCGCTTCACGTATACATGTTTCCAATCTGTCCATATGACCAGCCCACGTAGAAGACCCTCCTAACCTCTCTGACTGGTTGCGGATAGCATTAAAGTCGCCCATAAGAATCCATGGGGTTGACTCCCATCCATCACTACGACTCACAATATCAGACCATAAAGCCTCACGTACAGATGCATTATTGTCTCCGTAAATGATTGAAGTATTAAAACAGATATTGGTAGCTAATATCATGACAGAAACATGGATAGCCTGGTCTGACATTCCCAGAACATCCACCTTCACCAAATCAGCATTCCAACAAACCCAAATACGACCACGACAAGAGAAATCATAATTATACAAGAATGACCAATTACGCAGAAGAAGTTGCGAAACATTATCTTTATTCCTGTCTCTAACCCGAGTTTCAACCAAACCAAAAAAAAACCATCCTCTCTTGATGGATGAGCTGACGCAGTTCTGAATGCTTTATGGGATCATTCAAACCTCTAACATTCCAACATCCAATAATCATAGGGAAATAGAGAGGAGTACCAAACATCAACACACGGATTACCTTGACTTGCCCCCCCTCGAGGAGCCAGATTTCTTACTCTTCTTTGAAAAGCCTGGAGAACCCGTTTTCTTTTTTTCTAGAGAGTCTCTAGCCTTGCTAGCTAACTGATTAATAAAAGTTTCCCCGTCAGAAGAAATCGGACTTTGCGGACTTGTTGGGATCAGTGACGTCGACTCCTTATCATCATCTTCCTTACCTGTACCACCTCCTATAGCTCCAATATCAACATTCACCTCATGACTAACAGGGTTCATGGTTGCATTACAGATGGTTGAACTTTGATCTAAAGAAGTACATGCATCCCCTTCCTTCGGCACCATGTCTGCTCGTAAGCTCTTCAAAATAAGAGGAGAGGTAGGATTTTCATCTTCATAACAACCAGCATTGGGCACATCTAATGTCGCAGATTCATTCGTATTACAATCAGCAGTATGTAAAACAGATGCTAAACAACCATTCTCATTACAATTAAGCTCTTTAGATGCCAAACAATCATTCTCACCAATCGTAACACCCTTATTTCGTTTACCAACTACCTGTCATTGAAGCTGATTCTGCTTATTATCTGCATGTTTAGAGTTCACAGCTCCTATTTTCCTTTTGCCCTCTACCCCCATTGTACGATCATCAACTTTACTGGTAGCACATATCGTTGTGGTATGTCCAAAGACATTGCAATTATTGCACCTTGAAG
The DNA here is from genome assembly GCF_005239225.2 of Populus alba. Classification (NCBI taxonomy): domain Eukaryota; kingdom Viridiplantae; phylum Streptophyta; class Magnoliopsida; order Malpighiales; family Salicaceae; genus Populus; species Populus alba. The sequence goes on from NC_133293.1 coordinate 3,131,985, forward strand.
GAATCCATTCATAATCCGCTGAAATTGTTATGAATAACCCATTTGGACAGCGAAGGTCGTATTCCTTCACCAGCGTTTTCGAAGCTTCTATCTCAACGCAAACTCTTGCGTAGCTAAGCCTTTTACGCAACAATGTAGTAAGGTCAGCATGAAGGGGAACCCCAATAGCACTCGCTACACAACTCAACCCCTTAACAGTCCAATACTCGAGAGGAACATTATAGAGCTTAACCCATACCGGAACTCTATCCAGATCATCTTTCAAAAATTGCATGTTCGGATGCCAACGTTTAAGCACCAAAGGTCTGTTGGCCATGTGCCATGGGGCTCTCTCCAGAACATTAGTGGCGCGATCGACAGAATCAAAAGTGAAGAGAAAGAATCCATTATCAGAAGATAAAACTTCGGATAGATCGTGGGAGCCCCATATTCTTTTAGCAATAGAATTAACAACAGGATAGGGTAATTTCTGACCCACAAAATGACCAACTAGAGTGGATTTCCAAAGTTCACAGCCATCCTCAAACACATCAAGTGGAGGAGCTACTGTCACACGACCATCAGTTATTGCAGGGGGAGCAAAATGCAAGTTACGGACTGGATTCATATCAAGGGACATCCTACCCTTATTGTCATCAACATCAGAGCCCTTTAAAGCATTTAAAAAATTCAATTTGGGGCTAAGGTGTAGCTGTTCTTGTTGCTTAGACCCAACCTTCAACTCATCACCTTTAGAACCCAACACAGGATTCATGTCATGACTATTTAGCATGTCTTGGAGCTCTAATTGTAAAGTATGTCCAGATTTAACTCCATTGTGTTGTTCAATGTCAGAGCTAACCATTGGAACAAATTTGACAGCAGAACACAAAGACAATTTGGCAGCATACAAATACTAGAAAAAACTCAGTCCAAGAAGCACTAATAAGCGACCAGCACTATGATTGGAACACCGATCAGTTCAAAGATCCCAACGGTTCAAAGGAAGATACACATGTTATGTATAACATATTCAAAAATCAGCACAGTTTAACGGTTGGATCTCCGCAGATCTTAATTATACCGAAACTGACCTGAGAATGACGACCTTCTGTTGAACATGTAGAAAACGTTGCTGGAGGCTTAATTTCTAATCTCCACCATTCAGAATGTGTATCATAACCAGATGCATCACATATCCAAAAATACGCTTGATCCAACGGTGGAAGAATGAGAAATATGCCGGCGGCTCTGACTGTTCCGAGAAGGATTTCTCCAGAAATATTCAAATGGCTGGCTTCCGCAGGAGGAATCCAATATGGACGATCCCTCTGGACAGAATGTAGGCAATATAGATGTTCACAACATACCAAAAAATAGTCTGGATCCAACGGTATAACAAGGAAAAATGGGCCGGCGACTCTGACAGCACTAGGGGGTTTTCCAGAAAATTTCAATTGTCCAGATTTCTTAAACGGCGGCAGCTTTAGAAGATCCCTCCGGTCAGAATGTAGACAATAGTTCAGTTCACAACATAACCAAATCTTGGCTTGATCCAACGGTGGTCGCCGGAGATATGGCTGTCGGAGCACCGCCCCTTTGAATCTTTCCTCTCTAACCTCTCTCTAAAAACTTAACATCTCTTTTTACAACCATGTTTAATGCTGCCATGTCTAAAGTGCTCTTACCAAAACATAGATTCTTTGTCGTAAGTGGGATAGTTCAAGGTCGCTTCACTTAACTTCTCACTGAAATACGCAATAGGTCTCCGATCCTGCATCAAAACAGCACTTATTCCTATTCCAGACGCATCACATTCTATTTCAAATGCTTTTGTAAAGTCAGGTAAAGCCAAAACAGGTGCAGAACATAATTTGTCTTTCAAAAAAACAAAAGCCAACTCTTGTTCCTCCCCCCATCTAAACCCAACTGACTTTTTAACAACTTCATTCAAGGGCGCAGCTATTGTGCTGAAATCTTTCACAAAACGCCTGTAAAAACTAGCTAACCCATGAAAACTCCTTACCTCACTTACCGATTTGGGTGTAGGCCATTCCCGAATGGCCTTAACTTTCTCCTCATCCATCTCGATACCCTGTGCAGTTACAACATAGCCAAGAAACACAATTTTCTCCATGCAAAAGGCACACTTTTTAAGATTAGCATACAATTTCTCACTACGCAACACACTAAGTACATTACGCAAATGATCAAGATGCTCAGTTAAGTTCTTGCTATATATCAAAATGTCATCAAAATACACAACCACAAACTTACTTATGAATGCACGCAACACATGATTCATTAAACGCATAAATGTACTAGGTGCATTTGTAAGTCCAAACGGCATTACTAACCATTCATACAAACCATGCTTAGTCTTAAATGCTGTTTTCCATTCATCACCTTCTTTCATCCTAATTTGATGGTACCCACTTTTCAAGTCAATTTTAGAGAAAATACAGGATCCATGTAACTCATCTAACATGTCATCAAGCCTAGGGATGGGATGTCTATACTTTACCGTTATGTTGTTGATGGCTCGGCAATCAACACACATCCTCCATGTTCCATCCTTCTTTGGCACAAGTAGCACGGGTACAGCACACGGGCTCATACTCTCACGAATGTAGCCCTTTTCCATCAGCTCATCAACTTGCCTTTGAAGCTCCTACGTCTCCTCGGGATTGCTTCTATAAGCTGGTCGGTTAGGAATTGAAGCTCCGGGTACGAAATCAATCTGATGCTCTATCCCCCTCAATGGTGGTAATCCGCTAGGAGTATCGTCGGGGAACACATCATCAAATCCCTGCAACAAAGAAATAGCAACACTAGGCACAATATGATCAAGATCATTAGTATTAAAGTAAGCCTCTTTGTACACAAGTAAGATCATTGGCTTGTTAGTGAAAAATGCAGATCTGACCTCACCCTCTCTAGCATAAAAATTGGGTTGTTTCTTTAGTTTTTCCACACAATTCTCATCACACTTGCTGACTTTCTTCACTCCTCTTGTCTTACCTCCACTCTCGGCCAGATTTGGGTGTTTTTGAGTTGTGGTCGAATGGTTTGATTTGTTTGGAGTGTTGGCCGAATATTTGCTTGTGTTTGGATGGGTGGCCGAATGGGTTGTAGTGGTTTGGGTTCTAGCCGAATCTGATGGTCTTCTCTCCCCTTTTTCCTCACCTTGATTTTCTCTCCCCATCGCCTCATGCTCACTTTTTAGCTTTATTTGATCATCATACACCTGTTTGGGTGTAAGAGGTACAAGAGTGATGGTTTTACCATCTTTTACAATGGTATACCTATTTTTAACCCCATCATGAATTGCCTTCCTATCATATTGCCATGGTCTCCCCAACAAGATGTGACTTGCTTGCATTGGTACCACGTCGCACAGAACTTCATCAACATATTTCCTAATCGAAAATGGAACCACAACCTGTTTAGTCACTTTCACTTCACCACTATCATTCAGCCATTGCAATCTATATGGTTTAGCATGCTTAGCAGTACACAAATTCAGTTTACTAACAAGGGTGGCACTGCAAACATTAACACAACTTCCACTATCTATAATTAAACCACACACCTTTCTTTGTACGTAACAACGCGTATGGAAGATGTTCTCCCTTTGTTCATTAGTATCATCTTCTTTGACCTAAACCTAAAGTGTTCGCCTTATAACCAAGGACTCCTCAACCGGTAATGCTAACTCATCCCCATCACTATCCTCCAATGGTGGCATGCCTTCACAATCAGAACTGTCACTTTCAGATTCCACATCACCATTATCTCTAATCATCATGATTCTCTTGTTTGGACACTCTGAAGCATAATGTCCATGTCCCTGACACCGGAAACATTTAACATCACGAGTACGTTTAGGTTGAGTTTCAGATTTACCTTTGGCATCAGTAGGGACATCAACTTTAGCCTTTGGTGGTTCAGTTCTAGATGGACCAAAGGATCTTGGGCGGACAGTGCCCTCTCTCTTTAGATTCGGCTTCCAAGATGATGACGAACCCGAATTAAACGCTGGCCGAGCATGCCCCCTCCTAAGTTGTCTCTCCACCTTCGTCGCCATGTGAACCATGTCCTCTAGCTCCACATAGTGCTGTAGCTCAACCACATTAGCAATGTCCCGATTCAACCCATTAAGAAATCTAGCCATGGTGGCTTCTCTATCCTCAACAACATTAGCCCGAATCATTGCTATCTCCATCACTTTGTGATATTCATCTACTGTCTTATAACCTTGATTCAGACCTTGGAGCTTCAGATATAAGTCTCTGTAATAGTGGTTTGGCACAAATCGTCTCTTCATTAAGACTTTCATCTCCCCCCAAGTCTGAACGGGTCGCTCGCCATTCCTCCTCCTACTTATCACAATCTGATCCCACCAAATCAATGCATACTCCATAAACTCAATTCTCACCAATTTCACCTTTTTTTGTTCAGAATAGCTATGGCAATCAAAAATCCAATCCACCTTTTTCTCCCACTCAAAATAAGCCTCCAGATCGTTTTTTCCTTGAAAGCTAGGAATTTTCAGTTTTATGGTGTCCAAGTCCCCATCCATATCGTCATAAGTGCTCATGCCACGGAAATTCACATTCCTCCTAGCCCTGTTCGGTCCAGACCTGATTCCTTGGCCAGCTGATGCAAAATCATAGTCATCTTCACCCCCATCTACGTTTGCATCAACAAACTCTTCAAAATCAAATCTGACATTCCGTGCCGCCATACGGACCGTATTTCCCCGGCGATCAGCCCCACTATTCTGTTGCTTTATCGAATTCACCTCATCTTTAAGATCCTTGTATGTCCTAGACAACAGCTCAAGTTGCTGGCCTATGGATCGCAATTGGAAAGCTACGTCAACGTTTTGTGTCGCTGATTCGTTGTTGATGCGAACCTCGTGATCACGTGGTCACGCAACCCACAATCAAGATTGAGATCTGATCCTGGAAAGCCGAAATAGGTCTGATAGGAGTGCAACACAATGGAAACCTGCCCCAAGGCACCTACACTATTGGAATGAGTAGAATGACGCCACGAAGCCAGTTAATCTTCGATAAGTCAGATTCAGTTCGTTCAAGAACTGAAGAATGCAAGAATCGCTCTCACACGTTAAAACTGAAAAATTCAGAAGTAATTATCATCAAATCTGCCGAAATTGTGGCTTACATGAGTTTAAATAGTTCTTGAAAAATTAACCCTAATGGACCTCTTATGTGGACTTATATGAGGTCCACTCAAAACTGGCCCAAAACCCTAAACTAAAAAGCCCATAACCTGATCCAAACAAGCCTTGGATCCTAGCTGAAAACAAACTATTAATTAAGCCCAAACATGAAAGAAAATAATAAAAATAAGTAACTTGTCATTAAATACCACCAGCCCTTCTTTCCTTGTGTCGCTAGGATGCATAAGGAATCCTTATAAGAAAAGGATTCTGAAACATTAATGAATCCTTGCCACACTAGGAGATTGTATTGCAACTCATTGGAAAAGAATCCTTGTGGAACTAGGAAATTCCCAAAACCAGCTCCCACATCCTTGGAGGAAAAGAATCCTAATCAAATAGGAAGTCCACAAGTCAAATGGAAGTAAATAACAAAATCCGTACAACCTCTGTTGACCAGTACTGGGGTGCCTTCCCGAACTCCGATTGACCTGTAATTTTAACCCAAGGTAGTAAGATATGTCTGGAGAGTCCACATAAAATATTAGCCCGATCCAACTGTCGGATTGAGAATTATGACTGTTGCCGTAAACTTGGACTGTTGCGCTTTTTATGCCAAAATCTGAATCTGACCTTACTTGTGTCGTATCACAGGGCTGAACCGTATCAGTTGTTTTCAGACATTCTTTGAATCTGCAAAATTTGGTCAGTAGCACAAATATATCCTCACACCTCTCGTGTATCACACAAAATAAAATCAAGGCTTTTCACTCTATTAAGCTCTCTACGCCTTTTACCTCACAACTTGCTTTCTTTTGGTTCTTTAGGAACTGAAATCAACAAATCAAAGTCAGTAGCTTTCGCGGCGCACTCTAATTACAATTTTCAGACTCAAGAAGCAAAACAATATACTGAAAACAAACCAAAACGAAACTACGATTACGATTTTGCGAGTAGCAATGCAAATTTGTGCGAATTGTGGACGAAACGAAGACACGAAATAAAACAAAAGCGAATATTAGCGAAAACAATTACTTGACTCCTAGACAACCCAAATATAATAGAAATAAAAAGATTAAGACAAACCTAAACAGTATAGATCATGTTCTCAAACTTGACGCAAATCTATCCTATTACGCAATTTTTATGTAACAGAATTGAAACCCAGACCAAACGATCTCGAAATGACCTCAAATTCAATATTTGGTAATACAAGACTATGAAAAAACTAATACTCAATTTATAGGTCGTTCTCTTATGTCTAGGTACCCAAACCCCTTGTATGATCAGTTTGCGGCAGAATTGATCCTCCAATTAAAACCTCCAGAAACCGATATCAAAATAATCCCAAATTTAATATGTGGTGCGATAGCATACCCAATACTCAGAATATGAAGTTTCAATAGATTCCAAGGTGTGTTACCTAGGGTTCACTAAGAGTAGTGTTTTGCAGCAGAATTGAAACTCGAATTAAAACCTCACGCAAATAATATCAGAATAAGCCCAACTTTGATATATCATGCGATCCCACCCCCAATAGACTGAATATGAAGTTTAAATTGATTTCGAGGTGGTTTGCTTATGGTTCACCTGAAGGATCATTCAATTTTTGCCGCAAAAACACAAATCTTGGTGAATCGGGACATTGCTAATGTGGTTGAGCTAAAGCACTATGTGGAGCTAGAGGACATGGTTCACATGGCGACGAAGGTGGAGAGACAACTTAGGAGGGGGCATGCTCGGCCAGCGTTTAATTCGGGTTCGTCATCATCTTGGAAGCCGAATCTAAAGAGAGAGGGCACTGTCCACCCAAGATCCTTTGGTCCTTTTAGAACTGAACCACCAAAGGCTAAAGTTGATGTCCCTACTGATGCCAAAGGTAAATCTGAAACTCAACCTAAACGTACTCGTGATGTTAAATGTTTCAGGTGTCAGGGACATGGATATTATGCTTCAGAGTGTCCAAACAAGAGAATCATGATGATTAGAGATAATGGTGATGTGGAATCTGAAAGTGACAGTTCTGATTGTGAGGGCATGCCACCATTGGAGGATAGTGATGGGGATGAGTTAGCGTTACCGGTTGAGGAGTCCTTGGTTATAAGGTGAACGCTTCAGGTTCAGGTCAAGGAAGATGATACTAATGAACAAAGGGAGAACATCTTCCATACACATTGTTATGTACAAAGCAAGGTGTGTGGTTTAATTATAGATAGTGGAAGCTGTGTTAATGTTTGTAGTGCCACCCTTGTTAGTAAACTGAATTTGTGTACTGCTAAGCATGCTAAACCATATAGATTGCAATGGCTGAATGATAGTGGTGAAGTGAAAGTGACTAAACAGGTTGTGGTTCCATTTTTGATTGGGAAATATGTTGATGAAGTTCTGTGCGACGTGGTACCAATGCAAGCAAGTCACATCTTATTGCGGAGACCATAGCAATATGATAGGAAGGCAATTCATGATGGGGTTAAAAATAGGTATACTATGTAAAAGATGGTAAAACCATCACTCTTGTACCTCTTACACCCAAACAGGTGTATGATGATCAAATAAAGCTAAAAAGTGAGCATGAGGCGATGGGGAGAGAAAATCAAGGTGAGGAACAAGGGGAGAGAAGAACAACCCATTTGGCCACCTATCCAAACACAAGCAAATATTCAGCCAACACTCCAAACAAATCAAACCATTCGACCACAACTCAAAAACACCCAAATATGGCCGAGAGTGGAGGTAAGACAAGAGGAGTGAAGAAAGTCAGCAAGTGTGATGAGGATTGTGTGGAAAAACTAAAGAAACAACCCAATTTTTATGCTAGAGAGGGTGAGGTCAGATCTGCATTTTTCACAAACAAGCCAATGATTTTACTTGTGTACAAAGAGGCTTACTTTAATACTAATGATCTTGATCATATTGTGCCTAGTGTTGCTATTTCTTTGTTGCAGGAGTTTGATGATGTGTTTCCCGACAATACTTTTTTTTGGTAAGCTGACTTATGTATTAAAAGAAATGATACAAAGAATATAATGGGCATACCCAAGATTTACAATGAGGACAAGAACGAAAACCAACAAATGGCTACAGGCTAGCCACATAACAAAACAAAAACTTAGACCAACTAGATATGCTAGGGGTACAAAAACAACCAGCTAAACTTCAAATTAAGAGTCCATGTTATTGACCCTCCAAAGTCTTTGGATCCTTATGTTTTCATCTGTTTGTTGAACATTCCTCATCAAAACAAGCTTATCGCGAATGATTCATTCAATTTGATCAAAAACCAAATTCGAAGCTTTAGACACATCTGCAAAGATCCTTGCGTTTCGTTCTTGCCAGATACAATACACTGTAGCTGCGAAACCCAGTTTACGATAAAAGTTGACAAAACTTTTGCCATGCCAAGAGACAGTGGCCAATCGAATCCATTCATCCAAGCTTTTTTTCATTCTTGGAATGTCGCATCTGTCACAAACATTCCACCATAATGCTTTCGTAAAGGATCATTCAAAGAACAAGTGGTTGTGATCTTCATTATTGCGGAGACAGAGAGAGCACCTATTGGGACCATGAATACCAAACCGATGAAGTCTATCCTGCGTTGAGAGTTTCCGTTGCATAGCCACCCAAAGAAGAAATGCATGTCTTGGGACAGCATTCTTGAACCACACGATGTCATGCCAATCAACCATTTAATGATGAATTCTTAGTTGTTCCCAAGCTACTTTGACCGAGAAACTCTGATTTGGCGAATCCAACCAAATAATCTCATCCTTTTGCCCCTTAGGAGTAGATGTGGAAGGAATGGCTTCTATAATGGGGTGCCAGCCAATAGCATGAGTGATAGGAATTCTTCATTCTAAGTTATTAATCAGCACGTTCACTCTCGCGTTGTGTTCCATACCTGAATCATAGATGAAACGTTCACCGTAAGTATCAGCGAGCGGGCTGTGAGGATGCCAATTGTCAAACCATAGAGAGGTTGTCATTCCATCTCCGATGATGTGCTTCATCTTCGGCCATGCTAAGGATTTGATCTTTAGAATCTTTCCCCAAGCCCAAGAGCAGCTTCCTGGTGCCTTGATTGTCCAGAAATTCCTACCTTGCAAGAGATTGGATCTGATCCAAGGAGACCAGATTGAGCCATCTGAATCATTGCACAAGTTCCAAATATGTTTCAACAGGGCAATCTTGTTCCATTCTGCTATCCTTTTTTTGCCTAGCCCCCCCTCCTTTTTTGGAAGACATACCTGATCCCAAGCCACTTTAGCCCTGGTAGTGCTCATATCTGAACCTGACCAAAGAAAGGATCTCATAATTTGCTCAACATTTTTCACTACTTCCCTAGGTAATAGGAATAGAGATGCCCAATAGACCTGGATGGAGAATAAGACTGAGTTAATCAGTTGTACTCGCCCTGCGAAAGAGAGTGTTCTGCAGGTCCAATGTCGAACTTTAGCGGTAATTCGATCCACGAGGCCCTTACAATTAACAGCCTTTAGTCTGGACGAGATAAGAGGCACTCCCAAATATTTCATAGGAAGCTCCCCCTCTCTAAACCCAAGAATACTGATAATCTGTTCCCTCTCAGCACCTAACGGACCGCTCAAGAAGATGTCACTTTTGTTTGGATTTGGATATAGACCTGATAGAACTTGAAACTCTGTGATTACATTTTTGATCATACGAATTGAATGTACATCCCCTTTGCTAAATATCATCAAGTCGTCGGCAAAGCAAAGATGAGAAATTCTGTCCTTCTTGCATCTCCAATGGAACTTGAAGTTTTGGTTGGCACTCATATTGCAGAACAGCCCTGACAGGATTTCCATGCATAGGACAAACAAATATGGAGATAATGGATCACCTTGTCTCAGCCCTCTCCCCCCTTGGAAGTAACCCGCAAGTTCACCGTTGACGTTGATTGAGAATTGACATGATGTAACACAAACCATGATCCAATCAATGACTGTTCTAGGGAATCCCATTTTTACAATAGGAAATAATGGGAGTGGTTGTTCAAGAAACCTCTTCTGGGCCTATTATATATAGAATAGGAAATAACAATAGGAATGCATGCATCCCGACTTGTTTTCGCTGTCATGTGGCAAGTTTCCTGACAATACCAACTTTCTCTCATCATTGTTGTAGTTCAGGAAGCATAATGCTAATAATATAATCTCAGCTGATTATAATTTTTCAAACAATATTATCATGCCTCCTTGTAACCCATACAGAAATATGGTCATCACATCATATGAATAATTTAGCTGGAATCTCATCATGTGAAATGCTCAGATCTCAATCTCGCAATAATGTTTTGGGAGCTGTTCATAACGATGATATTAAAATGCTATGGTAATCAAATTATTGATAACATAATACAAGTCTCACAAAGTTGTTTCCTGCTTCCTTGACATGCTGCTCTACAACAGGGTTTCAGCTTGAATAATTAACCTGTACAAACTTGATTAAAGAAGAGTAATCAAATTATTGATAACATAATACAAGTCTCACAAAGTTGTTTCCTGCTTCCTTGACATGCTGCTCTACAACAGGGTTTCAGCTTGAATAATTAACCTGTACAAACTTGATTAAAGAAGAACACGTAGAGCAAATAGGTGGATCTTGCTTGACCACTTGCCAACCATCTTTTAGTTATCACATAAGTGCTTCATAACAGATACATTTCATGGTTTATTGAGCTATAACACATGCACCACTGTGTCAATTATTCAGATGCAAATAAGAGGCTGTCAAGATTCCAGTTGCTCCTCAGAAGTATATCAACAGGAGCTATTTCCGAGCCTCGTGTATGGAAGCTCGAGCAGAATAAATATGTGTGTGTAGACATGGGTGCAATCCACTTGTGTGCATATATATTTTATTTGATTGATATCCTCATCAAGGGTGTCATGGCAATGAAGAAGGAAATAGTTTTGTGAGAGATTTGAATAAATGATATTTTTGCATATCATTGACAGCAATGAGGATAGAGAGGATAACAATTATCCAGGAGTTTGATGATTGATAACAATTACTCAATTACTAATATTCAGTCAGTACCTAACTAGTTATCTATCATTTGTTTAATTCAAACTTATTCAATATAAATTAATATCATTTAATTTGTTATCAATTCCATATCAAAGCTGCCGAAATTTTGGCCTACATGAGTTTAAATAGTTCTAAAAAAGTTAACCCTAATGGACCCCTTATGTGGACTTATATGAGGTCCATTCAAAAATTGGCCCAAACCCTAAACTAAAAAGCACAAACAAGCCTTGGATCCTAGCTTAAAATAAAGTATTAATTAAGCCCAAATAAGTCAGGCTATAGCTAACAAAATAAAATAAAGCCCCTAATATTAAATCCATGTTTTGCCATGAGAAGAAGAAAATGAACTAAAATAGTACAGAACTGATTAAAGGCTTATTTATAGCCTTCCATATAGCCCCTTAATCCTAGAAACAAAAGGAAAAGGTAGCCACCATGTTATTTCCAAGTTGTAGTAGGATTCTTTAGTTTCCTTTGCTGTCCTCATCTCATGACCCAAATAACATTGTATTCGACCCCTCTTGCACATGGATAAGATGTACTAGGATCTCCTCTTGATACTCCAATGGACCTTCCAATTCTGACTTGGTGGTGGTTCAGCCATGTGATACGACCCAAGTAAGGTCAGATTTAGATTTTGGCGTAAAAAGCGCAACAGTCCAGGTTTACGGCAATAGTCATAATTCTTAATTTGACTGTTGGATCGAGCCAATATTTTATGTGGACTCTCCAGACATATCTTACTACCTTGGGTTAAAAATTCAGGTCAATCGAAGTTCGGGAAGGAACCGTAATACTGGTCAACGGAGGCTGTACGGATTTTGTTATTTACTTCCATTTGACTTGTGGACTTCCTATTTGGTTAGGATTCTTTTTCTACAAGGATGTGGCAGCTCGTTTTGGGAATTTCCTATTTCCACAAGGATCTTTAATGAGCTGCAATATAATCTACAAGTGTGGCAGTGATTCATTAATGTTTCGGAATCCTTTTCTTATAAGGATTCCTTATTCATCCTAGCTACATAAGGAAAGAAGGGCTGGTGGTATTTAATGACATATTAGTTATTTTTATTATTTTCTTTCATGTTTGGGCTTAATTCATACTTTGTTTTAAGCTAGGATCCAAGGCTTGTTTGGATCAGGTTATGGGCTTTTCAATTTAGGGTTTTAGGCTAGTTTTGAGTGGATCTCATATAAGTCCACATAAGGGGTCCATTAGGGTTAACTTTTCAACTATTTAAACTCATGTAAGCCACAATTTAGGCAGCTTTGATGATTATTATTCTGAATTTTTCAGTTTTAATATGTGAGAGTGATTCTTGCATTCTTCAGTTCTTGAACGAACTGAATTTGACTTATCAAAGATTAACTGGCTTCGTGGCGTCATTCTACTCATTCCAATAGTGTTGGTGCCTTGGGGCAGGTTTCCATTGTGTCACACTCCTATCAGACCTATTTCCGCTTTCCGGGATCAGATCTCAATCTTAATTGTGGGTTGCGTGACCACATGATCACGAGGTTCGCATTAAGTACGCATTTGGTTGAGTGTTTGAGATTGGTTGCTAATACATTTCAAAATATGGTGCAACCTTGAGTTTTTCATGATGGGTTTTTACCTAGGGATGCATTCGATCAGATTGATGTTCTTATAAATGATGGGTTTACCCAATTCTTTTGGTGGGTAATTTAGCCAGATAAGAACATTATGCAAACCTTGTGATCACATGGTCATGCAACACACAATCAAGATTTAGATATGATTTTGAAAAGCAAAACTAGGTTTAATATGAGCATGACTGATGCGAACCTTATGATCACTTGATCACGCAACCCACACACAAAGACACCAATTCCCGAAAATCCAAGTAAATCAAGTTTGATAGGAGTGTGACACAAAGATAACTTGATACGGTTCAGCCTTGTGATACCAAGGTAAGGTCAAATTCGGATTTTGGCATAAAAAGCGCAACAGTCCAGGTTCATGGCAACAATCATAATTTTCAATCTGACCGTTGGATCGGGGTAATATTTTATAGGGACTCTCCAGACATGTTTGCCTACCTTGGGTTTAAACTTCAAGTCAATCGGAGTTCAGGAAGGCACCGCAATACTGTTCAACAAAGGGTGTATGAATTTTGTTATTTACTTCCATTTGACTTGTGGACTTCCTATTTCATTAGGATTCTTTTCCTACAATGATGTGGTAGCTGGTTTTAGGAATTTCTTAGCTCCACAAGGATCTTTAATGAACTACAATATAATCTACAAGTGTGGCAAGGATTCATTAATGTTTCAGAATCCTTTTCTTATAAGGATTCCTTCTTCATCCCAGTTACACAAAGAAAGATGGGTTGGTGGTATTTAATGGTAAAGTAGTTATTTTTATTGTTTTCTCTCATGTTTGGGCTTAATTAAAATAATTTTTTGAGCTAGGGTCCAAGGCTTGTTTGGATCAGGTTATGAGCTTTTCAGTTTAGGGTTTTTTGGTCAACATATGCTTGACACTTTCATAGTCCAACCGTACGGTATAACCTACACCTGTGCTATGAAAGGAACTTGATTTGTTGTTAACATAAGTTATCACTATGAATACCTAATAATATTTACAAGTATTGGCATTACTCGAACAAGATAATTAATGTAATCATGTTAACAATTATAATCTGATTGGAACCTCCTTTGTGTGTGGTTTCCAGTTGAGTAATAAGAGTTTATACTATACTAGTTTGAAGTACCATTAGTGTATCCTCTAACCTTGACATTTGTTTGTATTATTATTTAATCCTCACATTAATCTTACATCTTAAAGTTCTCTTTATTATTACTATTACTATTATTAATATTACTACTGTTATTATTATTACTATTATTGTTATTATTATTATTACTACTACTAATTATTATTAGTATTGTTGTTGTTGTTGTTGTTGTTGTTGTTGTTGTTGTGTTGTTGTTATTTATAATTTATATAGTTAACCTCCTTATGGTTCGACCCCGGTCTTGTCGGGTTATCTATTACTTCGACACTCTTGCACTTGAGAGAAGACATCAATCTTTTGGTCATGTCAATTAGTTATTTTTATTATTTTCTTTCATGTTTGGGCTTAATTAAAACTTTGTTTTGAGCTAAGATCCAAGGCTTGTTTGGATCAGGTTATGGGCTTTTTAATTTAAGGTTTTTGGTTCAATTTTGTATGTGGGTTAGTTCAACTCACAAGGGTAGATCCATTAGGGTTAATTTTTCAAGAACTATTTAAACTCATATAACCAAAATTCCGACAACCATTGATGAATATTACTTTTGAATTTTTTTAGTTTTAACATGTGAAAGTGATCTTGTATTCTTCAGTTTTTGAATGAACTAAATCTAACTTATCAAAGATTAACTGGCATCATGGCATCATTCTACTTCATTCCAATAGTATTGGTGCCTTGGGATAGGTTTCTGTTGTGTCACACATGATTAGTACTTAAAAGTGTATTTTTATCAAGGTTTTATTTCATCATTTTGCACTTAAAATATTAATAACTCCTTAACTAAAGCATGTTTTATAATAACATACGTAATAATATAAGATACCTTTAATTTATGGTAAATGTTCATCTTAAATGCAGGCCTATCATGCATTTAGGCATCTTGGTGTTCAGATCAAGATCATGCTCTTGCTCTCTTTCTTTGTATTTTGTAATTTTTAAGTTTTATTTTATGTTATATTAATCTCTTGTTTATGCTTTTCCTTTCCTTTCCTTTAGTTATATAATTATGTTCTTATCTTGTTTATTTATGTTTCTTTCTTTCATTATGTTTAGCTAAATCTATTATGTCAAGGTGAAAAGGTTACACTAATGGTGTAAGAATAAGTATAGTATAAACTCAACATGGACTTTAATGCTTGATACTAACATGTTTTATATTTATTATCTTTCTCACTCTTAATACCTTGCTTGTTAAATGGTTAATCTAGATTTGTATTGAACAACCATTGGTACAACAAATGCTTGGCACTTTCATAGCCCAACCGTATGGTATAACCTACACTTGTGTTATGAAAGGAACTTGATTTGTTGTTAACATAAGCTATCACCATGAATACCTGATAATATTTACAAGTACTGACATTACTTAAATAAGATAATTAATGTAATCATGTTAACAATTTATTATCTGATTGGAACCTCCTTTGTGTGTGGTTTCCAGTTGAGTAATAAGAGTTGATACCATACTTGTTTGAAGTACCATTAGTGGATCCTCTAACATAGACATTTGTTTTTATCATTGTTTAATCATCACATTAATCTTACATCTCAAAGTCCTCTTTATTATTACTATTACTATTATTACTATCATTATTATTATCACTACTAACTACTTCTATTATTATTACTATTATTACTAGTATTACTATTACTATTGTTGTTATTGTTGTTCTTATTATTATTGTTGGTGTGTTGGTGTTATTTATAATTTATATAGTTAACCTCCCTATGGTTCGACCCCGGTCTTGTTGGATTATTTATTACTTCGACATTCCTGCACTTGAGAGAAGACATCAATCTTTTGGTCGTGTTAACACGCACTCCTATGAGACTTATTTTGGTTTTTCGAGATCAAATCTCAATCTTAATGCGGGTTGTGTGACCACGTAATCACGAGGTTCACGTCAAAATCCTTATGTGATTTAGGAAAAATGTTTCATATATTCTCAAATAGTATTTACTTAGAAATCCTTGGTCAAGGTGGAATAAGATTTGAAAAGAGTTTCAAACCTTATTCAAATAATCAATGACTATTATGTAAAGAACAAATATTATTTAACATGATATACATACTCCATGTTTTAATATTGAACCAGAACATTATTGATGAAAGAATATTAATTACATTGAGAAATTAGTCACTGGAAGGTTAAGTCAAATCACTACTGACTTTTCTAATATTTGGGGGGGGTCATGACACGTTACTAGATGATGCATCTGATCTTTAAATATAAATTAATCAATTGATAATGAATTAAATTATTTAATTAGAACGATATTTTATATCTGGACCAACATATTAGGACCCTAATGTGTCACACACATTAAGAACCTTTTTTTTTGGTAAGCAACACACACACATTAAGAACCATTAGTCAGAAATTAAACTAGGATGATTTAATGAAGTATGACTTGATTAAAATATATTTTAGAAATTAAGGAGTAATATAATTAATATAGGGATTATATTTCTAGCCATAGAAAAATCAAAGACCTGATTGATTAAATTTCTAAAATTATCCTTAAATAATATATGGATATTATTTAAAAGGCAAATAGATATTTTGCTATTTATAGGGTTTTAGGATTCCCTATAAATATAAATCTAACCCTAATTTTTTGTAAGTGAAAAAAAGAGGATTGGTTGTCTATTAGATAAAAAAAACTATATAAACAAAAAATTAGAGCTAACATTCTATGCATAGCAATCTCTCTCTTGAATAGAAATTTTGGAGATTACTTATGGGTCGTTTGTGTGAATTATCATTGGAGGTCGAATAATTAGACGGCTTGTGATTTGCGACAACCCAACCTTTAAAAAATTATTCAAAGTCAAGAAAAATTAGATCTTCAGGTAATAAATCTCTAAACAACTCTAGATCTATCTAACAGGATCCTAAGAACTCCCAAATAATTTTGTTTCATAATTTTTATTGTGTGTATGATATTCGAGAAACCCAACATATTATACATGGAATGTTGGAAAGGGTGGAAATGTGTGGTGCTGATGGGGAATGTCATAGGGCTAATCAGGATAGAAATCATGCAACCTAGAAATAATAGGTTTCATGGGATTAGGAGGGTTGATCAGTTCATCCAAGGAGATGATTTGAGTGATTTTGGAAACCGTGATGCTATATGTATGTAGATGAGGACTCTAGTAAATTAAGAATTCCTAGTTTCCAAGTTAGAGGTGATCTTCAGGCCTACTTGGAGTGAGAGAAGAATGTGGATTGGATCTTTAATTGCTATGTTTGTTCTAAGCAAAAAAAAGTGAAAATTGTAGCAATTGAGTTTGTTGATTATACGGTAATATGGTGGGATCATATTGTAAGTTCTAGGCAGAGGAATGGGAAAAGGCTTATAGATACATAGGCTAATATAAAGACTTTGATGAGGAAGCAATTTGTATTGAGTCATTACTATGGGGAGTTATTTCAGAAATTGTAGAGTTTGAACTAGAGTTCTAGGAGTGTTGATGATTAAAAAAGATGAAGATCGCAATGATTTGGGCTAATGTAGTACAGGATAGGGAGGCCACTGTGGCTAAGCTTCTTAATGAGCTAAATCACGAGGTCATGAATGTTATGGAGTTACAACACTATGTAGAGTTAAAGGACATGGTTCATATGACTATAAAAAGTGGAGAGGCAGATTAAGATGAGAAGGGGAGCATAGCCACCATCTTTTTTTTTTTTTTGGTAAGCTGACTTATGTATTAAAAGAAAATGATTCAATGTATTCAATGTATTCAATGTCTCTTTCAATATCTTTGTCTTAGAATGAGTTATTGGGCCATTTGGAACATGAAATGGGTTATTGTTGGTGTTTGTGAGCCAATCCATATTACTGTGAGATCTAATTTGTTTTCATTCTTCAATTTGTTCTTTGAGTGATGCGAACCTCGTGATCACGTGGTCACGCAACCCACAATCAAGATTGAGATCTGATCCCGGAAAGCCGAAATAGGTCTGATATGAGTGCGACACAATGGAAACCTGCCCCAAGGCACCAACACTATTAAAATGAGTAGAATGACGCCACGAAGCCAGTTAATCTTCGATAAGTCAGATTCAGTTCGTTCAAGAACTGAAGAATGCAAGAATCACTCTCACACGTTAAAACTGAAAAATTCAGAATAATATTCATCAAAAGCTGCCGAAATTGTGGCTTACATGAGTTTAAATAGTTCTTGAAAAGTTATCCCTAATGGACCCCTTATGTGGACTTATATGAGGTCCACTCAAAACTGGCCCAAAACCCTAAACTGAAAAGCCCATAACCTGATCCAAACAAGCCTTGGACCCTAGCTCAAAACAAAGTTTTAATTAAGCCCAAACATTAAAGAAAATAATAAAAATAAGTAACTTGTCATTAAATACCACCAGCCCTTCTTTCCTTGTGTCGCTAGGATGGATAAGGAATCCTTATAAGAAAAGGATTCTGAAACATTAATGAATCCTTGCCACACTAGGAGAATATATTGCAACTCATTGGAAAAGAATCCTTGTGGAACTAGGAAAATCCCAAAACCAGCTCCCACATCCTTGGAGGAAAAGAATCCTAATCAAATAGGAAGTCCACAAGTCAAATGGAAGTAAATAACAAAATCCGTACAGCCTCTGTTGACCAGTTTTGGGGTGCCTTCCCGAACTCCGATTGACTTGGGTCGTATCACAGGGCTGAACCGTATCATTCCCTCCCTCTTCAAGAAGATTCGCCCTCGAATCTTGAACAGCATTAATGGTGACTTCAGTAGCCTTTTGTTTAAGCCTTCGGAATCCCCTTATTGCTAGCACCTTTCTCCAACAACACTGTATAGAAGTAGTGACTGACAAGAATTTCAAATAAGCACGCCGTACTAACCACTTGCGTACATACTTTTGAATGATAACCACAGCGACTCTCCTTCGTCTTTCATCCTTTTGGCGTTGTACCTCTTTTTCCCATGAAGCTTCAAGATCATAGAATAATCTTCTACACTTATCAACTTCTCGTTCTAGAACCCCCAAACCATGGCTTAGTATTTCGCATCGTTGATCTACAATCCTCCTCTGTTCCCTCTCCCTTAGTGAATACATGACACAGATAGGGGAAAAACACAAGAAGACGACGACAAGAATAGAGTTTATAGCATGAAGAACATTGATTTAGACTCGAGAATACAAATCTGACTTTTGTTTGGACCAGAACTTATCTTTTTTTTTTGGTAAGCTGACTTATGTATTAAAAGAAAATGATACAAAGAATATAATGGGCATACCCAAGATTTACAATGAGGACAGAAACGAAAACCAACAAATGGCTACAGGCTAGCCACAACAAAACAAAAACTTGGACCAACTAGATATGCTAGGGGTACAAAAACAACCAGCTAAACTTGGACCAGAACTTATCGAAAAACAAACTAATGCGAGGGTGATGAAAATGACTCAAACAACAGCCAAATATCAAAATATGATGATAGTATAATGGCAGGAACGAAATCAACAGAAACAAAACAAGTTTTGAAAGATAACACCAAACAGACCCGTTACGACAAAACAAGACCTAATTCGGGAAACCTAAAGAAACCGATATCCAAATGACCTCGAATTTAATTTGTATTATTACAATACTATGAAATCACCAAAAATCAATTTATAGGTCGTTCTCCTATTTCTAGGTACCCAAACTCCTTGTATGATCAGTTTGCGGCAGAATTGATCCTCCAATTAAAACCTCCAGAAGCCGGAATCAAAATATGCCCAAATTTAATATATGGTGCAATCTCATCCCCAATACACATAATATGAAGTTTCAACTGATTCTAAGGTGGTTTTCTTACGGCTCACTAATAGTAGTGTTTCTGCGGCAGAATTGAACCTCGAATTAAAACCTCAAGCAAACAATATCGCAATATGTCCAAATTTGATATATGATGCGATCTCACCCCAAATAGACTGCTTATGAAGTTTAAATTTATTCCAAGGTCTTTTACCTAGGGTTCACTAAGAGTAGTGTTTTTGCAGCAGAGTTGAAACTCGAATTAAAACCTCAAGCAAATAATATCAGAATAGGCCCAAATTTGATATATGATGCCATCCCACCCCCAATAGACTGAATATGAAGTTTAAATTGATTCCGAGATGGTTTGCTTATGGTTCACCAAGATTTGTGTTTCTGCGGCAAAAATTGAATGATCTTTCAAATTTCAACTAATCACTCTTTTCTCTGTTTCTTTCTGATTTTGTTTTTCTTTTTAACAAACTGATATGATTAGAGACAGTAACAAGATTAAATATAAACTTTTTTTTTTTTTGCTTAGATGACAGAGACACGAAGAACAAGAAGATGGACGCAAACACTGAAAAACTTAAGGGAACATTAAAAAAAAAAAAAAAACACGAAAATAACATAATGATATGACCTTGTTTCGGA
The DNA here is from genome assembly GCF_005239225.2 of Populus alba. Classification (NCBI taxonomy): domain Eukaryota; kingdom Viridiplantae; phylum Streptophyta; class Magnoliopsida; order Malpighiales; family Salicaceae; genus Populus; species Populus alba. Next base: position 3,152,383 of record NC_133293.1, read on the forward strand.
GCCTAGCTCTGATACCAACTGATGCGAACCTCGTGATCACGTGGTCACGCAACCCACAATCAAGATTGAGATCTGATCCCGGAAAGCCGAAATAGGTCTGATATGAGTGCGACACAATGGAAACCTGCCCCAAGGCACCAACACTATTGGAATGAGTAGAATGACGCCACGAAGCCAGTTAATCTTCGATAAGTCAGATTCAGTTCGTTCAAGAACTGAAGAATGCAAGAATCACTCTCACACGTTAAAACTGAAAAATTCAGAATAATAATCATGAAGCTGCCGAAATTGTGGCTTACATGAGTTTAAATAGTTCTTGAAAAGTTAACCCTAATGGACCTCTTATGTGGACTTATATGAGGTCCACTCAAAACTGTCCCAAAACCCTAAACTGAAAAGCCCATAACCTGATCCAAACAAGCCTTGGACCCTAGCTCAAAACAAAGTTTTAATTAAGCCCAAACATTAAAGAAAATAATAAAAATAAGTAACTTGTCATTAAATACCACCAGCCCTTCTTTCCTTGTGTCGCTAGGATGGATAAGGAATCCTTATAAGAAAAGGATTCTGAAACATTAATGAATCCTTGCCACACTAGGAGAATATATTGCAACTCATTGGAAAAGAATCCTTGTGGAACTAGGAAAATCCCAAAACCAGCTCCCACATCCTTGGAGGAAAAGAATCCTAATCAAATAGGAAGTCCACAAGTCAAATGGAAGTAAATAACAAAATCCGTACAGCCTCTGTTGACCAGTTTTGGGGTGCCTTCCCGAACTCCGATTGACTTGGGTCGTATCACAGGGCTGAACCGTATCATTGAGTATTGGATGTTCTTCGATTCCTATTTTCATGATTGTCTTGTTTGACTATTAGAAGGCCTATTAATTTATTATTTGTTAGAATCTACTACTGATGCGGATCAGCCCAACACCAAGCGTAATCATGCCAACGATCCATTGGAGGTGGACCTAGAGGGGCTTAAAGAAGCATTGAATGGGCTTGTTCACAACTTATGGAGCAAGGTGGACCTAGAGGGGCTTGGAACATTTAAGGAGCATGAAGGACAACCTTTAATTCATCTAGTTTAGGTCCAAGAAAAAACCCAATTCGTGTGGAACAAGGGGTTAATATGTCCGGCCCAATACCAGCCTTGTTAGGCTTGTTTTTTTCCCTAATGTTACAAGGATAAAAAGCCAGCAATTTATTCTCCTAATTAAGTAAGGAAGGTGGCCATATCTTATTCCTAAAGAGGGGAGGACTATTTAATACTTTTCCTAACATAGGAAGGAAAGTAATTAAAAACTAGGATTACGATTTTACGAGTAGCAATGCAAATTCGTACGAATTGTGGACGAAACGAAGACACGAAATAAAATAGAAGCGAATGTTAAGAAAAAAATTACTTGACTCCTAAGGAGTTTTCATAAACTTAACAGAGTATAGAGAGAGGTTAGAGAGAGGTTAGAGAGGAAAGATTCAAAGGGGCGGTGCTCCAACAGCCATATCTCCGGCGACCACCGTTGGATCAAGCCAAGATTTGGTTATGTTGTGAACTGAACTATTGTCTACATTCTGACCGGAGGGATCTTCTAAAGCTTCCGCCGTTTAAGAAATCTGGACAATTGAAATTTTCTGGAAAACCCCCTAGTGCTGTCAGAGTCGCCGGCCCGTTTTGCCTTGTTATACCGTTGGATCCAGACTATTTTTTGGTATGTTGTGAACATCTATATTGCCTACATTCTGTCCAGAGGGATCGTCCATATTGGATTCCTCCTGCGGAAGCCAGCCATTTGAATATTTCTGGAGAAATCCTTCTCGGAATAGTCAGAGCCGCCGGCATATTTCTCCTTCTTCCACCGTTGGATCAAGCTTATTTTTGGATATGTGATGCATCGGGTTATGATACACATTCTGAACAGTGGAGATTAGAAATTAAGCCTCCAGCAACGTTGTCTACATGTTCAACAGAAGGTCGTCATTCTCAGGTCAGTTTCGGTATAATTAAGATCTGCGGCGATCCAACCGTTAAACTGTGCTGATTTTTGAATATGTTATACATAACATGTGTATCTTCCTTTGAACCGTTGGGATGTTTGAACTGATCGGTGTTCCAATCATAGTGCTGGTCGCTTATTAGTGCTTCTTGGACTGAGTTTTTTCTAGTATTTGTATGCTGCCAAATTGTCTTTGTGTTCTGCTGTCAAATTTGTTCCAATGGTTAGCTCTGACATTGAACAACACAATGGAGTTAAATCTGGACATACTTTACAATTAGAGCTCCAAGACATGCTAAATAGTCATGACATGAATCCTGTGTAAGGTTCTAAAGGTGATGAGTTGAAGGTTGGGTCTAAGCAACAAGAACAGCTACACCTTAGCCCCAAATTGAATTTTTTAAATGCTTTGAAGGGCTCTGATGTTGATGAAAATAAGGGTAGGATGTCCCTTGATATGAATCCAGTCCGTAACTTGCATTTTGCTCCCCCCGCAATAACTGATGGTCGTGTGACAGTAGCTCCTCCACTTGATGTGTTTGAGGATGGCTGTGAACTTTGGAAATCCACTCTAGTTGGTCATTTCGTGGGTCAGAAATTACCCTATCCTGTTGTTAATTCTATTGCTAAAAGAATATGGGGCTCCCACGGTCTATCCGAAGTTTTATCTTCTGATAATGGATTCTTTCTCTTCACTTTTGATTCTGTCGATCGCGCCACTAATGTTCTGGAGAGAGCCCCATAGCACATGGCCAACAGACCTTTGGTGCTTAAACGTTGGCATCCGAACATGCAATTTTTGAAAGATGATCTGGATAGAGTTCCGGTATGGGTTAAGCTCTACAATGTTCCTCTCGAGTATTGGACTGTTAAGGGGCTGAGTTATGTAGCGAGTGCTATTGGGGTTCCCCTTCATGCTGACCTTACTACATTGTTGCGTAAAAGGCTTAGCTACGCAAGAGTTTGCGTTGAGATAGAAGCTTCGAAAACGCTGGTGAAGGAATACGACCTTCGCTGTCCAAATGGGTTATTCATAACAATTTCAGCGGATTATGAATGGATTCCTTCAAGGTGCAATAATTGCAATGTCTTTGGACATACCACAGCGATATGTGCTACCAGTAAAGTTGATGATCGTACAATGGAGGCAGAGGGCAAAAGGAAAATAGGAGCTGTGAACTCTAAACATGCAGATAATAAGCAGAATCAGCTTCAATGGCAAGTAGTTGGTAAACGAAATAAGGGTGTTACGATTGGTGAGAATGATTGTTTGGCATCTAAAGAGCTTAATTGTAATGAGAATGGTTGTTTAGCATCTGCTTTACAGAGTGCTGATTGTAATACGAATGAATCTGCGAGATTAGATGTGCCCAATGCTGGTTGTTATGAAGATGAAAATCCTACCTCTCCTCTTATTTTGAAGAGCTTACGAGCAGACATGGTGCCGGAGGAAGGGGATGCATGTACTTCTTTAGATCAAAGTTCAACCATCTGTAATGCAACCATGAACCCTGTTAGTCATGAGGTGAATGTTGATATTGGAGTTATGGGAGGTGGTACAGGTAAGGAAGATGATGATAAGGAGTCGACGTCACTGATCCCAACAAGTCCGCAAAGTCCGATTTCTTCTGACGGGGAAACTTTTATTAATCAGTTAGCTAGCAAGGCTAGAGACTCTCTAGAAAAAAAGAAAACGGGTTCTCCAGGCTTTTCAAAGAAGAGTAAGAAATCTGGCTCCTCGAGGGGGGGCAAGTCAAGGTAATCCGTGTGTTGATGTTTGGTACTCCTCTCTATTTCCCTATGATTATTGGATGTTGGAATGTTAGAGGTTTGAATGATCCCATAAAGCATTCAGAACTGCGTCAGCTCATCCATCAAGAGAGGATGGTTTTTTTTGGTTTGGTTGAAACTCGGGTTAGAGACAGGAATAAAGATAATGTTTCGCAACTTCTTCTGCGTAATTGGTCATTCTTGTATAATTATGATTTCTCTTGTCGTGGTCGTATTTGGGTTTGTTGGAATGCTGATTTGGTGAAGGTGGATGTTCTGGGAATGTCAGACCAGGCTATCCATGTTTCTGTCATGATATTAGCTACCAATATCTGTTTTAATACTTCAATCATTTACGGAGACAATAATGCATCTGTACGTGAGGCTTTATGGTCTGATATTGTGAGTCGTAGTGATGGATGGGAGTCAACCCCATGGATTCTTATGGGCGACTTTAATGCTATCCGCAACCAGTCAGAGAGGTTAGGGGGGTCTTCTACGTGGGCTGGTCATATGGACAGATTGGAAACATGTATACGTGAAGCGAAAGTGGATGATCTTCGGTATTCAGGTATGCATTATACTTGGACGAACCAATGTCCTGAGAATATGATTATGCGGAAACTAGATAGAGTGCTTGTGAATGAGAAGTGGAATATGCGCTTCCCATTGTCGGAAGCGAGATTCTTGCCTGCTGGTATGTCAGATCATTCTCCCATGGTGGTAAAAGTCACTGGCAATGTTCAGAACATAAAGAAACCATTCAGATTCTTCGATATGTGGATGGATCATGACGAGTTCATGCCCTTGGTGAAGAAAGTATGGGATCAGCATTCAGGAGGGTGTCCAATGTATCAACTGTGTTGCAAACTAAGGAAGCTAAAGCAGGAACTTAAACATTTCAATAAGACTCACTTCTCCAATATTTCCGATAGAGTCAAAGATGCAAAAGATCACATGGATAGGGCTCAACAAGCTCTGCATACAGCGCCTGATGATCCAACATTGCGTATGCGAGAAAGAGATGCTGTTCGTAACTATGCTTCTACTGTCAGGGCGGAAGAGTGTTTTTTCAGACAAAAGGCAAGGATACAATGGCTTAGCTTGGGGGATCAGAATACTAGCTACTTTCACAAATCAGTAAATGGTAGACAGAATAGAAATAAGCTTCTCTCGGTTACAAGGGAGGATGGAGAAGTCGCTGAAGGACACGAGGCAGTCAAATCAGAAGTAATTGCATACTTCCAGCGTGTATTGGGAGTGAAACAGATGCCTAGGGTCCTGAACGAGGAAGTGATGCAATCGGCAATTATTTACAAATTGTCGGCAACTCAACAGCATGTACTAGCACAAGATGTCACAAGAGAGGAGATTAAGCATGCTATGTTTAGTTTGAAAAACAACAAAGCTCCTGGTCCAGATGGCTTCAACGCAGGTTTCTTCAAAAGAATGTGGCACATAGTGGGGGAAGATGTAATCAACGCTGTTAGCTCCTTCTTCCAGACTCATAGAATGCTTAAAGAAATGAATGCTACATCCATTTCCCTTATCCCTAAAGTTGCTAATCCTACGAGGTTGACAGATTTTCGTCCTATATCTTGCTGCAATACAGTATACAAATGCATCGCGAAGATTCTAGCTGGGAGAATGAAAGTTGTTTTACCATCCTTAGTAGGTCCGTATCAAACAGCTTTTATCTCTGGACGGAGAATCAGCGACAATATTCTTTTGTCTCAGGAACTAATGAAAGGCTATCACACAACTACGGGTCCTGCTCGTTGTGCTATGAAAGTAGACCTGATGAAGGCTTATGACTCTGTTCGGTGGGATTTCGTTGATGCTACGTTGATAAAAATGGGATTCCCTAGAACAGTCATTGATTGGATCATGGTTTGTGTTACATCATGTCAATTCTCAATCAACGTCAACGGTGAACTTGCGGGTTACTTCCAAGGGGGGAGAGGGCTGAGACAAGGTGATCCATTATCTCCATATTTGTCTGTCCTATGCATGGAAATCCTGTCAGGGCTGTTCTGCAATATGAGTGCCAACCAAAACTTCAAGTTCCACTGGAGATGCAAGAAGGACAGAATTTCTCATCTTTGCTTTGCCGACGACTTGATGATATTCAGCAAAGGGGATGTACATTCAATCCGTATGATCAAAAATGTACTCACAGAGTTTCAGGTTCTATCAGGTCTATATCCAAATCCAAACAAAAGTGACATCTTCTTGAGCGGTTCGTTAGGAGCTGAGAGGGAACAGATTATCAGTATTCTTGGGTTTAGAGAGGGGGAGCTTCCTATGAAATATTTGGGAGTGCCTCTTATCTCGTCCAGACTAAAGGCTGTTAATTGTAAGGGCCTCGTGGATCGAATTACCGCCAAAGTTCGACATTGGACCTCCAGAACACTCTCTTTCGCAGGGCGAGTACAACTGATTAACTCAGTCTTATTCTCCATCCAGGTCTATTGGGCATCTCTATTCCTATTACCCGGGGAAGTAGTGAAAAATGTTGAGCAAATTATGAGATCCTTTCTTTGGTCAGGTTCAGATATGAGCACTACCAGGGCTAAAGTGGCTTGGGATCAGGTATGTCTTCCAAAAAAGGAGGGGGGCCTAGGCATAAAAAGGATAGCAGAATGGAACAAGATTGCCTTGTTGAAACATATTTGGAACTTGTGCAATGACTCAGATGGCTCAATCTGGTCTACTTGGATCAGATCCAATCTCTTGCGAGGTAGGAATTTCTGGACAATCAAGGCGCCAGGAAGCTGCTCTTGGGCTTGGGGAAAGATTCTAAAGCTCAGATCCTTAGCATGGCCGAAGATGAAGCACGTCATCGGAGATGGAATGACAACCTCTCTATGGTTTGACAATTGGCATCCTCACAGCCCGCTTGCTGATACCTACGGTGAACGTTTCATCTATGATTCAGGTATGGAACACAACGCGAGAGTGAACGTGCTGATTAATAACTTAGAATGGAGAATTCCTATCACTCATGCTATTGGCTGGCACCCCATTTTAGAAGCTATTCCTTCCACCTCTACTCCTAAGGGGCAAAAGGATGAGATTGTTTGGTTGGATTCGCCAAATCAGAGTTTCTCAGTCAAAGTAGCTTGGGAACAACTAAGAATTCATCATCAAATGGTTGATTGGCATGACATCGTGTGGTTCAAGAATGCTGTCCCAAGACATGCATTTCTTCTTTGGGTGGCTATCCAACGGAAACTCTCAACGCAGGATAGACTTCATCGGTTTGGTATTCATGGTCCCAATAGGTGCTCACTCTGTCTCTGCAATAATGAAGATCACAACCACTTGTTCTTCGAATGCTCCTTTGCGAAAGCATTATGGTGGAATGTTTGTGATAGATGCGACATTCCAAGAATGACAAAAAGCTTGGATGAATGGATTCGATTGGCCACTGTCTCTTGGCATGGAAAAAGTTTCGTCAACTTTTCTCGTAAACTGGGTTTCGCAGCTACAGTGTATTGTATCTGGCAAGAACGGAATGCAAGGATCTTTGCAGATGTGTCTAAAGCTTCGAATTTGGTTTTTGATCAAATCGAATGTATCATTCGTGATAAGCTTGTTTTGATAAGGAATGTTCAACAAACAGATGAAAACATAAGGATCCAAAGACTTTGGAGGGTCAATAACATGGACTCTTAATTTGATGTTTAGCTGGTTGTTTTTGTACCCCTAGCATATCTAGTTGGTCCAAGTTTTTGTTTTGTTGTGGCTAGCCTGTAGCCATTTGTTGGTTTTCGTTTCTGTCCTCATTGTAAATCTTGGGTATGCCCATTATATTCTTTGTATCATTTTCTTTTAATACATAAGTCAGCTTACCAAAAAAAAAGAAGGAAAGTAATTAAATTAGCAGCAAAGGAGGAAATTTATCCAAGCTAATCAAGGACATCAAAGGAAAGGGGGCAGCAACACAAATTTGATTTTAGCATATTTAGGTTGGTAATTTTTAGATTTTTATTATTTTCTTCTTAGTTTTTAGGTTATTATTACTTATTTGGGTCAATTATAAGTGGGCTTCATATAAGTTCATCTAAGGGGGGGTCCATTAGGTTTCTTTAAGTCTAGGGTTAGTATAAATAAAGGCATAACCAAACATGTAAGGTTACGCAATTTTTAGATCAATAAACTTCTTTGCTGCACTTGTTGTGTGTTGGTGGGATAATCTCCCTTCCTTGGTTCTCTAAAGAACTGAAAACAACTTATTGAAGAACAACTGGCTTCGTGGCATCATCCTTATACTTCTCGTTCACGAATCAATATTTGTTGGGTAGGGGTCTCCGTTTTTCAATAGTGATGGTGCCTAGGTACAAGTTATCTTTGTGTCACACTCCTATCAAACCTGATTTACTTGGCTTTCCGGGAATTGGTGACTTTGTGTGTGAGCTGCGTGACCACATGATCACGAGGTTCGCATCAAAGACCTTATCGGGAAACTTGGGAACTAAACTCTTATTTTTTACAACATGCCATCCTCAAACAGATGGACAAACTGAGGTAGTGAATAGAACATTATCCCAACTTTTACGTGCTGTAATTCAAAAGAATTTAAAAAGTTGGGAAGAATGTTTGCCTTTTGTTGTGTTTGCTTATAATAGAACTGTGCATTCGACCACTGGTTTTTCTCCTTTTAAAATTGTTTATGGTTTTAATCCATTAACTACTATGGACTTATTTCCTTTACCTTTTGAAGAAAGGGTAAGTTTAGATGGTGAGAAGAAGGCAAAGATGGTAAGAGAACCCCATGAAGGAGTTCGACTACAAATAGAGAAAAAGAACACAATTTACACTTCTAAAGCAAATAAGGGACGTAAACTGGTTGTTTTCCAACCCGATCATTGGGTTTGGGTGCACATGCGTAAGGAACGATTTCCTAACCAAAGGAAATCAAAATTACAGCCTCGTGGTGATGGTCCATTTTAGGTTTACTTAGCTTTCTGGGAATTGGTGTCTTTGAGTGTGGGTTACGTGATCACGAGGTTCGCATCAATCTGTATATTGGTGTACATTTATAAATTCTTCCTAAAACTCTTTGTAATTATCCGATGATTTTATATTCCATCAGGTTTTCTGTTGGTAAATTTATAGTAATTTATTTTCTTATACATTGGATATAATGCCTATCAAACCTAATTCTACAGCAACAATATGTGCATTCATAACACATTAAAACCATAATCACAATAATAAAGTCTAGAAAAATGTACAAAGTTGAAATACATTATACAATGACAATAAATAGTTAATTATATAATGATGTTTTAAATCTAAAATCATTTAATTTGAATCCTCACCATGTTCTTCATCTTCATTTCCATCATTTTTATGCCCATTATCTTCTTTATTGAACTAAAGTTAATTGATCCCTTCATCTTCACCTTCATCTTTTGTATTTCCAATGATACTCAATACATCATTTAACTCATCAATATGAACATGAACATAAATATTCTCTGCAACATGAAAATTTTGATCTTCTTCCAACTCAATAGATTAGGCAACTTAATATGGATCAACTAGCTCATCTAGTTGAAATAGATCTTGATGTGCATCATGGGAATTATAATCCATCTCTTTTTTTGGTAAGCTAACTTATGTATTAAAAGAAAATGATACAAAGAATATAATGGGCATACCCAAGATTTACAATGACAGAAACGAAAACCAACAAATGGCTACAGGCTAGCCACAACAAAACAAAAACTTGGACCAACTAGATATGCTAGGGGTACAAAAACAACCAGCTAAACATCAAATTAAGAGTCCATGTTATTGACCCTCCAAAGTCTTTGGATCCTTATGTTTTCATCTGTTTGTTGAACATTCCTCATCAAAACAAGCTTATCGCGAATGATACATTCGATTTGATCAAAAACCAAATTCGAAGCTTTAGACACATCTGCAAAGATCCTTGCATTCCGTTCTTGCCAGATACAATACACTGTAGCTGCGAAACCCATCTCGTAATGCTGAATCTAATATGCAAAAGGATTCAGATGGTCCAATGACAAGAGCGAGAGCGAAACAACTACAACGGGCCTTGACGAATCAAATTGCAATGATTGAAGCTGCGTTGGAGTTAAAAATTAGCAATCAGTTTGAAATTGGTTCAAGGGTGCTTATTTGCCTACAATTGGAACTTGGAGATGGGAAAAGCCCTTAATGGTTCTCTTCATGCTGGGCTACTTGTATTTGGATTGATAATGCAAGTGAAGGAATTGATGCTGTTTACGGTCAGAACAGTAGATGGATTTGAACCCGAATTTGAAGTCATCCAATGCATGTGAAAACAAGATTTATGTAGGTAAAATTCAAGTTCAGAACGTGATCTTTCTATATTGTCCAACCATGATTGCATTGGACTTTTGTGTCAAAAGTTATGGCTGTTTTAAATTTCGTCTGCATATGTTTTAGAAATGTCAAAAGAAACGTGTGTGAGTTAAATTTGTCTATTTGCTTGACTTCTGTCATGTTGAATTCACCTAACTTTGGAGGGATGCTCCAAAGATAAATATGTATCAGAATATGAAATAAACACTTTTGGCCAAGATTTGAAAACTTAATTCAGAGAATTAAGAGTTGTTCTTCCAAATTCATTTTGTGAAGAACCCTACCTGACTTATCACTCTTCAATCACAAAGAGTGTGGTGTCGAAACCCTAGATTGATCTTTGTGGCGTTCAGATCGACTTATAAAAGTATCATTCTAGTCTATCCTCCATCTTATTTACCTTAAATCACTACAATCCAGCCTAAATACCAAAAGAAAGACAACACAACCAGACCCATCCTTCATCCATTTTCGTTAGAATCATTGTTGCTGATTTTCAAATCATTCACGGCACATCATCTGGTATCAGAGCATCAGTTGCGATCTAAGACAGGAGCCAAAAACAACAACAAGAAGAAGAAGAAAGGTTTGCTGGAATTGAGGTTGACAGACTTAACTATGTCTGGAGATAAAGAAGATTTGCCAAGAGGGTTAAGTTTGGAACAAGCACAGGTCATGGGCTTACAACAATCTCATGCTGAGATTCGGGATGAGATGACTGGAATTCGTGAACAGTTGAATACCCTTATGCAAAGGATGCAAGGAAATAATTTGCAACCCCAAACGAGGCAAGCACTTAGGGTGCCACGAAATGATATTATAGAAGCTGACGAAGATCCAAATGGGGATGATGAGGCTGATGATAGGGTTAGACCAAGAAGGCAGAATTATAATCCTCCTAATGGTCTCAAACTTAAGATTCCACCGTTTAGAGGAAGTAGTTCACCTGAGGAATACTTGGAGTGGATTCAGAAGGTTGAAAAGGTGTTTGAATGGTATGAATATTCTGAAGAAAGGAAGTGCAAGGTGGCAGCACTTGAGTTTACAGATTATGCTCTTTTATGGTGGGAAAACGTAAAGATTCAGATGTGAAGGGATGGAGAGGAGGAGATTACAACATGGGCAACTATGAAAAGAGTGATGAAGAAGAGATTTGTTCCTGATTACTATAAACAGGAGCTATACATCAGACTTTAGACTTTGCGACAGGGATCTTTGATTGTGGAAGAGTATGTGAAAGAGTTTGAACTGCTGCTGATTCGATGTGAATTGATGGAACCTCAAGAGCAAACAATAGCTAGATTTCTTGGAGGGTTGAGGAAGGATATAGCTAATGTTGTTGAGTTACAACCGTACATCTTCCTTGAGGAAGTTATAAAGCTTGCAACCCGAGTAGAGAGGCAGCAGAGACGAGGAGGTGTCCGAACTAGTGTAACTACGTCAAGCGCGACAAGGGTTGTTTCTATGCCTACACGAACATGGAGCACACCTAAACAAGATGAGAAGGTGGAGTTTAGCAAGGGGAATACCAGTTCTGATTCTTTGAAGGGAAAGGAGAAGGTGACAGAACCTCAACACCCTAGGAGGTCTCGGGACATCAAGTGCTTCAAGTGCTTGGGACATGGGCATATTGCTTCGGAATGTCTAAATAAAAGGGTGATGATTTTGCATGGGGATCATGGAGAGCTGATCAGTGGAGATGAGGTTGAAACTGAAGACGAAGATGAGGTACAAGTGGTTGAACAAGAAGAGGATTTCGAACCAGTGAAGGGAGATTTGTTGGTTGTTCAACGGGTTCTGAATGCACAAATTGACGTTAGTGATGAGCAACGCGAGAACATCTTTCATACTCGATGTCATATTCGAGATAAGGTGTGCGGGATGATCATTGATAATGGAAGTTGCACTAATGTTGCGTCAACTACCTTGGTGGAGAAATTGGGTTTAAATACCCTTCCACATCCCAGACCCTATAGTTTGCGATGGCTGAATGAGAATGGGGAGATTCGGGTGACAAAGCAAGTTCGTGTACCTTTTTCCATTAAAACCTATCACGACGAGGTTTTATGTGACGTTGCACCAATGTCAGCTAGCCATTTGTTGCTGGGTCGTCCATGACAGTTTGATAAGGATGTGACCTATAATGGACGGAAGAACACTTATTCTTTTATGCTGAATGGAAAGAAGGTGAACTTGTTACCACTGAGTTCTCAACAAGTTAGAGAGGATCAGTTATGAAGCCAACAAAAGGAGGTGACATCACGAAAGGGGTTGTTGTTAGCCAAAAAAGGAGACATCAAACAAGCATTAGCCACAACAGGGATTGTTTTCATGGTTTGGGCAAAGCAACTACTACAAGTAAAAGGATTGGACTTACCAAGACAGATTAAGGAATTACTTGAAGAATTTAAACATGTGTTTCCAGATGAATTACCTAAAGGATTACCACCTATTCGTGGTATTGAGCATCAAATTGATTTGGTGCCGGGAGCTTCACTTCCTAATAGACCAGCATACTGATGTAATCCAGAGGAAGTGAAAGAGATTCAAAGGCAGGTCGGTGAGCTCTTAGAGAAGGGCTATGTGCGAGAATCACTTAGTCCATGTTCCGTACCTACTTTGCTTGTACCGAAGAAAGATGGTACCATGAGGATGTGCACGGACAGCCGCGCTATTTTTTTTTTGGTAAGCTGACTTATGTATTAAAAGAAAATGATACAAAGAATATAATGGGCATACCCAAGATTTACAATGAGGACAGAAACGAAAACCAACAAATGGCTACAGGCTAGCCACAACAAAACAAAAACTTGGACCAACTAGATATGCTAGGGGTACAAAAACAACCAGCTAAACATCAAATTAAGAGTCCATGTTATTGATCCTCCAAAGTCTTTGGATCCTTATGTTTTCATCTGTTTGTTGAACATTCCTAATCAAAACAAGCTTATCGCGAATGATACATTCGATTTGATCAAAAACCAAATTCGAATGGACAGCCGCGCTATCAACAAAATAACAGTTAAGTATTGATTTCCTATACCCTTGATGATTTGCTTGATGAGTTGCATGGTGCTACATTGTTTTCTAAAGTCGATTTGATGAGTGGCTATCACCAAATTAGAATGAAAGAGGGAGATGAATGGAAAACAACATTTAAAACTAAACAAGGGTTATATGAATGGATGGTAATGCCGTTTGGGTTATCTAATGCGCCTAGTACATTTATGAGGCTTATGAATCATGTTTTGAGGAAGTATATTGGGCTGTTTGTTGTAGTATATTTTGATGACATCCTTGATGCGAACCTCGTGATCACGTGGTCACGCAACCCACAATCAAGATTGAGATCTGATCCCGGAAAGCCGAAATAGGTCTGATATGAGTGCGACACAATGGAAACCTGCCCCAAGGCACCAACACTATTGGAATGAGTAGAATGACGCCACGAAGCCAGTTAATCTTCGATAAGTCAGATTCAGTTCGTTCAAGAACTGAAGAATGCAAGAATCACTCTCACACGTTAAAACTGAAAAATTCAGAATAATAATCATCAAAGCTGCCGAAATTGTGGACTTATATGAGTTTAAATAATTCTTGAAAAATTAACCCTAATGGACCTCTTATGTGGACTTATATGAGGTCCACTCAAAACTGGCCCAAAACCCTAAACTAAAAGGCCCATAACCTGATCCAAACAAGCCTTGGATCCTAGCTGAAAACAAACTATTAATTAAGCCCAAACATGAAAGAAAATAATAAAAATAAGTAACTTGTCATTAAATACCACCAGCCCTTCTTTCCTTGTGTAGCTAGGATGAATAGGGAATCCTTGTAAGAAAAGGATTCTGAAACATTAATGAATCCTTGCCACACTAGGAGATTATATTGCAACTCATTAAAGATCCTTGTGGAACTAGGAAATTCCCAAAACCAGCTCCCACATCCTTGGAGGAAAAGAATCCTAATCAAATAGGAAGTCCACAAGTCAAATGGAAGTAAATAACAAAATCCGTACAGCCTCTGTTGACCAGTATTGGGGTGCCTTCCCGAACTCCGATTGACCTGCAATGTTAACCCAAGGTAGTAAGATATGTCTGGAGAGTCCACATAAAATATTAGCCCGATACAACGGTCGGATTGAGAATTATGATTGTTGTCGTAAACCTGGACTGTTGCCCTTTTTACACCAAAATCCGAATATGAACTTACTTGGGTCGTATCACAGGGCTGAACCGTATCATTCCCTCCCTCTTCAAGAAGATTCGCCCTCGAATCTTGAATGGCGTTAATGGTGACTTCAGTATCCTCTTGTTTAAGCCTTCGGAATCCCCTTATTGCTAACACCTTTCTCCAACAACACTGTATAGAAGTAGTGACTGACAAGCATTTCAAATAAGCACGCCGTACTAACCACTTGCGTGCATACTTTTCAATGATAACCACAGCGACTCTCCTTCGTCTTTCATCCTTTTGGCGTTGTACCTCTTTTTCCCATGAAGCTTCAAGATCATAGCATAATCTTCTACACTTATCAACTTCTCGTTCTAGAACCCCCAAACCATGGCTTAGTATTTCGCATCGTTGATCTACAATCCTCCTCTGTTCCCTCTCCCTTAGTGAATACATGACACAGATAGGGGAAAAAAACAAGAAGACGACGACAAGAATAGAGTTTCTAGCATGAAGAACATTGATTTAGACTCGAGAATACAAATCTGACTTTTGTTTGGACCAGAACTTATCGAAAAACAAACTAATGCGAGGGTGATGAAAATGACTCAAACAACAGCCAAATATCAAAATATGATGATACTATAATGGCAGGAACGAAATCAACAGAAACAAAACAAGTTTTGAAAGATAACACCAAACAGACCCGTTACGACAAAACAAGACCTAATTCGGGAAACCTAAAGAAACCGATATCCAAATGACCTCAAATTTAATTTTTATTATTACAATACTATGAAATCACCAAAAATCAATTTATAGGTCGTTCTCTTATTTCTAGGTACCCAAACTCCTTGTATGATCAGTTTGCGGCAGAATTGATCCTCCAATTAAAACCTTCAAAAGCCGGAATCAAAATATGCCCAAATTTAATATATGGTGCAATCGCATACCCAATACTCAGAATATGAAATTTCAATAGATTCCAAGGTGTTTTACCTAGGGTTCACTAAGAGTAGTGTTTCGCGGCAGAATTGAAACTCGAATTAAAACCTCAAGCACATAATATCAGAATAAGCCCAACTTTGACATATCATGCGATCCAACCCCCAATAGACTGAATATGAAGTTTAAATAGATTCCGAGGTGGTTTGCTTATGGTTCACCAAGATTTGTGTTTTTGCGGCAAAAATTGAATGATCCTTCAAATTTCAACTAATCACCCTTTTCTCTATTTCTTTCTGATTTTTTTTTCTTTTTAACCAACTGGTATGATTAGAGACAGTAACAAGATGAAATATAAACTTTTTTTTTTTTTACTTAGATGACACAGACACGAAGAACAAGAAGATGGATGCAAACACTGAAAAACTTAAGGGACACTAAAAAAAAACGAAAATAACAGAATGATATGACCTTGTTTCGGAGCCTAGCTCTGATACCAACTGATGCGAACCTCGTGGTCACGCAACCCACAATCAAGATGGAGATCTGATCCCGGAAAGCCGAAATAGGTCTGATATGAGTGCGACACAATGGAAACCTGCCCCAAGGCACCAACACTATTGGAATGAGTAGAATGACGCCACAAAGCCAGTTAATCTTCGATAAGTCAGATTCAGTTCGTTCAAGAACTGAAGAATGCAAGAATCACTCTCACACGTTAAAACTGAAAAATTAAGAATAATAATCATGAAGCTGCCGAAATTGTGGCTTACATGAGTTTAAATAGTTCTTGAAAAGTTAACCCTAATGGACCTCTTATGTGGACTTTTATGAGGTCCACTCAAAACTGTCCCAAAACCCTAAACTGAAAAGCCCATAACCTGATCCAAACAAGCCTTGGACCCTAGCTCAAAACAAAGTTTTAATTAAGCCCAAACATTAAAGAAAATAATAAAAATAAGTAACTTGTCATTAAATACCACCAGCCCTTCTTTCATTGTGTAGCTAGGATGAATAAGGAATCCTTATAAGAAAAGGATTCTAAACATTAATGAATCCTTGCCACACTAGGATATTATATTGCAACTCATTAAAGATCCTTGTGGAACTAGGAAATTCCCAAAACCAGCTCCCACATCCTTGGAGGAAAGGCATCCTAATCAAATAGGAAGTCCATAAGTCAAATGGAAGTAAATAACAAAATCCGTACAGCCTTTGTTGACCAGTATTGGGGTGCCTTACCGAACTCCGATTGACCTGCAATTTTAACCCAAGGTAGTAAGATATGTCCTGAGAGTCCACATAAAATATTAGCCCGATCCAACTGTCGGATTGAGAATTATGATTGTTGCCGTAAACCTGGATTGTTGCGCTTTTTACGCCAAAATCCGAATCTGACCTTACTTGGGTCGTATCACAGGGCTGAACCGTATCATTCCCTCCCTCTTCAAGAAGATTCGCCCTCGAATCCTGAATAGCATTAATGGTGACTTCAGTAGCCTCTTGTTTAAGCCTTCGGAATCCCCTTATTGCTACCACCTTTCTCCAACAACACTGTATAGAAGTAGTGACTGACAAGAATTTCAAATAAGCATGCCGTACTAACCACTTGCGTCCATACTTTTGAATGATAACCACAGCGACTCTCCTTTGTCTTTCATCCTTTTGGCGTTGTACCTCTTTTTCCCATGAAGCTTCAAGATCATAGAATAATCTTCTACACTTATTAACTTCTCGTTCTAGAACCCCCAAACCATGGCTTAGTATTTCGCATCGTTGATCTACAATCCTCCTCTGTTCCCTCTCCCTTAGTGAATACATGACACAGATAGGGGAAAAAAACAAGAAGACGACGACAAGAATAGAGTTTCTAGCATGAAGAACATTGATTTAGACTCGAGAATACAAATCTGACTTTTGTTTGGACCAGAACTTATCGAAAAACAAACTAATGCGAGGGTGATGAAAATGACTCAAACAACAGCCAAATATCAAAATATGATGATAGTATAATGGCAGGAACGAAATCAACAGAAACAAAACAAGTTTTGAAAGATAACACCAAACAGACCCGTTACGACAAAACAAGACCTAATTCGGGAAACCTAAAGAAACCGATATCCAAATGACCTCGAATTTAATTTTTATTATTACAATACTATGAAATAACTAAAAATCAATTTATAGGTCGTTCTCTTATTTCTAGGTACCCAAACTACTTGTATGATCAGTTTGCGGCAGAATTGATCCTCCAATTAAAACCTTCAAAAGCCGGAATCAAAATATGCCCAAATTTAATATATGGTGCAATCGCATACCCAATACTCAGAATATGAAATTTCAATAGATTCCAAGGTGTTTTACCTAGGGTTCACTAAGAGTAGTGTTTCACGGCAGAATTGAAACTCGAATTAAAACCTCAAGAAAATAATATCAGAATAAGCCCAACTTTGACATATCATGCGATCCCACCCCCAATAGACTGAATATGAAGTTTAAATAGATTCCGAGGTGGTTTGCTTATGGTTCACCAAGATTTGTGTTTTTGCGGCAAAAATTGAATGATCCTTCAAATTTCAACTAATCACCCTTTTCTCTATTTCTTTCTGATTTTTTTTCTTTTTAACAAACTGGTATGATTAGAGACAGTAACAAGATGAAATATAAACTTTTTTTTTTTTTACTTAGATGACACAGACACGAAGAACAAGAAGATGGATGCAAACACTGAAAAACTTAAGGGACACTAAAAAAAACGAAAATAACAGAATGATATGACCTTGTTTCGGAGCCTAGCTCTGATACCAACTGATGCGAACCTCGTGATCACGTGGTCACGCAACCCATAATCAAGATTGAGATCTGATCCCGGAAAGCCGAAATAGGTCTGATATGAGTGCGACACAATGGAAACCTGCCCCAAGGCACCAACACTATTGGAATGAGTAGAATGACGCCACGAAGCCAGTTAATCTTCGATAAGTCAGATTCAGTTCGTTCAAGAACTGAAGAATGCAAGAATCACTCTCACACGTTAAAACTGAAAAAATTCAGAATAATAATCATCAAAGCTGCCGAAATTGTGGCTTACATGAGTTTAAATAGTTCTTGAAAAATTAACCCTAATGGACCTCTTATGTGGACTTATATGAGGTCCACTCAAAACTGGCCCAAAACCCTAAACTAAAAGGCCCCTAACCTGATCCAAACAAGCCTTGGATCCTAGCTGAAAACAAACTATTAATTAAGCCCAAACATGAAAGAAAATAATAAAAATAAGTAACTTGTCATTTTTTTTTTGGTAAGCTGACTTATGTATTAAAAGAAAATGATACAAAGAATATAATGGGCATACCCAAGATTTACAATGAGGACAGAAACAAAAACCAACAAATGGCTACAGGCTAGCCACAACAAAACAAAAACTTGGACCAACTAGATATGCTAGGGGTACAAAAACAACCAGCTAAACATCAAATTAAGAGTCCATGTTATTGACCCTCCAAAGTCTTTGGATCCTTATGTTTTCATCTGTTTGTTGAACATTCCTCATCGAAACAAGCTTATCGCGAATGATACATTCGATTTGATCAAAAACCAAATTCGAAGCTTTAGACACATCTGCAAAGAACCTTGCATTCCGTTCTTGCCAGATACAATACACTGTAGCTGCGAAACCCAGTTTACGAGAAAAGTTGACGAAACTTTTTTCCATGCAAGAGACAGTGGCCAATCGAATCCATTCATCCAAGCTTTTTGTCATTCTTGGAATGTTGCATCTATCACAAACATTCCACCATAATGCTTTCGCAAAGGAGCATTCGAAGAACAAGTGGTTGTGATCTTCATTATTGCAGAGACAGAGTGAGCACCTATTGGGACCATGAATACCAAACCGATGAAGTCTATCCTGCGTTGAGAGTTTCCGGTGGATAGCCACCCAAAGAAGAAATGCATGTCTTGGGACAGCATTCTTTGAACCACACGATGTCATGCCAATCAACCATTTGATGATGAATTCTTAGTTGTTCCCAAGCTACTTTGACGGAGAAACTCTGATTTGGCGAATCCAACCAAACAATCTCATCCTTTTGCCCCTTAGGAGTAGAGGTGGGAGGAATAGCTTCTAAAATGGGGTGCCAGCCAATAGCATGAGTGATAGGAATTCTCCATTCTAAGTTATTAATCAGCACGTTCACTCTCGCGTTGTGTTCCATACCTGAATCATAGATGAAACGTTCACCGTAGGTATCAGCGAGCGGGCTGTGAGGATGCCAATTGTCAAACCATAGAGAGGTTGTCATTCCATCTCCGATGACGTGCTTCATCTTCGGCCATGCTAAGGATCTGAGCTTTAGAATCTTTCCCCAAGCCCAAGAGCAGCTTCCTGGCGCCTTGATTGTCCAGAAATTCCTACCTCGCAAGAGATTGGATCTGATCCAAGTAGACCAGATTAAGCCATCTGAGTCATCGCACAAGTTCCAAATATGTTTCAACAAGGCAATCTTGTTCCATTCTGCTATCCTTTTTATGCCTAGCCCCCCCTCCTTTTTTGGAAGACATACCTGATCCCAAGCCACTTTAGCCCTGGTAGTGCTCATATCTGAACCTGACCAAAGAAAGGATCTCATAATTTGCTCAACATTTTTCACTACTTCCCCAGGTAATAGGAATAAAGATGCCCAATAGACCTGGATGGAGAATAAGACTGAGTTAATCAGTTGTACTCGCCCTGCGAAAGAGAGTGTTCTACAGGTCCAATGTCGAACTTTGGCGGTAATTCGATCCACGAGGCCCTTACAATTAACAGCCTTTAGTCTGGACGAGATAAGAGGCACTCCCAAATATTTCATAGGAAGCTCCCCCTCTCTAAACCCAAGAAATACTGATAATCTGTTCCCTCTCAGCTCCTAACGAACCGCTCAAGAAGATGTCACTTTTGTTTGGATTTGGATATAGACCTGATAGAACCTGAAACTCTGTGAGTACATTTTTGATCATACGGATTGAATGTACATCCCCTTTGCTGAATATCATCAAGTCGTCGGCAAAGCAAAGATGAGAAATTCTGTCCTTCTTGCATCTCCAGTGGAACTTGAAGTTTTGGTTGGCACTCATATTGCAGAACAACCCTGACAGGATTTCCATGCATAGGACAAACAAATATGGAGATAATGGATCACCTTGTCTCAGCCCTCTCCCCCCTTGGAAGTAACCCGCAAGTTCACCGTTGACGTTGATTGAGAATTGACATGATGTAACACAAACCATGATCCAATCAATGACTGTTCTAGGGAATCCCATTTTTATCAACGTAGCATCAACGAAATCCACCGAACAGAGTCATAAGCCTTCATCAGGTCTACTTTCATAGCACAACGAGCAGGACCCGTAGTTGTGTGATAGCCTTTCATTAGTTCCTGAGACAAAAGAATATTGTCGCTGATTCTCCGTCCAGAGATAAAAAGCTGTTTTGATACGGACCTACTAAGGATGGTAAAACAACTTTCATTCTCCCAGCTAGAATCTTCGCGATGCATTTGTATACTGTATTGCAGCAAGATATAGGACGAAAATCTGTCAACCTCGTAGGATTAGCAACTTTAGGGATAAGGGAAATGGATGTAGCATTCATTTCTTTAAGCATTCTACGAGTCTGGAAGAAGGAGCTAACAGCGTTGATTACATCTTCCCCCACTATGTGCCACATTCTTTTGAAGAAACCTGCGTTGAAGCCATCTGGACCAGGAGCTTTGTTGTTTTTCAAACTAAACATAGCATGCTTAATCTCCTCTCTTGTTACATCTTGTGCTAGTACATGCTGTTGAGTTGCCGACAATTTGTAAATAATTGCCGATTGCATCACTTCCTCGTTCAGGACCCTAGGCATCTGTTTCACTCCCAATACATGCTGGAAGTATGCAATTACTTCTGATTTGACTGCCTCGTGTCCTTCAGCGACTTCTCCATCCTCCCTTGTAACCGAGAGAAGCTTATTTCTATTCTGTCTACCATTTACTGATTTGTGAAAGTAGCTAGTATTCTGATCCCCCAAGCTAAGCCATTGTATCCTTGCCTTTTGTCTGAAAAAACACTCTTCCGCCCTGACAGTAGAAGCATAGTTACGAACAGCATCTCTTTCTCGCATACGCAATGTTGGATCCTCAGGCGCTGTATGCAGAGCTTGTTGAGCCCTATCCATGTGATCTTTTGCATCTTTGACTCTATCGGAAATATTGGAGAAGTGAGTCTTATTGAAATGTTTAAGTTCCTGCTTTAGCTTCCTTAGTTTGCAACACAGTTGATACATTGGACAACCTCCTGAATGCTGATCCCATACTTTCTTCACCAAGGGCATGAACTCGTCATGATCCATCCACATGTCGAAGAATCTGAATGGTTTCTTTATGTTCTGAACATTGCCAGTGACTTTTACCACCATGGGAGAATGATCTGACATACCAGCAGGCAAGAATCTCGCTTCCGATAATGGGAAGCGCATATTCCACTTCTCATTCACAAGCACTCTATCTAGTTTCTGCATAATCATATTCTCAGGACATTGGTTCGTCCAAGTATAATGCATACCTGAATACCGAAGATCATCCACTTTCGCTTCACGTATACATGTTTCCAATCTGTCCATATGACCAGCCCACGTAGAAGACCCCCCTAACCTCTCTGACTGGTTGCGGATAGCATTAAAGTCGCCCATAAGAATCCATGGGGTTGACTCCCATCCATCACTACGACTCACAATATCAGACCATAAAGCCTCACGTACAGATGCATTATTGTCTCCGTAAATGATTGAAGTATTAAAACAGATATTGGTAGCTAATATCATGACAGAAACATGGATAGCCTGGTCTGACATTCCCAGAACATCCACCTTCACCTTTTTTTTTGGTAAGCTGATTCCAACAAACCCAAATACGACCACGACAAGAGAAATCATAATTATACAAGAATGACCAATTACGCAGAAGAAGGTGCGAAACATCATCTTTATTCCTGTCTCTAACCCGAGTTTCAACCAAACCAAAAAAAACCATCCTCTCTTGATGGATGAGCTGACGCAGTTCTGAATGCTTTATGGGATCATTCAAACCTCTAACATTCCAACATCCAATAATCATAGGGAAATAGAGAGGAGTACCAAACATCAACACACGGATTACCTTGACTTGCCCCCCCTCGAGGAGCCAGATTTCTTACTCTTCTTTGACAAGCCTGGAGAACCCGTTTTCTTTTTTTCTAGAGAGTCTCTAGCCTTGCTAGCTAACTGATTAATAAAAGTTTCCCCGTCAGAAGAAATCGGACTTTGCGGACTTGTTGGGATCAGTGACGTCGACTCCTTATCATCATCTTCCTTACCTGTACCACCTCCCATAACTCCAATATCAACATTCACCTCATGACTAACAGGGTTCATGGTTGCATTACAGATGGTTGAACTTTGATCTAAAGAAGTACATGCATCCCCTTCCTCCGGCACCATGTCTGCTCGTAAGCTCTTCAAAATAAGAGGAGAGGTAGGATTTTCATCTTCATAACAACCAGCATTGGGCACATCTAATGTCGCAGATTCATTCGTATTACAATCAGCACTATGTAAAGCAGATGCTAAACAACCATTCTCATTACAATTAAGCTCTTTAGATGCCAAACAATCATTCTCACCAATCGTAACACCCTTATTTCGCTTACCAACTACCTGCCATTGAAAGCTGATTCTGCTTATTATCTGCATGTTTAGAGTTCACAGCTCCTATTTTCCTTTTGCCCTCTGCCCCCATTGTACGATCATCAACTTTACTGGTAGCACATATCGCTGTGGTATGTCCAAAGACATTGCAATTATTGCACCTTGAAGGAATCCATTCATAATCCGCTGAAATTGTTATGAATAACCCATTTGGACAACGAAGGTCGTATTCCTTCACCAGCGTTTTCGAAGCTTCTATCTCAACGCAAACTCTTGCGTAGCTAAGCCTTTTACGCAACAATGTAGTAAGGTCAGCATGAAGGGGAACCCCAATAGCACTCGCTACACAACTCAGCCCTTAACAGTCCAATACTCGAGAGGAACATTGTAGAGCTTAACCCATACCGGAACTCTATCCAGATCATCTTTCAAAAATTGCATGTTCGGATGCCAACGTTTAAGCACCAAAGGTCTGTTGGCCATGTGCCATGGGGCTCTCTCCAGAACATTAGTGGCGCGATCGACAGAATCAAAAGTGAAGAGAAAGAATCCATTATCAGAAGATAAAACTTCGGATAGACCGTGGGAGCCCCATATTCTTTTAGCAATAGAATTAACAACAGGATAGGGTAATTTCTGACCCACGAAATAACCAACTAGAGTGGATTTCCAAAGTTCACAGCCATCCTCAAAACACATCAAGTGGAGGAGCTACTGTCACACGACCATCAGTTATTGCGGGGGGAGCAAAATGCAAGTTACGGACTGGATTCATATCAAGGGACATCCTACCCTTATTGTCATCAACATCAGAGCCCTTCAAAGCATTTAAAAAAATTCAATTTGGGGCTAAGGTGTAGCTGTTCTTGTTGCTTAGACCCAACCTTCAACTCATCACCTTTAGAACCCAACACAGGATTCATGTCATGACTATTTAGCATGTCTTGGAGCTCTAATTGTAAAGTATGTCCAAATTTAACTCCATTGTGTTGTTCAATGTCAGAGCTAACCATTGGAACAAATTTGACAGCAGAACACAAAGACAATTTGGCAGCATACAAATACTAGAAAAAACTCAGTCCAAGAAGCACTAATAAGCGACCAGCACTATGATTGGAACACCGATCAGTTCAAACATCCCAACGGTTCAAAGGAAGATACACATGTTATGTATAACATATTCAAAAATCAGCACAGTTTAACGGTTGGATTGCCGCAGATCTTAATTATACCGAAACTGACCTGAGAATGACGACCTTCTGTTGAACATGTAGAAAACGTTGCTGGAGGCTTAATTTCTAATCTCCACCGTTCAGAATGTGTATCATAACCAGATGCATCACATATCCAAAAATAAGCTTGATCCAACGGTGGAAGAAGGAGAAATATGCCGGCGGCTCTGACTGTTCCGAGAAGGATTTCTCCAGAAATATTCAAATGGCTGGCTTCCGCAGGAGGAATCCAATATGGACGATCCCTCTGGAAAGAATGTAGGCAATATAGATGTTCACAACATACCAAAAAATAGTCTGGATCCAACGGTATAACAAGGCAAAATGGGCCGGCGACTCTGACAGCACTAGGGGGGTTTCCAGAAAATTTCAATTGTCCAGATTTCTTAAACGGTGGCAGCTTTAGAAGATCCCTCCGGTCAGAATGTAGACAATAGTTCAGTTCACAACATAACCAAATCTTGGCTTGATCCAACGGTGGTCGCCGGAGATAAGGCTGTTGGAGCACCGCCCCTTTGAATCTTTCCTCTCTAACCTCTCTCTAACCTCTCTCTATTAAGTCTATCACGTTCTTCTAAAACTTTGTAAATTGTCATTAAATACCACCAGCCCTTCTTTCCTTGTGTAGCTAGGATGAATAGGGAATCCTTGTAAGAAAAGGATTCTGAAACATTAATGAATCCTTGCCACACTAGGAGATTATATTGCAACTCATTAAAGATCCTTGTGGAACTAGGAAATTCCCAAATCAGCTCCCACATCCTTGGAGGAAAAAAATCATAATCAAATAGGAAGTCCACAAGTCAAATGGAAGTAAATAACAAAATCCGTACAGCCTCTGTTGACCAGTATTGGGGTGCCTTCCCGAACTCCGATTGACCTGCAATGTTAACCCAAGGTAGTAAGATATGTCTGGAGAGTCCTTATAAGAAAAGGATTCTGAAACATTAATGAATCCTTGCCACACTAGGAGATTATATTGCAACTCATTAAAGATCCTTGTGGAACTAGGAAATTCCCAAAACCAGCTCCCACATCCTTGGAGGAAAAGAACCCTAATCAAATAGGAAGTCCACAAGTCAAATGGAAGTAAATAACAAAATCCGTACAGCCTCTGTTGACCAGTATTGGGGTGCCTTCCCGAACTCTGATTGACCTGCAATGTTAACCCAAGGTAGTAAGATATGTCTGGAGAGTCCACATAAAATATTAGCCCGATACAATGGTCGGATTGAGAATTATGATTGTTGTCGTAAACCTGGACTGTTGCGCTTTTTACACCAAAATTCGAATCTGACCTTACTTGGGTCGTATCACAGGGCTGAATCGTATCAATCCTGGTGTATAGCAAGACCTTTGACGATCATGTGAAGCATCTTAGAGTTGTGTTGAGACTTTGCAAGATTCTAAGTTGTATGGGAAACTCACAAAGTGTTACTTCTGTAAAGAAAATGTCGTGTTTCTTGGATATATTATCTCTAGCAGGGGAGTTAGAGTTGATGAGGAGAAAATTGAGGCAATTCGAGACTGGCCAAAACTTGCTAGTATCACTGATGTGAGGAGTTTCCATGGTTTAGCTTCTTTCTACAGGCGATTTGTGAAAGACTTCAGCTCTATTGTTGCTCCTATGACAGAATGCTTGAAAAAAGGGAAGGAGTTTAGATGGAGTGAAGATGCGCATAAAGCTTTTGAGATAATTAAGGAAAAGTTGTGTACTGCTCCAATTTTAGCACTTCCAGACTTTGCTAAAACATTCAAAATAGAGTGCGATGCTTCCGGGGTTGGAATTGGTGCTGTTTTGATGCAAGAAAAGAGACCGATTGCATTCTTCAGTGAAAAGTTAAATGGAGCGCGTTTGAACTACTCTATTTACGACAAGGAGTTCTATGCTTTGATTCGGGCTCTGGAGGTATGACTACACTACTTGTTGCCTAAAGAATTTGTTATACATACTGATCATGAAGCCTATCTTAAGGGGCAAAACAAGTCAAATCGTAGACACGCTAAATGGGTGGAGTTCATGGAGTCATTTCCTTATGTCATAAAGTACAAGAAAGGGCAAGTTAATGTGGTTGCTGATGCTCTTTCTAGGAGGTATGCACTGATCTCTATGTTGAATGCAAGGCTGATGGGTTTTGAACAGGTGAAGGATCAGTATGCCAATGATTCCTACTTTGCTAATGTGGTTGCCGAATGTGCAAAGGGAGCTTGTGATGGGTTCTTTATGCATGAAGGTTACTTGTTCAAAATGGGCAGAATGTGTATTCCTTCAGGTTCGTTACGGGAGTTGCTTGTGCGAGAGGCTCATAGTGGTGGTCTTAGTGGTCATTTTGGGGAGAAGAAGACTTATGAGCTGCTGAAAGAACATTTTTTTTGGCCTAGTATGTTACGGGATGTACACAAGGTGATTGAAAGATGTGCTATTTGCAAGAGAGCTAAAGGTTAAGAGAATGCGTATGGACTATATATGCCACTGCCTGTTCCAGAGCAACCATGGATGGACATTATGATGCGGACCAGCCCACAAACACCAGCAAGGACCCATTACATGTTCCAAATGGACCAATGACTCGGTCCAAGACAAAGACATTGAAAAGACGCATTGAATGCATTGGTTTTGAAGGTTTCCACCAAGTCAGAATTGGAAGGTCCGTTGGAGTATCAAGAGGAGATCCTAGTACATCTTATCCATGTGCAAGAGGGGTCCAATACAACCTTATTTGGGCCATGAGATAAGGGCTTTATTTTATTTTGTTAGCTACAGCCCAAGGCTTGTTTGAGCTTAATTCATACTTTGTTTTAAGCTAGGATCCAAGGCTTGTTTGGATTAAGTTATGGGCTTTTCATTTTAGGGTTTTGGGCCAGTTTTGAGTGGACCTCATATAAGTCCACATAAAGGGTCCATTAGGGTTAACTTTTCAAGAACTATTTAAACTCATTTAGGCCAAAATTTCGGCAGCTTGGATGATTATTATTCTGAACTTTTCAGTTTTAACGTGTGAGAGTGATTCTTGCATTCTTCAGTTCTTAAACGAACTGAATTTGACTTATCGAAGATTAACTGGCTTCGTGGCGTCATTCTACTCATTCCAATAGTGTTGGTGCCTTGGGGCAGGTTTCCATTGTGTCGCACTCATATCAGACCTATTTCGGCTTTCCAGGATCAGATCTCAATCTTGATTGTGGGTTGCGTGACCACGTGATCATGAGGTTCGCATCACATTAGCATGGACTTTGTTCTTGGACTACCAAGAACACAATGTGGGAAGGATTCAATAATGGTGGTGGTTGATCGATTCTCCAAAATGTCCCATTTCATTCCTTGTTGCTGATTTGTTCTTTCAAGAGATTGTTCGTTTGCATGGAATTCCTAAAAGCATTGTCTCTGATCGTGATACAAAGTTCTTAAGCCACTTTTGGAAGACTCTTTCGAGGAAACTTGGAACAAAGTTACTTTTCAGTACGGCATGTCATCCACAAACTGATGGACAAATTGAGGTAGTAAATCGAACTTTATCTTCTTTGTTACGAGCTCTTATACATAAGAATTTGAAGAGTTGGGATACTTGTTTGCCGATTGTGGAGTTTGCATATAATCGTAGTGTGCATGGGGCTACAAAATTTTCACCATTTGAGGTTGTGTATGGCTTTAATCCTTGTGTTCCTATTGATCTTGTTCATATTCCAATTAATGAGAGGACATCTATGGATGGAATTAGAAAGGCAGAATTGATGAAGAAACTACATGAGCAGGTTCGACTACATATTGAGGAGAAAACAACAAAGTATGCTAAACAAGCTAACAAGGGGCGAAAGATGGTCAGGTTTGAACCTGGAGATCTTGTTTGGATTCATATTAGCAAGGGCAGATTTCCAAGCAAACGTAAGTCCAAGTTGATGCCAAGAGCTGACGGTCCATTTCGTATTATAGAGAAGGTGAATGACAATGCGTATAAGGTAGATCTTCCTCGTGATTACAACGTATCAGCTACTTTTAATGTGAAAGACTTATCTTCGTACTTGGATGATGATGACGATTCTGATTTGAGGACAAATCATTATCAACCCGGGGCTGATGATGTGCATCATGGGAATTATAATCCATCTTGTAAAGCTGAATCTAATATGCAAGAGGATCATGGGAACTACAACGGGCCTTGACGAATCAAATTGCAATGATTGAAGCTGCGTCGGAGTTAAAAATTAGCAATCAGTTTGAAATTGGTTCAAGGGTGCTTATTTGCCTACAATTGGAACTTGGAGATGGGAAAAGCCCTTAATGGTTCTTTTCATGCTGGGCTACTTGTATTTGGATTGATAATGCAAGTGAAGGAATTGGTGCTGTTTACGGTCATAACAGTACATGGATTTGAACCCGAATTTGAAGTCATCCAATGCATGTGAAAACAAGATAAATGTAGGTAAAATTCAAGTTCAGAACGTGATCTTTCTATATTGTCCAACCATGATTGCATTGGACTTTTGTGTCAAAAGTTATGGTTGTTTTAAATTTCGTCTGCATATGTTTTAGAAATGTCAAAAGAAACGTGTGTTAGTTAAATTTGTTTATTTGCTTTATTAAAAGTCTAGTTTTTAGGCTTGACTTCTGTCATGTTGAATTCACCTAACTTTGGTGGGATGTTCCAAAGATAAATATGTATCAGAATATGAAATAAACACTTTTGGCCAAGATTTGAAAACTTAATTCAGAGAATTAAGAGTTGTTCTTCCAAATTCGTTTTGTGAAGAACCCTACCTGACTTATCACTCTTCAATCACAAAGAGTGTGGCGTCGAAATCCTAGATTGATCTTTGTGGCGTCCAGATCGACTTATCAAAGTATCATTCTAGTCTATCCTCCATCTTATTTACCTTAAATCACTACAATCCAGCCTAAATACCAAAAGAAAGACAACACAACCAGACCCATCCTTCATCCATTTTCGTTAGAATCATTGTTGCTGATTTTCAAATATTCACGGCACATCAGATCTTCTCTCTCAATTACTTCATCGGTACTATCATGAACAACTTGAAAACAAGTCTTAGGTTTAGTTTTCACAACTGATAACCAATAAACTCTATTACAATTCTTTTTAAATAAAGGAGACTATGTTTTATACATTTGTTGGCATTGTTTGTCAAATACAAAAACATCGTTGATGTTGCTAAGTCTACCTTTTGTATTAATTTTCAACCAAAACATGGTGAGGATTTACCCTAATTCCTTTATTAGTATCATACCAATAACATTTAATTTAAAATATTGTATTTTATGCTCTATGATATTGTAATTGAATGACCTCTTCTAACTTGTTATAATAATCAACTTCAAATTTATTAGAAGTTGATCCCTTCACACGAAAAACACTATTATAGGTATATCTACCTTCTCTATAATCTCCACTATGAAATACATATATTAATGAAAGGTTATAACACTAGATATTTTTCTTTCAAGATCTAGAGATAGTTAAAGATAAAAAACCATTTACAATTGAGGGAACAAAAATTAAAGTCAATGTATATTTGTTATAGCTACAAATTATTACATATTTGTGTTTTAAAACATAGTGAATTGTTTCATATTGTATTTGAAATTTGAGCTTCAGTGAGATACTGATTTTAGAATAACAAAAAATTATAATGTTGCCTATAAGGAAGTTAGTGATCATTTAACATAAATAATAATACAAATAGAAAATGATTCATTTCAAAATTTATAAAATTGACTTACGTAGAAAAAGGTATCCATTCACCGCAGTTAAATAGCACATAATTATGTGCTTATGTAAATTTGATTTTTGTCAAATATCTTATTGAAACTAAATTCTTTGATAATGGTAGACTAGGATGGAAAAACATTTATAAATTCACACTAAAAGGTAATTCACCGCCACCATCATGTCCTAGAATGAAATTGATTTTTGTTCTCATATAAGGTTCAAAATAATATGAAATAAATGTTGAAATATTTTCAATAATATAAGCCTCGTATATCGAAGCCTCGACATACATCTTGTTTTTAACGTGTTTTCTTAAGGTTAAACAAGTACTTGCAGTAAGGTAAACATATATAGATTTAATGACAGAAAGTTTTAAAAAACACTACTAACTTAGGATGCATGTAATCCTTAATCTGTCAAAATGATACATCCATTTGTATTACACTGGATCTTTTGCTTCATGTGCTAAATGTATAGGCAAATACTACATTGAGTCAAAGAAGGAGGAAAGATCATCTCAAATTTGTAGATTGTCTTAATTATGTTCCTTCAACCTGTTCCATATGTTATGAATGTAATTGTTCAAGCAAACAACTCTAAAAAAGTAACTAATTTCCGTGAGTGCATCTAATATCCTTTTCAGCAATAAATCCTTATATGCAATTGGAATGAGTACTTACATAAACACATGGCAGTCATGACTCTTCATTCCATACAATTTACATTCATCTAAGTTCATCAATCTAGTTATACGCGAAGTATATCTATTAGGAAATCATACACTCTTAAACCATTCATAAATAATAAAGTGTACTTTTTTGTCCAAGGAAAAGGTGGCTTGGGCTTTGTGACACGACCAAAAGATTGATGTCTTCTCCCAAGTGCAGGGGTGTCGAAGTAATAAATAACCCGGCAAGACCGTGGTTGAACCACAGAGAAGTTAATTGTATAAATTATAAATAACAATACAATAACAACAACAATAATAACAATAATAGTAATAGTAATAATAATAATAATAATAATAATAATAATAATAATAATAATAATACTCAGTACGTGGCGTTGTTATACCTGAGAATGATCTAAAAGATCGGGTCACAGGTTTCCAGCCTATATACTGAGTTTATGGAAAGATCAAAGAGATATATTATATAATATAAACAGATTTCTAATGCGAATGAACAAGGCAGGACCAACAATGTTAGATCCTTGATCAAACACAGAACATACTTAACGTACATAAAAATATAACAAGAATTTAAATAGTAGTAGTAGTAGTAGTAGTAATAAAAAGAGAAAGAAATTAATGAGAACCTTGAGATGGAAGATTACTGTAAGGATTAAACAATGATAAAAATAAATGTCAAGGTTAGAGGATCCACTAATGGCACTTCAAACAAGTATATTATAAACTCTTATTACTCAATTTGGAAACCACACACGAAGGAGGTTCCAATCGAATGATTTGTCATTAATATAGCTCATTATAAATTATTAACATATATTAATTATCTTATTTATGTAACACCAAACTTTTAAATACTTTCAGGAATTCATGATGCTTACTTATGTTAACAACAAATCAAGTGAACACAGGTGTAGGTAATACCATACGGTTGGGCTATGAGAGTGCCAAGCATTTATTGTACCAAGTGTTATACAACACAAATTTAGATTAACCATTTAACAAGCAAGGTATTAAGAATTAGTAAGATAAAAAGATAAGACATGTTAATATTAAACATTAAGGTCCATGTTGAGTTTACACTATACTTATTCTTACACCATTAGTGTAACCTTTTCACCTTGACATAATAAAACTTAGCTAAACATAATGTGATGCGGACCAGCCCAGAAACACCAGCAAGGACCCATTACATGTTCCAAATGGACCAATGACTCGATCCAAGACAAAGACATTGAAAGACGCATTGAATGCATTGGTTTTGAAGGTTTCCACCAAGTCAGAATTGGAAGGTCCATTGGAGTATCAAGAGGAGATCCTAGTACATCTTATCCATGTGGAAGAGGGGTCCAATACAACCTTATTTGGGCCATGAGATAAGGGCTTTATTTTATTTTGTTAGCTACAGCCCAAGGCTTGTTTAGGCTTAATTCATACTTTGTTTTAAGCTAGGATCCAAGGCTTGTTTGGATTAAGTTATGGGCTTTTCATTTTTTGGGTTATGGGCTTTTCATTTTAGGGTTTTGGGCCAGTTTTGAGTGGACCTCATATAAGTCCACATAAAGGGTCCATTAGCGTTAACTTTTCAAGAACTATTTAAACTCATGTAGGCCAAAATTTCGGCAGCTTTGATGAATATTATTCTGAATTTTTCAGTTTTAACGTGTGGGAATGATTCTTGCATTCTTCAGTTCTTGAACGAACTGAATCTGACTTATCGAAGATTAACTGGCTTCGTGGCGTCATTCTACTCATTCCAATAGTGTTGGTGCCTTGGGGCAGGTTTCCATTGTGTCGCACTCATATCAGACCTATTTCGGCTTTCCAGGATCAGATCTCAATCTTGATTGTGGGTTGCGTGACCACGTGATCACGAGGTTCGCATCAGTTGGTATCAGAGCTAGGCTCCGAAACAAGGTCATATCATTCTGTTATTTTCGTTTTTTTTTAGTGTCCCTTAAGTTTTTTAGTGTTTGCATCCATCTTCTTGTTCTTCGTGTCTGTGTCATCTAAGCAAAAAAAAAAAAGTTTATATTTCATCTTGTTACTGCCTCTAATCATATCAGTTTGTTAAAAAGAAAAAAAAATCAGAAAGAAATAGAGAAAAGAGTGATTAGTTGAAATTTGAAGGATCATTCAATTTTTGCCGCAGAAACACAAATCTTGGTGAACCATAAGCAAACCACCTAGGAATCAATTTAAACTTCATATTCAGTCTATTGGGGGTGGGATCGCATGATATATCAATTTTGGGCTTATTCTGATATTATTTGCTTGAGGTTTTAATTCGAGTTTCAATTCTGTTGCAAAACACTACTCTTAGTGAACCCTAGGTAAAACACCTTGGAATCTATTGAAACTTCATATTCTGAGTATTGGGTATGCGATTGCATCACATATTAAATTTGGGATTATTTTGATATCGGTTTCTGGAGGTTTTAATTGGAGGTTCAATTCTGCCGCAAACTGATCATACAAGGGGTTTGGGTACCTAGACATTATAGAACGACCTATAAATTGATTTTTGGTGTTTTCATAGTATTGCAATACTAAATATTGAATTTGAGGTCATTTCGAGATCGTTTGGTCTGGGTTTCAATTCTGTTACGTAAAATTGCGTAATAGGTTAGATTTGCCTCGAGTTTCAAAACATGATCTTTTCTGTTTAGTTTTGTCCAAATATTTTTTTTTCTGCTATATTTGGATTATCTAGGAGTCAAGTAATTGTTTTCTTAACATT
Source organism: Populus alba (assembly GCF_005239225.2). Taxonomy (NCBI): domain Eukaryota; kingdom Viridiplantae; phylum Streptophyta; class Magnoliopsida; order Malpighiales; family Salicaceae; genus Populus; species Populus alba. Next base: position 3,185,725 of record NC_133293.1, read on the forward strand.
CACTTCTGTTTTATTTCGTGTCTTCGTTTCGTCCACAATTCGTACGAATTTGCATTGCTACTCGCAAAATCGTAATCCTAGTTTTGTTTTGCTTTGTTTTCAGTATATTTATTGATTCTTGAGTCTGAAAATTATATTTAGAGTGCGCTGCGAAGGCTATTGACTTTGATTTGTTGATTTCAGTTCCTAAAGAACCAAAAGAAAGCAAGTTGTGAGGTAAAAGGCGTAGAGAGCTTAATAGAGTGAAAAGCCTTAATTTTTGTTTGTGTGATACACGAGAGGTGTGAGGATATATTTGTGCTACTGACCAAATTTTGCAGATTCAAAGAATGTCTGAAAACAACGAATCAGCGACACAAAACGTTGACGTAGCTTTCCAATTGCGATCCATAGGCCAGCAACTTGAGCTGTTGTCTAGGACGTACAAGGATCTGAAAGATGAGGTGAATTCGATAAAGCAACAGAATAGTGGGGCTGATCGACGGGGAAATACGGTCCGTATGGCTGCACGGAATGTGAGATCTGATTTTGAAGAGTTTGTTGATGAAAACGCAGATGCGGGAGAAGATGACTATGATTTTGCATCAGCTGGCCAAGGAATCAGGTCTGGACCGAACAGGGCTAGGAGGAATGTGAATTTTCGTGGCATGAGCACTTATGAAGATATGGATGGGGACTTGGACACCATTAAACTGAAAATTCCTACCTTTCAAGGTAAAAACGATCCCGAGGCTTATTTGGAGTGGGAGAAAAAGGTAGATTGGATTTTTGATTGCCATAGCTATTCTGAACAGAAAAAGGTGAAATTGGTGATAATTGAGTTTACGGAGTATGCGTTGATTTGGTGGGATCAGATTGTGATCAGTAGGAGGAGGAATGGCGAGCGACCCGTTCAGACTTGGGGGGAGATGAAAGTCTTAATGAGGAGACGATTTGTGCCAAACCACTATTATAGAGACTTATATCTGAAGCTCCAAAGTCTGAATCAAGGTTATAAGACTTGGTCCTTCTAGAACTGAACCACCAAAGGCTAAAGTTGATGTCCCTACTGATGCTAAAGGTAAATCTGAAACTCAACCTAAACGTACTCGTGATGTTAAATGTTTCAGGTGTCAGGGACATGGACATTATGCTTCAGAGTGTCCAAACAAGAGAATCATGATGATTAGAGATAATGGTGATGTGGAATCTGAAAGTGACAGTTCTGATTGTGAAGGCATGCCACCATTGGAGGATAGTGATGGGGATGAGTTAGCATTACCGGTTGAGGAGTCCTTGGTTATAAGGCGAACACTTCAGGTTCAGGTCAAAGAAGATGATACTAATTAACAAAGGGAGAACATCTTCCATACGCGTTGTTACGTACAAAGAAAGGTGTGTGGTTTAATTATAGATAGTGGAAGCTGTGTTAATGTTTGCAGTGCCACCCTTGTTAGTAAACTGAATTTGTATACTGTTAAGCATGCTAAACCATATAGATTGCAATGGCTGAATGATAGTGGTGAAGTGAAAGTGACTAAACAGGTTGTGGTTCCATTTTCGATTAGGAAATATGTTGATGAAGTTCTGTGCGACGTGGTACCAATGCAAGCAAGTCACATCTTGTTGGGGAGACCATGGCAATATGATAGGAAGGCAATTCATGATGGGGTTAAAAATAGGTATACCATTGTAAAAGATGGTAAAACCATCACTCTTGTACCTCTTACACCCAAACATGTGTATGATGATCAAATAAAGCTAAAAAGTGAGCATGAGGCGATGGGGAGAGAAAATCAAGGTGAGGAAAAAGGGGAGAGAAGACCATCAGATTCGGCTAGAACCCAAACCACTACAACCCATTCGGCCACCCATCCAAACACAAGCAAATATTCGGCCAACACTCCAAACAAATCAAACCATTCGACCACAACTCAAAAACACCCAAATCTGGCCGAGAGTGGAGGTAAGACAAGAGGAGTGAAGAAAGTCAGCAAGTGTGATGAGAATTGTGTGCAAAAACTAAAGAAACAACCCAATTTTTATGCTAGAGAGGGTGAGGTCAGATCTGCATTTTTCACTAACAAGCCAATGATCTTACTTGTGTACAAAGAGGCTTACTTTAATACTAATGATCTTGATCATATTGTACCTAGTGTTGCTATTTCTTTGTTGCAGGGATTTGATGATGTGTTCCCCGACGATACTCCTAGCGGATTACCACCATTGAGGGGGATAGAGCATCAGATTGATTTCGTACCTGGAGCTTCAATTCCTAACCGACCAGCTTATAGAAGCAATCCCGAGGAGACGAAGGAGCTTCAAAGGCAAGTTGATGAGCTGATGGAAAAGGGCTACATTCGTGAGAGTATGAGCCCGTGTGCTGTACCCGTGCTACTTGTGCCAAAGAAGGATGGAACATGGAGGATGTGTGTTGATTGCCGAGCCATCAACAACATAACGGTAAAGTATAGACATCCCATCCCTAGGCTTGATGACATGTTAGATGAGTTACATGGATCCTGTATTTTCTCTAAAATTGACTTGAAAAGTGGGTACCATCAAATTAGGATGAAAGAAGGTGATGAATGGAAAACAGCATTTAAGACTAAGCATGGTTTGTATGAATGGTTAGTAATGCCGTTTGGACTTACAAATGCACCTAGTACGTTTATGCGTTTAATGAATCATGTGTTGCGTGCATTCATAGGTAAGTTTGTGGTTGTGTATTTTGATGACATTTTGATATATAGCAAGAACTTAACTGAGCATCTTGATCATTTGCGTAATGTACTTAGTGTGTTGCATAGTGAGAAATTGTATGCTAATCTTAAAAAGTGTGCCTTTTGCATGGAGAAAATTGTGTTTCTTGGCTATGTTGTAAATGCACAGGGTATCGAGATGGATGAGGAGAAAGTTAAGGCCATCCGGGAATGGCCTACACCCAAATCGGTAAGTGAGGTAAGGAGTTTTCATAGGTTAGCTAGTTTTTACAGGCGTTTTGTGAAAGATTTCAGCAAAATAGCTGCGCCCTTGAATGAAGTTGTTAAAAAGTCAGTTGGGTTTAGATGGGGGGAGGAACAAGAGTTGGCTTTTGTTTTTTTGAAAGACAAATTATGTTCTGCACCTGTTTTGGCTTTACCTGACTTTACAAAAGCATTTGAAATAGAATGTGATGCGTCTGGAATAGGAATAGGTGCTGTTTTGATGCAGGATCAGAGACCTATTGCGTATTTCAGTGAGAAGTTAAGTGGAGCGACCTTGAACTATCCCACTTACGACAAAGAACTCTATGCTTTGGTAAGAGCACTTGAGACATGGCAGCATTACTTGTGGCCAAAAGAGTTCGTCATCCATTCGTATCATGAGTCCTTGAAACATCTGAAAGGACAAGGTAAGTTGAATAGGAGGCATGCAAAATGGGTTGAATTCATTGAAACTTTTCCTTACGTAATCAAGTATAAGCAAGGGAAAGAGAACATCGTAGCTGATGCACTCTCGCGCAGGTATGTTCTTTTACACACCATGAATACTAGATTGTTAGGTTTTGAATATGTGAAGGAATTGTATGATAATGATTCTGACTTTGCTGAGATTTATAATGCATGTGGACATTCGGCTTTCAGTAAGTTTTATTTGATGGATGGTTATTTGTTCAAAGAGAATAGATTGTGTGTTCCTGCTAGTTCTTTGCGTAAATTGCTTGTTCGTGAAGCACATGGGGGTGGTTTAATGGGTCACTTTGGGGTTGCGAAAACCTTGGATGTATTGCATGAGCATTTCTATTGGCCAAAGATGAAAAGAGATGTGCAACGAATTTGTGAACAGTGCATTGCTTGTAGAAAGGCAAAATCTAGAGTACAACCGCATGGACTATATACACCACTACCTGTGCCTACTGAACCTTGGGTAGATATCTCTATGGACTTTGTTTTAGGTTTACCTAGGTCAAAGAAAGGTAGAGACTCTATCTTTGTTGTGGTAGATAGGTTTTCTAAAATGGCGCATTTCATTGCATGCCACAAAACAGATGATGCATCTCATATCGCAGACTTGTTCTTTAGAGAGATTGTACGTTTGCATGGCATTCCTAAGAGTATAGTGTCAGATCGTGATGTTAAGTTCCTTAGTTACTTTTGGAAGACCTTATGGGGAAAGTTGGGAACTAAACTCTTATTTTCAACAACATGCCATCCTCAAACAGATGGACAAACTGAGGTAGTGAATAGAACATTATTCCAACTTTTACGTGCTGTAATTCAAAAGAATTTGAAAAGTTGGGAAGAATGTTTGCCTTTTGTTGAGTTTGCTTATAATAGAACTGTGCATTCAACTACTACTTTTTCTCCTTTTGAAATTGTTTATGGTTTTAATCCACTAACTCCTATGGACTTAATTCATTTACCTTTTGAAGAAAGGGTAAGTTTAGAAGGCAAAGAAGGCAAAGATGGTGAGAGAACTCCATGAGGGAGTTCGACTACAAATAGAGAAAAAGAACAGACTTTACGCTTCTAAAGCAAATAAGGGACGTAAACTGGTTGTTTTCCAACCCGGTGATTGGGTATGGGCGCACATGCGTAAGGAACGATTTCCTAACCAAAGGAAATCAAAATTACAGCCTCGTGGTGATGGACCTTTTCAGGTTTTAGAGAGAATCAATGACAACGCATACAAAATCGACCTTCCAGGTGAGTATAGTGTTAGTGTTACCTTTAATGTTGCTGATCTTACTTTGTTTGACACAGATTTTGATTCGAGGTCGAATCCTTTCGAGGAGAGAGGGGATGATGCAGACCAGCCCAGAAACACCAGCAAGGACCCATTAGATGTTCCAAATGGACCAATGACTCGGTCCAAGACAAAGACATTGAAAGACGCATTGAATGCATTGGTTTTGAAGGTTTCCACCAAGTCAGAATTGGAAGGTCCATTGGAGTATCAAGAGGAGATCCTAGTACATCTTATCCATGTGGAAGAGGGGTCCAATACAACCTTATTTGGGCCATGAGATAAGGGCTTTATTTTATTTTGTTAGCTACAGCCCAAGGCTTGTTTAGGCTTAATTCATACTTTGTTTTAAGCTAGGATCCAAGGCTTGTTTGGATTAAGTTATGGGCTTTTCATTTTTTGGGTTATGGGCTTTTCATTTTAGGGTTTGGGCCAGTTTTGAGTGGACCTCATATAAGTCCACATAAAGGGTCCATTAGGGTTAACTTTTCAAGAACTATTTAAACTCATGTAGGCCAAAATTTCGGCAGCTTTGATGAATATTATTCTGAATTTTTCAGTTTTAACGTGTGAGAGTGATTCTTGCATTCTTCAGTTCTTGAACGAACTGAATCTGACTTATCGAAGATTAACTGGCTTCGTGGCGTCATTCTACTCATTCCAATAGTGTTGGTGCCTTGGGGCAGGTTTCCATTGTGTCGCACTCATATCAGACCTATTTCGGCTTTCCGGGATCAGATCTCAATCTTGATTGTGGGTTGCGTGACCACGTGATCACGAGGTTCGCATCATAATGAAGAAGAGAAACATAAATAAACAAAACAAGAACATAAATAAGATACAAGTTAACTAAGGAAAGGAAACGAAATGAAAAGCATAAACAAGATATTAATGAAAGCAAAACTTAAGAATTACAAAAAAATATATAAAGAGAGAGAGCAAGAACAAGTTCTTGATCTGAATAATCAAGCCCCTAAATACATGGCAAATGCCTCCTTTTATAGGCCAAAATTCAGAATTATTGATTTGATGACTAATTGTTGATTGGGTGGCCAACTCTTGACTTTGTGAAAATCCTTATCTTCTTGTCTGAATAAAACAAAATTTCTAGCATCAGAACTGGGACCACTTGAAAACATGAAAGTTGTAGGAAATGGACTCAGCTTTCCAGGAAAAAAAAATGGAGGTCATTTGGACTTCTACAACTCCAGATATGGGCCAAACACTGAACAAATTCGGACTTCTCCGTTGTTGATATAATTTGGACTTGCAAATGGCCTTCTTAGATCTTGGTGTCCACATGAAAGTTGTAGGCCTATGTCTTACTGAATTTGTGTAAAAATTTGAGATCATTTTGACATCTAGAACTCGAGATATGACCCTATTATCGAACAATGTTCTAGTTTGGATTGCACCAACATCTCTTTTCTAAGTTTGGCCCTCTCTTTGTCCTTTCAATTTCCATACTTGAACTCATCAATCAATCCTTTGATTTATACAATAGGCCTGCATTTAAGATGAACATTTACCATATATTAAGGCATTTTATAGCATTAGACTTGTTATTATAAAACATGCTTTAGTTAAGGAGTTATTAATACTTTAAGTTCAAAATGATGATATAAAACCTTAATAAATATGTACTTTTAAGTACTAATCACTTTGCCACATGTATCCCATCATTAAGCAACTATATATTCTAGTGGTCACAAAACAAAGCTATATCTATTTTAGCTTTTATGTTGTTCTTTGTTTTCCCTTTTCCTCGAATATTGTGTTAAAAATGTTTTCAAACATATTTTTCTCAATATGCATGAAATCCAAATTATGATGGAGGACATTAGTCTTCCAGTAAGAAAGCTCCTAAAAAATACTCTACTTTACCCAATTATTAATCACACCAAAACAGGAAATGTTTTGCTTATCGGATTGAAAATCAAATATAATGTATTTATATTATGAGACTACATTATACAATTCTTCACTTAATAATCCCTTTCAGTTTTATCTTTCATAAAGTCTTTGCTGTTTTTTTTTTTTATATATATATTGATGATAACCTTTGGTTGCAATAAAAAAAAAAAAGTTGATTTCATTTAAAAATTATGTTTCCTCGTGACATCATATGGTTAAAAGTTTGAATGACCATAACTCTTTCAACTCATCAATTAATAGTTGAAGATAAACATTTATATTCCTACTTGTACTATAAGGACTAGGTATGATTATAAATATGATCATGAATTTTGACCTCATACACATCCTCGAGGGCAAGTTGCTAATTATTAGTATGACTATCCAACATGATACGATTGAGCCTTGTGATACGACCCAAGTAAGGTCAAATTTGGATTTTTGGGTAAAAAGTGTAACAGTCCAGGTTTACAGCAACAGTCATAATTCTCAATCCGACCGTTGGATCGGGTTAATATTTTATGTGGACTCTCCAGATATGTTTTCCTATCTTAGGTTAACAATTCAGGTCACTCGGAGTTGGGGAAGGCACCACAATACTAGTCAAAAGAGGCTGTACGAATTTTGTTTTTTACTTCTGATACGGTTCAGCCCTAAGATACGACCCAAGTAAGGTCAGATTCAGATTTTGGAGTAAAAAGCGCAACAATCCAGGTTCACGGCAACAATTATAATTCTCAATCCAATCGTTGGATTGGGCTAATATTTTATGTGAACTCTCCATACATGTTTTACTACCTCGGGTTAAAACTTCAAGTCAATCGGAGTTCGAGAAGGAACTTCAATACTGGTCAACGGAGGCTGTACGAATTTTGTTATTTACTTCCATTTGACTTGTGGACTTCCTATTTGGTTAGGATTCTTTTCCTACAAGGATGTGGCAGCTCGTTTTGGGAATTTTTTAATTCCACAAGGATCTTTAATGAGCTGCAATATCATCTACAATTGTGGCGGTGATTCATTAATGTTTCGGAATCCTTTTCGTATAAGGATTCCTTATTCATCCTAGCTACACAAGGAAAGAAGGGCTGGTGGTATTTAATGACAAATTAGTTATTTTTATTAATTTCTTTCATGTTTGGGCTTAATTAATACTTTGTTTTAAGCTAGGCTCCAAGGCTTGTTTGGATTAAGTTATGAGCTTTTCAGGTTAGGGTTTTGGGCTAGTTTTGAGTGGACCTCATATAAGTCCACATAAGGGGTCCATTAGGGTTAATTCTTCAGGAACTATTTAAACTCATGTAAGCCAAAATTTCGGCAGCTTTGACTAATATTATTATGAATTTTTCAGTTTTAACGTGTGAGAGTGATTCTTGCATTCTTCAGTTCTTGAATGAACTAAATTTGACTTATCGAAGATTAACTGGCTTTGTGGCGTCACTCTACTCATTCCAATAGTGTTGGTGCCTTGGGGCAGGTTTCCATTGTATCATACTCCTATCAGACCTATTTCGGGTTTCCGGGATCAGATATCAATCTTGATTGTGGGTTGTGTGACCACGTGATCACAAGGTTCGCATCAACTTCCATTCGACTTGTGGACTTCTTATTTGGTTAGGATTCTTTTTCTACAAGGATGTGGCCACTGGTTTTGGGAATTTTCTAGTTCCACAAGGATTTTTAATGAGTTGCAATATAATACAAGTGTGGCAAGGATTCATTAATCTTTTAAAATCCTTTTCTTATAAGGATTCCTTATTCATCCTAGCTACACAAGGAAAGAAGGGCTGGTGGTCTTTAATGACAAATTAGTTATTTTTGTTATTTTCTTTCATGTTTGGGCTTAATTAAAACTTTGTTTTGAGCTAGGATCCAAGGCTTGTTTGGATCATGTTATTGGCTTTTTAGTTTAGGGTTTTGGGTCAGTTTTGAGTGGACCTCATATAAGTCCACATAAGGGGTCCATTATGGTTAATTTTTCAACTGTTTAAACTCATGTAAGCCAAAAATTTCAGCAGCTTTGATGATTATTATTCTGAATTTTTCAGTTTTAACGTGTGAGAGTGATTCTTGCATTCTTCAGTTTTCAAATGAACTGATTCTTGCATTTTTCAAGTGATTCTTTGGAGGGTCAATAACATGGACTCTTAATTTGATGTTTAGCTGGTTGTTTTTGTACCCCTAGCATATCTAGTTGGTCCAAGTTTTTGTTTTGTTGTGGCTAGCCTGTAGCCATTTGTTGGTTTTCGTTTCTGTCCTCATTGTAAATCTTGGGTATGCCCATTATATTCTTTGTATCATTTTCTTTTAATACATAAGTCAGCTTAGCAAAAAAAAAAAATGAACTGAATCTGACTTATCGAAGATTAACTGGCTTCGTGGTGTCATTCTACTCATTCCAATAGTGGTGGTGCCTTGGGACAGGTTTCCATTGTGTCACACTCCTTTCAAACCTATTTCGGCTTTCCAAGATCAAATCTCAATCCTGATTGTGTGTTGCGTGACCATGTGATCACGAGGTTCACATCACAACAAGAATAGAGTACAATAAATAACCTAATTGGATTGAGCCCATCTATACATGATACGATCCAGGAAGGTCAAATTCGAATTTTGATGTAAAATGTGCAACTATTCTGTTTTACGGCAATAGTCCTAATTCTCAATCCTACTATTGGATCAGGTTGAAATTTTACATGGAGTCTCCTGACATGTTGTCCTACCTTGGGTTAAAATATCATGTCAATCGGAGTTCGGCAAGGCATCCAAACACGGGTCAACAGAGGTTGTTCAAGTTTTGTTATTTACTTCCTTTTGACTTGTGGACTTCCTATTTGGCTAGGATTCTTTTCCTAAAAGGATATGGCAGCTTATTTTAGGAATCTCCTAACTCTACAAAGATCTTTAATGGCCAACATAGTTTCCAAATGTGGCAAGGATTCATAAATGTTTCATAATCCTTTTCTTACAAGGATTCCTTATTCATTAGGCTACAAAAAGGAAAGAAGATTTTAGAATTAATTCCACCTTCAGATTTGATTCTCCTAGCTTATATGAGACTTCTAAAAAGCAACAAATCTGATCCTATCATATTTAGGATATTAAATTCGGATTTATTTATTTTACTGTTATTTTCTTCCTAGTTTAGGGTTTATTTATATTATTTGGGTTTAATTGTAAGTGGGCATCATATAAGTCCACATAAGGGGTCCATTAGGGTTTATTTAAGTCTAGAGTTAGTATAAATAAAGGCATAACCAGACATGTAAGTCAGACAATTCAGATTAATGAAACTTCTTGTTTGCCGCACTTTGTGTGTGTGTGTGTTGGTGAGATAATCTCTCTTCCATGGTTCTCTAAAGAACTGAAAAACAACTTATCGAAGAACAACTTTCTTCGTGGCGTCATCCTTATACCTCTCGTTCACGAATCATCCTTATACCATTTCCAATAGTGTTGGTGCCTTGATACAAGTTATCTTTGTGTCACACTCCTATCAAACATGATTTACTTGGCTTTCCGAGAATTGGTGTCTTTGTGTGTGGGTTGCGTGACTACGTGACCACGAGGTTCGCATTAAACACTGAAGAAAAAAAAAACAAAAATAACAGAATGGTATGACCTTGTTTTGGAGCCTAGCTCTGATATCAAAAGGGGTTGGTGGTTTTATTAATTTTACACTCTCAAATCCAAAGAATATTAATAGAAGTGGAATTAGATGCCAATATGTGAAAACAAAAAGCTCCGCCAATTAGATGTTGTAATGATGTCTAAGAAAAAATCCACCATGTCAAAAAGGATTGTTGGCTCAACTTCTTGTTGTAACATATATGAAGCTGTAAAAGATAATAGTAATTATTATAGGATTATAGTGATAGATGGAATGAGAATAGATCTTGGTTATTCAAGTGAAGGTTCATGTGTAGCTAGGGTTTTTTTTTTATTATTATTATTTTTATCTTTTAAGAGATTTTGATGAACCATTATGGGATGATTGCACAAATTAAAATAAATTATTGTCCATTGCACAAATATTTACATCAAGTCTGATTATAGTATGAATGAAGTCGATTAAGATAGCATAATCAAATAGGAAAAAAGCATTTTACTTTATGGAAATAGGCTGAAAGAGAACTTCTATGTTGTGAAACACATGATGAAACTCCTTGACCTACAATACCAAAAAATTAATATGTGCCAAATTTGTTGCATGTTATACTATGGTGAAGATGTAAATTTAACCAAGTGCAAAACATGTAGGCATGCTTGGTATAAACCCAATATAGATAAGGGAAGGACACTTGTCGCATACAAGAAACTAAGACAGTTTCAAATCACTCCTAGGCTATAAAGGTTATTTATGTCTCCTAGCAAATGAAATGACATTATTCACACAATGTAGAGGATGGAGTCATCTTGCAACCTTTCATGGTGAAACTTAAAAGCAGTTTAATAGGGTCGATCCTTAGTTCTTAATGAAATCATAGAGGTTTGTGTATTGATGCGAATCTCGTGATCACGTGGTCCCGCAACCCATACACAAAGACACCAATTCTCGGAAAGCCAAGTAAATCACGTTTGATAGGAGTGTCACACAAAGATAACTTGCATCTAGGCACCAACACTATTGGAAATGGAGACCCCCACCCAACGAATATTGATTCGTGAACGAGAGGTATAAGGATGATGCCACGAAGACAGTTGTTCTTCGATAAGTCGTTTTTCAGTTCTTTAGAGAACCATGGAAGGGAGATTATCTCACTAACACACACACATACAAAGTGCGGCAAACAAGAAGTTTTATTAATCTGAATTGTTTGACTTACATGTCTGTTTATGCCTTTATTTATACTGACTCTAGACTTAAATAAACCCTAATGGACCCCTTATGTGGACTTATATGATGCCCACTTACAATTAAACCTAAATAATATAAATAAACCCTAAACTAGGAAGAAAATAACAATAAAATAAATAAATCCGAATTTAATATCCTGATATATAGCAAGAACTTAACTGAGCATCTTGATCATTTGCATAATGTACTTAGTGTGTTGCGTAGTGAGAAATTGTATGCTAATCTTAAAAAGTGTGCCTTTTGCATGGAGAAAATTGTGTTTCTTGGCTATGTTGTAACTGCACAGGGTATTGAGATGGATGAGGAGAAAGTTAAGGCCATTGGGGATTGGCCTACACCCAAATCGGTAAGTGAGGTAAGGAGTTTTCATGGGTTAGCTAGTTTTTACAGGCGTTTTGTGAAAGATTTCAGCACAATAGTTGCGCCCTTGAATGAAGTTGTTAAAAAGTCAGTTGGGTTTAGATGGGTGGAGGAACAAGAGTTGGCTTTTGTTTTTTTGAAAGACAAATTATGTTCTGCACCTGTTTTGGCTTTACCTGACTTTACGAAAGCATTTGAAATAGAATGTGATGCGTCTGGAATAGGAATAGGTGCTGTTTTGATGCAGGATCAGAGACCTATTGCGTATTTCAGTGAGAAGTTAAGTGGAGCAACCTTGATCTATCCCACTTACGACAAAGAACTCTATGCTTTGGTAAGAGCACTTGAGACATGGCAGCATTACTTGTGGCCAAAAGAGTTCGTAGTCCATTCGGATCATGAGTCCTTGAAACATCTGAAAGGACAAGGTAAGTTGAATAGGAGGCATGCAAAATGGGTTGAATTCATTGAAACTTTTCCTTACATAATCAAGTACAAGCAAGGGAAAAAGAACATCGTAGCTGATGCACTCTCGCGCAGGTATGTTCTTTTACACACCATGAATACTAGATTGTTAGGTTTTGAATATGTGAAGGAATTGTATGATAATGATTCTGACTTTGCTGAGATTTATAATGCATGTGGACATTCGGCTTTTGGTAAGTTTTATTTGATGGATGGTTATTTGTTCAAAGAGAATAGATTGTGTGTTCCAGCTAGTTCTTTGCGTGAATTGCTTGTTCGTGAAGCACATAGGGGTGGTTTAATAGGTCACTTTGGGGTCGCAAAAACCTTGGATGTATTGCATGAGCATTTCTATTGGCCAAAGATGAAAAGAGATGTGCAACGAATTTGTGAACAGCGCATTGCTTGTAGAACAAGTTTACCTAGGTCAAAGAAAGGTAGAGACTCTATTTTTGTTGTGGTTGATAGGTTTTCTAAAATGGCGCATTTCATTACATGCCCCGATTGGAAAGTTTTGTTTGAGATAATATGTAACGTACTGATTATGTAGTAAGTGCTATTTTGGGTCAAAGAATTGGAGAAACATCTCATGCCATTTATTATACTTCAAGAACATTGAATGATGCATAGAGAAATCAATCTACTACTAGGAAAAAAATCTTTTAACTGTTGTTTTTGCTTTGGAAAAATTTTAATCTTATTTATTTAGTACTTAAATCATTGTTTACTCTAATCATTCAGCTTTTTGTTATTGGATGATGAAGAAAGAGGCAAAACCAAGATTAATAAGATGAATACTCTCAAGTGAATTTTACTTGGAGATCAAAGATGGAAAAAAAGGACAGAAAATCCTGTTGTAGATTATTTGAGTCATTTATTTCATGTAGAGGATGAACTTCATTTGCAAGAAACATTTCCTAACGAGAAATTATTTTCCTGCAAGTGTGATATTACCTTGGCCTGTGAATATTGTAAATTACTTGGTTACTAAAATGTTACCCCCAGGTATGTCTAAGGCTAAAAAAGATAAGATTAAGAGTGATGCCAAATGATAGGTGTGGGATGACCTATATTTATAGAAGCATTGCGTAGATCAAGTGAGATAAAAAGGTGCGTTTCTGAAATTAAAGTTATTTCTATTCTCACCTTCTATCATTCCTATGCTTGTAAAGGTCATTTTAGAGCTAAGAAAATGATGAGGAAAGTGTTATAATATGGTTTCTACTAGCTATCTTTTATTTCATGGTTCATGTTTTTTTTCAAGTGATGCAAAGCTTGTGATCACGTGGTCACGCAACCCACATGCAAAGACATCAATTCCTGGAAAGCCAAGTAAATCAAGTTTGATAAGAGTGTGACACAAAGATAACTTGTACCTAAGCACCAACACTATTGGAAACGAAAACCCCCACCCAATGCATATTGATTCGCGAACGAGAAGTATAAGGATGACGCCACGAAGACAATTGTTCTTTGATAAGTTGTTTTTCAGTTCTTTAGAGAACAATGGAAGGGAGATTATCTCACAAACACGCACGCACACACAAAGTGTGGCAAACAAGAAGTTTTATTAATCTGAATTTTCTAACTTACATGTCTGGTTATGCCTTTATTTATACTAACTCTAGACTTAAATAAACCATAATGGACCCCTCTTAGGTGGACTTATATGAGGCTCACTTACAATTGACCCAAATAAGTAATAATAACTTAAAGACTAAGAAGAAAATAATAAAAATCTCAAAATTATTATCACAAATATGCTAGAATCAGATTTGTCACCATTAAGAAGTCCCAAATAGACTAGGAAATCTGATTTCTAGGTAGAATTAATTTTGAAGTCTTTTTTCCTTGTTGTAGCTAGGGAAAATAAGGATCCTTGTAAGAAAAGGATTCTGAAAAATTTATAAACCCTTGCCACACTTGAAAACTATGTTGCAGCTCATTAAAGATCTTTGTAGAACTAGAAGATTCCCAAAACAAGCTGCCACATCCTTTTAGAAAAAGAATCCTAGCCAAATAAGAAGTCTGTGAGGCAAAATGAAGTAAATAACAAAATTCGCACAACCTATGTTGACCAGTATTTTGATGTCTTCCTGAACTCCAATTGACATGATATTTTAACCTAAGGTAGGAAAATATGTCAGGAGACTCCACGTAAAATTTTAGCTCGATCCAACGGTCTGATTGAGAATTATGATTGTTGCCATAAAATTGGATAGTTGCACATTTTACATCAAAATCCGAGTTTGACCTTGTCTGGATCATATCATCAAGTCATGTTATCATTGTCAAAACATAGGTAATATATCTAAGCAAAATGAGATCCCACCAAACCCCTATATTTTGTGAATTTTTTTATGTTGGGGGAATCAATTTCATGGGACCATTTCATGCATCTTTTGGTAATGTTCATATTTTGCTTACTATTGATTATGTCTCGAAATGGATGGAAGCTAAAGCCATTAAAACTAATGATTCTAAAGTTGTTATAGATTTTATCAACTTTAACATATTCTTTAGGTTTGGAATTTCAAGAGCTTTAATAAGTGATTGAGGCACTTACCTTTACCATCAAATTGTGGAGGCTTTGCTAAAAAAGTACCATGTAACCATAAGGTATCAACTGTTTATAATTTGTAAACTAGTGGACACGCGAAGATGTCAAATTAGGAGATCAAATCCAAGTAGAAAAGATTGGAGCTTACACTTGGATGATGCTTTGTGGGCTTACATGACTAAATATAAGATGCTCATTGGTATGTCACCATATTGATTAGTGTTTGGGAAACCATGCCATCATCCAATCAATTTAGAACACCAAAATGGGAAAAATAATTTATGTTGTGAGAGGAGAAAAGGTCTGAAACTTATGAAAAGGATTTCCCATCTGGTATTATGATAATTAGAAACCCTAAGTAGTCTTTAGAGTTCTAAAGTAAATAACTAATTATGCTAAAGAGAAGTTAATACCATCTAACAATATCTTACCAGAGGTAATTTGTATTATTACTTGTCCTCCATTCCCAATGGTTTTGTGTGCCTAATCTACCAAAGATGTATGGCAATAATGGGTTTATAACAATGAGTTAACCCTGGGTGGACGAGTATATTTAAGCTTATTCATTCTAAAATCTAGGTTATATTTGTCAATCCCAATTGCTTGGTGAATTAATATATCTCCAACAATTTACTCTTGATCATAACATGTGACTATTAATAGCCATGCAAATGAATGATTGGGTGAGCCTTTATTGGACTCATTCAACCCATCTTGTATATTAGGAGTCGTCATCAAATATTTTTTTATGCAACATTAACCTATTAATAATGACTTATTCAGGTTTATTTATCTTATAGCACCAATTTCACTCATAATTTTTGTTAAATGAGGTTTTATACCCCAATACCAAATATCTAACCGCTAGGTGATATAGCTATAACCATTAACTCCTGATCATAACATGTGATTACTAATAGTCTATCAAGCCATGTCAATGAATAAATGAGTGGGCTTTTTATTAGACTCGTTGAACCCAACTTGAATATTAGAAGGAGAGTTGTTAAATTTTTTTATGCAACATCAGCCTATAGATAATGACTTGTTAATGTTCACTCATAATTTTTGTTGAATGAGGTTTTTAAGCCCGATTCTAAATATCCAATTGCTTGGTGATATATCTACAACCATTTGCTCATAACCTATGATTATTAATAGTGATACAAGCCTCATGGTCACGTGGTCATGAAACTCACAATTAAGATTGAGATTTGATCCTGGAAAGCCAAAATAAG
Source organism: Populus alba (assembly GCF_005239225.2). Taxonomy (NCBI): domain Eukaryota; kingdom Viridiplantae; phylum Streptophyta; class Magnoliopsida; order Malpighiales; family Salicaceae; genus Populus; species Populus alba. The sequence continues at coordinate 3,201,824 of NC_133293.1, forward strand.
ACTGATAAGATTGTGACATAATGGAAACCTATCCCAGACACCAACATTATAACACTATTGAAATGAGTAGAATGATGCCACGAAGTCAGTTAATTTTTGATAAGTCAGATTCAGTTCGTTTAAAAATTAAAGAATGCAAGAATCACTCTCACACGTTAAAACTGAAAAAAATTCAAAAGTGATATTTCATCAATAGCTGCCGAAATTTAGGTTACATGAGTTTAAATAGGTCTTGAAAAATTAACTCTAATGACCCCTTATGTGTTATATGAGGTCCACTCAAAACTAACCTAAAACCCCTAAACTGAAAAACCCATAACCTAATCCAAATAAGCCTTGGATCCTAGCTCAAAATAAAGTTTTAATTAAGCCTAAACATGAAAGAAAAATCATAAAAATAATTAATCTATCATTAAATAGCACCAACCCTTCTTTCCTTGTATAACTAGAATAAATAGGAATCCTTATAAGAAAAGGATTCTTAGAACATTAATGAATCATTGCCATTCTTGAAACTTATGTTTCAGCTCATTAAAGATTCATGTGGGACTACAAAATTCCCAAAACAAGCTGTCACATCCTTCTAGAGAAAAGATCCTTGCGAAATAGGAAGACCACAGGTTAAAAGGAAGTAAATAACAAAATTCATACAACCTGTTCTGACCTATATCACAAGTCTTTTCCAAACTTTCATTCACCTAAAAATTTACCTCAAAATAGAAAATTATCTCTGGAAACTTTTGGTAAAGTTTTGGCTTGATCCAACGGTTGGATTTGATGTTATGCTCATAGTGTAAAACTGGATGTTAGAAAATTTTGCGCCAAAATCCAAATTTGACCTTGCATGGGTCTTATCACAAGGGTGATTAGTATCATTCCCTCGCTCTTCAAGAAGATCCGCCCTCGAATCTTAAATTAGATTGGCAGCAACTTTATTAGCCTTTTGTTTAAACCTTCAGAATTCCCTTACAAATGTGAAAGTGATGAAAATGACTCAAGAATATAGTTTACAATAAGAATACCATTGATTTAGACTCGAAATTACAAATCTGACTTTTGTTTGGATCACAACTAATCGAAAACAAACAAATGTGAAAGTGATGAAAATGACTCAAACAACAGCCAAATATCCCAAATATGATGATAATATATTGGTAGGAATAAAATAAACAGAAACAAAATTAGTTTTGAAAGATAATGCAAAACAAACCCATTATGGCAAGGAAAAACCCAATTCTATAACCAAAATAAATTGCTATCCAAAGGAACTTGAATCTAATATATAGTATTTGGATACCAAGGTAACAACAAATCTCAGTTTAAAGGTCGATCTGTTATATTTAGGGATCCAAACCTTTTGTATGATCTTTTTTTTGGTAAGCTGACTTATGTATTAAAAGAAAATGATACAAAGAATATAATGGGCATACCCAAGATTTACAATGAGGACAGAAACGAAAACCAACAAATGGCTACAGGCTAGCCACAACAAAACAAAAACTTGGACCAACTAGATATGCTAGGGGTACAAAAACACCAGCTAAACATCAAATTAAGAGTCCATGTTATTGACCCTCCAAAGTCTTTGGATCCTTATGTTTTCATCTGTTTGTTGAACATTCCTCATCAAAACAAGCTTATCGCGAATGATACATTCGATTTGATCAAAAACCAAATTCGAAGCTTTAGACACATCTGCAAAGATCCTTGCATTCCGTTCTTGCCAAATACAATACACTGTAGCTGCGAAACCCCAGTTTACGAGAAAAAGTTGACGAAACTTTTTCCATGCCAAGAGACAGTGGCCAATCGAATCCATTCATCCAAGCTTTTTGTCATTCTTGGAATGTCGCATCTATCACAAACATTCCACCATAATGCTTTCGCAAAGGAGCATTCGAAGAACAAGTGGTTGTGATCTTCATTATTGCAGAGACAGAGTGAGCACCTATTGGGACCATGAATACCAAACCGATGAAGTCTATCCTGCGTTGAGAGTTTCCGTTGGATAGCCACCCAAAGAAGAAATGCATGTCTTGGGACAGCATTCTTGAACCACACGATGTCATGCCAATCAACCATTTGATGATGAATTCTGAGTTGTTCCCAAGCTACTTTGACTGAAAAACTCTGATTTGGCGAATCCAACCAAACAATCTCATCCTTTTGCCCCTTAGGAGTAGAGGTGGAAGGAATAGCTTCTAAAATGGGGTGCCAGCCAATAGCATGAGTGATAGGAATTCTCCATTCTAAGTTATTAATCAGCACGTTCACTCTCGCGTTGTGTTCCATACCTGAATCATAGATGAAACGTTCACCGTAGGTATCAGCGAGCGGGCTGTGAGGATGCCAATTGTCAAACCATAGAGAGGTTGTCATTCCATCTCCGATGACGTGCTTCATCTTCGGCCATGCTAAGGATCTGAGCTTTAGAATCTTTCCCCAAGCCCAAAGAGCAGCTTCCTGGCGCCTTGATTGTCCAGAAATTCCTGCCTCGCAAGAGATTGGATCTGATCCAAGTAGACCAGATTGAGCCATCTGAGTCATTGCACAAGTTCCAAATATGTTTCAACAAGGCAATCTTGTTCCATTCTGCTATCCTTTTTATGCCTAGCCCCCCCTCCTTTTTTGGAAGACATACCTGATCCCAAGCCACTTTAGCCCTGGTAGTGCTCATATCTGAACCTGACCAAAGAAAGGATCTCATAATTTGCTCAACATTTTTCACTACTTCCCCAGGTAATAGGAATAGAGATGCCCAATAGACCTGGATGGAGAATAAGACTGAGTTAATCAGTTGTACTCGCCCTGCGAAAGAGAGTGTTCTACAGGTCCAATGTCGAACTTTGGCTGTAATTCGATCCACGAGGCCCTTACAATTAACAGCCTTTAGTCTGGACGAGATAAGAGGCACTCCCAAATATTTCATAGGAAGCTCCCCCTCTCTAAAACCCAAGAATACTGATAATCTGTTCCCTCTCAGCTCCTAACGAACCGCTCAAGAAGATGTCACTTTTGTTTGGATTTGGATATAGACCTGATAGAACCTGAAACTCTGTGAGTACATTTTTGATCATACGGATTGAATGTACATCCCCTTTGCTGAATATCATCAAGTCGTCGGCAAAGCAAAGATGAGAAATTCTGTCCTTCTTTGCATCTCCAGTGGAACTTGAAGTTTTGGTTGGCACTCATATTGCAGAACAGCCCTGACAGGATTTCCATGCATAGGACAAACAAATATGGAGATAATGGATCACCTTGTCTCAGCCCTCTCCCCCCTTGGAAGTAACCCGCAAGTTCACCGTTGACGTTGATTGAGAATTGACATGATGTAACACAAACCATGATCCAATCAATGACTGTTCTAGGGGAATCCCATTTTTTATCAACGTAGCATCAAACGAAATCCCACCGAACAGAGTCATAAGCCTTCATCAGGTCTACTTTCATAGCACAACGAGCAGGACCCGTAGTTGTGTGATAGCCTGTCATTAGTTCCTGAGACAAAAGAATATTGTCGCTGATTCTCCCGTCCAGAGATAAAAGCTGTTTGATACGGACCTACTAAGGATGGTAAAACAACTTTCATTCTCCCAGCTAGAATCTTCGCGATGCATTTGTATACTGTATTTGCAGCAAGATATAGGACGAAAATCTGTCAACCTCGTAGGATTAGGCAACTTTAGGGATAAGGGAAATGGATGTAGCATTCATTTCTTTAAGCATTCTACGAGTCTGGAAAAAGGAGCTAACAGCGTTGATTACATCTTCCCCCACTATGTGCCACATTCTTTTGAAGAAACCTGCGTTGAAGCCATCTGGACCAGGAGCTTTGTTGTTTTTCAAAACTAAACATAGCATGCTTAATCTCCTCTCTTGTTACATCTTGTGCTAGTACATGCTGTTGAGTTGCCGACATTTGTAAATAATTGCCGATTGCAATCACTTCCTCGTTAAGGACCCTAGGCATCTGTTTCACTCCCAAAACACGCTGGAAGTATGCAATTACTTCTGATTTGACTGCCTCGTGTCCTTCAGCGACTTCTCCATCCTCCCTTGTAACCGAGAGAAGCTTATTTCTATTCTGTCTACCATTTACTGATTTGTGAAAAGTAGCTAGTATTCTGATCCCCCAAGCTAAGCCATTGTATCCTTGCCTTTTGTCTGAAAAAACACTCTTCCGCCCTGACAGTAGAAGCATAGTTACGAACAGCATCTCTTTTCGCGCATACGCAATGTTGGATCCTCAGGCGCTGTATGCAGAGCTTGTTGAGCCCTATCCATGTGATCTTTTGCATCTTTGACTCTATCGGAAATATTGGAGAAGTGAGTCTTATTGAAATGTTTAAAGTTCCTGCTTTAGCTTCCTTAGTTTGCAACACAGTTGATACATTGGACAACCTCCTGAATGCTGATCCCATACTTTTCTTCACCAAGGGCATGAACTCGTCATGATCCATCCACATATCGAAGAATCTGAATGGTTTCTTTATGTTCTGAACATTGCCAGTGACTTTTACCACCATGGGAGAATGATCTGACATACCAGCAGGCAAGAATCTCGCTTCCGACAATGGGAAAGCGCATATTCCACTTCTCATTCACAAGCACTCTATCTAGTTTCCGCATAATCATATTCTCAGGACATTGGTTCGTCCAAGTATAATGCATACCTGAATACCGAAGATCATCCACTTTCGCTTCACGTATACATGTTTCCAATCTGTCCATATGACCAGCCCACGTAGAAGACCCCCCTAACCTCTCTGACTGGTTGCGGATAGCATTAAAGTCGCCCATAAGAATCCATGGGGTTGACTCCCATCCATCACTACGACTCACAATATCGGACCATAAAGCCTCACGTACAGATGCATTATTGTCTCCGTAAATGATTGAAGTATTAAAACAGATATTGGTAGCTAATATCATGACAGAAAACATGGATAGCCTGGTCTGACATTCCCAGAACATCCACCTTCACCAAAATCAGCATTCCAACAAACCCAAATACGACCACGACAAGAGAAATCATAATTATACAAGAATGACCAATTACGCAGAAGAAGTTGCGAAACATTATCTTTTTATTCCTGTCTCTAACCCGAGTTTCAACCAAACCAAAAAAAACCATCCTCTCTTGATGGATGAGCTGACGCAGTTCTGAATGCTTTATGGGATCATTCAAACCTTCTAACATTCCAACATCCAATAATCATAGGGAAATAGAGAGGAGTACCAAACATCAACACACGGATTACCTTGACTTGCCCCCCTCGAGGAGCCAGATTTCTTACTCTTTCTTTGAAAAGCCTGGAGAACCCGTTTTCTTTTTTTCTAGAGTCTCTAGCCTTGCTAGCTAACTGATTAATAAAAGTTTCCCCGTCAGAAGAAATCGGACTTTGCGGACTTGTTGGGATCAGTGACGTCGACTCCTTATCATCATCTTCCTTACCTGTGCCACCTCCCATAACTCCAATATCAACATTCACCTCATGACTAACAGGGTTCATGGTTGCATTACAGATGGTTGAACTTTGATCTAAAGAAGTACATGCATCCCCTTCCTCCGGCACCATGTCTGCTCGTGAGCTCTTCAAAATAAGAGGAGAGGTAGGATTTTCATCTTCATAACAACCAGCATTGGGCACATCTAATGTCGCAGATTCATTCTCATTACAATCAGCACTATGTAAAGCAGATGCTAAACAACCATTCTCATTACAATTAAGCTCTTTAGATGCCAAACAATCATTCTCACCAATCGTAACACCCTTATTTCGTTTAACCACTACCTGCCATTGAAGCTGATTCTGCTTATTATCTGCATGTTTAGAGTTCACTAGCTCCTATTTTCCTTTTGCCTCTGCCCCCATTGTACGATCATCAACTTTACTGGTAGCACATATCGCTGTGGTATGTCCAAAGACATTTGCAAATTATTGCACCTTGAAGGAATCCATTCATAATCCGCTGAAATTGTTATGAATAACCCATTTGGACAGCGAAGGTCGTATTCCTTCACCAGCGTTTTCGAAGCTTCTATTACAACGCAAACTCTTGCGTAGCTAAGCCTTTTACGCAACAATGTAGTAAGGTCAGCATGAAGGGGAACCCCAATAGCACTCGCTACACAACTCAGCCCCTTAACAGTCCAATACTCGAGAGGAACATTGTAGAGCTTAACCCATACCGGAACTCTATCCAGATCATCTTTCAAAAATTGCATGTTCGGATGCCAACGTTTAAGCACCAAAGGTCTGTTGGCCATGTGCCATGGGGCTCTCTCCAGAACATTAGTGGCGCGATCGACAGAATCAAATGTGAAGAGAAAGAATCCATTATCAGAAGATAAAACTTCGGATAGACCGTGGGAGCCCCATATTCTTTTAGCAATAGAATTAACAACAGGATAGGGTAATTTCTGACCCACGAAATGACCAACTAGAGTGGATTTCCAAAGTTCACAGCCATCCTCAAACACATCAAGTGGAGGAGCTACTGTCACACGACCATCAGTTATTGCGGGGGGAGCAAAATGCAAGTTACGGACTGGATTCATATCAAGGGACATCCTACCTTATTGTCATCAACATCAGAGCCCTTCAAAGCATTTAAAAAATTCAATTGGGGCTAAGGTGTAGCTGTTTCTTGTTGCTTAGACCCAACCTTCAACTCATCACCTTTAGAACCCAACACAGGATTCATGTCATGACTATTTAGCATGTCTTGGAGGTCTAATTGTAAAGTATGTCCAGATTTAACTCCATTGTGTTGTTCAATGTCAGAGCTAACCATTGGAACAAATTTGACAGCAGAACACAAAGACAATTTGGCAGCATACAAATACTAGAAAAAAACTCAGTCCAAGAAGCACTAATAAGCGACCAGCACTATGATTGGAACACCGATCAGTTCAAAGATCCCAACGGTTCAAAGGAAGATACACATGTTATGTATAACATAGTCAACAATCAGCACAGTTTAACGGTTGGATCTTCGCAGATCTTAATTATACCGAAACTGACCTGAGAATGACGACCTTCTGTTGAACATGTAGAAAACGTTGCTAGAGGCTTAATTTCTAATCTCCACCGTTCAGAATGTGTATCATAACCAGATGCATCACATATCCAAAAATAAGCTTGATCCAACGGTGGAAGAGGGAGAAATATGCCGGCGGCTCTGACTGTTCCGAGAAGGATTTCTCCAGAAATATTCAAATGGCTGGCTTCCGCAGGAGGAATCCAATATGGATGATCCCTCTGGACAGAATGTAGGCAATATAGATGTTCACAACATACCAAAAAATAGTCTGGATCCAACGGTATAACAAGGCAAAATGGGCCGGCGACTCTGACAGCACTAGTGGGTTTTCCAGAAAATTTCAATTGTCCAGATTTCTTAAACGGCGCTTTAGAAGATCCCTCCGGTCAGAAAGTAGACAATAGTTTAGTTCACAACATAACCAAATCTTGGCTTGATCCAACGGTGGTTGCCGGAGATATGGCTGTTGGAGCACCGCCCCTTTGAATCTTCCTCTCTAACCTCTCTCTTCAGGAGTTGTGTTTCTGAGAATGACGACCTTCTGTTGAACATGTAGACAACGTTGCTGGAGGCTTAATTTCTAATCTCCACCGTTCAGAATGTGTATCATAACCAGATGCATCACATATCCAAAAATAAGGTTGATCCAACGGTGGAAGAAGGAGAAATATGCCGGCGGCTCTTAAACCTTTTGTATGATCAGTTTGCGGTATAATTGAATTTCCAATTAAAACCTAAAGAGACCGATATCCAAACAAGCCCAAATTTAATATATGGTGTGATCACCTGGGATACACAGAATATGAAGTTTTGATTTATTCTAAGGTGGTTTGCTTATGGTTCATTAAGAGTAGTGTTTCTATGGCAGAATTGAACCTCAAATTAAAAACTTCAAACAAACAATATCAAAATAAGCCCAAATTTTATATATAACTTGCGATCTCACCCCCCCCCCCCAATAGACACAATATTGAAGTTGCAATTGATTCTAAGGTAATTTGCTTATAGTTCACTAAGAGTTGTGTTTCTATGGCAGAATTGAACATCCGATTAAAACCTTAAGCAAACGATATCAAAATAAGCCCAAAGTTGACATATAATGCGATCACACTCCCAATAAACTGAGGTGGTTTGCTTATAGTTCACTAAGAGTTATGTTTTCTGCAGTAAAATTGAATCATCCTTTAAATTTCAACTAAATCTCTCTTTCTCTCTCTTAATATATGCTACTGATATGATTAGAGATAGTAACAAGATGAAATATAACCCCTCTTTTGTTTTTTCTTAGATGACACGGACACAAAGAACAAGAAGATGAATGACCCAAACACTGAAAAACTAACAAGAACACTTAAAAAACAAAAATAATAGAATTGAAGAATCTAAGAATTACTCTCACACATTTAAGGTCCACTCAAAACTGACCCAAAAACCTTGCACTGAAAAGCCCATAACTTGATCTAAACAAGCTTTGAATCCTGGCTCAAAATAAAAATTTTAATTAAGCCCAAACATGGAAGAAAATAATAAAAATAACTAATCTATCATCAAATATCGTCATCCCTTCTTTCCTTATATAGCTAGGATGAATAGGAATCCTTATAAGAAAAGGATTCTTAGAACATTAATGAATTGTTGCCACTCTTGAAAATTATGTTGCAGCTCATTAAAGATTCTTGTGAAATTAGAAAATTCTCAAAAGAAGCTACCACTTCCTTTTAGAGAAAGGATCCTTGTCAAATAGGAAGTCCACAAGTCAAAAGAAACTAAATAACAAAATTCATATAGCTTGTTCTGACCTATATCATAAGTCCTTTTTGAACTTTGATTCACTTGAAAATTTACCCCAACATTGAAAAATATCTCTAGAATATTTTGGTAAAGTTTTAGCTCAATCCAACAGTTGTATTTGACATTATGCTCAATAGCGTAAAACTAGACGGTAAAAACTTTTACACCAAAATCTAAATCTAACCTTGCTTGGGTCTTATCACAAGACTGAATTGTATCAAATAGTCTTGCAAGTCATGTCAATGAATGATTGGGTTGGTTTTCATTGGCTTATTGAACCCAACTTGAATCCTAAGAGGGCTCATCACTAAACATTTTGTTAATCCAACAACGATAAATGAATAATGACTTGTTCATGTTCATTTATCCTATAACACCAAGGTTCGCTCACATTTTTTTTTACTGAATGAAGTTCTTATGCCTAGTCCCAAATATCCAAGCAATAACCATTATAAGTTGATATAGTTGGAGGTAAAATAATATGATCTGGGAAATGGTTGAAAATCAGATTTGGGTTTGCTTTTGTAATTGTGCCTATTGTCTAGTTTTACGATAACAAGTATAACTCTCAATCTGACTGTTGGATTGAGATGAAATTTTACCAAGAGTTTCCAGACATATTTTATATGTTGAGTTAAAATTTCAAGATAATTGGAGTTCAAAAAGGCACCATAATACACACTAGAAGTTGATATACTATTTATGTTATTTGGTTCCTTTTGACTTATTGGACATTTTATTTGAAATTGATTCCCTTCTAAATGATACAGGGATATCCAACATGAATAGAGTATCAAACACAAGTCTTTCTTAAGCTATGTTTTGACTATTTATGAAAAAAAATACAAGAGTTGAGCTACGGAGTCCGTAGAGGATAACAACTGGCGCAAATCTCGTGATCACGTGGTCACGCAACCCACATGCAAAGACATCAATTCCCATAAAGCCAAGTAAATCAGGTTTGATAGGAGTGTGACACAAATATAATTTGTACTGAGGCACCAACACTATTGGAAACGGAAACCCCCACTCAATGAATATTGATTCGTGAACAAGAAGTATATGGATGACACCACGAGGTCACTTGTTTTTTGATAAGTTATTTTCAGTTCTTTAGACAACAAATGCGGCAAAAGAAGTTTATTGATCTGAAAATTGCATAACCCTTACATGTTTGGTCATGCCTTTATTTATACTGACTTTAGACTTAAATAAACCCTAATGAACCTCCCTTAGGTGAACTTATATGAAACCCACTTACAATTAACTCAAATAAATAATAACAACCCAAAGACTAAAAAGAAAATAATAAAAATCTGAAAATTATTATCCTAAATATGCTAAAATAATATTTATCACCCTTAAGAAGTCCCAAATAAACTAGGAGAAATCTGATTTGAAAAATTTTATGTTGCCGCCCCCTTTTAGGTCCTTAATTTTCATTGTTTAACTTGGATAGATAAAAAAATAAATTTACTCTTTTGTTGCTGATTTAATCACTTTCCTTCCTAGGTTAGGAAATGCATTAAATAATCCTTCCTATACGAACAAGATCTAGCCAACTTCCTTAATTAAGAGAATAAATTGCCGATGTTCTATCATTGTAGCATTAGGAAAAATAAGCCTAACAAGGCTGGTATGGGCCCAGACACATCAGCCCCTTGTTCCACACGAATTGGGCTCTTCTTGGACTTTGAACTAGATGAATTAGAGGTTGTGCATCATGCTCCTTAAATCTCCTAAGCTCCTCTAAGTCCATCTTGCTCCATATGTTTTGAACAAGTCCATTAATGCTTCTTTAAGCTTCTTTGCCCTAACTCTAGTAATCAACCCAACTGGCACCTCTAATAGGTTGTTGGCATGATTGCGCTTAATGTTGGGCTGATCCTCACCAATAACAAAAAGGGCATAAAGCTAATAGCCTCTTTAATTCTAGGGACTTTTGACAACATGTTTTATTCAAACATTGGGTTATGTTATTTTCAAACATTGTATTTTTTTTACTTGGTTTATATGCAAACTATAAATACCCTTTTGAAAGGGCATGTAAAACAACTTTGGTTCCAGACATTGTTGTTTTAATTATATGTGTGTTTGAGAGGATTCACACATTTTAGTACGTGAATGAATTTAAAATTAACTTATTAGAGAATGACTATCTTCATGGCATCATTCCTTATACTTCTCATTTATGATTCGTTATAATCGTTGGGTCTTCGTTATGGGTTACAAGCTTGTGTGATCATAGGGTTCACATCATAAAATCTAGTGGCAGGAATGTTTGGGATTTACAAACAAAATCAACATCCTTGTTTGACACATGGGTGTCATCATTGGATATTAGAATTAAAGGTTTAAAATTTCAAAAGGAAGCTATGTTCTAAAAATAAGAAAGACTTAGGTGTTACTCCTCATAAATCGTTATGATTCTATTTATCTCAAAAATTATGACTGAATAACAAAACATATATTTTTTTCACAATTTAAAAGGAGGAATTTTTTTGTAAGGTGTACTGGAATGTTAATCCATAATAGTCTTTGTAATGTAGGCCAAACCTCAATGGATTTATAAACAAATTATAAAACCTAATATGCATATAATATGACAATTTTTTTTTCTTTTAGAAATAGAGACATGTGAATGTAAAATACTCGTATGAATATACCAAAATGACAACATTGATTACCAAAATTTACATGAATACCAACTAGATGCAAAAATATCTGACACGTGAGAGGCTTGGCCAAAATGCATGGAAATTAAAATGTTTCTTTAATAGCATGAACATGAAGATGAAAATAACTACAACAATCATAAGTATAAAAACCCTAGGTTGCCATGTTTATGGTATGCATCACAAATCAAAAGACTAACATGCTTTCTTGGAAGGGGGCCATCAAAGATTACCATTCTTTGCGCTTAATCTAAAATAAAATCTAATGAAAATTAAATGCCTCTTTCATGCATTTGTTTTCAAAATCATACATGTAAACTTTTATCTCTTTTTTTTAAATAAAATAAAAGGCATGCAAAAACCTAATCTTTTTATGAAAAAATTAAAATAAGCCTAAAATAAACCAAACTTGAAGTTCCAATGCATGCATTTTTCTATGAAAAACCAAACATATTTAGCTACTATTTTTTATATTTTTGTGATCCTAAATATACAATATCTAAATTTAACCTAAATGAATAAACTAAAACACTTTTATTTTCATTCATATATTTTGTAAGAAAACCCAAAACACCTAGTTAGTCCTATATTTTTATATTTTTATGGTTAAAGGCATATAATATTTAGATTAAATCTAAGTAAAGCCTAAAGACAAAAATATTGAGCTTCTTTTCATGTACTTTATAAATAAAAAGTACATAAAACATCATTTTGCACTATTTATTTAAACTCTAAAAACAAGAGGGAAGAGGGGGTTGTAGCTTTTCACCTTAAGGGAGGTTCTAGTTGGGTAAAGAGGAGTTGTGGTTGCTCCTGCTGGAAGTGACAATTGTTGGCCGATAACAGAGAAGTATTTTGGGTGGTTTTCTATTTCTAGATTAGGATTTCTTCTTTCTCTTTGGTTTGTGTTTCCTTTTTCTCTTCCATTTCTCTCTTACCCCTTTCTTCCCTTTGAAACCAGTTTAATAACCCAAAAATCAACATCTTTTTCTTCCTCACTATTCAGGTTTTTATGCTTTTGGGTTGGTTTTTTCTCTTTTTTTTTTTCTCTCCTCACTTTTTTTTTTGGTAAGCTGACTTATGTATTAAAAGAAAATGATACAAAGAATATAATGGGCATACCCAAGATTTACAATGAGGACAGAAACGAAAACCCTTTTTTTTTTCTCTCCTCACTTCCCTCTACCCTTTTGACAAATTGGTATAAGCTCAAACCTTTTTTCCCACAATCTCTCTCTAAGTTTGCTCTTCTACTTTCTTGCCAAACCCCTTTATTTATTGGAAGGAAGGCAAGTGATGAAACCTTTTTAAGTGGAACAATCCCATTCGTTGATCTCATTAGGTTAATCTTGACCATTCACCATTATTGTACACTTTGTACACATTGTTTAGGTTGACTACTCTAGCATGTGTTTTCAGCCATCTTAAGAGGCAATGCAGCAGGTTTTTGGCTCAAGATGAAGTACAAATATACAAGGAAAGAGAGGGTGTCTCTTAACATTTAATGGCCATATTAGAGAGAAAAAATTGTTTAGAGCTCCAAGACATGCTAAATAGTCATGACATGAATCCTGTGTTGGGTTCTAAAGGTGATGAGTTGAAGGTTGGGTCTAAGCAACAAGAACAGCTACACCTTAGCCCCAAATTGAATTTTTTAAATGCTTTGAAGGGCTCTGATGTTGATGACAATAAGGGTAGGATGTCCCTTGATATGAATCCAGTCCGTAACTTGCATTTTGCTCCCCCCGCAATAACTGATGGTCGTGTGACAGTAGCTCCTCCACTTGATGTGTTTGAGGATGGCTGTGAACTTTGGAAATCCACTCTAGTTGGTCATTTCGTGGGTCAGAAATTACCCTATCCTGTTATTAATTCTATTGCTAAAAGAATATGGGGCTCCCACGGTCTATCCGAAGTTTTATCTTCTGATAATGGATTCTTTCTCTTCACTTTTGATTCTGTCGATCGCGCCACTAATGTTCTGGAGAGAGCCCCATGGCACATGGCCAACAGACCTTTGGTGCTTAAACGTTGGCATCCGAACATGCAATTTTTGAAAGATGATCTGGATAGAGTTCCGGTATGGGTTAAGCTCTACAATGTTCCTCTCGAGTATTGGACTGTTAAGGGGCTGAGTTGTGTAGCGAGTGCTATTGGGGTTCCCCTTCATGCTGACCTTACTACATTGTTGCGTAAAAGGCTTAGCTACGCAAGAGTTTGCGTTGAGATAGAAGCTTCGAAAACGCTGGTGAAGGAATACGACCTTCGCTGTCCACCTCGTAGGATTAGCAACTTTAGGGATAAGGGAAATGGATGTAGCATTCATTTCTTTAAGCATTCTACGAGTCTGGAAGAAGGAGCTAACAGCGTTGATTACATCTTCCCCCACTATGTGCCACATTCTTTTGAAGAAACCTGCGTTGAAGCCATCTGGACCAGGAGCTTTGTTGTTTTTCAAACTAAACATAGCATGCTTAATCTCCTCTCTTGTTACATCTTGTGCTAGTACATGCTGTTGAGTTGCCGACAATTTGTAAATAATTGCCGATTGCATCACTTCCTCGTTCAGGACCCTAGGCATCTGTTTCACTCCCAATACACGCTGGAAGTATGCAATTACTTCTGATTTGACTGCCTCGTGTCCTTCAGCGACTTCTCCATCCTCCCTTGTAACCGAGAGAAGCTTATTTCTATTCTGTCTACCATTTACTGATTTGTGAAAGTAGCTAGTATTCTGATCCCCCAAGCTAAGCCATTGTATCCTTGCCTTTTGTCTGAAAAAACACTCTTCCGCCCTGACAGTAGAAGCATAGTTACGAACAGCATCTCTTTCTCGCATACGCAATGTTGGATCCTCAGGCGCTGTATGCAGAGCTTGTTGAGCCCTATCCATGTGATCTTTTGCATCTTTGACTCTATCGGAAATACCAGGGCTAAAGTGGCTTGGGATCAGGTATGTCTTCCAAAAAAGGAGGGGGGGCTAGGCATAAAAAGGATAGCAGAATGGAACAAGATTGCCTTGTTGAAACATATTTGGAACTTGTGCAATGACTCAGATGGCTCAATCTGGTCTACTTGGATCAGATCCAATCTCTTGCGAGGTAGGAATTTCTGGACAATCAAGGCGCCAGGAAGCTGCTCTTGGGCTTGGGGAAAGATTCTAAAGCTCAGATCCTTAGCATGGCCGAAGATGAAGCACGTCATCGGAGATGGAATGACAACCTCTCTATGGTTTGACAATTGGCATCCTCACAGCCCGCTCGCTGATACCTACGGTGAACGTTTCATCTATGATTCAGGTATGGAACACAACGCGAGAGTGAACGTGCTGATTAATAACTTAGAATGGAGAATTCCTATCACTCATGCTATTGGCTGGCACCCCATTTTAGAAGCTATTCCTCCCACCTCTACTCCTAAGGGGCAAAAGGATGAGATTGTTTGGTTGGATTCGCCAAATCAGAGTTTCTCCGTCAAAGTAGCTTGGGAACAACTAAGAATTCATCATCAAATGGTTGATTGGCATGACATCGTGTGGTTCAAGAATGCTGTCCCAAGACATGCATTTCTTCTTTGGGTGGCTATCCAACGGAAACTCTCAACGCAGGATAGACTTCATCGGTTTGGTATTCATGGTCCCAATAGGTGCTCACTCTGTCTCTGCAATAATGAAGATCACAACCACTTGTTCTTCGAATGCTCCTTTGCGAAAGCATTATGGTGGAATGTTTGTGATAGATGCAACATTCCAAGAATGACAAAAAGCTTGGATGAATGGATTCGATTGGCCACTGTCTCTTGGCATGGAAAAAGTTTCGTCAACTTTTCTCGTAAACTGGGTTTCGCAGCTACAGTGTATTGTATCTGGCAAGAACGGAATGCAAGGATCTTTGCAGATGTGTCTAAAGCTTCGAATTTGGTTTTTGATCAAATCGAATGTATCATTCGCGATAAGCTTGTTTTGATGAGGAATGTTCAACAAACAGATGAAAACATAAGGATCCAAAGACTTTGGAGGGTCAATAACATGGACTCTTAATTTGATGTTTAGCTGGTTGTTTTTGTACCCTAGCATATCTAGTTGGTCCAAGTTTTTGTTTTGTTGTGGCTAGCCTGTAGCCATTTGTTGGTTTTTGTTTCTGTCCTCATTGTAAATCTTGGGTATGCCCATTATATTCTTTGTATCATTTTTCTTTTAATACATAAGTCAGCTTACCAAAAAAAAAAAAAAGAAAAAATTGTTCCCGAAGTCTCTCCAAAATAGCTAAAGAAAGAAGGAAAATAAAAGGTGTATAAGCTACATATAATAGGGGTTGAGAACAACCTCTCACAATGCTCAAAACAACAACCATTTTGGTTCATTCATTTCTTATGTAACAATGCAATACACCAATTCAATTATGCCTATTTTTCTCTCAAAAATTTCTTTCCATAATGTCTCCGATGACATTTAAAATTGTCTTATGATATTGCCACCTTTTACACTCTGTTCATTGGATTTCCATTTTTTGCATTTTCGGTCAAATTAATCCCAAAAATCATTTTTTTCAATAAAACCCCTTATTGAATTACTAGGATCTCTAAATTCTAACACATATTCCATTTTAATTCTTAGTCCTTTAATTCTTTTATTTTTGGTAAAACTAACTTTAAATTTTATTTTTCTTTTCAATTAAGCTTTTCCTTCTCTTTTATTTTGGTCCTTCGCCTTTTAATTTGTGCCAATTTAGCCTTTTTTTCTCTAAATTCCAATTTTCCTCCTCAACTGAATGAATTGGACTTTTAAACTTTTCCATCTCTTTATTTTGGTCCTTGGTCCTTTAATTCATGCCAATTTAGCCACTTTTGCTCTAAAGTCTAATTTTCTCCTTTATTTTTTCCTCAATTGAATGAATTAGACTTTCAAACTTTGCCATTTTGTCTATTTTGATCTCTAGTCTTTCAATTACTTCAATTATGACCAATTTCAACCTTTTTTTCCTTCTAATTTCACTTCAATTAAACCCTAAGTTGCATGCCTATATAATTCTCTAACAAGTGGTGATGTGAACCTCGTGATCACGTGGTCACGCAACCCACAATCAAGATTGAGATCTGATCCCGGAAAGCCGAAATAGGTCTGATATGAGTGCGACACAATGAAAACCTGCCCCAAGGCACCAACACTATTGGAATGAGTAGAATGACGCCACGAAGCCAGTTAATCTTCGATAAGTCAGATTCAGTTCGTTGAAGAACTGAAGAATGCAAGAATCACTCTCACACGTTAAAACTGAAAAATTCAGAATAATAATCATCAAAAGCTGCCGAAATTGTGGCTTACATGAGTTTAAATAGTTCTTGAAAAATTAACCCTAATGGACCTCTTATGTGGACTTATATGAGGTCCACTCAAAACTGGCCCAAAACCCTAAACTAAAAAAGCCCATAACCTGATCCAAAACAAGCCCTTGGATCCTAGCTGAAAACAAACTATTAATTAAGCCCAAACATGAAAGAAAATAATAAAAATAAGTAACTTGTCATTAAATACCACCGACCCTTCTTTCCTTGTGTAGCTAGGATGAATAAGGAATCCTTATAAGAAAAGGATTCTGAAACATTAATGAATCCTTGCCACACTAGGAGATTATATTGCAACTCATTAAAGATCCTTGTGGAACTAGGAAATTCCCAAAACCAGCTCCCACATCCTTGGAGGAAAAGAATCCTAATCAAATAGGAAGTCCACAAGTCAAATGGAAGTAAATAACAAAATCCGTACAGCCTCTGTTGACCAGTATTGGGGTGCCTTCCCGAACTCCGATCGACCTGGACTGTTGCGCTTTTGACGCCAAAATCCGAATCTGACCTTACTTGGGTCGTATCACAGGGCTGAACCGTATCAAGTGGTGCTGTCTGATTGCAACACCAACTGTATTTTATTTTTGAAACCATTTCTTTGAAAGTGATTTTTTTTAAATGGTTATTGAATTTATTTTTTTGAAAATTTCGAGAGTGGTAAAAACTAGGTTATGATAGATTACATGACTTATTATAACTAAAGAAAAATAGGACTTGCTAACTTATAAGAGTGTTTAACATAACATATTGAACAAGGGTTTGTAGATGAACTCCCTAGATAACCAAAGCTACGAATTTCATTTTGTTTCAGCTAGAATGATTGGTATGCCTTGTGCCATTTAAAAGAAAACAGAGAAATACATTTCATCTCGCTTAAGATATCGAGTCATTTTGGATTTCTCATCTAAAATTTGGTCGGGATGTTCCGAGTTTACTTTATCCATTATCTTCCGGATTAAGAAAAATTACTGAATTTATTTATGTTCTATGAAGAAGTTGTTAGCTTTGTCTTTGGAGAATAACAAGTTTACATGAACGATACCAACCAAGTATGATTTGAAAGTAATTTTTTTTAGGAGCAATTCGTCCTTGTTGGAGAGGCTATTATTCGGTGGGAACTACTTGTTTGGTCCTTTCCAAGTGTTATGATGGGTTTAAAAGGGTTCTACTAATGTGCATTTTGGTGGATAATTGTTTTACAAGTGACCTCATACCTTTTTTTTTTTTTTTTTTTATCATGGTAGGAATTAAAAATCATTAGTGGATTGTAAGAAGAGATCTAGGTATGTGATTTCTTAGATTAGAACACCAAACTAGCTAGAATTGTATAATAATATGATATTTTTCTTTAAAGTCTTGTCTCTATTTTTCTTGTTTTTATTTAAAAACTTAAACAGAGGTTTAGCTAGCACTTATAGAAGAAATAAATAATATTGTTTGTCTTCTAAAATCAAAGATTTAAATATTCACCTAAGCTTTATCTAAAAATAAAACCAGTCTTAATATGCCTAATAAGGGATGATACTGAAAACATTAACTAGTTCGTTCACATAGAGATAATCGAACATGCCATTAATTATAACACTAATATTGTCATTTGTAATATTGTCCAATAAAGATATAAAGAAGGAAGGCTTAATTAAAGAATTATTATATTAGACTCAAATGTATTTATCAATCTTGGAAAATGCTTGCTAATACGAACCTAACCTAATGATTAAGAACACACTAATACGAACCGAAGAGTAAGAACCCTAAAACCCACAAACAAGATAGAAAAAAAAGTCAAGAAAGATAAAATCCGATTGATAAAAAAAAAAAAAAACCTTGACCTAATGATTACCTGAACCAAGAAACTAAATTTATTAGATGAAAAAACACAACTCATTGATTATCAAGAACCAAGAACTGAAAGTATAATAAAGAACACCATAAAAACAATTGATCTTTGGAAAATCTTAAAGAGTTCAATGAAGAACCAAGAGTATTATTATGAATTAATAATCAATTTGAAAAATAAACCCTCAAATATATGCTAAATAACCCTATTTATACTAGGTAAAATGTCTGAAACAAGTTTGGAAAAAAACAAATACTAAAACATTACTAATCAAAATGAAAAAAAATCTTAAACCAACAACAAAAAAAATGTAAATTCCATATAGTATCTTCTAGACTTTATCACAAGGTATTTCTTATTTAACTCTATAGAAAAAAAAAAAAAAAAAAAAGGCCTTCAAAATCTTTTGATAAAATTTCAGCCTGAGTCAATATTTAGATAAAAAGTTATGTTTGTTAGTGACATGAACAAAAAGATTGATGTCCTCTCCCAAGTGCAGGAGTATCGAAGTAATAAATAACCCAGCAAGACCAGGGTCAAACCACATGGAGGTTAACTATATAAATTATAAATAATTTATAATAATAAGTTAAAGAGGACTTTGATATGTAAGATTAATGTGATGATTCAACAATGATAAAAATAAATGTCAAGATTAGAGGATCCACTAATAGTATTAGAAATATGTATAATATAAACTCTTTTTTATTAATCAACTGGAAAGCACACACAAAGGAGGTTCCAATCGGATGATTTATCCTTAATAGTTCATTATAAATTTTTAACATGATCATATTAATTATCTTATTTTAGTAACACCATACTTTTAAATATTATCAGGAATTCATGATGATAAATTATGTTAACAAATCAAGTTCCTTTCATAGCATAAGTGTAGGTTATACCATACGATTTGGCTATGAAAGTGCTAAGCAGTTGTATTAAGAATTAGTAAGATAAAAAGATAAGACATGTTAATAACAAACTTTCTTGTATATAAACATTGAAGTCCATATTGAGTTTATATTATACCTATTCTAACACCATTAGTGAAACCTTTTAAACTTGACATAATAAACTTAGCTAAATATAATGAAGAAGAGAAACATAAATAAACAACATAAGAACATAAGTATAGTAAATGAAATGAAAAGCATAAACAAGAGATTAAGGAAAATATAACATGAAATAAAACTTAAATATTATAAAAATATAAAGAAAAAAATAAAGAGCATGATCTTGATCTGAACAACCAAGATGCTAAATACATGGCAAATGCCTCCTTTTATAGGCTACAATTTGAAACTATTGATTTGATGACTAATTGTTGGTGGATGGCCAACTCTTGACTTGGTGAAATTCATTATCTTCTTTTCTAAACAAAAAAACATTATTGCTAATATCAGAACTGGAACCCTACTCATGAAATTTCTAGGAAATTGTCTTATCTTTCCATGAAAAAAAATTAAGATCATTTGGAATTCTAGAATTCGAGATATAGGTTGAATACTAAACAATGTCTGGGCTATAAGACAGATTTAGACTTCTCCGATGTTGCTATAATTTAGACTTGAAAATGACCTTTTTAAATCTTGGACTCCTATGAAAGTTGGAGGCCTAAATCCAAGATCTACAGCTCCAGATATGACCCAATTACTGAACAGTGTTCTGGTTTGGACTGCACCAACATCTCTTTTCTAAGTCTGACCCTCTCTTTGTCCTTTCAATTTCAGTATTTAAACTCATCAAGCAATCCTTTTATTTATGTGATAGGCCTGCATTTAAGATGAATATTTACCATAAATTAAAGTTATCTTTTATTATTAGATATGTTATTATAAAACATGCTTTGGTTAAGGAGTTATTGATACTTCAAGTGCAAAATGATGATATAAAACCTTGATAAAAATATACCTTTAAGTACTAATCAGTTAGGGTAAATGATACGATCCGAGCAAATTCAAATTTTGGTGTAAAAGTTTCTACCGTCCAATTTTACGCTATTGAGTATAACGCCAAATATAACCATTGGATCGAGCTGAAACTTTACCAAAAGATTCCAAAGGTATTTGTCTATGTTGGGGTAAACTTTTAAGTGAATTGTAGTTTGGTAAGAACATGCGATATAGGTCAAAACAGGCTATATGAATTTTGTTATTTACTTTTTTTTTTTTTACTTGTGGACTTTCTATTTGGCAAAGATTTTTTTCCTACAAGGATGTGACAACTTGTTTTGGAATCTTTTAATTCTACAAGACCTATAATGGGCTGCAACATAGTTTTCAAGTGCGGAAATGATTCATTAATATTTATAAATTCTTTTTTTTTTTTTTTTTACAAAGACTCCTTATTCATCATAAACTACATAAAGAAAGAAAGGTTGGTGATATTTAATGACATCTTAGTTTTTAGAATCAATTGGGCAAATAAAGATTTAGAACTTATGGGCTTTATCTTTATTTTTGTTAGCTATAACCCAAGGCTTGTTTGGGCTTAATTAATACTTTATTTTCAGTTAGGATCTAAGACTTGTTTGGATCAGGTTATGGACTTTTTAGTTTAGGGTTTTTGGATTAATTTTGTAAGTCGATCAAATCAGTCCACTAGGGTAGATCCATTAGAGTTAATTTTTCAAGAACTATTTAAACTTATGTAACCTAAATTTTAGGAGCCATTAATGAATATTACTTCTGAATTTTTCATTTTTAATGTATGAGAGTGATTCTTGCATTCTTCAGTTCTTGAACGAACTGAATCTGACTTAAAAGATTAACTTGCTTTATAGCGTCATTATACTTCATTCCAATAGTATTGGTGCCTTGGAGCTGGTTTCCAATTATGTCACACTCCTATTATATCTATTTTGGCTTTTCGAGATCATATCTCAATTTTGAATTGTGGGTTTGTGTGACCATGCTATCACAAGGTTTTGCATAAGAAAAACTACATATTAAAAAAATTAAGCCAAAAAACAGTCTCTCTCTTTGTTTAACCGTTGCAAGGATCGCATTAATCAAGGCTTGATCACCCTTTATTGGAATATTAAAGCTTGACTTCCTATATTTATATTCATATTAAATACCTTATTACTGATATGACACCTCACATTTGAGTCGAGACTTCTTTCTTTGTCTTAGATTATTCAATATTTACTCCCACATTTGATTTGGATAAAAAGTTACTGAATCTTAGTATTGTCATGCTCTGCCCTTTCACTTAAGTTGTTATTCCACCTTTGTATCTATATTCACTATGTCCTCTAACTCCACATAGTGTTGCAACATACCATTTGCTATGTCACAATTCAACCCATTCATAAACATAGTAGCTTTTATCCTTCACTAGATTCACCTAAATTATATTGACTTCCATCACTTTATGATAATCCTTTACACTCTTACACTAATGAGTCTAATATAAATCTTGATAACAATGTCCCAAAAAAATCTCTTTCTTATGATTGCTTTTATCCCATCCTCTTATGGTTTCTCCTCAGACTTAAAAAAGTTGATCCTATCAAATTATAGCATAATGGTTACATTCAATAACACCATGCTTTACTTTTTTCTCTTTCGAATAGTGGTGACAATCGAAGATCAACTCAACCTTTTTCTATCACTTTAAATATGCCTCAGGATCATTCCTCCCTTAAAATTCTAGGATTTTCATCTTAATACTTTCCAAGTTTCTTTCCAAGCTATCACAATACCTAAAATCTCTTCTTACACCCCTATGGCCGAACTCTTTATCTTGTTGAAATCCCTCATCTCTTTGATTTCTAGGTTGTTGAAATTTGTCACCTTGGGCAATTGATGCATGGTCAAGATCTTCAGCTTCTTCATCTTTATTATCATTAAAGTCATCTAAAGATAGGGTAGCACGTCTTTCTAGCCTTCTAACATTAGAACCCCTTCAGACTAACCCCTCTCGCAAACTTGGCATTTTTTTTTTTTGGGTAAGCTGACTTATGTATTAAAAGAAAATGATACAAAGAATATAATGGGCATACCCAAGATTTACAATGTGGACAGAAAATGAAAACCAACAAATGGCTTACAGGCTTAGCCACATAACAAAACAAAAACTTAGACCAACTAGATATGCTAGGGGTACAAAAACAACCAGCTAAACATCAAATTAAGAGTCCATGTTATTGACCCTCCAAAGTCTTTGGATCCTTATTGATGCCGAACCTCATGATCACGTGGGTCACCGCAACCCACAATCAAGATTGAGATCTTATCCCGGAAAGCCGAAATAGGTCTCATATGAGTGCGACACAATGGAAACCTGCCCCAAGGCACCAACACTATTGGAATGAGTAGAATGACGCCACGAAGCTATTTAATTTTCTATAAGTCAGATTCAGTTCGTTCAAGAACTGAAGAATGCAAGAATCACTCTCACACGTTAAAACTGAAAAATTCAGAATAATAATCATCAAAGCTGCCGAAATTTTTGGCCTACATGAGTTTTAAATAGTTCTTGAAAAGTTAAACCCTAATGGACCCTTTATGTGGACTTATATGAGGTCCACTCAAAACTAGCCCAAAACCCTAAAATGAAAAGCCCATAACTTAATCCAAACAAGCCTTGGATCCTAGCTTAAAACAAAGTATGAGCCTTGGGTTGTAGCTAACAAAATAAAATAAAACCCTTATCTCATGGCCCAAATAAGGTTGTATTGGACCCCTCTTGCACATGGATAAGATGTACTAGGATCTCCTCTTGATACTCCAATGGACCTTCCAATTCTGACTTGGTGGAAACCTTCAAAACCAATGCATTCAATACGTCTTTCAATGTCTTTGTCTTGGACCGAGTCATTGGTCCATCTGGAACATGTAATGGATCCTTGCTGGTGTTTCTGGGCTGGTCCGCATCACTTATGTTTTCATCTGTTTGTTGAACATTCCTCATCAAAACAAGCTTATCGCGAATGATACATTCGATTTGATCAAAAACCAAAGTCGAAGCTTTAGACACATCTGCAAAGATCCTCGCGTTCCGTTCTTGCCAGATACAATGGCCAAGAAACCCAGTTTACAAGAAAAGTTGACGAAACTTTTGCCATGCCAAGAGACAGTGGCCAATCGAATCCATTCATCCAAGCTTTTTGTCATTCTGGGAATGTCGCATCTGTCACAAACATTCCACCATAATGCTTTCGTAAAGGAGAATTCAAAGAACAAGTGTTTGTGATCTTCATTATTGCGGAGACAGAGTGAGCACCTATTGGGACCATGAATACCAAACCGATGAAGTCTATCCTGTGTTGAGAGTTTCCGTTGGATAGCCACCCAAAGAAGAAATGCATGTCTTGGGACAGCATTCTTGAACCACACGATGTGATGTGCCGTGAATGATTTGAAAATCGGCAACAATGATTCTAACAAAAATGGATGAAGGATGGGTCTGGTTGTGTTGTCTTTCTTTTGGTATTTATGCTGGATTGTAGTGATTTTAGGTAAATAAGATGGAGGATAGATTAGAATGATACTTTGATAAGTCGATCTGGACGCCACATAGATCAATCTAGGATTTCGACGCCACACTCTTTGTGATTGAAGAGTGATAAGTCAGGTAGGGTTCTTCACAAAACGAATTTGGAAGAACAACTCTTAATTCTCTGAATTAAGTTTTCAAATCTTGGCCAAAAGTGTTTATTTCATATTCTGATACATATTTATCTTTGGAACATCCCTCCAAAGTTAGGTGAATTCAACATGATAGAAGTCAAGCCTAACAACTAGACTTTTAATAAAGCAAGTAGACAAATTTAACTAACACACGATGTCATGCCAATCAACCATTTGATGATGAATTCTTAGTTGTTCCCAAGCTACTTTGACCGAGAAACTCTGATTTGGCGAATCCAACCAAACAATCTCATCTTTTTGCCCCTTAGGAGTAGATGTGGAAGGAATAGCTTCTATAATGGGGTGCCAGCCAATAGCATGAGTGATAGGAATTCTCCATTCTAAGTTATTAATCAGCACGTTCACTCTCGCGTTGTGATCCATACCTGAATCATAGATGAATCATTCACCATAAGTATCAACGAGCGGATTGTGAGGATGCCAATTGTCAAACCATAGAGACGTTGTCTGATGCGAACCTCGTGATCACGTGGTCACGCAACCCACACGTAAAGACACCAATTCCCGGAAAGCCAAGTAAATCAGATTTGATAGGAGTGTGACACAAAGATAAACTTGTACCTAGGCACCAGCACTATTGAAACATAAACCCCCAACCCAACGAATATTGATTCGCGAACAAGAAGTATAAGGATGACGCCACGAAGCTAGTTGTTCTTCGATAAGTCATTTTCAGTTCTTTAGAGAACCAAGGAAGGGAGATTATCCCACCAACACACAACAAGTGCAGCAAAGAAGTTTATTGATATGAAAATTGCGTAACCTTACATGTTTGGTTATGCCTCTATTTATACTGACTCTAGACTTAAAGAAACCCTAATGGACCCCCCTTAGGTGGACTTATATGAAACCCACTTACAATTGACCCAAATAAGTAATAATAACCCAAAAACTAAGAAGAAAATGATAAAAATAATAAAAATCCGAAAATTACCATCCTAAATATGCTAGAATCAAATTTGTGTTACTGCCTCCTTTCCTTTGATGTCCTTGATTAGCTTGGATAAATTTCCTTCTTTGTTGCTGATTTAATTACTTTCCTTCCTATGTTAGGAAAAGCATTAAATAGTCCTCCCCTCTTTAGGAATAAGATATGGCCAACTTCCTTACTTAATTAGGAGAATAAATTGCTGGCTTTTTATCCTTGTAGCATTAGGAAATAAAACAAGCCTAACAAGGCTGGTATTGGGCCGGACATATCAACCCCTTGTTCCACATGAATTGGGCTCTTCTTGGACATGAACTAGATGAATTAAAGGCTGTTCTTCATGCTCCTTAAATGTCCCAAGCTCTTCTAGGTCCATCTTGCTCCATAAGTTCTGAACAAGCCCATTCAATGCTTCTTTAAGCTTCTTTGCCCTAGCTCTTGTGATTGGCCCAATTGGCACCTCCAATGGATCGTTGGCATGATTACGCTTGGTGTTGGGCTGATCCGCATCATCCCCTCTCTCTTCAAAAGGATTCGACCTCGAATCATCACCTACATCAAACAAAGTAAGATCAGAAACATTAAAGGTAGCACTAACACCATACTCACCTGGCAAATCAATTTTATAAGCATTGTCATTGATCCCCTCAAGGATCTGAAATGGCCCATCTCCTTGTGGTTGTAGCTTTGATTTCCTATGGGCCGGAAATCTCTCCTTGCGCATATGTACCCAAACCCAATCGCCGGGCTGAAAGACAACATGTTTGCGCCCCTTATTGGCTTTGGTCGCATACACACGATTTCTCCTTTCAATCTGTTGCCGCACACTCTCATGGAGTGTCTTCACCACCTGTGCTTTACGATTACCATCCAAACTAACCCTTTCATCAATAGGCAAAGGAATCAAATCCATTGGAGTTAAAGGGTTAAACCCATACACAATTTCAAATGGTGAAAATTCAGTAGTAGAGTGCACACTACGATTATATGCAAACTCTATAAATGGCAAACAATCTTCCCAATTCTTTAAGTTCTTTTGAATGACAGCACGCAAAAGTTGTGTTAAGGTCCTATTAACTACTTCGGTTTGTCCATCTGTTTGGGGGTGACAAGTAGTTGAAAACAACAGTTTAGTACCCAATTTTCCCCATAACACCTTTCAAAAATAGCTAAGGAACTTTTTTTTTTTTGGTAAGCTAAAATAGCTAAGGAACTTAACATCTCTATCAGAAACAATGCTCTTAGGGACCCCGTGAAGTCGTACTATCTTCCTAAAGAACAAATCAGCAATGTTAGTGGCATCATCGATTTTATGACATGGAATAAAGTGTGCCATCTTTGAAAGCCTATCAACAACTACAAAGATTGAATCCCTACCCCGTTTTGACCTAGGTAAACCTAAGACGAAATCCATCGAAATGTCTACCCATGGCTCCTTAGGTACAAGTAAAGGGGTGTACAAGCCATGTGGTTGAGTCCTAGACTTTGCTTTCCTACAAGTTATGCATTTATCACATATGCGCTGCACATCCCTTTTCATTTTAGGCCAATAAAAATGCTCATGCAACACATCCAAAGTCTTAACAACACCAAAATGCCCCATCAAACCGCCCCCATGTGCTTCACGTACAAGCAATTCACGCATAGAACTTAATGGAACACACAATCGACTCTCTTTAAACAAATATCCATCAAGTCTATAAAACTTCCCAAAAGCCGAAGTTTCGCAAGCATTGTAAACATTAGCAAAATCACTATCATCCTTGTACAATTCTTTTGTGTGTTCAAATCCTAGAAATCTAGCATCCAAAGTAGATAAAAGAACATACTTGCGTGAAAGTGCATCAGCCACAATGTTTTCTTTTCCTTGCTTATACTTGATCACATACGGAAATGTTTCAATAAATTCCACCCATTTGGCATGTCTCCTACTCAACTTACCTTGCCCTTTCAAGTGCTTCAATGATTCATGATCAGAATGTATCACAAACTCCTTGGGCCACAGGTAATGTTGCCACGTCTCTAGAGTTCATACCAAGGCATAGAGCTCCTTGTCATATGTAGGGTAATTCAAAGCTGCCCTATTAAGTTTTTCGCTGAAATACGCAATAGGCCTTTTATCCTGCATTAACACAGCTCCTATACATTAACCTGACGCATCACATTCAACTTCAAAAGCTCTCGTAAAGTCTGGCAAAGCTAAAACAGGTGCCGAACAAAGTTTATCTTTCAACAAATTAAAAGCCTTATCATGTTCATCATTCCATATAATTGCTCACTACGCAACACACTAAGTACATTACGCAAATGATCAAGATGCTCATTTAAGTTTTTGCTATAGATCAAAATGTCATCAAAATACACAACAACAAACTTACCTATAAACGCACGCAATACATGATTCATTAAATGCATAAACGTGCTAGGCGCGTTCGTAAGTCCAAACGGCATGACTAACCATTCATACAACCCATGCTTAGGCTCCGTTTGTTTGCAGGAAAGTGAATTCCTTTTGGAAAGTGAATTCCGGGGAAAGTAAATTCCTGGAAAGTGAATTCTGGAAAAGTATTTTCCGATGTTTGGTAGTGTTATGGAAAATGAACTGGAAAACACTTTCCAGTGTTTGGTTGTACTATGGAAAATGAACTGGAAAATAATTTATTAATGAATTAATTTTTTTTTTTCAAATTTATCTAATATAATATATAAAATATTTAATATAAAATATTTAATCACTTACAATAAAAAAAATGAAATCTAAAATGTATAATGATGATTTTTTTTATTATATTCTATATTCATACATAGATTATTTTATAAAATATAACTATATATATCATATCATATTATAGAGAAATAAGCTTGTGAAATTTTTTTTACTATTCCATGAAAACTATTTATAATTCCATTACGTACGAAATACATCTGACAAAACCTATAGTTTTAATAATATTTTTAGCATGTAATAAAATTGGATAAAATATTAAGGTATAAAATTCACTCTAAACTATTTTTTTTAAATATTAAAAAAATAGCACATTGTAAAAAAAAAAAACCCACATGCAAGTGAACAGTGCAAGAAAACTGCATTGTTCACTTTTTTTCAATGAACAGTATACGTAATACACTGTTCATGTTAATTGCACTATTCATTGAACAGTGCAATTAACATGAACAGTTACTTTTCACCTCTGGCCACTGTCGGAAAGTGTTTTCCTTTCTTTAACTGAAGGAAAACACTTTCCTTTCTCAATGTTATTAATTTTAAGTTAACCGGAAACCACTTTCCTTTGACCACTTTCCTTTGTTGCTGCCAAACACAGGAAAAGCAGGAAAGTGAATTCCGGGAATTCACTTTCCTGCAATCAAACACAGCCTTAGTCTTAAATGCAGTTTTCCACTCATCACCCTCTTTCATCCTAATTTGATGGTACCCACTTTTTAGATCAATCTTAGAGAAAATACATGATCCATGTAACTCATCTAGCATGTCATCAAGCCTAGGAATAGGATGTCGATACTTTACCGTTATGTTATCGACGGCACGACAATCAACACACATCCTCCATGTTCCATCCTTTTTAGGCACAAGTAGCACTGGCACAGCACAAGGACTCATACTCTCATGAATGTAACCCTTCATCATCAACTCATCTACTTGCCTTTGAAGCTCCTTTGTCTCCTCGGGGTTGCTTCTATAGGCTGGACGGTTAGGAATCGAAGCTCCAGGCACAAGGTCAATTTGATGTTCAATTCCCCTTAATGGTGGTAATCCATTAGGGATGTCTTCAGGAAATACATCATCAAACTCCTGCATCAAAGAAACAACCACACTAGGAATAGCAGAATCAAGATCGTTAGTGTTAAAATAAGCCTCCTTATACACAAGTAAGATCATTGGCTTATTAGTGAAAAATGCAGATCTGATTTGAGATCCTTTTGCATAAAAATTAGGTTGTTTCTTTAATTTTTCCACACTACTATCATCACACAAGCTTACTTTCTTCACTCCTCGGTTTTTACCTTCACTCTCAACTGGTTTTATTAATGATTCAGGTTTAGCCGAATCTGATGGTTTTCTCTCACCATTGTCCTCACGTGAATTTTCACTCTTCCCATCCTCACGTTCTTTTTTTAATTTGATTTGATCATCATACACTTGTTTTGGAGAAAGAGGTACAAGAGTGATGGTTTTACCATCCTTTACAATAGTGAACCTATTTCTAAACCCATCATGAATCACTTTCCGATCAAACTGCCATGGACGCCCCAAAAGTAAGTGACTAGCATGCATTGGGACTACATCACACAAAATCTCATCAGAATACTTCCCAATTGCAAACGCAATCAAAACCTGCTTAGTAACCCTCACTTCACCACATTCATTCAACCATTGCAATCTATAAGGCCTCGTATGCTTAATACAACTCAGATTCAATTTCTTCACAAGGGTATCACTAGCAACATTAGCACAACTATCCATCAATTATCATGCTACATACCTTGTTTTGGATATGACATCGAGTGTGAAATATATTTTCCCGTTGCTGATCTACATCATCTTCTTTGATTTGCATGTTCAGCGCACGCCTTATAACCAAGGCCTCTCCCTCAACAGGATATGCAATCTCCTCATCACTACAATCCACCAAAGGTGGCATCTCTTCACTTTCAGATTTGTCACTTTCAGATTCAACCTCCCCATTGTCTCTTGTAAGCATAACTCTTCGGTTTGGACACTGAGATGCAATGTGCCCCTTCCCTAAACACTTAAAGCATTTAATATCTCTATCACGATTAGGTTGATATTCAAATTTACCTTTCCCATCCGTATGAGTATCCTTTTTGGCCTTAGGTGGTTCGACCCTTGCATAAGGCTTTGGTTGGGCAGCCCCCTCTGTCTTAAAATTCGGCCTCCATATTGAGGAAGATGATGCCGAATTGGTCTGAAAACGTGTACTGAGCCTTCTCTTTATTTGCCTCTCCACCTTCGTTGCCATATGGACCATGTCCTCCAATTCCACACAATGTTGTAATTCTACAACATTCGCAATGTCTCTATTCAGCCCATTTAGAAATCTAGCCATAGTAGCTTCCCAATCCTCAATCACATTGGCCCGAATCATGGCGATCTCCATCTCCTTGAAATACTCATCCACAGACCTAGAACCCTGATTCAAACCCTGCAATTTCAGATACAAATCTCTATAATAGTGGTTAGGCACAAATCGCCTTCTCATCAACACTTTCATCTCCTCCCACGACACTACCGGCCTCTCTCCACTCCTCCTTCTACTAATAACATTCTGATCCCACCAAATCAGTGCATAATCCGTGAATTCGATGACAACCAATTTCACTTTCTTTGCCTCCGAATAGTTATGGCAATCAAAAATCCAATCCACCTTTTTCTCCCACTCCAAATATGCCTCGGGATTGTTTTTACCTTGAAAAGAAGGTATTTTCAGTTTGATAGTATCCAAATCACCATCTAAATCAGCGTGTCCCCCAACACCACGGAAATTTTCCCTTTGGCCGAATTGGCCCCTAGTTCTATTCTCAAAACCCCTTCGGTTTCTAGGCTGCCGAAAACCTTTCCGATGACCTATGGCCTCATCCTCAAAACCACCATCACCAATATCATCAACGGCCTCCTCAAAAAACTCATAATCAGCCCACCGTGGCCTTTCGGCCCTACTGCCACTGTTTTCTTTCGGTTCAGCCCCAAGCTTCCTCACATTTTGGGTGCTTGTACCAGCCTCGTTACCACGTTTCTCCACCCTATTAGTCTGTCACACAAGTTTCCCATCACAAAATTCATCCTCTCAATCATTTGTGTCATGGCTTGCATTTGGAACGTAAGTTCTCCCTCGGGATGGGGTGGTGTGTTGTTTTGATCTGACATGATAATACCTGCAAAAGTTGGTCAGTGGTAAAAAAAAAAATATCCTCACGTCGCTCGTGTTTCGCTCAAACACTCTGAATGTCCTCACACGCTCACACCTCTTGTCTCACTTTCTTACGGTTCTTGCGAAACTGAAACCAACACCAAATAAAACCAACTTGGCAGCGCAATCCAAATATATCTATATATATGACTCAAGAAGCAATAAAAACCAGAAAACAAGCAAAACGAAACTGCGATGATAGTGGCTTGGGATCAGGTATGTCTTCCAAAAAAGGAGGGGGGGCTAGGCATAAAAAGGATAGCAGAATGGAACAAGATTGCCTTGTTGAAACATATTTGGAACTTGTGCAATGACTCAGATGGCTCAATCTGGTCTACTTGGATCAGATCCAATCTCTTGCGAGGTAGGAATTTCTGGACAATCAAGGCGCCAGGAAGCTGCTCTTGGGCTTGGGGAAAGATTCTAAAGCTCAGATCCTTAGCATGGCCGAAGATGAAGCACGTCATCGGAGATGGAATGACAACCTCTCTATGGTTTGACAATTGGCATCCTCACAGCCCGCTCGCTGATACCTACGGTGAACGTTTCATCTATGATTCAGGTATGGAACACAACGCGAGAGTGAACGTGCTGATTAATAACTTAGAATGGAGAATTCCTATCACTCATGCTATTGGCTGGCACCCCATTTTAGAAGCTATTCCTTCCACCTCTACTCCTAAGGGGCAAAAGGATGAGATTGTTTGGTTGGATTCGCCAAATCAGAGTTTCTCAGTCAAAGTAGCTTGGGAACAACTAAGAATTCATCATCAAATGGTTGATTGGCATGACATCGTGTGGTTCAAGAATGCTGTCCCAAGACATGCATTTCTTCTTTGGGTGGCTATCCAACGGAAACTCTCAACGCAGGATAGACTTCATCGGTTTGGTATTCATGGTCCCAATAGGTGCTCACTCTGTCTCTGCAATAATGAAGATCACAAACCACTTGTTCTTCGAATGCTCCTTTGCGAAAGCATTATGGTGGATGTTTGTGATAGATGCGACATTCCAAGAATGACAAAAAGCTTGGATGAATGGATTCGATTGGCCACTGTCTCTTGGCATGGAAAAAGTTTCGTCAACTTTTCTCGTAAACTGGGTTTCGCAGCTACAGTGTATTGTATCTGGCAAGAACGGAATGCAAGGATCTTTGCAGATGTGTCTAAAGCTTCGAATTTGGTTTTTGATCAAATCGAATGTATCATTCGCGATAAGCTTGTTTTGATAAGGAATGTTCAACAAACAGATGAAACATAAGGATCCAAAGACTTTGGAGGGTCAATAACATGGACTCTTAATTTGATGTTTAGCTAGTTGTTTTTGTACCCCTAGCATATCTAGTTGGTCCAAGTTTTTGTTTTGTTGTGGCTAGCCTGTAGCCATTTGTTGGTTTTCGTTTCTGTCCTCATTGTAAATCTTGGGTATGCCCATTATATTCTTTGTATCATTTTCTTTTAATACATAAGTCAGCTTACCAAAAAAAAAGAAACTGCGATGATAGTCTCGCGAGTAGCAAGCGAGTCTATCCGAAATATGAACGAAACTGAAGACTCGAAAAAAAAAAAAAAAAAAAACAGAAACAAAATATGAAAAACGATGAAACAACACCCGGATACGTTGGATATGATGAAAATAAATGGCAAGAAATGAAAACAACAGAAAGAAAGCGAATTTCAAAAGTTAACGCAAAACAGACTCGTTTATGACAAGTTAAGTCCGAATCTGGAACCTAAAGTCAATGATGTCCAATTGAGCTAAAATTTCAGATATAGTGATCTACCAACCCAAATAGACAGAATATAAAGTTTTAGCAACTTACGATAAGGTTTGATAGACTGCCGCAAAAACGTTATGAATCAGACCTAATTAGACCCGAATTTGAAACCCAAAGTAAACGATATCCAACCCAAAAATCAATATGTGGTGCGATTAGGGTCCCAGAAATAAGAGAATCAAATTTGAGCTCATTCTGAGTTGATTTGGTCAAATTTTCCTTTGTTTAGTTTTCTGGTCAAATTACCATCCTAAATATGCTAGAATCAAATTTGTGTTGCTGCCCCCTTTCCTTTGATGTCCTTGATTATCTTGGATAAATTTCCTTCTTTGTTGCTGATTTAATTACTTTCCTTCCTATGTTAGGAAAAGCATTAAATAGTCCTCCCCTCTTTAGGAATAAGATATGGCCAACTTCCTTACTTAATTAGGAGAATAAATTGCTGGCTTTTTATCCTTGTAGCATTAGGAAATAAAACAAGCCTAACAAGGCTGGTATTGGGCCGGACATATCAACCCCTTGTTCCACATGAATTGGGCTCTTCTTGGACATGAACTAGATGAATTAAAGGCTGTTCTTCATGCTCCTTAAATGTCCCAAGCTCTTCTAGGTCCATCTTGCTCCATAAGTTCTGAACAAGCCCATTCAATGCTTCTTTAAGCTTCTTTGCCCTAGCTCTTGTGATTGGCCCAATTGGCACCTCCAATGGATCGTTGGCATGATTACGCTTGGTGTTGGGCTGATCCGCATCATTGTCATTCCATCTCCGATGATGTGCTTCATCTTCGGCCATGCTAAGGATCTGAGCTTTAGAATCTTTCCCCAAGCCCAAGAGCAGCTTCTTGGCGCCTTGATTGTCCAGAAATTCCTACCTCGCAAGAAATTGGATCTGATCCAAGTAGACCAGATTGAGCCATCTGAGTCATTGCACAAGTTCCAAATATGTTTCAACAAGGCAATCTTGTTCCATTCTGCTATCCGTTTTATGCCTAGGCCCCCCTCCTCACATACCTGATCCCAAGCCACTTTAGCCCTGGTAGTGCTCATATCTGAACCTGACCAAAGAAAGGATGTCATAATTTGCTCAACATTTTTCACTACTTCCCCAGGTAATAGGAATAGAGATGCCCAATAAACCTGGATGGAGAATAAGACTGAGTTAATCAGTTGTACTCGCCCTGCGAAAGAGAGTGTTCTGTAGGTCCAATGTCGAACTTTAGCGGTAATTCGATCCACGAGGCCCTTACAATTAACAGCCTTTAGACTGGACGAGATAAGAGGCACTCCTAAATATTTCATAGGAAGTTCCACCTCTCTAAACCCAAGAATACTGATAATCTGTTCCCTCTCAACACCTAACGGACCGCTCAAGAAGATGTCACTTTTGTTTGGATTTGGATATAGACCTGATAGAACTTGAAACTCTATGAGTACATTTTTGATCATACGAATTGAATGTACATCCCCTTTGCTGAATATCATCAAGTCGTCGGCAAAGCAAAAATGAGAAATTATGTCCTTCTTGCATCTCTAGTGGAACTTGAAGTTTTGGTTGGCACTCATATTGCAAAACAGCCCTGACAGGATTTCCATGCATAGGACAAACAAATATGGAGATAATGGATCACTTTGTCTTAGCCCTCTCCCCCCTTAGAAGTAACCTGCAAGTTCACCGTTGACGTTGATTGAGAATTGACATGATGTAACACAAACCATGATCCAATCAATGACTGTTCTAGGGAATCCCATTTTTATTAACATAGCATCAACGAAATCCCACCGAACCGAGTCATAAGCCTTTATCAGGTCTACTTTCATAGCACAACGAGCATGACCCGTAGTTGTATGATAGCCTTTCATTAGTTCCTGAGACAAAAGAATATTGTCGCTGATTCTCCGTCCAGAGATAAAAGCTGTTTGATACGGACCTACTAAGGATGGTAAAACAACTTTCATTCTCCCAGCTAGAATCTTCGCGATGCATTTGTATACTGTATTGTAGCAAGATATAGGACGAAAATCTGTCAACCTCGTAGGATTAGCAACTTTAGGCATTCTACGAGTCTGGAAGAAGGAGCTAACAGCGTTGATTACATCTTCCCCCACTATGTGCCACATTCTTTTGAAGAAACCTGCGTTGAAGCCATCCGGACCAGGAGCTTTGTTGTTTTTCAAACTAAACATAGCATGCTTAATCTCCTCTCTTGTTACATATTGTGCTAGTACATGCTGTTGAGTTGACGACAGTTTGTAATTAATTGCCGATTGCATCACTTCCTCGTTCAGGACCCTAGGCATCTGTTTCACTCCCAATACACGCTGGAAGTATGCAATTACTTCTAATTTGACTGCCTCGTGTCCTTCAGCGACTTCTCCATCCTCCCTTGTAACCGAGAGAAGCTTATTTCTATTTTGTCTACCATTTACTGATTTGTGAAAGTAGCTAATATTCTGATCCCCCAAGCTAAGCCATTGTATCCTTGCCTTTTGTTTGAAAAAACTCTCTTCCGCCCTGACAGTAGAAGCATAGTTACGAACAGTATCTCTTTCTCGCATACGCAATGTTGGATTCTCAAGCGCTGTATGCAGAGCTTGTTGAGCCGTATCCATGTGATCTTTTGCATCTTTGACTCTATCGGAAATATTGGAGAAGTGAGTCTTATTGAAATGTTTAAGTTCCTGCTTTAGCTTCCTTAGTTTGCAACACAGTTGATACATTGGACAACCTCCCGAATGCTGATCCCATACTTTCTTGACCAAGGGCATGAACTCGTCATGATCCATCCACATATCGAAGAATCTGAATGGTTTCTTTATGTTCTAAACATTGCCGGTGACTTTTACCACCATGGGAGAATGATCTAACATACCAGCAGGCAAGAATCTCGCTTCCGACAATGGGAAGCGCATATTCCACTTCTCATTCACAAGCACTCTATCTAGTTTCCGCATAATCATATTCTCAGGACATTGGTTCGTCCAAGTATAATGCATACCTGAATACCGAAGATCATCCACTTTCGCTTCACGTATACATGTTTCCAATCTGTCCATATGACCAGCCCACGTAGAAGACCCTCCTAACCTCTCTGACTGGTTGCGGATAGCATTAAAGTCGCCCATAAGAATCCATGGGGTTGGCTCCCATCCATCACTATGACTCACAATTCAGACAATAAAGCCTCACGTAAGGATGCATTATTGACTCCGTAAATGATTTAAGTATTAAAACAGATATTGGTAGCTAATATCATGACAGAAACATGGATAGCCTGGTCTGACATTCCCAGAACATCCACCTTCACCAAATCAGCATTCCAACAAACCCAAATACGACCACGACAAGAGAAATCATAATTATACAAGAATGACCAATTACGCAGAAGAAGTTGCGAAACATTATCTTTATTCCTGTCTCTAACCCGAGTTTCAACCAAACCAAAAAAAACCATCCTCTCTTGATGGATGAGCTGACACAGTTCTGAATGCTTTATGGGATCATTCAAACCTCTAACATTCCAACATCCAATAATCATAGGGAAATAGAGAGTAGCAAACAGCAACACATTGATTACCTTGACTTGCCCCCCCTCGAGGAGCCAGATTTCTTACTCTTCTTTGAAAAGCCTGGAGAATCCGATTTCTTTTTCTCTAGAGAGTCTCTAGCCTTGCTAGCTAACTGATTAATAAAAGTTTCCCCGTTAGAAGAAATCGGACTTTGCGGACTTGTTGGGATCAGTGACGTCGACTCCTTATCATCATCTTCCTTACCTGTATCACCTCCCATAGCTCCAATATCAACGTTCACCTCATGACTAACAGGGTTCATGGTTGCATAAGCAATTGTATTACAGATGGTTGAACTTTGATCTAAAGAAGTACATGCATCCCCTTCCTCCGGCACCATGTCTGCTCGTAAGCTCTTCAAAACAAGAGGAGAGGTAGGATTTTCATCTTCATAACAACCAGCATTGGGCACATCTGATGTCGCAATTTCATTCGTATTACAATCAGCAATATGTAAAGCAGATGCTAAACAACCATTCTCATTACAATTAATGATGCGAACCTCGTGATCACGTGGTCACGCAACCCACAATCAAGATTGAGATCTGATCCCGGAAAGCCGAAATAGGTCTGATATGAGTGCGACACAATGGAAACCTGCCCCAAGGCACCAACACTATTGGAATGAGTAGAATGACGCCACGAAGCCAGTTAATCTTCGATAAGTCAGATTCAGTTCGTTCAAGAACTGAAGAATGCAAGAATCACTCTCACACGTTAAAACTGAAAAATTCAGAATAATAATCATCAAAAGCTGCCGAAATTGTGGCTTACATGAGTTTAAATAGTTCTTGAAAAGTTAACCCTAATGGACCCCTTATGTGGACTTATATGAGGTCCACTCAAAACTGGCCCAAAACCCTAAACTGAAAAGCCCATAACCTGATCCAAACAAGCCTTGGACCCTAGCTCAAAACAAAGTTTTAATTAAGCCCAAACATTAAAGAAAATAATAAAAATAAGTAACTTGTCATTAAATACCACCAGCCCTTCTTTCCTTGTGTAGCTAGGATGAATAAGGAATCCTTATAAGAAAAGGATTCTGAAACATTAATGAATCCTTGCCACACTAGGAGATTATATTGCACCTCATTAAAGATCCTTGTGGAACTAGGAAATTCCCAAAACCAGCTCCCACATCCTTGGAGGTAAAGAATCCTAATCAAATAGGAAGTCCACAAGTCAAATGGAAGTAAATAACAAAATCCGTACAGCCTCTGTTGACCAGTATTGGGGTGCCTTCCCGAACTCCGATTGACCTGAAATTTTAACCCAAGGTAGTAAGATATGTCTGGAGAGTCCACATAAAATATTAGCCCGATCCAACGGTCGGATTGAGAATTATGACTGTTGCCGTAAACCTGGACTGTTGCGCTTTTTACGCCAAAATCCGAATCTGACCTTACTTCGGTCGTATCACAGGGCTGAATCGTATCATTCCCTCCCTCTTCAAGAAGATTTGCCCTCGAATCTTGAATAGCATTAATGGTGACTTCAGTAGCCTCTTGTTTAAGCCTTCGGAATCCCCTTATTGCTAACACCTTTCTCCAACAACACTGTATAGAAGTAGTGACTGACAAGAATTTCAAATAAGCACGCCGTACTAACCACTTGCGTACATACTTTTGAATGATAACCACAGCGACTCTCCTTCGTCTTTCATCCTTTTGGCGTTGTACCTCTTTTTCCCATGAAGCTTCAAGATCATAGAATAATCTTCTACACTTATCAACTTCTCGTTCTAGAACCCCCAAACCATGGCTTAGTATTTCGCATCGTTGATCTACAATCCTCCTCTGTTCTCTCTCCCTTAGTGAATACATTTTTTTTTTTCTTAGTGAATACATGACACAGATAGGGGGAAAAAACAAGAAGACGACGACAAGAATAGAGTTTATAGCATGAAGAACATTGATTTAGACTCGAGAATACAAATCTGACTTTTTTTTTTTTGGTAAGCTGACTTATGTATTAAAAGAAAATGATACAAAGAATATAATGGGCATACCCAAGATTTACAATGAGGACAGAAACGAAAACCAACAAATGGCTACAGGCTAGCCACAACAAAACAAAAACTTGGACCAACTAGATATGCTAGGGGTACAAAAACAACCAGCTAAACATCAAATTAAGAGTCCATGTTATTGACCCTCCAAAGTCTTTGGATCCTTATGTTTTCATCTGTTTGTTGAACAAATCTGACTTTTGTTTGGACCAGAACTTATTGAAAAACAAACTAATGCGAGGGTGATGAAAACGACTCAAAACAACAGCCAGAATATCAAATATGATGATAGTATAATGGCAGGGACGAAATCAACAGAAACAAAAACAAGTTTTGAAAGATAACACCAAACAGACCCGTTACGACAAAACAAGACCTAATTCGGGAAACCTAAAGAAACCAATATCCAAATGACCTCGAATTTAATTTCTATTATTAAAATACTGTGAAATCACCAAAAATCAATTTATAGGTCGTTCTCTTATTTCTAGGTACCCAAACTCCTTGTATGATCAGTTTGCGGCAGAATTGATCCTCCAATTAAAACCTCCAGAAGACGGAATCAAAATATGCCCAAATTTAATATATGGTGCGATCGCATCCCCAATACACATAATATGAAGTTTCAACTGATTCTAAGGTGTTTTTCTTACGGCTCACTAATAGTAGTGTTTCTGCGGCAGAATTGAACCTCGAATTAAAACCTCAAGCAAATAATATCAGAATAGGCCCAACTTTGATATATAATGCGACCCCACCCCCAATAGACAGAATATGAAGTTTAAATTGATTTGTGTTTCTGCGGCAAAAATTGAATGATCCTTCAAATTTCAACTAATCACTCTTTTCTCTATTTCTTTCTGTTTTTTTTTTCTTTTTAACAAACTGATATGATTAGAGACAGTAACAAGATGGAATATAAACTTTTTTTTTTTTTTTTGCTTAGATGACACAGACACGAAGAACAAGAAGATGGACACAAACACTGAAAAACTTAAGGGAACACTAAAAAAAAAAAGAAGAAAATAACAGAATGATATGACCTTGTTTCGGAGCCTAGCTCTGATACCAACTGATGCGAACCTCGTGATCACGCAACCCACAATCAAGATTGAGATCTGATCCCGGAAAGCCGAAATAGGTCTGATATGAGTGCGACACAATGGAAACCTGCCCCAAGGCACCAACACTATTGGAATGAGTAGAATGACGCCACGAAGCCAGTTAATCTTCGATAAGTCAGATTCAGTTCGTTCAAGAACTGAAGAATGCAAGAATCACTCTCACACGTTAAAACTGAAAAATTCAGAATAATAATCATCAAAGCTGCCGAAATTGTGGCTTACATGAGTTTAAATAGTTCTTGAAAAGTTAACCCTAATGGACCTCTTATGTGGACTTATATGAGGTCCACTCAAAACTGGCCCAAAACCCTAAACTGAAAAGCCCATAACCTGATCCAAACAAGCCTTGGACCCTAGCTCAAAACAAAGTTTTAATTAAGCCCAAAAATTAAAGAAAATAATAAAAAATAAGTAACTTGTCATTAAATACCACCAGCCCTTCTTTCCTTGTGTAGCTAGGATGAATAAGGAATCCTTATTAGAAAAGGATTCTGAAACATTAATGAATCCTTGCCACACTAGGAGATTATATTGCACCTCATTAAAGATCCTTGTGGAACTAGGAAATTCCCAAAACCAGCTCCCACATCCTTCAAGGAAAAGAATCCTAATCAAATAGGAAGTCCACAAGTCAAATGGAAGTAAATAACAAAATCCGTACAGCCTCTGTTGACCAGTATTGGGGTGCCGTCCCGAACTCC
Organism: Populus alba; assembly: GCF_005239225.2. Lineage (NCBI taxonomy): Eukaryota > Viridiplantae > Streptophyta > Magnoliopsida > Malpighiales > Salicaceae > Populus > Populus alba. The sequence continues at coordinate 3,242,236 of NC_133293.1, forward strand.
GATTGACCTGCAATTTTAACCCAAGGTAGTAAGATATGTCTGGAGAGTCCACATAAAATATTAGCCCGATCCAACGTTTAAGCACCAAAGGTCTATTGGCCATGTGCCATGGGGCTCTCTCCAGAACATTAGTGGCGCGATCGACAGAATCAAAAGTGAAGAGAAAGAATCCATTATCAGAAGATAAAACTTCGGATAGACTTTTTTTGGTTTGGTTGAAACTCGGGTTAGAGACAGGAATAAAGATAATGTTTCGCAACTTCTTCTGCGTAATTGGTCATTCTTGTATAATTATGATTTCTCTTGTCGTGGTCGTATTTGGGTTTGTTGGAATGCTGATTTGGTGAAGGTGGATGTTCTGGGAATGTCAGACCAGGCTATCCATGTTTCTGTCATGATATTAGCTACCAATATCTGTTTTAATACTTCAATCATTTACGGAGACAATAATGCATCTGTACGTGAGGCTTTATGGTCTGATATTGTGAGTCGTAGTGATGGATGGGAGTCAACCCATGGATTCTTATGGGCGACTTTAATGCTATCCGCAACCAGTCAGAGAGGTTAGGGGGGTCTTCTACGTGGGTTGGTCATATGGACAGTTTGGAAAC